>NC_138771.1:62105943-62800443 GCF_965119305.1 Pelophylax lessonae | reverse complement strand
TGTCACCCCCATATATATATATATATAATTTCATTGTATGTCACCCCCATATATATATATATATATATATATATATAACGTCATTGTATGTCACCCCCATATATATATATACATATATATATATATATATAACTTCATTGTATGTCACCCCCATATATATATAACTTCATTGTATGTCACCCCCATATATATATATATATATATATATATATAACTTCATTGTATGTCACCCCCATATATATGTAACTTCATTGTATGTCACCCCCATATATATATATATATATATATAACTTCATTGTATGTCACCCCCATATATATATATATATATATATATGTAACTTCATTGTATGTCACCCCCATATATATATAACTTCATTGTATGTCACCCCTATATATACTGTGTGTATATATATATATATATATATATATATATATATATATATATACCTACATTGTATGTCACCCCCTATACCGTGTCCATGTCCTCCTATATATAATACATTGTATCAGTGTGTATGTCACCTCCCCATATCGGCTCTATGTACAATCTTTTAACCTGTCCCCATTGTATCCCTCATTTCCAGCCATGGCAATAGTACTCAGATTATAGGCCGGCCTCCCTTACATCTCCTCCAGCCCCTGCTTCTGTAATCTGCCTGTATAATAGGGATGTTTCCTGGAATGTGGCATCCCCTGCGTTGTTCTTAGGTGTAGCGCACTGACAGCGCCTCCTATGAAGACACGAGCTGCCAATTAGTGCTATTTTTTAATGATTTCTGCATGTGTGAATGGCTTACCTCTGTATCTACAGAACAGGAGCAGGCAAGGATCTGCAGTAAAGTTTAGATCTCACCTGGCAGCGTTTTTCTTTTCCTGACTGCTGATTGGCTGCCATGAACAATGTCATTCTCACATTATCTTTCTGTACTATTCTCACAGAGCTATGTACCATCCCCCGGCGGAGGCCATATTGTGTCAGGTGACCACGATCCGCCATGTCTTGGTGTGCGGTGGGACTAGTCCAGGTCGGGCGGACAAGGAAGACATTTCCAGCGTCTCTATTACTGCAGTGCAGAAGGCTGGCGGCCGGACGGCGGAAGAGCGATGATCTTCTGGAGTTGTGCCGTCGATGGTTCTTCCTGTTGGGGGAGAAGATGACTCTGGCCTCTGTTCTAGGAGGACGTCACGGCCTGGGGCCCCTGGGAGCCCAAATGAAAAGGAACATGGTAAAGGAATGGTGGGACGCCATGGTGCTGCACCAGGAACAGGTTCTGCCCATTGACTCTTTGTGTCACCTACCAGGAACATCCAACCCTTCACCAAGACCACCGCTGAAGACCCTCCCCAAAGCCCGTCTGGACCGCCTCCAAAACCAAAGTCTAACCCAGGAGGAGCTGGAAAAGATGGCCGGTCCTCGCCAAGATCTCCTATATGGTAACAATGACACAAATAGAGATGGGCTGAACACCCCCGTTCGGGAATTCTGCCACAAACCCATTAAAGGCTATGGGGTGCGAACATAAGAAATCAAAAGTCCCCATTATGAAGGCTTATATGCAAGTAATTGGCCATAAAAAGGGTATGGGGGCTGGGTACTACCCTGGGGGACAAGTATCAATGCAACATTTTTTCACAGGAGCAGTGATTTTAATGATGCTTAAAGTGCAACAATAAAAATGAAAAAGTGCCTGTAAAGTGGAGCATCTGTACCATGTATAGAACCTGCTGCAGCAAAACAGACATTTATCAACTAAAAAAAATATTTAAATCACATTTAAATTGATTTGCAAGTGCTGGCACCCAGCTATTTAAAAAGGAAAGAAGGAAACGGTGTGGGGTCCCCCCAGTACTTACCAGACCCTTATCCAAGCATGCATCCTCCTACAAGGGCCTCTTACACACAACCTTGGGCTGTGTTTGTGGGGGTCTGTGGGCAAGGGGCTTATCGAAATCTGGCAGCCCCCTTTTAACAAGGGGGCCCCCAGGTCCTATTCCCTCCCCCCTCCCATGGGAATGAGTAGGGTACCCCTACTCATTCACCAAAAAAGTGTCAAAAAAAAAAAAATCAGTAGACAGGTTTTTTTTTTTTACAATTTCTTTATTAAAAAGAAAACAACGCTGTCCTTCAATGTAGATCCATCGTCATTAACGACGCCACCACCTGACCTAAAAAATACAACAAAATTGCTCCATCCACCGCAAAGGCAAACCACCGAATGTCTGGCTTGCCGTTTGACAGTTCTTATATAGGTAAGGGCGGGGCCACCTGGCGACATCACCTTATGGCACCGCCCCCCTGTGATGTCATTGACCCAGCAAGTATTGGTGAGGTCACAAGGGGGGGCGGTGCCACCAGGTGACATCAACTGACATCATCAAATATGACAGTTCTTCGGTTAGGACGGGGCCACCTGGTGACATCAAGTGGTGGCACCGCCCCCCAGTTATGTCATCGACCCAGCATGCACTGGTTGGTGATGTCACAAGGGGGGTGGTGCCACCAGGTGTTGCAGCCAGGTGGCCTCGCTCTTACCTAATATAAGAACTGTCAAACGGCAAGCCAGCCATTGGGCAGTTTGTCTTTGCGGTGGGCGGAGGCATTTTTTTTTTCAGGTCCCGTGGTGGTGGCGTTGTGATTGTCGATCGATCTACATTAGAGGACAGCGGGTTTTTTTTAGTTTTTAATAAAGGATTTGTCAATAACCTGTCTACTGTTTTAGTTAATTTTGACATTTTTTTTTTTGATGAATGGGTCGGGGTACAATGTACCCAATACTCATTCACATATGGCGGGCAAGACCCGATTCTGATGCCCGCAGACCCCCCACAACCACACCCCAAGATTTTGGGGAAGAGATCCTTGTCCCCTTCAACATGTCCCCTGCCCCAAAGCACCCCTGCCTGTTGAGGGCATGTGGTCTGGTATGGTTCAGGAGGGGGTGGGGGCCCACACTCCTCATTTTCCCACCCCACCCCCACCCTTTACCTGACTCCCCTGCCTGCATGCTCTGATAAGGGACTGGTATGTATTGTGGGGGGGGGGGGTTTGGGGGGCCCCCACACCGTTTTTTTTTGACCGCTGATGGCTCATTGGTTGTTAAGGACGCTGTAGCCGGCTTCCCGGCCGCTCCTTTACAACCAGCTTATACTGCACCCTTATTGGGCAGAGCTTGCGTAGAATGCGCTGTGCAGCACAGGGAACACCCAGCAAACACCCTGCAAATTTGGGTGTTTGCGAACGGGGTGAATAGCTAATAATAAGCTCAAACTCCTGCTGAGGCTTAACCGTTCGCCCAACACTAGACACAAACTACTGCAGGATATGTCACCATTGTGGGAGGGGCAGAGACACAAACTACTGCAGGAAATTTCACCATTGTGGGAGGGGCAAAGTCACAAACTACTGCAGGAAATGTCACCATTGTGGGAGGGGCAGAGACACAAACTACTGCAGGAAATGTCACCATTGTGGGATGGGCAGAGACACAAACTACTGCAGGAAATGTCACCATTGTGGGAGGGGCAGAGACACAAACTACTGCAGGAAATGTCACCATTGTGGGAGGGGCAGAGACACAAACTACTGCAGGAAATGTCAACATTGTGGGAGGGGCAGAGACACAAACTACTGCAGGAAATCTCACCATTGTGGGAGGGGCAGAGACACAAACTACTGCAGGAAATCTCACCATTGTGGGAGGGGCAGAGACACAAATTACTGCAGGAAATGTCACCATTGTGGGAGGCGCTGAGACACAAACTACTGCAGGAAATGTCACCATTGTGGAAGGGGCAGAGACACAAACTACTGCAGGAAATGTCACCATTGTGGGAGGGGCAGAGACACAAACTACTGCAGGAAATGTCACCATTGTGGGAGGGGCAGAGACACAAACTACTGCAGGAAATGTCACCATTGTGGGAGGGGCAGAGACACAAAACTGCAGGAAATTTCACCATTGTGGGAGGGGCAGAGACACAAATTACTGCAGGAAATGTCACCATTGTGGGAGGGGCAGAGACACAAATTACTGCAGGAAATGTCACCATTGTGGGAGGGGCAGAGACACAAACTACTGCAGGAAATGTCACCATTGTGGGAGGGGCAGAGACACAAATTACTGCAGGAAATGTCACCATTGTGGGAGGGGCAGAGACAAACTACTGCAGGAAATGTCACCATTGTGGGAGGGGCAGAGACACAAACTACTGCAGGAAATCTCACCATTGTGGGAGGGGCAGAGACACGAATTACTGGGGGAAAATCTCACCATTGTGGGAGGGGCTGAAAATGTTGACTTTTTAAAATATTTTTCCAATTTTAGGTGCCTTGTATTATTACCCCCCTTGTTTGGAGCTCCTGAACCGAAAGTTGCCTTTTGGTATTGCAGAGGTGGGGGAGATGTTTTCATCCAATCTCAGACAACAAGGATCTGCACCTGCAGGTCAGCCATCTTGTAATGTACCTAGTAATGGGGGGGGGGGGGTCTAAATTAGTGTGCAAAATACAATGTATTTCTCATTTGTCTTTTACCCACAATGCAGTTTGTTAGTAACTCTCAGGTGTGTGCGCTCTGATTAATACCGGGGAAGGAGATTGGAGGTCACATGGGTTCACAGGCCACCGATTTAATCAACTGGTGCAAAATCCTAAAAACAAGAGATAGAATCCTACTGACAGCGATAAAGCGATAAAGTTCAGGAGTAGAATTGATTTTTATGAGGTTATTAAGTTCCTGTAAGTTGATAAATTTTACTTTCATATTCTAGGGTGGGGGAGAGGACGGCGGCCTCTCTGGTCTGGTTCAGCTCAGCCAAGACTTGCGCTCAGTGGCGGGACTACTGGCTGCTGCAACGGCTGCTGTGGTGGAGGAAGGTGAGCGCCCTGTGATTGCTGAGACATCTATGGGGGTTATTTATAAGAGATGAGATACACTATATTGTCAAAAGTATTGGGACGCCTGCCTTTACACACATGAACTTTAATGGCATCCCAGTCTTTGTCCGTAGGGTTCAATATTGAGTTGGCCCCCCCCCTTTGCAGCTACTTGAACTACAAGTCCCATGAGGCATTGCAAGGCTGACAGTTACAAGCATGACTCCTAAAGGCAGAGGCATGATGAGACTTGTAGTTCGCAACAGCTGGAGGGCCCCAGGTTGAGCATGCATTCTGTATAGTGTAACCTTCACAAGTAGGCTGTAATAGCAATTCATTAAACAGAGTTGGAACATTGCTGATACCTGTGTAGCTTACATCATAGAGAACTACACTATGACAAGAGTATTGGGACACCTGCCTTTACACACACATGAACTTTAATGGCATCCCAGTCTTAGTCCGTAGGGTTCAATATTTAGTTGGCCCACCCTTTGCAGCTATAACAGCTTCAAATCTTCTGGGAAGGCCGTCCACAAGGTTTAGGAGTGTGTCTGTGGGAATGTTTCACCATTCTTCCAGAAAAAGTGTTCCTTTAAATTTTTGAGCAGTCAGTGTATGTGTGTGTGTCTATTAGAGATAAGGGCCATACACACTATCAGATTATCTGAAGACTTTTTCCTTCAGATTTACCTTTTCTATGTAGTGCAAGGGCCTGCCGGATTGCATACAAATTGAAAGTGTTCAGGTTTGACCTCATATTATATGGTTTTGGTAAGTCTACAGACAAAAGTCTTCAGATAATCTGATAGTGTGTATGGCCGAATAGACCGATATGTTTTTTTCAGGGCCGATACCGATATTTTGGTCACAATGTTTCGGTATCGGCCGATATGGGCCGATATTTTGTACATTTTAAAGTTTTGAAAAATAAAGACAATTTTTGACACAAATCTGGTACTGAACATGTTAATTTTTTGTTTAATGCCTACTGGCGGGCTTGCTGGCACCCTGTGGTGGGTGGGTGGCTGGCTGGCACAGGGGTTGTGGGTGGCTGGCTGGTACAGGGCCTGTGGTTGGCTGGCTGGCACACTGTCTGTGGGTGGCTGGCTGTCTGGAATCCTGTGGTGGGTGGGTGGCTAGACTAGGCCCGACTCCAGAGGAGGCTGTCCAAGGCAAGGGAGGCGGCCTAAGAAGGCAGAATGAAGGCACAAAAATATCGGCCAGTTCCAAGGCCGATACCGATATATCATGGAAAGTGCATATCGGCCACGCCGGTAATTGGTCTATCCCTAGTGTGTGTGTGTATATATATATATATATATATATATATATATATATATATTGTATATATAGTGCTCAAATAAATTAAAGGAGCACTTTTGAATCAGAGTATAGCATCAAGTCAGTTAAACTCCTGGGATATTGATCTGGTCAGTTAAGTAGCAGAGGGGGTTGTTAATCAGTTTCAGCTGCTTTGGTGTTAATGAAATTACCAACAGGTGCACTGGATGGGCAAAAGGAGACAACCTTCAAAACAAAAATGGTTTTACAGGTGGAGGCCACTGACATTTTTTTCCCTACCCATTTTTTTCTGACTGTTTTTCACTAGTTTTTCATTTGGCTGGGGTCAGTGTCACTACTGGTAGCATGAGGCCATACCTAGACCCTATAGAGGTTGTACACGCAGTCCAACTCCTCCACGATGGCACATTAATCCGTACCATTACCAAGAGCATGGAGGAGATTCCAGGAGACAGGCAGTTACTCTAGGACAGTGTTTCTCAACTCCGGTCCTCAGTGCACACTAACAGGCCAGATTTTAAGTATTACCTTGGAGAGATGCAGACTAGAATTCTGAAATCACTGAGCAGCACATTATATCACCTGTGATGTATTTCAGTTATCTTGCAAACCTGGCCTGTTAGTGTGCCTTGAGGACCGGAGTTGAGAAACACTGCTCTAGAAGAGCTGGACAGGGCCATAGAATGTCCTTAACCCATCAGCGGGACCAGTATCTGCTCCTTTGTGCAAGGAGGAACAGGATGAGCACTGCCAGAGCCCTACAAAATGACCTCCAGCAGGCCACTGGTGTGAATGTCTCTGACCAAACAATCAGAAACAGACTTCATGAGGGTGGCCTGAGGGCCCGACTTCCTCTAGTGGGCTCTGTGCTCACTGCCCTGCCTCAGTGAACACCAGAATTGGCAGCTCCACCACTGGCACCCTGTGCTTTTCACAGATGAGAGCAGGTTCACCCTGAGCACATGTGACAGACGTGAAAGGAAGGGAGAGATGTGGGTGCTTGTAAGATTCTGGTACCTCCGGTACCCTTAATCACCACTTTCCTTTGTAATGCGTCCCACCTTTCTCTTCAGGTGGTACGCATATACCTTTAAGAACGATGATGTCACTGCTGAGCGCCGCAGAACGGCTATTTCAACCGCCGGCGGTCTCACTCACATTGTTCGTTCAACCTGCCTTGTTATCCACATGCTTTCAAGCCTGTCTCTCGATCGGAACCTCCAGCTATTCCCTCTACCTGGAGCAGACCGGAACCTCGCTACTGATCCCTGTATCTCGCTACCGGACCATCCCTTATCTACTGGACCTCTCTAAACTACTAACATTACAAGTGATAAGTACCCCGCAGGGGAACCCTCCATAACCTTATTGCACTATCTACCTATGTACATTAAGGACTGTTACTACCTATCTATACTATCCTATCATCTGCACTGTTACATAGATTGCTAGCTCTTCAGCCTACTACCATCTATCATCTGCACTGCTGCATAGATTGCTAGCTCTCCTGTCTACTACTATCTATCCTTGCACTGGGTTAGTCTATCCTGTATTTGTCATCTGCTGTCCTCACCACCTGTTAGCATACTCGATACTAACCTATCTGCATTCCTAAATACCATCTTGAACTCTCCTATACAAAACCTATCAAGTGATTACCATCCTTGTCACTGTTCACACCTGTCCCTTCAGCACATCACCTTCATACTATCATATACATCCTATCACTCCAGGAACATCTCATTGAGTGTGTATATATCTGTATGTTGAAGCTGACAGGCCCACAGTGATGAGTCCTGGAGAGTTGGATCTGGTATTCAACACATCTCTACATGACTACTGAGTGGAGATTTTGCAGCTGCAAATCCAGCCTATAATAAAAACGCAGGAGCGTTACAGATTGAACGAACCTTAAAAATGGATTCAGCAGAATTACCCACTCAAGTGACACATCTTTGCGAACTCAATTCAGACTCGGGTTATCGGAAGCTGTTAAAGACGAGCTCGCCCGAGCGGATTTACCTGGCACCTTGGAGGCCTTGATACAACTTAGTATCAACATCGACAGACGACTGCGAGAAAGAAGGGCTGAAAAGATGGGAATGCCATTGTCTAGTCCTCAGATTTCGGCCGTTGACCCTACTCCCATGGATGTAGGAACCATACGCCCACCTTTAACGACTACTGAACGAGCTAGAAGAACATCCAGAAATCTCTGCATGTACTGCGCATCCTCGGATCATTTGATAAACACCTGTCCCCTTGTCCGCAGGAAAGAGGGTGGGTGTTCACATGTCTTGCTGGGAGGATTGGCGACTTCCTTCTCTAACCCCTATCTTTTTGTTCGTTTGATATTACAGTGGGACCAAACTAGGATCACCACCAAGGCTATGGTCGACACTGGATCTTGTGGAAACTTTATTGATTTTTATTGTTACCTTAAATAAAATACCTATTATTTCAAAATCTAAGCCTGTTTCTGTTAGTTTCATTAATGGTATTCCACTGTCTTCTGGTCCAATCACCAACCAGACTCAGGCACTCCTTGCCACTACCAACGAATCACATGTGGAGACCATCACCTTTGACATACTATCCTCACCCCATTTTCCTATTATTTTGTGACTTCCCTGGTTACACACACACCAACCAATCATAGATTGGAAAAAACGGACTTTGGTTTTCTCTTCTCACTATTGTGAGAATACGTGTAACCTCCCATCTTATGGGAAGATTCTGTCTGTGGTGTCTGATGAAATTGCACCACTATGCTATCAGGATCTGTCCGAAGTGTTCCTTGAGAAAAATGCTCAAGTGTTGCCTCCCCATAGGGATTACGATTGCACTATCGATCTACTCCCTAACAGCAAATTGCCTTTCGGTCATGTTTATCCCCTTTCACAGGATGAACTTTCTCATCTCAAGGAATACTTGGATGAGAATTTGACAAAAGGGTTCATTAGACCCTCTACTTCTTCCACTGCTGCAGGACTTTTCTTTGTCCGCAATAAGGATTTCAGTCTCAGGCCTATTATCGATTATAGGCAATTAAACACGATTACGATAAAGGATCGCTATCCTTTGCCGCTCATCCCTGAACTTATTGAACAGGTGCGTGGGGCTACTTATTTCACCAAATTAGACCTGAAAGGGGCATACAACCTAATCCGAATCCGTGACGGGGATTAGTGGAAAACAGCATTCAGAACCAGATACGGACTATTCGAATACCTTGTGATGCCATTCGGGCTATGTAATGCTCCCGCAGCTTTCCAAAGATTCATAAACGACATCTTTAGAGACTTACTTGATGTCTGTGTTGTAGTATACCTAGACGATATACTTATTTATTCTCGATCTATGCCTGAACACATAAAACATGTAATACTTGTGTTGTCCAGACTGCTCTCACACAGACTATATGTGAAATTAAAAAAATGTCTATTTCATAAAGAAGAAATATTATTTCTAGGATACTTCATATCCAAAACTGGAATTAAGATGGATATGAGTAAGATATCCTGTATTCAAGACTGGCCTATACCAACAACTCGTAAGGCCCTACAGCGATTCCTTGGATTCTCGAACTTCTATAGGAAGTTCATCAAGAACTTTTCCGCTATTGTTAGACCTCTCACACAACTGACAAGTATAAAAAAAACATTCAAATGGTCAGAAGAAGCAAATCAAGCTTTCTGCTTGTTAAAATCAAGCTTTACTTCTGCTCCCATACTACGCCATCCAGACCCATCCCTCCAATATATTCTAGAGGTAGATGCGTCAAATATGGCAGTAGGAGCAGTTCTCTCCCACTTCATCACTCCACCCAGTTGCTTTCTTTTCAAAATCACTAAGCAGCCCAGAGGTGAATTACCCAGTGGGTGAAAAGGAGTTGCTTGCCATAAAACTGGCACTGGAGAATTGGCGACATCTGCTCGAAGGTACCCAGTTACCAATACTCATATATACAGATCATAAAAACCTTCAATACCTCCAGACTAACAAGACTCTCTCCCACCGGCAGGTGCGATGGTCATTATTCTTTTTAATATTTAATTTTCTAGTGACCTACACGCCTGCAGACAAAAATAAAAAAGCGGATGCGCTATCACGATTAACCGAAGATAACTGCGCCGAAATCCCTTCCATTCCCATAATACCCTATGAACGCATTATTGGTGTTGTCCGTTCCTTGAAGGAAGAGATTTTGCACAGTATAAGAATGGATTCACCTCCACCACAACTAAGTACTGATGCAGAAGGCTTCCTCTATTACAATGACAAACTCTACATACCCCCTACTATGCGCACCAAGATTTTGGAGTTATCGCATGATGTGCCCATGGCAGGACATATGGGTATAACGAAAACCTTTAATTTGCTCACCAGGCAGTTTTGGTGGCCTGATATGAAGACGTCTGTACAAAAATTTGTTTCTTCATGTGACATCCGTGCAAGGTCCAAAACTGACACCACAAAACCATCTGGACTACTTTGTAGTCTACCAATACCCCAGGTTCCATGGGAAGTTGTATCCTTAGATTTCATAGTAGAACTACCACCCTCTAAAGGATTTAATACCATCCTAGTGTCAGTGGACCACTGTAATGTTCCGGTACCTTTGGTACCCTAAATTACACTTTCCACAAGTGTATGCGCCCTACCATTTACTTTTGGAAAGGTGCGCATACACCTTTAAGACTGGAGCTGTCATCACTCAGCGCCGGACTAGATGGCTATTTAAGGCGTCGGCTCTCACTCACCTTCATCTAAACAAACATCAGAACTACTGATGAAACATGTGTTTAAGTTGCATGGAATTCCAAAAACTCTTTTGTCCGACCGTGGTTCACAATTCATCTCTAAATTTTGGCAAGCACTTTGTGAAATTTTACGCATTGAGCGAAAGCTCACTTCTCCCTACCATCCTCAGACCAACGGACAGACTGAAAGAGTCAACCATATAAGAAACGCAGGAGCGTTACAGATTGAACGAACCTAAAAAATGGATTCAGCAGAAATAGCCACTCAGGTGACACAATTAAAACAGCAAGTATCTGCGTTAATACACGCACTTGCTCAATTAAAAGAAGACAATCAGGCTCTGTCGCAGCAGGTAATTAGACTGACACAACTTACCTCTGCTCAGTCCCCTGAACCCAAGATAAATCCCCCTTTGGTATTTACAGGCGATCGCAAAAAATTTCGCGAATTTAAAAACGCATGTGAGTTACTTTTTTTGATAAAACCTCGTACCTACCTTACTGATCACATTAAGGTTTGTACTATTATTTCTTACCTATCAAGCGATCCTCGAGCCTGGGCAGATTCTCTTTTTGAGAAAAACGACCAGCTTCTCAACTCCTATGCCTTGTTCCTGGCAGAGCTCACTAGCCTATATGATGACCCCAATAGGCAGAGTACTGCTGATCTTCAGTTAAGATCCTTGAAACAAGGAAGGAGGCCTGTGGAAGACTTTGTCGCAGAGTTCAAGAGATGGACCCTTGATTCAGAATGGAATGATGCATCTCTGAAAACCATTTAGGCTTGGCCTATCAGAAGCCGTTAAGGACGAGCTCGCCCGAGCGGATCTGCCAAAAACCCTGGATGCATTAATACAACTCAGTATTACCATAGATAGAAGACTACGAGAAAGAAAGGCTGAAAAGATGGGAATGCCATTATCCGTTTCCTCTCGGAGTCTGGCCGTTGACCCCGTTCCTATGGAGATAGGAACCATACGCCCACCGCTATCAACTATGGAAAAAGCCAAAAGACGAAATGAAAATCTCTGCTTGTACTGTGCATCCCCGGATCACAAGATAAACGTCTGTCCCCTAGTCAACAAAAAGAAGGGTGAGTGTTCACATGTCTTCCTAGGAGGATTGACAACTTCATTCACTAACCCCTACATTTCTGTTTTTTTGACATTACAGTGGGACCAGAACAGGATTACTACTAAGGCCATGATTGACACAGGATCTTGTGGAAATTATATGGATATATGTTTTGCTGCTTTAAATAAAATTCCTATTATTTCTAAACTCAAACCTGTCTCAGTAAGTCTTATTACCGGTGTTCCGTTATCCTCTGGTCCGATCACCGATCAGACACAAGCACTTCTAGTCACTATTAACGAGTCTCATAGGGAGACTTCTACCTTCGATTTAATACCATCACCCCACTTTCCCATTGTGTTGGGACTTCCCTGGTTGCACACACACCAACCAACCATAGATTGGAAGAAACGGTCCTTGACCTTCCCTTCTTGTTATTGCGAGGAAACGTTTAACCTCCCATTTTCCGGGAAGATTCTGTCTGTGGTGACAGATGAGATTGCACCACTATGTTATCAGGATCTTTCTGAGGTTTTTCTTGAGAAAAATGCTCAAGCATTACCTCCTCATCGAGACTATGATTGTAGCATTGATCTACTCCCAAATAGCAAATTGCCGTTCGGTCATGTTTATCCTCTTTCACAGGATGAACTTGCCCATCTCAAAACCTATTTGGATGAGAACTTGGAAAAAGGTTTTATTAGACCTTCCACTTCTTCCACAGCAGCAGGACTCTTTTTTGTTCGCAATAAAGATTCAAGTCTCAGACCTATCATCGACTACAGGAAATTGAATGCTATCACAATAAAAGATCGCTATCCTCTACCACTTATCCCTGAGCTCATTGAGCAGGTGCGTGGAGCTACCTATTTTTCAAAATTAGACCTGAAAGGAGCATACAATCTCATTCGAATCTGTGATGGACACGAGTGGAAGACTGCGTTCAGAACTAGATACGGATTGTTCGAGTATCTTGTGATGCCATTCGGCCTATGCAACGCCCCTGCAGTTTTCCAACGATTTATAAACAATATTTTTAAAGACTTACTAGATGTCTGTGTTGTGGTATATCTGGACGATATACTTATATATTCACGGACCCTGTCTGAACACATAAGACATGTAAGACTTGTATTATCGAGATTGCTTGCACATAATCTTTATGTGAAGCTGAAGAAATGCTTGTTCCATAAAGATGAGGTACTCTTTCTAGGCTACATCATATCCAAAACAGGAATCGAGATGGACATGAGTTAAATATCCTGCATTCAGGATTGGCCTACACCAGCAAGGCGCTACAGCGATTCCTGGGATTTTCAAATTTTTACAGGAAGTTCATAAAAAACTTTTCTGCTATTGTGAGACCCCTCACACAGCTCACTAGCATAAAAATACCATTTAAATGGTCAGAATAAGCAAATAAGGCTTTCCACTTGTTAAAGACAAGGTTTACTTCCGCTCCCATATTACGCCATCCAGACCCATCCCTCCAATACATTCTGGAGGTAGATGCGTCAAACCTGGCAGTAGGAGCAATACTCTCCCAACGACCTACCCACACTTCACCACTTCATCCAGTCGCCTTTTTTTCTAAATCCCTGAGCAGTCCCGAGATAAATTACCCCGTGGGTGAGAAGGAACTGCTTGCTATAAAATTGGCTCTGGAGAATTGGCGACATTTACTCGAAGGCACCCAATTACCAATAATTATATACACGGACCATAAAAACCTCCAATATCTTCAGACTAGCAAAACTCTCTCGCATCGACAGGTACGATGGTCACTATTCTTTCTAAGGTTTAACTTCCTAGTGACCTACACACCTGCAGATAAGAACAAAAAAACACTATCACGACTAACTGAAGAAAATTACTTTGAAATTCCTTCCGTTCCTATAATACCTCACAAACGCATTATTGGAGTTGTCCGTTCCTTGAAGGAAGAGGTTCTGCATGGCATAAGGTTGGATTCACCCCCACCACAACTAAATACCGATGCAGAAGGCTTCCTCTACTACAACGACAAACTTTACATACCACCTACCCTACGCACCAAGATCTTGGAATTATCGCATGATGTGCCTATGGCAGGACATATGGGTATGACAAAGACTTTCAATTTGATTTCTCGGCAATTCTGGTGGCCTGACATGAAAACATCTATACAAAAATTCGTCTCTTCATGCAATGTCTGTGCCAGGTCCAAAATTGACACTACGAGACCATCCGGCCTACTATGCAGTCTACCAATACCCCAAACTCCATGGGAGGTTCTGTCATTGGACTTCATCGTAGAATTGCCTCCTTCCAAAGGATTTAATACCATCTTGGTGTCAGTGGACCATCTGACAAAGATGGCACATTTCATTGCTATTCGCAGACTACCTTCGTCCAAACAAACGGCAGAACTCCTGATGAAACATGTCTTCAGATTACATGGTATCCCAAAAACTCTTTTGTCTGACCGTGGATCCCAATTTATTTCTAAATTCTGGCAAGAACTATGTCACATACTACGGATTGAGCGGAAGCTCACTTCTCCTTACCATCCGCAGACCAACGGACAGACTGAAAGAGTCAACCAATGCATCGAGCAGTATTTACGTTGTTACACTTCTTACCAACAGGATGATTGGTTGGATCTTCTCCCCCTGGCAGAATTTGCCTACAACAACGCAACTCACAGTACAACCAAGCAGAGTCCGTTCTACTTGAACTATGGGTTCCATCCCTCTATTCTCCCTCCACGCATCCTTCCTTCAAATAACCCAGTAGCCTCAGACTATCTTTCCCAAATAAAGGATTCTCTGGGTTTACTAAATACTACCATTGCACACGCTCACAGTCAACAAAAGAAGTACTATGATCTTCGTAGAAGACCTTCTCCACAGTATACTATCGGGGACCTCGTTTGGCTCTCAACAAAAAACTTGAGACTGAAGATCCCTAGCAAAAAGCTTGGACCTCTGTTCTTGGGACCTTTCCCAATCAAGAAACTTATTGGAAAAGCTGCAGTGCAGCTTACATTGCCAATGGACCTAAAAATCCATCCCATTTTCCATGTGTCGCTACTAAAACCCCATGTTCCGGACCAAGGAATAAGGCCTAATATTCCACCTCCCCCTCCTGTACAAGTTGAAGGTGGAGAAGAATACGAGATAAAAGAGATTCTGGATTCTCGTATCTACAGAAGAAGACTTCAGTACTTGGTTAGATGGAAGAACTATGGGCCCCAAGACGACACCTGGCTAAACACCTCTGACATACATGCCCCTAGATTAATCCGCAATTTTCATGCGAGATACCTCGACAAACCAGCTCCAGAGGCCTTCAGGAGCAGGCCTTAAAGGGGGGGTATTGTAATGTTCCGGTACCTTTGGTACCCTAAATTACACTTTCCACAAGTGTATGCGCCCTACCATTTACTTTTGGAAAGGTGCGCATACACCTTTAAGACTGGAGCTGTCATCACTCAGCGCTGGACTAGATGGCTATTTAAGGCGTCGGCTCTCACTCACATGTGTTCGTTCAAACACCCTTATCTGGATGCTAACCTTGCTTGAAGCTTCCATGCTTGCAAGCTTACTTCGCTGACGGAACCTCGCTGCGCTGATCCCTGTATCCCGCTACTGGATCATCCGCCTCTCCTGAACCACCCTTCGGCTGTATCGCTAATAGTGCTAAGTACCCCGCAGGGGAATTCTCTATAAACTTATACTAAGCTTACACTATCTAGCTCTGCATAGTAGAGACTGTTTATCACATCTGCATAAACTAGATTGCTAGCTCTTGAGACTACTGCTACTTTTCTGCACTGGGTTGATCTCTTTTGTATGTCCACCTGCTATTCTATCATCTGCTATCATACAACATTGTTAAACCTTCCTGCATCCATCTGCTACTGTCTCACCTTCAAGTGTCTATCACCTACCACCTCCACTCAACCTATCCCTCAAACCTTCATCATTGTGTTACCACATACATAAAGTCATTCTAGGAACCAGCTTGCTAATTGTGTGTATTTACTGGCTGAAATAAGACCTTCCACACATGATGAGTCATTGAGGTTGGGAATGGTATCTCAGCATATCTCTTACATGACAACTGACGTGGAACTATTTCTGCAGCTGAAAATCCACACCATATAAGAAACGCAGGAGCGTTACAACCACTTGACAAAGATGGCACATTTCATTGCTATCCGTAGACTACCTTCATCTAAACAAACATCAGAACTACTGATGAAACATGTGTTTAAGTTGCATGGAATTCCAAAAACTCTTTTGTCCGACCGTGGTTCACAATTCATCTCTAAATTTTGGCAAGCACTTTGTCAAATTTTACGCATTGAGCGAAAGCTCACTTCTCCCTACCATCCTCAGACCAACGGACAGACTGAAAGAGTCAACCAGTGCATTGAGCAATATCTATGTTGCTACACATCATACTTGCAGGATGATTGGGTGGATCTCCTTCCTCTAGCAGAATTTGCTTACAACAACGCAACCCACAGTACCACGAAGCAAAGTCCGTTCTACTTGAACTATGGGTTTCATCCCACTCTTCTTCCACCACGCATCCTGCCATCGAGTAACCCAGTAGCCTCGGATTACCTTACCCAAATAAAAGACTCTTTGGGCTTACTCAATACCACTATATCACACGCTCACAGTCAACAAAAAAAGTACTACGACCTTCGTAGAAGACCTTCTCCTCAGTATGCTATTGGGGACCTTGTTTGGCTATCGACAAAGAACTTAAGATTAAAAATCCCTAGCAAGAAGCTTGGACCTTTATTTTCGGGACCGTTCCCAATTAAAAAACTTATCGGAAAAGCTGCAATACAGCTCACCCTACCAGCAGATCTCAAGATCCATCCCATCTTCCATGTGTCGCTACTGAAGCCCCATGTTCCTAACCAAGGAATAAGGCCTACCATCTTGCCTCCACCTCCAATACAAGTTGAAGGCGGAGAAGAGTATGAGATCAAGGAAATTTTGGATTCTCGCATCCATAGAGGAAGACTCCAGTATCTCATAAGATGGAAGAACTATGGACCCCAAGACAACACCTGGCTAGATACCTCTGATATTCATGCTCCTAGACTTATACGGAACTTTCACTCGAAACACCCAGAGAAACCTGTCCTATAGGCCTTCCGGAGCCGGCCTTAACGGGGGGGTACTGTAAGATTCTGGTACCTCCGGTACCCTTAATCACCACTTTCCTCTGTAATGCATCCCACCTTTCTCTTCAGGTGGTACGCATATACCTTTAAGAACGATGATGTCACTGCTGAGCGCCGCAGAGCGGCTATTTCAACCGCCGGCGGTCTCACTCACATTGTTCGTTCAACCTGCCTTGTTATCCACATGCTTTCAAGCCTGTCTCTCGATCAGAACCTCCAGCTATTCCCTCTACCTGGAGCAGACCGGAACCTCGCTACTGATCCCTGTATCTCGCTACCGGACCATCCCTTATCTACTGGACCTCTCTAAACTACTAACATCAAGTGATTACCATCCTTGTCACTGTTCACACCTGTCCCTTCAGCACATCACCTTCATACTATCATATACATCCTATCACTCCAGGAACATCTCATTGAGTGTGTATATATCTGTATGTTGAAGCTGACAGGCCCACGGTGATGAGTCCTGGAGAGTTGGATCTGGTATGCAACACATCTCTACATGACTACTGAGTGGAGATTTTGCAGCTGCAAATCCAGCCTATAATAAAAACGCAGGAGCGTTACAGCGCTCTGGTGAGGAAGGCTGTCTGGTCCTTTGTTGCGGTAGAGCGGTTGCACTGAGGGCAGCACTTGTGTGAGAAGCAGCTCTATAGGATCATATAAGGAAAGAAAGACGCCTCTAAGTGCAGAATTCTAAGGATTTATTATTTGATGCAAGGGATTAAAAACATTTACAAGATGGCAGAGATAACAGGCATGTATTAATTGTCCTCTTTTGGTTTGCTGTGTCCTCTGTCTGCCGGGTGAGGGAGGATGAGAGAGCCGTCCTGCAGCTGTCCGGATTCCCTGGTGACGTGGAGGAACGAGGAAGCGGAGAGGCAGATGGTGGCCCGGGTTCCAGAACCAAGCTGCAACGCTCGTGGCCTGTATGGCGTCAGGGGAAAGCGTTGGGCGGTAACGTGTTTCAGAGCATGTGTGACTCCTTCGTCAGACCTAAGCCCATGTTTGTTCAGCAGGCTCAGAGCCTTGTGTTCAAACTCTCCGAAAGCCAATCGATGGCTTCCCGACCCTTTTGGCTACCTCTGTCCAATCAACTCCTCACAAGACTATACTATCCTGATGGTCTTGTGAGGCGTTGATTGGACAGAGGAAGTCGAAAGGGCCGGGAGGTCGTCAGTTGGCTCTCAACGGAGAGTTTGAACACAAGGCTCTGACTCTGTGCCTGCTGAACAAACATGGGCTTAGGTCTGACGAAGGAGCCGCACATGCTCTGAAACACGTTATGGCAGGGCTTGACAATCCCCGGGCGCCAGGTCGCATTTGCGACTAGAATTAGCGACCTCGCGCCTGGGGGTGCCCTGCAGAAGGTGTCCTGTCATTTTTGCCCGGACTTCCGCGCACGGAGTGCACGGACTTCCGGGCCGTCCGAAAATTGAGGCTCCGGCTTTTCGGCCTACTTGAGATAACAGGCTTCCAATGGGGAACTGGCGCCCTCTTGTGGAGGCCGGGAGTAATGACTGTTGTAATGACTGTTTCCACTGACTTTTTGTTCTCAATTCATTCATTACCATCTCCCTGTCCAGTTAGTTACCTTTGACAGGGAGTGTGGTTATTATTATTTAATTTATTTTTTAAATGTAAAAAAAAAAAAATATATATTTTTTTCTTTTTTTTTAATTATTAAAAAAAATTCTTTTTTTTCCAATTATTAAAAAAAAAAAAATATATATATATATATATATATATATATATATATCCTTTTTTTTTTTTCCTCATTGCCATGCCACAGCCGAAGGCCCCTTTCACACGGGCTGTCTGATCAGGTCCGCCTGTCAGTTTTTCAGGCAGACCTGATCGGACCCTTGATTCTCCTCTATGGAGCAGTAATCTGCCGCCATCTGATCCTGTCCACCAAAAGCAGACGGATGGTGGTTCTATTTTCTATCCATCCCGTAGATCGGATCAGATGGCATCGGATGGAAAGAGACAGACAGTCTGTTTTCATCCAATTGTGCTATAGAGGAGAGTGGGGTTCTAGTCGTATTTATGTGTAAATTTAGTATCCGTTTTATTAAATAAAGCTTGGTTGTTAGTTTAAAAAAAAAAAAACTGGCTCCTAACTTTTTTAGCTGGCTCCTAGATTTCAGGAAAATTTGTCAAGCCCTGCGTTATGGCGTCGGAACAAGGCGTTGGGCATATCAGCCGTGTGCGTTCCAGCTTGGTTCTGGAACCTGGGTCGCCATCTGCCTCTCCGCTTCCTCGTTCCTCCACGTCACCAGGGAATCCAGACAGCTGCAGGACAACTCTCTCATCCTCCCTAACCCAGCAGACAGAGGACACAGCAAACCAGAAGAGGACAATTAATACATGTCTGTTATCTCTGCCATCTTGTAAGTGTTTTTTTTTTTTTTTTAATCCCTTGCACCAAATAATAAATCCTTTTAATACTGCACTTAGAGGCGTCTTTCTTTCCTGACAGATGTGGAGAACATTATGCTGCCTGTAACATCGTTCAGCATGACCGGTTGGGTGGTGGGTCAGTGATGGTCTGGGGGAGGCATATGCATGGAGGGACACACAGACCTCTACAGGCTAGACCAGTGGTTCTTAACCTGGGTTCGATCGAACCCCAGGGGTTCGGTGAGTCAGTCTCCGGGGTTCGGCGGGGGGGACAAAGGGGCAATTGCTCCCCCCGAGAAAATATTACTGATTGTGAGGCCGAGCGCACCCCGGGAAATCAGAGCTGCGGTCGGGACAACTCACAGCCATTACACATAGACACTTGACACTCCGCCCCCTGTACCTCCCCCAGCAGGTTTCCAGCCTATCTCCTGCAGGCTGCTTGCTGCGTGAGTGAGTGGGCGGGATGGGGATGTACCTGACCACGGAGATCGCGCCTGCCTGGAAGAGGGAAGTGTGAGCAGCTGAGCAGAGGGAGCCGAGTGAATGTTCCTGGAGGTAGCTGTACATGGTGGATTCGTTTACAAGGACCTCTATGCTACGTCTGCTGAGTTACTGCAGCTTAGCATAGAGGTGCTGTTAGCTGACAGATGGAAATGCATGTCCTTTTCATTTAGCTCAATAAAGCATTGTGAATACCCTCTGGTGTGTGCCCTCCTAACACCCCATGGTATGCCCTCCAAACACCCCCCCAAAGTGTGTTCCCTCTTGACACCCCATGCTATGTCCCCCCAACCCCCCCCAGTGTGTGCCCTCCTGATACCCCATGGTATGCCCTCCCAAAACCCCCCCCCAGTGTATGTCCTCCTGATACCCCATGGAATGCCCTCCCCAACACCTCCCCCCAGTGTGTTCCCTCCTGACACCCCATGGTATGTCCTCCCAGCCCCCCCAGTGTGTGCCCTCCTGATACCCCATAGTATGCCCTCCCAACCCCCCCAACCCCAGTGTGTGCCCTCCTGACACCCCATTTTTTAATGGTTTTGTTCTTTGTTCTTAATGGTTTTGTTTTTTGAGATACAGTCGCCAACACTTGCAGGGAGGCCCCAGCGAGATTTGAACTCGCGACCCCTGGTTTACAAGACCAGTGCTCTAACCCCTGAGCTATGGAGCCTTTTTTTTTTTTTTTTTATGGTTTTGTTCATTTTGTGCACCTATGTATAAATATATACCTAAATATATACCTATGTTTTGAATTTGAAAAAATCATATTTTATTTTTTCAATTAAGAAGGGTTCGGTGAATGCGCATATGAAACTGGTGGGGTTCAGTACCTCCAACAAGGTTAAGAACCACTGGGCTAGACAATGGCACCCTGACTGCCATTAGGTATCGGGATGAAATTCTTGGACCCATTGTCAGACCCTATGCTGGTGCAGTGGGTCCTGGGTTCCTCCAGGTGCAAGACAATGCCAATGCAGGACATGTGGCGAGAGTATATAGCCAGTTCCTGAAGGATGAAGGAATTGATGCCATTGAATGGCCCCCACGCTCGCCTGATCTTAGTCCAATAGAACACCTCTGGGACATTATGTTTTGATCCATCCGACGCCGCCAGGTTGCACCTCAGTCTGTTCAGGAGCTCAGTGATGCCCTGGTCCAGATCTGGGAGAAAATACCCCAGGACACCATCCGCCGTCTCATTAGGAGAATCCCCTGATGTTGTCAGGCATGCATACAAGCACGTGGGGGCCATACAAACTACTGAGGACCATTCTGAGGTCCTGCAATGAAATTTCAGCAAAATGGACTCCCCTGCTGCATTGTTTTTTCACTTTGATTTTCGGGGTGTCTTTGAATTCGGCCCTCTGTAGGGTGATAATTTTCATTTCCATCAGACGATGTGGCATCCTTTCCTTCCTAACACATTACCCAGTACATACCAGTATAGATCCTAACACATTACCCAGTCCATACCAGTATAGATCCTAACACATTACCCAGTCCATACCAGTATAGATCCTAACACATTACCCAATCCATACCAGTATAGATGCTAACATATTACCCAGTCCATACCAATACAGATCCTAACACATTACCCAGTCCATACCAGTATAGATCCTAACACATTACCCAGTACATACCAGTATAGATCCTAACACATTACCCAGTCCATACCAGTATAGATCCTAACACATTACCCAGTCCATACCAGTATAGATCCTAACACATTACCCAATCCATACCAGTATAGATGCTAACATATTACCCAGTCCATACCAGTACAGATCCTAACACATTACCCAGTCCATACCAGTATAGATCCTAACACATTACCCAGTCCATACCAGTATAGATCCTAACACATTACCCAGTCCATACCAGTTGAGATCCTAACACATTACCCAGTCCATACCAGTATAGATCCTAACATATTACCCAGTCCACACCAGTATAGATCCTAACACATTACCCTGTCCATACCAGTATAGATCCTAACACATTACTCAGTCCATACCAGTATAGATCCTAAAACATTAGCCAGTCCATACCAGTATAGATCCTAACGCATTAGCCAGTCCATTCCAGTATAGATCCTAACGCAATAACCCAGTCCATACCAGTATAGATCCTAAAACATTAGCCAGTCCATACCAGTATAGATCAACACATTACTGAGTCCATACCAGTATAGATCCTAACACATTACCCAGTCCATACCAGTTGAGATCCTAACACTTTACCCAGTCCATACCAGTATAGATCCTAACACATTACCCAGTCCATACCAGTATAGATCCTCATACATTACCCAGTCCATACCAGTATAGATCCTAACACATTACCCAGTCTATACCAGTATAGATCCTAACACATTACCCAGTCTATACCAGTATAGATCCTAACACATTACCCAGTCTATACCAGTATAGATCCTAACACATTACCCAGTCTATACCAGTATAGATCCTAACATATTACCCAGTCCATACCAGTATAGATATCCATCATGATATTTTTCCCCATTGAGATCTGAGGTGTTTTCAAAGTGTTGCTTTAATATTTTTTGAGCAGTGTATGTATGTATATATATATATATATATATTATAAAATGTATTTTTAAATATGACCAAATGCTGAGAAAGCATGCCTGGACCTGACTGTACGGTGCTATTTTCTCACCCCTCCCCCCCCCTCTGTGTCCAGTTTGCTCAGTTGCCGTCCAGATTCAGCAGCGGTGACCACCCTGACGAAGACGGAAGGAAAATGACCCTCATACAGTACGACTTCCCCTGGGGCAAGGAGCCAATTGAACGCCTCGGCAGCCTAGATGACTCCGCCCTCACCCAGATGCACCGTGGGCCCATCGCTCATCTTCAGGTATGTCACACCGACTACACGCAGAATCAATCAATCAATGTCATTTCCAATCTTTTTACTTGCAGCGATCATTAAAGGGCAACTCCCAGTTTCGTGGGGAAAAAATTTAGTAAAAAAAAATAATATATAGAATTGTGACAGTAGTTATATTGTAATTGTATGTTCTTAACCACTTCCGCCCTGGAAGATTTTACCCCCTTAATGACCAGGCCCTATTTTGCAATTCGGCACTCCGTTACTTTAACAGACAATTGCGCGGTCGTGCGACGCTGTACCCAAACTAAATTGACGTCATTTTTTACCCCACAAACAGAGCTTTCTTTTGGTGGTATTTGACCACCTGTACGATTTTTATTTTTTACACTAATAAAACAAAAAGAGCGACAATTTTGAAAAAAATATTTTTTTCACATTCTGCTATATAACATTCCAAAAAAAAAATTAAAAAAATGTAAATTTTTTTAACATTTTAGGCCAATTTTTCTGCTACATATTTTTAGTAAAAAAAATGAAATAAGCGTATTTTGATTGGTTTGCGCAAAATTTATTGCGTTTACTAACTAAGGGTAAGATTTATGTCATTTTTGTTGTTGTGGTGTTTTTTTTTTTTTTTACTAGTAATGGCGGTGATCTGCGATATTTTTTTTTTTTTTAGCGGGACTGCGACATTGTGGCGGACAGATCGGACCCCTGACTGACATTTTTGACACTTTTGGGGGGACCAGTGACATTACTGCAGTAATCAGTGCTAAAAATATGCACTGTTACTGTAATAATGACTTTGACAGGGAAGGGGTTAACCTTGTTGGTGATCAAGGGGTTAAATGTGAGCCCAGGGGAGTGATTCTAACTGTGGGGGGGGGCGTGGCTTGTGAAATGATCATAGAGACATGTGATCCTATATAGAAGGATCACAGGAGCTCTGTGATCATTCCAGCTAGAAGAACGGTCAGCTGTGTTTACAACATCCAACCGGGGAGCGATCGCGGGTGTCAGGCGGCAATCCGAGGTGGCAATCCGAGGCGCCTGCCTGCGGCATCGGTTTCTCCGCTGACGAGCGGGGGCGGGAGCGCGCCGCCAGTGGCACACGCTCGCCCCCTAGACTCCCCAGAGCAAGCGCCGTACATGTACGGCGATTTGCCTGGAAGCGGCTGCCTGCCCGCAGTACATCTGCGTCGGGCGGTCGGCAAGCAGTTAAAAATGACCTTTCCGTTTTTAATCTGCAGTTGCTGTAATTTTCTGTAAAATGCAATATGGCCACCTGGAGGCGCTGTGTACACATATAGACAGAGCGCAATTTCCTGCTGGTGTGATTGGCTCGCTGATTTTCCCAGAAGTCTGCACTGAGATACAAGTCAGATTTTTGGGCATCACATTTTTGGTGAGATACTCCGAATAGGAAATCACGTCTACAGGGATGCAGACCCTGCAACTTTCTTCATTAAAGCCCTGCAGGTGCAGCAGCTGATTGATAATTATAAAGTCACTCCCATTCACATTCACTTTGCACATGGACACAGAGGAACAAACAATGATTTCTTCAGAATAACAAAAGGAAGGAATCTACAACAAGGTTTGCTACAATCCCTGCAATGTACAGAGATCACCCAAGGGGGGGGGGGGGTTCTTCTCAACAAGAGTGGAGTTATTCTTTAACCACTTGCCGACCGCCCCAAGTACATATACTGCGGCGGTCAGCCCCCCCCTGGGCAAAGTGACGTATGGGTACGTCACTCGCCCGCGATCCAATAGGGGGCGAGAGCGCGTCGCGGAGGCACGCTCCCGCTCGTTCACTGCCATCCCAGTGCGATTGACCAGCGGCTCCGATGTCCACTGGCCATTCTCGATCTCCCGCTGGAGAGGGAGAAAGGCAGGCGGCTGATGTAAACAAAGCCGTCTGTCATTCTCCCTGATGTAACTGTAGAGATCATATGATCCTCCTATGTAGGATCGTATGTCTCTGTGGTTACATCAAAAGCCACGCCCCTTTACAGTTAGAAGCACACCCCTAGGGACACACTTAACCCCTTGATCTCTAATAAAGTTAACCCCTTCCCTGCCAGTGTCATTTTTACAGTAACAGAGCATATTTATAGCACTGATTACTGCAGTAATGTCACTGGTACCCCCAAAAGTGTCAAAAATGTCTGCCGCAATGTCGCAGCCCCACAAAAAAAATCGCAGATCGCCGCCATTACTAGTTAAAAAAAAAAACAATAAAAATGACAAAAATATTTCCCGTGGTTAGTAAACGCAATAACTTTTGCGCAAACCAACCAAATTACGCTTATTGCGATTTTTTCACCAAAAATATGTAGCAGAAAACAAATTGGCCTAAAATGTTAAAAAATTTTGATTTTTAAATTTTTTTTGGGGGGGGGGGGGGGATTTCATATAAAAAAAATGTGAAAAAATATTGTTGTTTTTTCAAAATTGTCGCTCTTTTTTTGTTTATAGCGCAAACAGTAAAAATCGCACAGGTGATCAAATACCACCAAAAGAAAGCTCTGTTTGTGGGACAAAAAGGACGTCAATTTCATTTAGGTACAGCGTCGCACGTCCGCGCAATTGTCCGTTAAAGTCACGCAGTGCTGAATCGCAAAATAGAGCCTGGCCTTTGAGCAGCCAAATCCTCCGGGGCTTAAGTGGTTAAAATATTCCCTGGTGATCCTGCCATATAAGACATTTCCTGGTATGGGGTGACAACGCTCTGTCCCTGTCCCCCAATTGTGCTCTTGCGTTGTCGTACAAGCTTAGTATGGCTTTTTCAGCGCAAAGTCCACTGTTGTCACCATCAGGAAACTGATGCCAGGCAGCCATCACTGGACTGTGTATAATTGTGAAGTGGCTACATAGAGGCTGCAGGAGATCAGCAGGACGTAATGGAATAGTTTATAATGCGCAGAGCAAACTGAGGAACAGCGCTGAGATCATGGCAGTGGAGTGGCTTAGTGGTTAGCACTTCTGCCTTGCAGCACTGGTATCCTCAGTTCAGATCCTGTCCAGGACAATGCAAAGGAAATGCCGTCCACTCAGAGTCCACATCGGCACCCCCTGGAAGTCTGTCACACTGTGTATGTGTAAGCCTAGTCTGTACATTATACACAGGCAGTACAGGGGTCTCCTTTGTGATTCTCTCCATGTTACCACAAGGTGGCACTAATCTTACATTTTTGCAATATTGGAGTTTGCTTTCCAATAGACTGACATTAGGAATGCAGGAAGACGGTCTACGGGGGGAGGGGTACTCATGGGGTCCTTACAAGTTTTCTGCACTTTAGCATTCCTGACAAGTTCCACTCCACCTGCTTGTCCCTCCAATTTTTAATGGTTTAACCTGAAAATCAATCCCATAAACTGGTGAGATGAGGCCACTAGATGAGAAAGTTTCATGATAATGTTATTTCCTGCGCACGTGCGTGTTTATTAATTATTGTTAATTGGGTTCTCCTGGTGTGCAAGCAGGGCTGTTGTGTCTCTCTAGTGCGCATTTGCCGTTTTTGCACCATTCTAGTGTGCTTGCATAGGTATTGTGTTCCTATAGCATGCATGAATATGTCCTTCTGGAGCGCATGTGCGGTTATTGTGTCCCTCTGGAGCGCATGTGCGGTTATTGTGTCCCTCTAGTGCCCATGTGCGGTTATTGTGTCCCTCTAGTGCCCATGTGCGGTTATTGTGTTCCTCTAGTGCCCATGTGTGGATATTGTGTCCCTCTAGTGCCCATGTGCGGTTATTGTGTCCCTCTAGTGCGCATGTGCGGATATTGTGTCCCTCTAGTACCCATGTGCGGTTGTGTCCCTCTAGTGCACATGTGCGGTTATTGTGTCCCTCTAGTGCTCATGTGCGGTTATTGTGTCCCTCTAGTGCGCATGTGCGGATATTGTGTCCCTCTAGTACCCATGTGCGGTTGTGTCCCTCTAGTGCACATGTGCGGTTATTGTGTCCCTCTAGTGCTCATGTGCGGTTATTGTGTCCCTCTAGTGCCCATGTGTGGATATTGTGTCCCTCTAGTGCGCATGTGCGGTTATTGTGTCCCTCTGGTGCGCATGTGCAGTTATTGTGTCCCTCTGGTGCGCATGTGCAGTTATTGTGTCCCTCTAGTGCGCATCTGCGGTTATTGTGTCCCTCTAGTGCGCATGTGCGGATATTGTGTCCCTGTAGTACCCATGTGTGGTGGTGTCCCTCTAGTGCCCATGTGCGGTTTTTGTGTCCCTCTAGTGCGCATGTGCGGTTATTGTGTCCCTCTAGTGTGCATGTGCGGTTATTGTGTCCCTCTAGTGCCCATGTGCGGTTATTGTGTCCCTCTAGTGCACATGTGCGGTTATTGTGTCCCTCTAGTGCCCATGTGCGGTTATTGTGTCCCTCTAGTGCCCATGTGCGGTTACTGTGTCCCTCTAGTGCACATGTGCGGTTACTGTGTCCCTCTAGTGCGCATGTGTGGATATTGTGTCCCTCTAGTGCCCATGTGCGGTTATTGTGTCCCTCTAGTGCACATGTGCGGTTATTGTGTCCCTCTAGTGCGCATGTGCGGTTATTGTGTCCCTCTAGTGCCCATGTGTGGATATTGTGTCCCTCTAGTGCCCATGTGCGGTTATTGTGTCCCTCTAGTGCCCATGTGCGGTTATTGTGTCCCTCTAGTGCGCATGTGCGGTTATTGTGTCCCTCTAGTGCACATGTGCGGTTATTGTGTCCCTCTGGTACGCATGTGCGGTTATTGTGTCCCTCTAGTGCGCATGTGCGGATATTGTATCCCTCTAGTGCCCATGTGTGGATATTGTGTCCCTCTAGTGCGCATGTGCGGTTATTGTGTCCCTCTGGTGCGCATGTGCGGTTATTGTGTCCCTCTAGTGCGCATGTGCGGATATTGTGTCCCTCTAGTGCCCATGTGTGGATATTGTGTCCCTCTAGTGCGCATGTGCGGTTATTGTGTCCCTCTGGTGCGCATGTGCGGTTATTGTGTCCCTCTAGTGCGCATGTGCGGATATTGTGTCCCTCTAGTGCACATGTGCGGTTATTGTGTCCCTCTAGTGCGCATGTGCGGATATTGCGTCCCTCTAGTACCCATGTGCGGTTGTGTCCCTCTAGTGCACATGTGCGGTTATTGTGTCCCTCTAGTGCGCATGTGCGGTTATTGTATCCCTCTAGTGCCCATGTGTGGATATTGTGTCCCTCTAGTGCGCATGTGCGGTTATTGTGTCCCTCTGGTGCACATGTGCGGTTATTGTGTCCCTCTGGTGCGCATCTGCGGTTATTGTGTCCCTCTAGTGCGCATGTGCGGATATTGTGTCCCTCTAGTGCGCATCTGCGGTTATTGTGTCCCTCTAGTGCGCATGTGCGGATATTGTGTCCCTGTAGTACCCATGTGCGGTGGTGTCCCTCTAGTGCACATGTGCGGTTATTGTGTCCCTCTAGTGCTCATGTGCGGTTATTGTGTCCCTCTAGTGCCCATGTGTGGATATTGTGTCCCTCTAGTGCTCATGTGCGGTTATTGTGTCCCTCTAGTGAGCATGTGCGTTTATTGTGTCCCTCAATTTTGGTGGGGGGTGGATGTAGTACCCTCCTAGGTAGGTGCTAGGTTGGTAAAAGCTTAGCAGCTCTATCTGCTTATCAGGGGAGCCCGATTGTTAGTTCTGCCTGTTGCATGTGTCCAGGGTGTGATTCATTTGGGCTGAGGGAGTGTCCCCGCTGTATCCAATGGGAGAGCCTGTTGGACAGTGGAGGAAACCCAGCCAGTGACACACAGGCTTTGTGGCTGTCCCAATGGGTTGGCAAAACAGTGGTGCATTCTGGGATAGGTCATAAAAGCCGGGGGCACATGTGACAGGGTGTCTTTGGGCAGGAAGTCAGGTCCCAGGAGGAGGGTGATGGTTGTCAGCAAGGAAGGTGGTCACAGGCGGTCGGCCTAGTGGACCAAGTGTGTGATGCTGAGCCAGGAGGGCCAGGATACTGACGAGTGGAGCTGAAGGCAGAGCAACCCAGGGAAAAACAGTGTCCTTGAGTATTGGGAAGCTTGCCAGGGGTCTGCCCAGTAAGGGGACCACTCCAGTGGAGAGTCAGTGGACAAGGGCTAGCATGCATGGGAAGTGAGAAAGGGGGTGCTAGGTTAGGACCCTGAAGAGGAATTCATTCAGGAACATATCTTTTACTTCACAAGGTGAAGTGGCAAGGTGAAGCAGCGGCCTTGCCGCACACACTACAGTCAGTTTTCCTCAGAAATTGTGCATAGTTCAAGTTGGAGTATCCCACTCATCCCTTCTCCCATCCAAGTTCTAAAATTAAACACAAAAACCAAATTCCCTTGACTGTTCATTGTCTGAGCCAAGTCTTAAAGTGATAAGTTTTACAGACTGTTGCTATGGGTAACCCAGGGGAATCCACACTGAGCAGCTCCCTAGGGGGGCAGTGCTACAGATATATGGGGGCTCATTGAAGGGGGCAACTGATAGATGAATATTTGATATCTGATATTCTGATTGGGGTTTTGGATTTCTAGGAGCACTGTTACGGGAACACCTGATGTAAGGGGGCACTGTTATGGCACCTGATGTAAGGGGGCACTGTTATGGGAACACCTGATGTAAGGGGGCACTGTTATGGGGACACCTGATGTAAGGGGGCACTGTTATGGGGACACCTGATGTAAGGGGGCACTGTTATGGGAACACCTGATGTAAGGGGGCACTGTTATGTGGACACCTGATGTAAGGGGGCACTGTTATGGGGACATCTGATGTAAGGGGGCACTGTTATGAGGACACTGGATGTAAGGGGACACCTGATGTAAGGGGGCACTGTTATGAGAACACCTGATGTAAGGGGGCACTGTTAAGGGGACACTGGATGTAAGGGTACACCTGGTATAAAGGGGTACCTTGATTGGGGTAACTGATCTAAGACAATATTCTGATGGGGCATCTGATATGTGGTGGCAACTGATATATGAAGGTACTCTGATTGGGGTTCTTGATTTATGGGGAACTCAAATGAAGACACCTGATGTGAAGTGGTTCTATTTTCTTTCACTTGAAATATGGATGTGATTGGCCTACTTTTATGTTTTATTAAATAGTTATTTATTTGTCTTCCATCTTGTTTCTGGTAAAGATAGTTGTTTGTGGAAGGGCAGAATAAAAGGGCACAGCCAGTGAAGGTGGAAGAATAGAAATGATCACAGAAAGGAGAAGAGGATTCCCCGAAAGGCAGAATCCGGGGCTCAGAGAAGACCGGTCACCATGAACAGATCCAAGGGCAAGACACCACTGGAAGCTCTGAGGATCAGAACTAATCAGCTGTACTGGTCGGAGGTAAAGTCTAATCTATTAAAATGTCTTTGCTACAAGTCACCCCCCAGTATCTGCTGATACCCCAGACCACCCCCCAGTTTGATCCATTTACACTTCAGTTCATTCTCCAGTATATTTGGACAATATCACAGGTCATACTCCATTCTACCAATACTCCAGTCCACCCTCTGGATCAGGATCATCAATAGGGGGGTACAGGCAGGGCTCGAGTCCTGCAGGAATGCCGTTCCCTTTAGCAGCTGTGTCCTGCAGGACTGCCCTTTCAAAAAGCAAAAACTGTGCTGCCCCCCCCCCCCAAACCACCACTGTCAGAAGAGGGCTCTGTTTTCTGCCCATTCTCCCTCCTGTCAGCAGTGGGGAAGAGAATGCAGAGAATCGGGACGGCTGTGTCTCACACCGTTCTGGCAAGCGCTGCTCCCGAGAACACAGCAGCACGAGGAGGAGGAGAGGCTCTTCTCCCCCCACGCCTCCTCCTCCTCCTGCTGCTGCTGTGTTCTTGGGAGAGGCACTTGCTAGCACAGCCACTCACTATATATCTTTCCTCTCCTATTGGCAAGAGGAAAAAAAAAAGAAGCAGAGGATGGTGAGACATGTTGTCCCGAGGACTGGGGGAAACTGCAGCCCCCAGCATGACCAGCTGAAGAGAAAGGAAAGAGAGGGTGGCAAGTAGAACACTGCCGGTGGCAAGTGACATGCTGCATCTGGTGGCAGGCTGAGGTTGGCAAGTGGCACACTGCATCTGGTGGCCAGCTGCAGGTGGCAAGTGACACGCTGCATCTGGGAGAAGGTGATGATGGCAAGTGACACGCTGCATCTGGGGACAGGCAATGGTGGCAAGTGACATGCTGCATCTGGTGGCAGGCTGAGGGTGGCCAGTGGCACACTGCATCTGGTGGCAGGCTTCGGGTGGCAAGTGACACACTGCACCTGGTGGCCAGCTGCGGGTGGCAAGTGACACGTTGCATATGGCAGAAGGTGACAGTGGCAAGTGACACACTGCATCTGGGGACAGGCAATGGTGGCAACTGACATGCTGAATCTGGTGGCAGGCTGAGGGTGGCCAGTGGCACACTGCATCTGGTGGCAGGCTTTGGGTGGCAAGTGACACATTGCTTTTGGTGGCCAGCTGCGGGTGGCAAGTGACACGCTGCATCTGGCAGAAGGTGACAGTGGCAAGTGACACACTGCATCTGGCAGAAGGCGACAGTGGCAAGTGACACGCTACATCTGGGGACAGGCAATGGTGGCAAGTGACACGCTGCATCTGGGGACAGGCAATGGTGGCAAGTGACACGCTGCATCTGGCAGAAAGCGACAGTGACAAGTGACATGCTGCATCTAATGGCAGGCGACGGTGGCAAGTGACACGCTGCATCTGGAAGACGGCGACAGTGGCAAATGACACGCTGCATCTGGGGACAGGCAATGGTGGCAAGTGACATGCTGCATCTGGCAGAAGGCAACCGTGGCAAGTGACACGCTGCATCTGGCAGAAGGCGACAGTGGCAAGTGACACGCTGCATCTGGCAGAAGGTGACAATGACAAGTGACACGCTACATCTGGGGACAGGCAACGGTGGCAAGTGACACGCTGCATCTGGCAGAAGGCGACAGTGGCAATTGACACGCTGCATCTAGCAGAAGGCGACAGTGGCAAGTGACAAGCTGCATCTGGCAGAAGGCGACAGCGGCAAGTGACAAGCTACATCTGGGGACAGGCAATGGTGGCAAGTGACACGCTGCATCTGGCAGAAGGTGACAGCGGCAAGTGACACGCTGCATCTGATGGCAGACAACATGGGCAAGTGACACGCTGCATCTGATGGCAGGCGACGGTGGCAAGTGACAAGCTGTGGATGGTGATGGTGGCACGCTGTATCTGGTGGCAAGTGACAAGCTGCATCTGGTAGCAGGTGACAGTGGCACACTGCATCTGGTGGCAAGTGACAAGCTCAGGGTTCCCACTGATTCTGCATTATGGTGAGTTGAACTATTTTATTATATATTACAATGTAATAATAAAAATAATGTGCTTCAATCATCCCGACACCATATCAACCATGGTGTCGGGATGATTTAAGTGCTAATACCAGCCATTTGCCCGACAAATCACAGCCACCGAATTCCCCGTCAACCTTGAAACTACACCCCCCCCCCCCCACTCCAGTCCTTTTGTCTTCTACAAAATCAGTCCCCCATGTCAAAAAGGTTTGCGAAACGCTGCTTTAAAGTGACATTACTTCCTCCTAGCGCTCTATGGAGGGGGCAGGGGAGGACATTACTGTGCGGGGAGGGGGTGAAGAGGGCAGAGGAGGACACTGATGTGGAGAGGTGAAAGGGGCACAGCAGGACACGGCAGTGGGGGGTCATGATATGAAGTGGGCAGAGAAGGACACTACTTGAGGGGGCAGAGGAGGACATTACTGTAGGGGAGGGTGAAGGAAGGAGGCAGAGGAGGACACTATTGTGTGGGGCAGTGTTGCCAACCACCCGTTAATTTACAGGCTGCCCGTAAATGTCTGTTACCGGCAGCGGCGCCCATAAAAAATATGGCTGTCCACAGCCTCTAACCATCTCTTGTACCATGTCCGCATCCTCTAGCCAGCTCCTGTACCATTTCTGCAGCTTCTGACCATCTCCTGTACCATATCTGCAGCTTCTGACCATCTCTTGTATCATGTCTTCAGGTTCTAACCATCTCTTGTACCATGTCCGCAGCTTCTGACCATCTCCTGTACCATGTCTGTAGCTTCTTACCACCTCCTGTATCATGTCCGCAGCCTCTAACCACCTCCTGCATCATGTCCACAGCCTCTAACCACCTCTCCTGTACCATGTCTGCAGCCTCTAACCATCTCTTTTATCATGTCTGCAATCTCTGACCATCTCTTGTCTTTTATCATGTCTGCAGTCTCTGAGGGGGAGTCTGGAGAGGACTCAAGAGTGGGAGCGCCGTCAGGATGGTGGTCACGGGAGAAGTCAGACATGTGTGGACTGTGGAGAAGAGACTATAGGATAAAACCAGAGCCACTGGAGCTGACTGACTGAGCCCTGCACGGTGCACCTGAGAGGAGGTCAGTGACCATGCTGCCAGGCCAGTCTGGGGGGGGTTCACTGATGTAAAGGGGAGTGAATACAATAATGTAAGGGGACACTAATATAAAGGTTCCCCCTTATATCAGGACCCCTCACCTTAGTGCATTCACTCTGTGGAAGGTGGTCTCTGGTCACCAGAGTCCCCCCTCCCCCCCACATCAGAGTTCCCGGCATTCCCCTTTACATCAGTCTGCAGGATTCCCCCTTACAGTGCAAGAGGGAACTCTGTGGACGCTGATGTGAAGGGGAACTCTGATGTAAAGGGCAATGCTGCAGACCCTGATGTAAGTGGGAACTCTGATGGAAAGGGGAACGCAGTGGACTCTGATATAAGGGGGTCTCTGGTCACCAGAGCCCCCCTTATATCAGTGTTCCCCTGTAGATCATAATCTGCAGCATTCCCCTTCCCTTGTACTGTAAGGGGGATTTCTGCACACTCTGACGTAAGGAGGAACTCTGTGCTGGCTGGGTTATTTTAACCTGACCTGAGACCTGAATGGATCCGAACACTCGCCATTATTACTCTTCCAGGAGATTTCTATCAAGATTTTATTCTTTACAAATGAAAGATCTCTTTTCTATTTTTATAAAGATTTGTCTGATTTTTAGAACCTGAAAAGTCCTGAAGTATTACATAGTAGTTCTGATTCTTCAAAAAGCTGTTGACCCTGAAAACAGCATAGAAAGCAAACGGCGGGGAATAATGGGGAATGTATTCAGCATGGAATCCAGGGACAAATCTTCACCAATATGCCACAACTTCAGGATAAACCTTGATTGGGTGAGAGCCACATACTTTACCATTGTGTCATTCCTCATCCACTGATCTCATTCCTGTCTTTCCCACCATCATGTGCATTAGAATATCACTAAAGAACATCTAAACTCAAACACAAAAATGTAATACACTACAGCTGAGCAGTCCTTAGATATGGTGGCGGCATTCATTTTCTTTTTCCTTTGTTTTCACCTTGTGTTTCTGCCAGTAACTCACTTCCTGTCCTAGGGTGACAACACTCACTGTACTGAATATATGGAGAAGCTGTGTTGTCACCCTAGGACGGGAAGTGTGTTAGGACTACAGAATACTCCCCCCCTGTCTATACCATATTGAGGTGATGTTCTGCAGTGCACATAGAGAACTGGGAACAATGCTGACTGAAAACAGTCCAGAGGCAATCAGACCAGAATGTTATCAGCTCTTTATATTTACTGCAGAACCAAAACTTATATTTTTGCACCTAAAGAACGGATATAAGAATACGGAATGTTTATTCATTCATTCATACACTATCTTTGCAGCTATAACAGCTTCAACTCTTCTGGGAAGGCTGCCCACGAGGTTTAGGAGTGTGTCTATGGGAATGTTTGACCATTCTTCCAGAAGCGCATTTGTGAGGTCAGGCACTGATGTTGGAGAGAAGGTCAGGCTCACGGTCTCCACTCTAATTCATCCCAAAGATGTTCTATCGGGATGGATGTGCAGGCCGGTCAAGTTCCTCCACCTCAAACTCGCTCATCCATGTCTTTATGGACCTTGTTTTGTGCACTGGCCCAAATCATTTGGATTATGGTGTGGGGGTGTTTTTCAGGGGTTGGGCCCCTTAGTTCCAGTAGTGAAGGGAACTCTAAGGCTCCATTCACACCTGGGCTTTTTTGAGTGTTTTTCAGCTCCAAAAACGCTCAAAAAAAACGTTCCAAAACGCCCAACAAGTAAAACCCCATTAATTTAAATGGCCCCTGTTCACATCTGAGCGTTTTGCAAAACGCCTGTAGCTGAAAAAAGTACATGAGCTTCTTTTTGGGCTGATTACCAGCATTTTTGATAGATGTCAATGAAAAACGCCTGAAAAAATTGCGGTAAAAATTGCGGTAAAAACGCGGTAAAAAACGCTACGCTCAAGTGTGAATGCAGCCTTAAGGTGTCAGCATACCCGTGCAATGGCTACAAACAACGTAAATGTTACTGTCCATAGGTGACGCTTTAAAATCCTTTACAGGTTACCACTTTCTATCTACAGAGGAGGTCTAGTGCTAGAAATAGTGCCCATGATCTGACGTTCGCGGTGATACCTCATGTGTGGGACGATTGCTGTTTGCACGCTAACATGGGGATAGGGCACATTGAATTTTTTTTTTTTTTTTAATTAATAAATAATTTTTTTTTTAATTCATTAAATTTTTTTAAATTATGAATTCTTTTTTTTTTTTTTTTAATTGTTTTTTAACATTTTTTTTGTCACTTTATTGCTGTGAGAAGGAATGTAAACATCCTTGTGATAGCGATAGACATGTGACGGGTACTCTTTATGGGAGGATCGGGGGTCAATATGTCCCCAAATCCCTACTTTGCACTGGTGCCGATGCCAGTCAGGTAAACCGGAAGTCATGTCATATCATCGCTTCCGGGTTAATATAGCGGAGACCCAATCAAAGCTGATTGCGGTTTTGTATGAGTCTCCGGCCAGCCGGCGGACGTGTCGGCTCGTAGCTTGTGTCTCCCTGGGGGATGGGAGAGCCCAGGAGCTACAGAAGGGGGCGGGGGACGCTCAGGGGCGTATCATGAAATCAGTGGGCCCATGTGCAGGATCAAAAGTGGGCCCTAGGTATGGAGAGAAAAAGTGCCTGCGAAAAGTGGGCGTAGCTTAAAGGGGGTGTGGTTTAATAGAGATGACTTACATACTTAAATAGTGAAGATTTTGGTAATAATAAATAGTAAATTTACAGTGCAGAACAAGGGGGCAAAGATGCCAATCCTACCATAAATATACAGTATACACTCTATATTACCAAAAGTATTGGGACGCCTGCCTTTACACACACATGAACTTTAATGGCATCCCAGTCTTAGCCCGTAGGGTTCAATATTGAGTTGGCCCACCCTTTGCAGCTATAACAGCTTCATCTCTTCTGGAAAGGCTGTCCACAAGGTTTAGGAGTGTGTCTATGGGAATTTTTGACCATTCTTCAAGAAGGGCATTTGTGAGGTCAGGCACTGATGTTGGATGAGAAGGCCTGGCTCGCATTCTCCGCTCTAATTTATTCCAGACTCCGTGCAGGCCAGTCAAGTTCCTTCACCCAAAACGCACTCATCCATGTCTTTATGGACCTTGCTGTATGCACTGCTCCAAATCATTTGGTGGAGGGGGGATTATGCTGTTTTTTTTTTTTTCTCAGGGGTTGGGCTTGGTCCCTTAGTTCTAGTGAAGGGAACTCTTAAGGCGTCAGCATACCAAGATATAACATAGTAACATAGTAGCTAAGGTTGAATAAAGACAATAGTCCATTTGGTTCAACGCGTGTAGGTGTGTGTGGACGTATTTATTTCCCATACCACTGGATGTTTTTATCCTTCAGATGTATGTCCAAGAGTCTTTTAAAAGTAGCCATACTCCCTGCAGTAACCACCATTTGTGGTAGAGAATTCCACAGTCTTGTAGCCCCTGTATTTTTCATACACATTATGAAATTGTATGCGCGGTTTTCTCGAACCTTGGCAGCTCCGGATTCCGGACAGGTGGGTTCAGAAAATCATTGGATCAGGTTATAAGTTCGAATTCCTTTCGCGTCCAGCGGACAGGTTCTTTCCCTCAAATCTTCGTTTGACCCCAGATCATTTGCAAGATCTTCAAGGGGCTGTTCAGGATCTCCTCGCCCAGGGGGTGATCGTACCGGTGCCACATCGGGACAGATTTCGGGGGTTTTACTCAAATCTGTTCACTGTGCCCAGAAAGGAGGGCAAGGTACGTCCGCTTCTGGACTTGAAGGCTCTGAACTGCTTTGTGAGGGTTCAGAAGTTCCGTATGGAATCCCTCCATTCAGTGGTAGCCTCTCTGAACCCGGGAGATTTCCTAGCTTCAATCGACCTCAAGGATCCTCCCTTTGAGAACATCAGGGAGATTACTCTGCCTGTGCTGTCACGAAAGGTTGCCTTTCTGGTGGCGATCACATCTGCCCGCAGAGTGTCGGAGTTGGCGGCCCTGTCTTGCTGCTCTCCTTACCTGGTTGTTCATAAGGATAAGGTGGTCTTGCGACCTCACCAATCTTTTCTTCCTAAGGTGGTATCCGATTTTCAGCTTAACGAGGATATTGTCTTGCCTTCGCTGTGTGCGAATCCTAAGCATCCTAAGGAGTTTGCTTTGCATTCCTTGGATGTAGTCCGGGCGATCAGGGTGTACCTGTCGTCTACTGAATCCTTCCGTAGGTCGGATTCTCGTTTTGTCCTTCCCTCGGAAGGGTACGGCTGCGTCTGCGGCAACCATTTCAGGATGGATTAGACAGACAATTGTGCAGGCCTACTCGATTAGGGAACGGGTACCGCCCTTCCCTGCCAAGGCGCACTCTACCAGAGCGGTGAGTGCGTCCTGGGCCTTCCGGCATCAAGCTTCAGTGGCCCAGGTGTGCAAGGCAGCGACTTGGTCGTCCGTGCACACCTTTTCAAAATTTTACAAACTTGACGTTTTGGCATCGGCAGATGCCTCCTTTGGCCGCAAAGTCCTGAGCGCGGCCGTGCCTTGAGGGGGACATGGCGTTTACCTGTCCCTGTCTGTTGGGGTTATTTTCCCCTTTGTTGATTTGCTTTCCTGGGTTTGTTGCTCCTATTGAGCTTTCTTGTTACCCAGAGTTTACCTTTCTCGTTCAGATAAGGTTCCTTTCTCCGACCTGGGTGCTGTGTTGCCTTTGTGACGGTTGCGCTTCCCACCCCTCATGTCTACACTGCTTTGGGACATCCCATTGGTGAAGACTATATGAGGGGAGGCGACTGTCAGAGGACGTAAGAGAAAACGGAAGTTTCTCTTACGTCCTCCAACAGTCGCCGCCTCCTCTAAGTCCTCACTGATGGGTATTGTCATCTGCTCCGCAGGAGTAGCTAGGCATATAGACTTAGTTAAAAACAAAAGGCATTTGCATGTATACACCCCTGGGGGCTGTCCCATCTGGTCAATACCCCCCTGCAGTGACCACTCCCAACTCAGTTTTAATTTGCCTAGCATCAGGAGTAGTTAGGCTTTCCCTGTGCTGGGGCTTCGGTCTCAGCCTATCTTATTTTTTATTTCATTTTCTTGAAAAATGTCAGTTTTTCTTTCTTAACTAGCTGTTTATTTTGTCAGCTTTAGTTTTTAGTCGACTCTTCGGACGAAGATGGACATGTGGTGCTGGGATTCGGACTGGCCGCCCCCCAGCCCGCCATCGAGCGTTCAGCTATGGTTCGCCCTGGCACTATGAACGACCCATCCCTGTTCGCAGCAGGAATGCAGCTGTGAGGTGGCTACCTCACTGGACGCATATGCGTATCAGCAGTGCAATGTCCCTGGCAAACGGCATTCCCTGTCAGATGAGGATAGCGGCTTTCCGTTCTGTGAGGCTCCCCACGCCATCGGGTACAGGTAAGTACTTCTGTGTGGGGCCTCTGTGTGGGGTGGCAGTCCTGGTTGCTGTGTGTTCCCCATGTCTGTACCTTGTGTGACTCCCTGCTGCGATCTCTGCGGGGATCGCTTGTACATGCGCTGCGGCGCTGTGTGTGTTTGGGGGTCCCCTTCCCTGGGTCAATTCGGTGTTTGGAGGTGCAGACTGTGTATGGACCGCGGCGGGGTGAAACCGCGCGGTCCGCCATTTTTTATTACACTGGGCAGGCATGTGAGCTTCTCTGTGGGCTATACAACATGCTGATTTGGCGCCATTCGTCGCCATTTTTGCGGTGACCGAGCGCTCGGTTCGGCCGCATGTCGGCGGCCATTTTGGTGGAGTCTCCCATACGTTTCTATGGGGCAGCCATTTTCCCTGGGTCATGCAGCAGATTAGTTCAGCCTACTTTTGCAGCACTTCCTCTTTCCTCTGAAGCAGGACAGCGGTGGCAACACTCTGCGGGGCTCTGCAGGTTATTGCTCTCAATATATCTCTGTACTATCGCTTCTGGCTCAGTTTTGTCTCCTTTCCTGTTTAGGGGTCATTTGGTCTGTATAGCTGGAGCGGTGGGCTGCGCACTCGCAGCGCTCTTAAGGGAACAGCACCTAATTCTTGCACTGTCCTTTTTTTCTCACTTGAGCATGGATTCTCAGGATAGCAAATTTCCACCAGCCTTGGTGGGGGCCCCCAGTTCTCCTGTGGCCCCTCTGAGACCTGATTTGGCCGCTGTAGTGGTGACTTTGGTGTCCAATATGGAAATGCTGATGGCTGAACGTGCTGCTCGTAAGAGACCCAGATTGTCCCTCTCCTCTGATTCAGATGGTGATATGGCTGCTGCTGCTGCGAGCGTGCCCTTTTCAGGGTCCCGCTCGTCCTTGGACCTGCAGGGGTCTGAGGGGGAGGCGGAGATGGAGGGGGTTGATACCTCCTCTCCGGGGTCGCCCGAAGAGCGGGCGACCATGGATGAATTAATTATTTCTGTGAAGGAAACTTTACATTTGGAGGATGAGCCCAGTCCTCCGGGCGTTGTGTCCTCCTTTGGGACGCACAGGACCCGCAAGTCGGCGCAGGTTTTTCCTGTCCCGCTGAGTTTCATTACACTGTTAATGAACTGTGGAGCACGTTAAAACGTCCGTTCGTGGTGCCTAGTCGGTTCAAATTGCTTTATCCCTTTGCACCGGCTACGGAATCGCGCTGGTGTGTGCCTCCACAGGTGGATCACACGGTTGCAGTGTTGAACAAGGCTACCTTGGTTCCTACGGAGGATTCCCCGGTTTTCCGGGATCCAAAGGACCGGCGTTTGGAGTCTTTGGCCCGCCATTCCTATATGGTGGCGGGCTCTCTGCTCAAACCCATTTTCGCGTCCATGTTGGTGGCGCAGGCGGTCGCTGATTGGACTAAGGTGCTTAGGAGCAACCTCATGTCTGATGATGTTCCGCCTGCCCGGCTGGAAATGGTGGATCAAATCCATCAAGGAATCATGTATCTGTGTGATGCGGCCTTGAATGAGGCCCCTTTAGTAGCACGCCTCTCTAGCGTCTCGGTGCTTAACCGACGACTGATATGGCTGAAGAGCTGGTCGGCTGACCAGTCCTCGCGGAAGACGGTTGCTGATTTTCCCTATGCTGGCTCTCGCCTTTTTGGCGAGGCGTTGCACACCCTGGTGAAAGGCGTCACGAGGGGCAAGAGCACTATGCTGCCCCAGAACCCAAAGAACAAGTCCTTTCGTGGCAAGCGGGGTTCTGCGCCTGGATCCAATCAGGGGTCCTTTCGTACCTTTCGGAACCAATCCAGGGGTAAGCCCTTCAAGGCCCAGGGCAGTCAGAAGAAGCCCTGGGAGGGCAAGCAGGAGTCGGGCAATGCCGGCTCGGCAGGTCAGTCCGACTCTGCCTGAAGGGGAGCCTTCACCCCCGTTTCAGGGGTGGGGGGACGCTTGCGCGGTTTCCTCAAACCTTAGCTGCTCCGGATGTTGGGCAGGTGGGTTCAGGAAATCATTCAATCAGGAGACGTGATCGAATTCCTTTCCCGGCCAGCGGGCAGATTCTTTCCCTCGGAGCTTCGCTTGCCTCCTGGGCTTCGGCAGGACCTGCATCAAGCGGTGTAGGACCTTCTTGCTCAGGGGGTGATTGTCCCGGTACCTCATCGGGACAGGTTTCGGGGATTTTGTTCCAATCTGTTCGTGGTGCCCAGGAAGGGGGGCAAAGTGCGTCCTCTTCCCTATATGGGAATGATTCTGGACTCTGCTCAGGCAAAGGTGTTCTTGCCGGAGGACAAGCTCCGGACCTTGCTGGACGAGCTCAGGTCCCTCAGGGACAGCCCGTCCTCGTCCCTCAGCACCTGTATGCGGGGCCTGGGGTTGATGGTGTCGGCCTTCGAGGCGATTTGCTCAGTCTCACATGCGGGCTCTCCAAGTGGAGATCCTGGCCTAGTGGGACAGACTGGCTCAGTCCCTGGATCTGTGTGTCTCCTTGAGTCGTCAGGCCAGATTGGCTCTTCTGTGGTGGCTCCAGTCCCCGTCGGTGACGGAGGGCAAGTCTTTCCGTCCGTTGGTTTGGACGGTGATCACCACGGATGCCAGCCTGTCAGGCTGGGGTGGGGTCCTGGGCGCCCTGTCTGCCCAGGGCACTTGGTCGGGGGAGGAGTCCTCTCTTCCGATAAACGTCCTGGAATTGCGAGCGTTGAAGCTCTGCCTCCTCCAGTGGTCGGACCGTCTTCAGGGTCGTCCTGTCCAGGTACAGACGGACAATGCTACCGCGGTGGCTTACATCAACCACCAAGGGGGCACCAGGAGTGCTCGGGCGGCCCGGGAGGTGACCGACATTCTGTCTTGGGCCGAGATTCATGTCCCGGCAATCTCAGCGGTTCAGCGGGTGTGGAAAATTGGCAGGCCGACTATCTGAGTCGCCACACCCTGGACCAGGAGGAATGGTCTTTACACCCGGAGGTCTTCCAAATGCTGTGTGCGAGGTGGGGATCCCCGGACGTGGATCTGTTCGCATCTCGGCTAAATCAAAAGGTGGAAAGGTTCGTGGCAAGAACGCGCGATCCGTTGGCGGACGCCTCGGATGCGTTATTGGCCCCTTGGCATCAGTATCGTCTGATGTATACCTTTCCTCCGATTCAGTTGCTGTCCAGGTTCCTCCGCAGGCTAGCCTCGGAACCGCACCTGGTGATTCTGGTAGCGCCGGACTGGCCTCGCCGGTCCTGGTATGCCGGCGTTGTTCACCTGGCAGTGGCGCCTCCGTGGCGGCTGCCAATGCGGGAAGATCTTTTGTCTCAAGGACCGATCTTCCATCCTGCTTTACAGTCGCTGGCTTTAACGGCCTGGCCTGGCTGCTGAGACCCAGGTCCTGAGGGACAAGGGTCTCTCCCCTGAGATTATCCCTACTCTAATCAAGGCTAGGAAATCCACCTCTGGTAAAATCTATTACCGTACCTGGAAAGCTTATTTCGCCTGGTGTGAGTCCAGGGGGTTTTCCCCTCGCTCGTACTCAGTGTCAAGAGTGTTGGCTTTCCTCCAGTCTGGAGTGGATCAGCGCTTGGCGCTGGCCACGATAAAGGGTCAGGTGTCTGCTCTGGCTATCCTTTTCCAACGCCCTGTGGCGTCATATTCCTTGATTCGCACCTTCATTCAAGGTGTGCGACATTTGGCTCCTCCCAGGAAGGAGCCTTTACCTCCATGGGACTTGAACTTGGTTCTGTCCGTGTTACAGCATGCTCCCTTTGAAAATATCAGGGAAATCTCTTTGCCTCTGTTGTCAAAGAAGGTCGCCTTTTTGGTGGCGATCACTTCGGCTCGCCGAGTGTCGGAGCTGGCGGCGTTGTCTTGCCGCTCCCCTTACTTGATAATCCACAAGGATAAGGTGGTGTTGAGAACACTCCCGTCCTTTCTTCCCAAGGTGGTCACTGTATTCCACCTTAATGAGGAAATTGTCCTGCCTTCGCTTTGCACGAAGCCTAAGCATCCAAAGGAGATTGCGTTGCATTCTTTGGATGTTGTCCAGGCGATCAGGGTTTACCTGTCGTCTACAGAATCCTTTCGTAAGACGGATTCCCTATTTGTTCTTCCTGAGGGATCTCGGAAGGGCATGGCTGCGTCCGCAGCAACTATTGCCAAATGGATCAGACAGACCATTGAGCAGGCTTATGCTTTGAAGGAACGGGTTCCACCCTTCCCTGTTAAGGCGCACTCTACTAGATCTGTGAGTACGTCCTGGGCTTGTTGGCATAGGGCCTCGGTGGCTCAGGTGTGCAAGGCTGCGACTTGGTCGTCGGTGCACACTTTCTCAAAATTCTACAAGGTAGATGTTCTGGCATCGGCTGCTGCTTCCTTTGGCCGCAAAGTTCTCAGTGCGGCAGTGCCATGAAGGACCCTTGTTTTTTTATGGGTCCCTGGCTGTTGGTATTTGCTTTCCTGGGCTGTTGCTCCTGTTGAGCATTGTTTTGTTGCCCAGAAGGTTCTCTTACAGTGCATGTAAGATTCCTTTCTCTGATGTGGGTACTGCGTTGCTTTGTTCTACGGTTGTGTCTCCCACCCCTCATGTCTATACTGCTTTGGGACATCCCATCAGTGAGGACTTAGAGGAGGCGGCGACTGTCAGAGGACGTAAGAGAAAACTGAATTTTTGTAAAATCTTACTTGTAAAATTCCTTTCTCTGAGTCCTCCGACAGTCGCCGCCCCTGCCCCTCTATGGGGTTCTTGTTACTTACTGCTATGCTACCAAACTGAGTTGGGAGTGGTCACTGCAGGGGGTTATTGACCAGATGGGACAGCCCCCAGGGGTGTATACATGCAAATGCCTTTTGTTTTTAACTAAGTCTATATGCCTAGCTACTCCTGCGGAGCAGATGACAATACCCATCAGTGAGGACTTAGAGGAGGCGGCGACTGTCGGAGGACTCAGAGAAAGGAATTTTACAGGTAAGATTTTACAAAAATTCAGTTTTTGTAAAATCTTACCGCAAAATTCCTTTCTCTGAGTCCTCTGACAGTCGCCGCCCCCGCCCCTCTTTTGTGGGTTTTTTTGGACTATCTTCTGCTTGCTACCAAACTGAGTTGGGAATGCTGATAGCAGGGGGGTATTGGACCAGTGGGACAGCACCCTACAGGTGTGTCTATGCAAATTGTTTGTGTTTTTAACAAGTCTTATGCCTAGCTTGCTCCTGTGGATAAAAGGTCAATACCCATTGGTGAAGACTATATGAGGGGCGGCGACTGTCAGATGACGTAAGAGAAAATTCAGTTTTCTCTCAGCGGGGATCTATCCGCCGATCCCCGCTGAGCAGGCGGATGACAGCTCCGTCTCCACTCTGTGTGCGTGACAGAGGTGTCAGATCCCCGCTGTCCTCTATGGGGGAATCGGATGAGAACGGACCGCCTTTCCATTCTCATCTGATCCACCAGATGGATGGAAAATAGGGTTTCGATCTGTCCGGATTTGACGGACAGGATCAGATTGGATGTCAGCAGGCATGTCTCCGCTGACATCCGCTGCCCCATAGGGATGCATGGTGTATCCGATCAGGTTCGCCTGAAAAACTGACAGGTGGATCTGATTGGATCGTATGTGTGAAAGGGGCCTTAGGGGTGTACTCACTTTTGTTGGGTTATTTTGAGGGGACAGCAAATCTACACAATTTATACAAGCTGTACACTCACTATACATTGTAGCAAAGTGTCATTTCTTCAGTGTTGTCACATGAAAAGATAGAATAAAATATTTACAAAAATGTGAGGGGTGTACTCACTTTTGTGAGATACTGTGTGTGTGTATATGTATATACAGTATATATATATATATATATACACACACTCTCTATATCATCCTGCACATCCATATATCTCTCTTATATACCATCCTATTCATCCATATACCTCTCTTATGTACTATTCTATTCATCCATATATACCTCTCTGGGCCGGGGGGCAGGGTGGCAATTTTCCCCCGGGCCGATCTGATCCCCCCCAGAAAAGGCCGCTCAGTTTCTCTTCATTAAGGGGTCACTCACTCACTCTCAGTATGCATTGCTTTGAAATTGAAATGGAGTCACTCACTGATTGGCCGCGGCCGGCGACTGCCCCGGAGACCTCCTGGTTGCTAGATCTCCAGCCGCTTAGCGTCTAGCAACCAGTGACGTCACGGTCTCCAGAGCAGAGGATGAAAGCGAGGCAGAGTGGAGAGAGCAGAGAGGACCCACCAATGCAAAGCGGTCAGCGGAGGATCTTCCTTCCTTGTCCTCTGCGCCGATTACTGGCCCCCACCCACCTCCAGCTCCTCCCTCCCTCCCTCCATCCATCTTCCAACGTGGGGCCGGCCGATGCAGAAGAGAGGGCCTGGCTGGTAAACTAAAGCTGCAATCTAGAATTGAAGACACTCCGCACTCCGCAGGTGCAGCAGCCAGCAGCAGATCCACCATCCGTAGCACCTCTTCAGTCTCCAGAGTCAACCTGCTGCGGTGAGGTGGTCAGGAGTCGGAGAAGAGCAGTGAGTGCCAAAATAAAAAAAAAAGTGTCATGTATGGACATGTGGAGCATATTTCCCTGTACTCTGCTACCCCCTGGCACTGTATACATGTATATTGATGTCTAGCTGTTCCTGGCACTATATACCTGTCTCATACCTGTATTATACAGGTATGAGACAGTTATATAGAGCCAAGAGCAGCTAGACATCAATATACAGGCTGTATACAGTCCAGTTAAAGGTATTGGGTCCCTGAGGTCCCATAGGGCTCCCCTTGTGTCATGGGAGCGTAAGCTGGCCGCAAAGGAGGAGGTCACATGATTAGATCTCAGCCAGGGTTCATGCTGAGACTTGTAGTCCTTTGCTTTTGGGGATGTAACCCCCCCCAACTAGTGAAGGACTACAGGACCCACTCTTCCAGCTTAACCACTTCCAGACCGCCCACCGCATATATAGTGTTGCAGGGCGGCCTGGCTGAGCAAAATCACATACTGGTGTGTGATTTTGTGCATGGGTTCTAGGGGGCGCGACACAGCGGGAGCCAATCAGCAGGTCACCTGCGATCATGCAGGAGAATGACAGAATGGCGGTCTGCCTTTGTAAACAAGGCAGACAGCTGTTCTGTCACAGGAAGATAGCGATCTGTGTTTCAGGTAAGCGGAAACACAGATCTTTTTTTTTCTCTAGTACATCCATCCCCCACACAGTAAGAAAGCATTCCCTAGGAGCAAATCTTAACCACTTGATCACCCCTAGTGTTAACTCCTTTCCTGCCATTGTCATTTATACAGTAGCAGTGCATTTTTTAGCACTGATCACTGTATTAGTGTTACTGGTCCCCAAAAAGTGTCACAAAGTGTCAGCTTTGTCCGTCGCAATGGCGCAGTCCCATTAAAAAGCACTGATCGCCGCCATTACTAGTAAAAACAATAAAAAAAAAAATAATCCATAAATGTATCCCATAGTTTGTAGACACAATAGAATTTGCACAAACCAATCAATATACACTTATTATTTTTTGTTATTTACCAAAAATATGTAGCAGAATACATACTGATCTAAATTGATCAAAAGTTTTATTTTTTATAATTTAATTATGATACCACATTGTATCAAATTTGTCTTGCTATATAAGATGAATATCCGTTTTAAAACCAGGTGGGCATGGATGGTAAGTTGATTCGGTGGTTCAATGGGCCACTTGACTGGACTTGTACCCCAGGCCTAAGGCTGCCAGCCCTCCCCTGCTCTTAGATATCATCCTGTATCCATATACCATGTCATAAGTCATTTTTCTTCTTCTCTGACGTGTGCTGATGAGGCTGCACTGATGAGCGCTGAAGAGGCTGCACTGATGGGCACTGAAGAGGCTGCACTGATGGACGCTGATGAAACTGCACTGATGGGCAGCACTGATTGGCACTGATGGGGCTGCACTGATAATCAGGGCACTGACCTTGATTCTCAGTGTAAACAATTGCTGTTTATCGGGTCTCCTTTTCTAACACAGTCACGGCATGTGAGGAAAGGAGAGATGATAACTGGTAAGTCTGTTTATGTGTAATCAGCTGTCATTGGACATAACAGATCCCATGGTAAAGGGCTGTCGTGACAGGGTGACAGGGCCTGTCACAAAGCTTATACAGCTTGAACCCGTATCTGACACACTTGCTGGGGAGAAACTGCTTGAAAGCAAGGCGGCCAGAAAACCTAATCAGGGGACTCATCAACGCAGACAACTTGTTGGGGGGTAAACAAGGCTGCAAACCGCTGATTGAAGTGGTTTACGAGGGGTCGAATTTTGTGGAGCGGGTCATATCCAGGGTCTCCCCGAGGACGACAGAGTTCATTGTCACTGAAGTGCATGAACCGCAGAATTTGCTCGTATTTCCCCCTGGCCATGGCAGCAGAGAACACGCGGATATGGAGGACTGGGTTAGTGGACCAATATGACCACAGTTCACTCCTTTTAGTTATGCCCATGTTGAGGGATAGGCCCAGAAAAGTTTTAAACTCGGAAACCGTTATAGGTTTCCAGCCGAATGGTCTGGCAAGGGACGAATTTGGATTGGCGGTGATGAATTGACCAGCATATAAACCACCTGAATTCCGGGTTGGGCAGTGAATGGGGAAAGTACAGGCGCTGTAGAATCTGTGGGCTGCCAATTAAGATATGCCAGCGCATCAGGGAGGACACTATGGGCTCTACGGGCCTGTGTTCAAATTCTTGGTGGCTGCGGTCCACAACTTGTGCTAGCCACCGCACCAGCTCTAACTGCACTTATGGGACTCATCACGTCAGCAAGTGTTACTGCAGTGCTGGTTTGTCTACGACCAGGGTGTACTAGGCCGCTAGTGCTTGCCAGTTCACCTGACGTTTGAGCGGCACTAGTACCAACACTCTGCTGCATACTAGCACCCTGCGATCTCTGCACCTCAGCAACTCCAGAACGGGGTCAGGTATGCCTGACCTTAACAGGGACCCCTCCGTCGTCAGAGCTATCTGTCAGGGAGCCACTGCTCTCTACAGGTTCGTATACTGACCCTGATTCTGCCTGTGAGGCTTCCCCTCATCTGACATGGACAGTATCCTGTAGGCCTCTTCACTAGTGTACCTCCGTTTGGACATTTTAGCCACAACATTTATACAGTGGGTACGGAAAGTATTCAGACCCCCTTAAATTTTTCACTCTTTGTTATATTGCAGCCATTTGCTAAAATCATTTAGGTTCATTCTTCTTCCTCATGAATGTACACATAGCACCCCATACTGACAGAAAAACACAGAATTGTTGACATTGTTGCAGATTTATTAACAAAGAAAAACTGAAATATCACATGGTCCTAAGTATTCAGACCCTTTGCTCAGTATTTAGTAGAAGCCCCCTTTTGATCTAATACAGCCAGGAGTCTTTTTGGGAAAGATGCAACAAGTCTTTCACACCTGGATTTGGGGATCCTCTGCCATTCCTCCTTGCAGATCCTCTCCAGTTCTGTCAGGTTGGATGGTAAACGTTGGTGGACAGCCATTTTTAGGTCTCTCCAGAGATGCTCAATTGGGTTTAAGTCAGGGCTCTGGCTGGGCCATTCAAGAACAGTCACGGAGTTGTTGTGAAGCCACTCCTTCGTTATTTTAGCTGTTTGCTTAGGGTCATTGTCTTGTTGGAAGGTAAACCTTCGGCCCAGTCTGAGGTCCAGAGCACTCTGGAGAAGGTTTTTGTCCAGGATATCCCTGTACTTGGCCGCATTCATCTTTCCCTCGATTGCAACCAGTCGTCCTGTCCCTGCAGCTGAAAAACACCCCCACAGCATGATGCTGCCACCACCATGCTTCACTGTTGGGACTGTATTGGACAGGTGATGAGCAGTGCCTGGTTTTCTCCACACATACCGCTTAGAATTAAGGCCAAAAAGTTCTATTTTGGTCTCATCAGACCAGAGAATCTTATTTCTCACCATCTTGGAGTCCTTCAGGTGTTTTTTAGCAAACTCCATGCGGGCTTTCATGTGTCTTACACTGAGGAGAGGCTTCCGTCGGGCCACTCTGCCATAAAGCCCCGACTGGTGGAGGGCTGCAGTGATGGTTGACTTTCTACAACTTTCTCCCATCGCCTGACTGCATCTCCGGAGCTCAGCCACAGTGATCTTTGGGTTCTTCTTTACCTCTCTCACCAAGGCTCTTATCCCCCGATAGCTCAGTTTGGCCGGACGGCCAGCTCTAGGAAGGGTTCTGGTCATCCCAAACGTCTTCCATTTGAGGATTATGGAGGCCACTGTGCTCTTAGGAACCTTAAGTGCAGCAGAAATCTTTTTGTAACCTTGGCCAGATCTGTGCCTTGCCACAATTCTGTCTCTGAGCTCTTCAGGCAGTTCCTTTGACCTCATGATTCTCATTTGCTCTGACATGCATTGTGATCTGGAAGGTCTTATATAGACAGGTGTGTGGCTTTCCTAATCAAGTCCAATCAGTATAATCAAACACAGCTGGACTCAAATGAAGGTGTAGAATCATCTCAAGGATGATCAGAAGAAATGGAAAGCACCTGAGTTAAATATATGAGTGTCACAGCAAAGGGTCTGAATACTTAGGACCATGTGATATTTCAGTTTTTCTTTTTTAATAAATCTGCAACAATTTCAACAATTCTGTGTTTTTCTGTCAGTATGGGGTGCTATGTGTACATTCATGAGGAAGAAGAATGAACTTAAATGATTTTAGCAAATGGCTGCAATATAACAAAGAGTGAAAAATTTAAGGGGGTCTGAATACTTTCCGTACCCACTGTAGGTACTTAGTGTGACTCACAGGTAAAAAAGCACCTGGTTGTCCAGGACTATTTGAAACGCTACAAAAAAAGAACTGCTAGTGCTAGCAGAGATCAGGCCTGACTCTGCTAATGCTGCGATTTTGTGTGTTTTTGGAAGTGACAGTAATCTATTGATTACTGCTCTTGCCTGGGTGGAGTGGGCTGGGTGGAGGGGCTAAGCGCAGATGCTGGCAGGTGTCGTGGCCGATCCTGCTAATGCTGCATTTTGGGAACCCTAAAACTATTGGGGATGCTAGTATAGTTCTAATCAGATAAAAGATATTGATCCGTTCATATACTATACTAGTAATGGAGGTGTTTAGTGTGTGTGTATGTGTGTTACTGGTAATCAAAGGGTTAAATTATATTTCTAACTATGCGGCGGGGATCTGTGCTGTCCTAGACTGACGCTAACTAGTGTTAATGCTAACTAATGTCACCTGTGACACTAATAATAGTGATCAGAAAAAAAACTGTACACTATAAAAGTGACACTGTGACAGGGCAATGAAGGGGTTAACTGGGGGTGATCAGGGGGTTAAATCTTTATTGGGGGGGTGGTGGGTTCCCTAAACCTATTTGGGACAGAAACTAACTGTTGCTAACGCTAAATGAAGTCACAAGGCACACTATTACAGAAATCAGCAAAACCACTATATACTGTATATAGTGTTCAATGTGACAGGGGGTGTAGGGGTTAACTGGGGTGTGATCGGGGCGTTAAATGTGCCTAGCTAGGTGTGTGTATATGTGCTGTTGGTGTACTCAGTTTAATCCTCTCTTCTCTCACGTTGGAATCCAAAAAAGACTCCAGGAGGGAAGGGAGGACCTTTTCCTGTGCCTGTGTTTACATTACACAGGTCAGTTTGTCATTGGTCAGAACCGATCACCAGGTCCAGGCCAAAAATCATCATTGGCCTGGACCTGATGACTTATCAGTTCTATACCGAATCAGACCATCGCGGGGACTGAGGGCATGCGGGAGGAAGCCCCATAGGCCCCGTAGACCCTCGCTTTTCCTGCCCGAGCCACCCTGCCGCAGTAAAAAGGCGGCGGCTGGTCAGGGACTGGTTAAAGTAAGGTGCGCATGGGCAGCCAATCAGCAAAATAAGAAAAAATCTACAATGTTTCAGCAATTTGTATTGGATTTATGTTGGATACATTTGCAAATATATCTGAAGCTGCACTGCCACGTCAAGGCCCCTCTGCAAAGTGCAGTCCCTAACTCTACTCTACTGTCATTTCCAAATTGTGATATATAAAGTAAAAAAAACATTCAGAGTCTAAACTAGTTCAATAATTTCATTCAAAACAGAGGTTTTGGTTACATATATTTGCAATCATATGTGAAACTACCTTCCATTACAGGCTGTTCAAAACCTGTCTGAGAAAAATACCAGCCTCCAACCTCCCCTTATAGCTGGTCCAACACACACCTGGAAAAATACCGTCCTCCAACCTCCCCTCATAGCCAGTCCAACAAACGCCTAAAAAAAAACACCGACCTCCAACCTCCCCTCATAGCCGGTCCAACATACGCCTGAAAAATAACGGCCTCCAACCTCTCCTCATAGCCGGTCCAACACATCCCTGAAAATATACTAGCCTCCAACCTTCCCTTCTAGCCGGTCAAACACACCTGAAAAAATAACGGCCTCCAACCTCCCCTCATAGCCGATCCAACACACACCTGGGGAAAAAAAGTACTGGCCTCCAACCTCCCCTATAGCCAGTCCAACACACGCCTAAAAAAATACCGGCCTCCAACCTCCCCTCATAGCCGGTCAAACACACACCTGTAAAAAAGAAGTACCGGCCTCCAATCTCCCTTTATAGCCAGTCCAACACACACATAAAAAGAAAAAGTACCGGCCTCCAACCTCCCCTCCCCTCATAGCTGGTCCAGCAGTAACCTCCTGCACCTCCTGTTAAATATCTTCTGTCAGCCATTGTTTTGCCTTAGCCAATACATCATCAGAAGAGAAAGCATGGTTTTTGTATCAAGGATTCAAAAGACTTGCAAGCACAACATTTTTAATCTCTTCATGCTTCTCAAAACATATATCAACCAAAGCTCTTTGGCTTGACAGACCATCATTTAAAAGTTGGAGGGTGTTGTGTGCCATGACACTGAAGTCTGACAAATCAGCAAGCCTCATTCCTTTCTGCATGTTTGCTCCATTGTCTTGAAGAAACACAAGCATCACTCAGTCTTTGTTGATTCCCCAGTCTTCAAGCATGCCTAGAAACATTTCTCTACTGTACTCAGTGTGGGATCCGTGCATCACTTTTGTATCCAACACCAATTGGCTTTATGTCCATCCACTGTCAATGAAGTGGCATGAAAGAATCGTTAATGACTCGCCTGACTTTTTGTCCTGACCAGCAGTCAGTCGTGAATGAGAGTGAGTTGCCAGCATTCTCTGGTTGCAGCATAGCCTTTTACTTTCTCGACGACCTTTTGGTGAATCTTTCGCAGCATTTTGGTTCGATAATACTTCTCACTCTTCAGTGTGTAGCTTGGCTCAAGTATGGACATCAGCCACTTAAATCCTGAGTCAGACACCATTGTAAATGGCTGGTTATCAGTGACAATTATCTCTGTGATTACTCTGTCCAGCAGTTGGGATCTTCCATCTAAATCTAGACAGTGACACCTGTTTTTTTTTCATAAACATATCTGTTATTGACGCCTGGCAGTGTGGGTGGCTTGCTGGCACCCTGTTGTGGGGTGGCTGGCTGCTGTCACCCTGTTGTGGGTCAGTGGCTGACGCCTGGCAGTTTGGGTGGCTTGCTGGTAGCCTGTTGTGGGTCGGTGGCTGATGCCTAGCAGTGGGGGTGGCTTGCTGGCAACCTGTTGTCAGTCGGTGGCTGACGCCTAGCAGTGTGGGTGGTTTGTTGGCACACTGTTGTGGGTCGGTGGCTGACACCTGGCAGTGTGGGTGGCTTGCTGGCACCCTGTTTTGGGGTGGCTGGCTGCTGTCACACTGTTGTGGGTCGGTGGCTGATGCCTGGCAGTGTGGGTGACTTGCTGGCACCCAGTTGTGGCTGGCTGGCTTGCTGGAACACTTTGGTGGGTGGCTTGCCTGGTGTCACCCTGTTGTGGGTGGCTGGCTGCTGTCACACTGTTGTGGGTGGGTGGCTGATGCCTGGCAGTGTGGGTGACTTGCTGGCACCCTGTTGTAGCTGGCTGGCTTGCTGGAACACTTTGGTGGGTGGCTTGCCTGGTGTCACCCTGTTGTGGGTTGTTGGCTTGCTGGAACTCTGTCGTGGGTGGCTGGCTTGCTGCAACACTGTGGTGGGTGGCTGGCTGGCTTGCTGGAACAATGTGGTGGGTGACTGGCTTGGTGTCACCCTTTTGTGGGTTTCTGACTTGCTGGAACACTGTGGTGGGTGGCTGGCTTGGTGTCACCCTGTTGTGGATGGCTGGCTTGCTGGAACACTGTGGTGGGTGGCTGGCTTGTTGTCACCCTGTTGTGGGTGGCTTGCTTGCTGGAGCACTGTGGTGGGTGGCTGGCTTGGGGTCACCCTGTTGTGGGTGGCTTGCTCATTGGAACACTGTGGTGGGTGGCTGGCTTGGTGTCACCCTGTTGTGGGTGGCTTGCTTGCTGGAACACTGTGGTGGTTGGCTGGCTTGGGGTCACCCTGTTGTGGGTGGCTTGCTTGCTGGAACACTGTGGTGGGTGGCTGGCTTGGTGTCACCCTGTTGTGGGTGGCTTGCTTGCTGGAACACTGGTGGGTGGGTGGGTGGGTGGCTGGCTTAGAGTCACCCTGTTGCAGGTGGCTGGCTTGCTGGAACACTGTGGTGGGTGGCTGGCTGGCTTGCTGGAACACTGTGGTGGTTGGCTGGCTTGGTGTCACCCTGTTATGGGTGGCTGGCTTGCTGGACCACTGTGGTGGGTGGCTGGCTGGCTTGCTGGAACACTGTGGTGGGTGGCTGGCTGGCTTTCTGGAACACTGTGGTGGGTTGCTGGCTTGCTGGAACACTGTGGTGGGTGGCTTGCTTACTGAAACATTGTGGTGGGTGGCTGGCTTGGTGTCACCTTGTTGTGGGTGGCTGGCTTGCTGGAACACTGTGGTGGGTGGCTGGCTTGGTGTCACCCTGTTGTGGGTGGCTTGCTTGCTGGAACACTGTGGTGGGTGGCTGGCCTGGTGTCACCCTGTTGTGGGTGGCTTGCTTGCTGGAACACTGTGGTGGGTGGCTGGCTTGGTGTCACCCTGTTGTGGGTGGCTGGCTTGCTGGAACACTGTGGTGGGTGGCTGGCTTGTTCTCACCCTGTTGTCGGTGGCTTGCTTGCTAGAACACTGTGGTAGGTGGCTGGCTTGCTTGCTGGAACACTGTGGTGGGTGACTGGCTTGGTATCACCCTGTTGTGGGTGGGTGGCTTGCTTGCTGGAACACTGTGGTGGGTGGCTGATTTGTTGTCATCCTGTTGTGGGTGGCTTGATTGCTGGGACACTGTGGTGGGTGGGTGGCTGGCTTGGTGTCACCCTGTTGTGGGTGGCTTGCTGGAACACTGTTGTGGGTGGCTGGCTTGGTGTCGCCCTGTTGTGGGTGGCTGGCTTGCTGGAGCACTGTGGTGGGTGTAGAGATATGCCGGTTTTCGGTAATGCGATATTTCGCGGTATCGCATACACACGGTATTGTTATTGTGGTTATTTTTAAAATAAAATAAAATTTCTGCTCTCCAAGTCTGCCTTTAGAATTGATTCTTTTCAGTGAACTGGATGACTCGTTCACTCATTCAATAGAGACTGGTCTGGTAATATGATCCTAGAGTGAGAGAGCTTAGCTCCTCCCTGTAACCAATCAGATGGCTCCCAGCACACTGACATGCTGGAAACAACCTATCACAGTTACTTTGCTCTATACTGCAGCCGCATGCTTTCTCCTGGGCTCAGGCAGACAGACACAGAGCCACTTTCCTACTACAAGCAAATCTCTGAAAGTACCTATCTATTACTGTATACTGTCACTGTGTAGATAGATAGATAGATAGATAGATAGATAGATAGATAGATAGATAGATAGATAGATAGATAGATAGATAGATAGATAGATAGATAGATAGATAGATAGATAGATAGATAGATAGATAGATAGATAGATAGATAGATAGATAGATAGATAGATAGATAGAGATAAAAATAGAGATAGATAGATAGATAGATAGATAGATAGATAGATAGATAGATAGATAGATAGATAGATAGATAGATAGTCCCTGAAATCACTTTTTACGGCGTTCCACCTTTCTCTAACTTTGTCGTTAGTACCAATATGTACCATGACAGCTGGGTCCTCCCCAGCGCCATCCAACAATCTGTCCATGCTGTCTACAATGTCCCAAACTCGAGAGCCCGGTAAACAACATACTGTTCGGCGAGAACGATCTTTGTGACAGATTGCCCTCTCTGTTCCTCTAATAATAGAATCCCCTACCACAAGTATCTGCCTATTCTTTCCTATATCCTTGCCCCCATCTTCACTGGAGTTGTTCCCAAGGTTCCTCTGGTATTTTGGTGGAGCCTCAACTTGAATTTCTTCCAGCTTTTTGGTCATCTTCTCTCCCAATAGAGCAGCACCCTGCTCATTTAAGTGCAGCCCATCTCTGGTATAGAGCCAGTAACGGTATGAAAAGTCAGCCCAGTTTTCCAGAAACCCAAATCCTTCCTCCCTGCACCAGTTCCTCAGCCACTTGTTAAGTGCACCAAGCTCTTGCTGTCTCTCTGGTGTGGCTCCAGGTATGGGCAGAATTTCTGAAAATACTGCCTTGGAGGTCCTTTTCTTCAGTATAGTCCCTAAGTCTCTGAAATCATTTTGTAGGGCGGTCCATCTTCCTCTAACTTTGTCGTTAGTACCAATATGTACCATGACAGCTGGGTCCTCCCCAGCCCCATCCAACAATCTGTCCATGCAATCCACAATGTCCTGAACATGAGCGCCTGTTAAAAATCATACTGTTCGGCGAAAACGATCTTTGTGACACGGTGATAACGATCTTTGTGACGGTTTGCCCTCTCTATCCTTCTAATGATTTCGTCCCGCATCTGCCGATCCTTTCTTGTAACCGTGGCTCCGATTTCACTGAAGAAGATGTTCCCCTGGCATTTTAGTGGAGTCTCAACATGAACATCACATTCTGGTGGAGTCGCAATGTGAATGTCGCATGCAGGTGAAGTCGCAATGTGAATATCACATTGTGGTAGAGTTTCGATGGGAATGTCACATTCTGCCGGAGTCTCATTGGGAATGTCGCATTCTGCCGGAGTCTCATTGGGAATGTCACATTTTGCTGGAGTCTCATTGGGAATGTCGCATTTTGCTGGAGTCTCATTGGGAATGTCGCATTTTGCTGGAGTCTCATTGGGAATGTTGCATTCAGCTGGAGTCTCATTGGGAATATCGCATTCTGCTAGGGTCTCAACGGGATCCTCACATACTGTCGAAGACCTAGTGGGAACGTCACAATCTGCTGGAGTGTTAGCGGAAACGTCACAATCTGCTGTAGTCTTAGCCGGAACGTCACATTCTGCCAGTGTCTCGGCGGGAATGTTACATTGTGGAGAATTCTCAACGCGAACAACACATTTCGGCGAATTCAACATTTTTTCCAACTTTTTGGCCATTTTCTTTCCTAACAGAGTTGCACCCTGCTCGTTTAAGTGAAATCCGTCCCTGCTGTAGAGCAGGTAATTAATTGAAAAGTCAGTCCAGTTCTCCATGAAGCCAAAACCCTCCTTCTTGCACCAGTTCTTCAGCCACCTGTTAAGCCCCATAACCTCCTGCTGTCTCCTTGTTGTGGCTCGAGGTACAGGCAGTATTTCTGAAAATACTACCTTGGAGGTCCTTTTCTTCAATATAGCCCCTAAGGCCCTGAAATCATTTTGTAGAATGCTCCATCTTCTTCTGATGTTGTCGTTGGTGCCAATATGTACCATGACAGCTGGGTCCTCCCCAGCCTCATCCAACAATTTGTCCATCTGTTCTGCAATGTCCCGAACCCGTGCATTCGGGAAAAAACATACTGTTCGTTGATCACAGTCTTTCTGACAGATTGCTCTCTCTGTCCCTTTAATAACTGAATCCCCTACCACCAGTATCTGCCTCTCTATTGTTGTAAGCTTGCTCCCATCTTCACTGGAGGAGGTGATCCCATGGCTCCCCTGGTATTTTGGTGCATTCTCAACATGAACGTCACATTGTGCTGTAGTCTCAACATGAACATCACATTGTGCTACAGTCTTAACATGAACATCACATTCTGGTGGTGTTTCAAAGGGAATGTCACATTCTGGTAAAATCTCAATGTGAATGTGACATTCTGGTGGATTCTTTTCGTGAACCTCATATTCAGGAGAAGTCTCAGTGTGAACCTCACATTCTGGAGGTGTCTCAGTGTAAATGTCACATTGTTTTGGAGCTTCAATGTGAACATCACATTCTTCCGGAGTGTCAGCGAGAACATCACATTCTTCCGAAGTATATGAGGGAACATCACATTCTGTTGGAGTCTCAGCGGGAGCATCACATTCTGGAGGAGACTCATTGTGATGATGAAATTCGGGAGACGTCTCATTGTGAACATCACATTCTGGAGGAGTACCATTGTGAACTTCACATTCTGGAGCACTCTCAATGTCAACGTCATATTGTGATGAAGTTTCAACATAAACGTCTCTTTCTACTGTAGTCTCAACGTGAACGTAACATTCTGGTGATGTCACAACAGGAATGTCACATTCAGCCTGAGTCTCAGTAGGACTATCACATTCTTCCTGAGTCTCAGCAGGAACATCACATTCTGGAGGAGACTCATTGTGATGATGAATTTCTGGAGCGGTCTTAATGTGAAAGTCACATTCTTGATTAGTCTCATTGTGAACATCACATTCTGGAGGAGTACCATTGTGAATGTCACATTCTAGAGCAGTCTCAATGTGAACTTCATATTGTGATGAAGTTTCAACATGAACGTCTCTTTCTTCTGCAGTCTCATGGGGAACGTCACATTCTGGTGATGTCACAACAGGAATGTCACATTCTGCCTGAGTCTCAGTGGGAATGCCACATTCTGCTGAAGTCTCAACAGGAACGTCACATTCTTCTGGAGTCTTAATGTGTACATCACATTTTGGTTGGCCCTCAATGTGGATGTCACGTTGTTGCTCACTGGGGAAGGCCTGCTGCGTGGGATCCGTCTGCAATAAAATTCTGCCTTCATCTGCAATAGAAAAGAAGAATTAGATTTAGCACCTTCATCTACATTTCATATATATTTTCTTCATAAAACATCAGATTATACAGAGAAAAATTCAGTGCAAGGAACCTATAAATAAACACAACATGACAGGGACACAGGGATCACTACTGTTGGCCTTCGTATAAAAATTCTGGTTGCCTGGCAGTTATGCCAATCCACTAAATTTCAATGACTCAGGAAGCTGGTAACAAGCATTTTTAGTGGTGTGATGATGCGCTTTCATGTTTAAATGAGTGGGTGCGTCACAAAAGAAGTTGCAACAGGAGGTATTGGTGTCACTTGCTTGGCTTTGCATTGTGGTAGGGGCTTGTGAATCATCAGACCAGCTAAGCAGATGCTTTAAGTGTCAGTTTTGCCCAGAAAGCTTGTCATTTCTCAGCCCTGAGATCAGACAGGAGAGGGGTTACTCGCTATGGGGGTCATATACCAGCCTGGCACCAGCTGATAGGTTTGCATTGGCCGGGAGAGAAAACAAGTGACTAATGTATTCGGAATAGTAATGTATGGTTTCCTATATTCTTATCATTGTTTTATAGATATTCATGCTGTTCCTTCAATTGCTATATATTAATTATGCTTAACCCCCCTTTGACAGAATCTTTACCCCAGTAGGGGGAGGGCAGGAGGGACCATCCAATCACAGGACTGATTCTGTCATATGAGGGGCGTTTTATGAAATCGGTGGGCCTGTGTGCAAAATCATAAGTTGGGCTCGGCTGCTTAATTAAAAATAAAAAAAGTGTTTTTTTTTCTTTTTTTCTGTTAAAAAAATAAAAAAAGTGGTGTACTTAGTGTGGCACAGTGAAGAGTAAGCATGGCGTTCATTGTGCCAGGGGTGGTGCTAGGATTGTAAGAGACCTGGGGTACCTTTGGGCACACCAAGTAGAAGAATAATGCGGTTCACGTAGCAGGCCGTGGTGAACAGTGGGTGTGGCCAAATTATGTTAACCACTTTACCACCGGAGGATTTTGCTGTCTTACGTCTGATCGACTTTTTGCGATTCGGCGCTGTGTGAATTTAACTGACAATTGCGCGGTCGTGCGACGCCGTACCCAAACTAAATGTACGTCCTTTTTTTCTTACAAACAGAGCTTTCTTTTGGTGGTATATGATCACCTGTGCGATTTTTACTTTTTGCACTATAAACAAAAAAAGAGCATAAATTTTGAAAAAATAACAATATTTTTCAAATTTTTTTATATGAAATTCCCACCCAAAAAAATGTAAAAATCAAATTTTTTCAAAATTTTTGGTCAATTTGTTTTCTGCTACCTATGTTTAGTAAAAAAAATCACAATAAGCGTATTTTGATTGGTTTGCGCAAAAGTTATTGTGTTTACTAACTAAGGGAAAGATTTCTGTCATTTTTGGTATTTTTTTTTTTTAACGAGTAATGGCGGCGATCTGTGATTTTTTTTTTTGCGGGACTGCGACATTGCGGCAGACAGATCGGACCCTTGACTGACATTTTTGACACTTTTGGGGGTACCAGTGACATTACTGCAGTAATCAGTGCTATATATATGCACTGTTACTGTAAAAATGACACTGGCAGGGAAGGGGTTAACTGTATTGGAGAGGGAGGGGTTAGGTGTGTCCTAGGGGCGTGTTTCTAACTGTGATGGGACATGGCTACTAGTGTAAAAACAGAGATCAACGAATTACCCTCAGCTTCTTTAGCAAGGCAGTGGTCGTCTTGGAGGTGTGTTTGGGGTCGTTATGTTGGAATATTGCCCTGTGGCCCAGTCTCTGAAGGGAGGGGATCATACTCTGCTTCAGTATGTCACAGTACATGTTGGCATTCATGGTTCCCTCAATGAACTGTAGCTCCCCAGTGTCGGCAGCACTCATGCAGCCCCAGACCATGACACTCCCACCATCACCACCATGCTTGGCTGTAGGCAAGACACACTTGTCTTTGTACTCCTCACCTTGTTGCCGCCGGCGCCACACACTCCTGACACTATCTGAACCAAATAAGTTTATCTTGGTCTCATCTCATCAGGCCACAGGACATGGTTCCAGTAATCCATGTCCTTAGTCTGATTGTCCTCAGCAAACTGTTTGCGGGCTTTCTTCTGCATCATCTTTAGAAGAGGCTTCCTTCTGGGACGACAGCCACGCAGACCAATTTGATGCAGTGTGTGGTGTATGGTCTGAGCACTGACAGCCTGACCCCCCACCTCTTCAACTTTTGTAGGAATGCTGGCCGCACGTATACATCTATTTCCCAAAGACAACCTCTGGATATGACACTGAGCATGTGCATTCAACTTTTTTGGTCGACCAAAGCGAGGCCTGTTCTGAGTGGAACCTGCTAAGCTACTATATGGTCTTGGCCACTGTGCTGCAGCTCAGTTTCAGGGTCTTGGCCAATCTTCTTATAGCCTAGGCCAGTCGTCAGTAAATGGTAGCCCGCGGTCAAAGAACGGACTGCACGATGCTTCCACCTGGACTGTCAGGCCGCCACTATAAGCAGTCCTTGGTTTGCTGGGACCTCACGTGTCCAAGCAACCAGTGACGTCCCGTGTATGCGCCCCACCCCACTCCTTCTTTCTACCGCTCCCGACTCACTCCCAGTCAGGCCGTGAGTTGGGGCTAGATGTCAAGTGCACGCCTGCCCCCCTGCTGTTTGCGGCTCTTGCTCTCGCATTTTCTGCCCCCAAAGGTATGTGAGTCACATTTTTAAGGGGGTTGCTTATTTTATCAAGTGCAGACTGATGGGCATATTTTATGATAAGGGACATGCTGATGGGCACATTTTATGTTAAGAGCAACGCTGATGGACACGTTTTGTTTTGCCCAACAGAGTGCCCCCTAACATAAATTGTGCCCATCAGCGTGCCCCTATTTTATGTTAAGGGTCACGCTGATGGGCAAATTTTATGCTAACGTTTACACTGATGGGCATAATTAATGCTAAGGGTCATGGTGATGGGCACATTTTATGTTAAGGGTCATGCTGATGGACACGTTTTGTTTTCCCCATCTTTCTGAGTCCTAGCACAGACTTGAGATTCGGATCTTGGCCCAAAGAAAATTTTAGAAGCCGGACCTCCTTGAATGTTAATTCATTACCCCTGGCCTAGGCCATCTTTATGTAGAGCAACAATTCTTTTTTTCAGATCCTCAGAGAGTTCTTTGCCGTGAGGTGCCATGTTGAACTTCCAGTGACCAGTATGTGTGAGTGAGAGCGATAACACCAAATTTAACACACCTGCTCCCCATTCACACCTGAGTATCACTAACGAGTCACATGATACCGGGGAGGGAAAATGGCTAATTGGGCCCAATTTGGACATTTTCACTTAGGGGTGTACTGACTTTTGTTGCCAGTGGTTTAGACATTAATGTGTGTTGAGTTATTTTGAGGGGACAGCAAATTTACACTGTTATACAAACTGTACACTCACTACTTTACATTGTAGCAAAGTGTCATTTCTTCAGTGTTGTCACATGAAAAGATAGAATAAAATATTTACACAAATGTGAGGGGTGTACTTACTTTTGTGAGATACTGTATAAACCTCAGCACAATTATTTAAAAAATAAAATAAAACTCTTCCATTGTGTCTGATTTTGAGTACATTGAAAATAAATGGAGAGCTAACACTTCATCTGAGCCGACCATAAAGGATTATTTCACCTTTTAGCTAAGAATAATAAATGGCAATTTTTTAGCAGGTAAGAAATCGTACATTTACTTTTTTTTTCTTTTAGGATCCTGTAAAGCATTGCACTGAGATTAGCAGATCCCGGGTACCATGCCGCTCTCCTTCACACTGGCAGTTTAAAAAGAAAGAAAAAATCGGTTGGCAGCTAACAGGTGAGGAGAGAGAGTTGGGGGGGAGGGGAGACTTAGCCCCCTGTATACAGCTCCAAGATTTACAGTTTGTTTCTCTTGATCCCTATAATCCTATCTATCGATCCCTATATCCCTCACAATCCCTATACATGTGTACATATGGGGGGAGGGGTGACCTGTCATCAATGGGGTGGAAGGATCCAATGAAAGGGTGTCGGTTATTTTGTATCTATTAATCACAACACTTACCAATCCCAGTGTCGGTATTTCGGGGAGGTCCATTGGCTTTACGGCCGAGACCAATACATCTGAGAACGGCTCTGGCGCAGCCGCGCACAAAAGCCCGAGCCCTCTTCATTTTGGGGGGCTTCTTGGTTGGGGTATCTGCAGGATGGTCACTGATACCTTCTTCCATAGCTTCTCTTCCTATGGGGGGTTTCTCTTTGGTGTTTTTCAGAGAAAAAAGCTGTTTACATTTAAATTGGTTCATTATTAAGAATAATGAAACACGCTTTAAACGTACAACGATGAAATCGCAATGAAATTGAATTCAAATGAAATCAAATCCAATGAAATCGCAAGAAATATCTCAGCAGAGATAAAGACAGGTCTTCACTGGTCAGCGTCAACACTTGTCTCAGTGATTTCCCGCTCCTGCGGCTCCTTATATAGGCTATGGCTCCTCCCACTGGTCATGTGACTTTTTTTAAATCTCACGATGACTCAGCAAAAAAAAATAACTGACGATTTTTCTTAAAGGAGCCTCGTCCTTGTTTGTGAGCTGTGTGAATTCAGGCTGTAGGCTCAGTATACGGATCTAATAGGGATACGGCTCCTGTAATAACATGTTTTTCTGGAAGTGACAGTTATTTTCACTGACATTTAACCCTTACAGTCCCATGGCTGAAATAAAGATCTGTATTCCTATGATAAGACGGTGAATGGAGTCTTATAAATCCTCCCAGAGATCAAATCTTCCCATTTATTTCATCATTCTTACAAAACAATTATTTTTCCACTTTTTAACCCTTTACCTGCCAAACCATTTTTTCCCCTTTCAGCTTTAAACCCTTTCACTACCAAATTATATATTTCATTGTTTTTAACAATTTAACATCAAAACCAATGTCCCCCCCCCCTTTCATTTATTAACCCTTTCACTGCCAAGCCAAATAACCCCCTCCACACACACTTTAACCCTTTCACTGCCAAGCCTTTTTTTTTTTCTCATTTCTTGCCCATATGTTAAAATATAAATAAAGGAAAACATTTTTAGTTTTAGTTTTGGATGGAGTGGAGAGGGATTAGAACACCTGTTAGGTTTTTATCGCTGTGTGCGCCCCCTTTTGGGATATCCACTCTCTTTGTGTTTCATGTTTACCATTACCACCAAAAGTGAAAGAAAACTCCAATATTTGGGTTGTCACCAGAAGCAGAATTAGAGGGGAAATCTTCCAATGGGGACACTAGTTCTGGTGACACCCTGGGATTATGTCACTTTGGGGGATTTTTCTAACTTTTGTTTTTGGCTTTGGGACAGGAAGTGAAGGGAAATCTCCCCAATGGGGACACAGATGGCAAAGAAATCCTGACAGAGGTTCTATACCTCCCTTACTCTATTCTAAATGGGGGAAAAAAATGTATTTAGTTCTATTTTAACATTTAAGTTGTATGTGGGGAGGGGGGGTGATGGGGAGTCTGAAAGAGGGTGCAGCATATTACACATGGGGCTCAGCGGGGGTGGAGTGTCTGCAGACACGAGCAACTGCTACTTTCAGAGAGGGGGAGGGGAGAGAGCTCAAATAGTTATTTTGAGGGTCATTTTAACCCTTTCACTGCTGGACATTTTTATGTACATTTTTCCATTTTCCATTTTTTTTTCCAGTGTGCTAATTGCTCATTTCTACCCTCAAAGCATTCCATAGTTTGTGAAGTGTTGAAGGCCCCGCCCATTCACACCTCTGACATACATCTGGATGGGAAACGCCCATTTTTTCAAGCGTTTTCTTTTTTTTACCCAACAAGCATAGAGCAGTCTATTTGTTTCATTGGGCCGCCCAATATGCGACAAACATGGCAATGTAGCGCATGGCGTGTTCCGGGTCACGTTTTTTATTGTTCGCAACGATTCCTCACATGTGGGGTTCGAATACCGTTTACATATATGTGCGCGACTTGAATATGCGTTCTCTTCTGCATGCGAGCACTGAGGGATCGGGGCATTAAACGTTTTTTTTTTTTCCTATTTATTTTATTCTTTATTTTACACGGTCCCTTTCATTTCTGTCACTTTTATTCCTATTACAAGGAATGTAGACGTCCCTTGTAAAAGAATATAAGGATAAGGATGACCGGTCCTCTTTTTGGAGGGATGTAGGGTCAAAAAGACCCCAAATCTCTTCTTTACCTTTAACCACTTCCCCCAAATGTACGCCCCGTACGTCCTTGGGTGTCAGTGGTAATACCGGGATGGTGGGGGCACCTACAGGCATCATCTCCGTATCATTGTTTGCAGCCAGCGAATTCTGTACAAAGCAGAAGTCATCTGAGGGGCCAATTAGCCACTGGATCACTTCTGCGGGTTCCGGAAGGCGGTCCCTCCCCTGCCCCCGCCCCCACCACTCCAGTCCCATCGTGGAGGCCGGGAGTGGTGCGGCCGGGGGCGATGGTTGCCCTGTACAGAGAGAGAGGAACTGCCATCATTCTCCTCTCTCTTTAACTCTGCAAACCGGGAGCGACGAATATTCATCATTTCCCGGCTTTGACCCCTTTGTTCACCTGTCCATCAGTGACCAGAAAAGCAGCGGATCGGACCGATCTCAGTCTGATCTGCTGCATGGGGGACCAGAGAAGAGATTTGGGGTCTAATAGACCCCAAATCTCTCCATAAAGAGGACTTGTCACAGCCCATGCTGTCACAAGAGATGCTGTTCATCCCTTGGGATACAATAAAGTTATTGCCAAAATATAAAATAAAGAAAAGGGTAAAAAATTGTTTTTTTTGTAAAATAAATAATAAAAAAATAAATAAAGCCCCCCCCTTCCCACTGTGCTTACGTGCAAATGGAAATTGATACGTTACTCCCGCACACATATGTAAACGTTGATCGCACCGCACATGTGGGGTATTGTTGAACGTCAAAGCGATGCGATAATTCTATCACCAGACCTCCTGTGCAACTCTAAACTGGTAACCAGTAAAGGCATTTAAAGCATCGCCTATGGAGAGTTTAAAGCAATGTAGTTTGCTGCCATTCCACGGGCAGACGCAATTTTAAAGCCTGACATGTTAGGTATCTTTTTACTCTGCGTAACATTATCTTTCACAGTATAAAAAAAGATTGGGCTAAGTTTACTGGTTTATTGTTTTTTTATACTTGAAAGTGTTTTTTTCCTAAAAAAATTGTGTTTAAAAAAAACGCTGAGCAAATACCGTGTGACATACAAAAATCGCAACACACACCATTTTATTCTATAGGGTCTCTGCTGAAAAAAAATATATATAATTGTTTGGGGTTCTAAGTAATTTTCTAGCAAAAAAAAAAAAAAATAGATTTTTACATGTAGGAGCGAAGTGTCAGAATAGGTTTGGGAAGGAGGGGGTTAAAAGCAAATGCTTTCAAAAAAATAATAATGTTTACTTCCAGCCTGGACTGGAGGTCACGTCATGACGTCGCTCTGGTCCTCCAAGGTCATAGAGTGGATGAAAGAGTACTAACTCTTTGATGGTTTATGGGAGCAGCTGGCCGCAACGCCAGATCCTTTCTCAGGTGAACTGGCGGAAACGGTAAGCCCGGGAAACACCGACGAGTGTTTCATGAGCCGCTTGGAGCGGTTTCATGAGAAAGCTGGGTACTGGGGTTAAAGGGGATATTTTCAGCTATAATCCCGGGAAACCACTTGCAGATTCCAACGGATATATACGTATTGCAGGTGGCAAGTGGTTAAAGTAGATCTCATATAAGCTTTAATGTTAATTTCATGTTATGCAGCTTTCATTAACCCCTTACTTACTGGGCACCTAAACCCCCTTCCTGCCCAGGCCAATTTTCAGCTTTCAACTCTGTCACTTTTTGAATGACAATTGCGCGGTCATGCTACACTGTACCCATATGATATTTTTATCATTTCTTTTCATAAAAATAGAGCTTTCTTTTGGTGGTATTTAATCCCTACTGGGGTTTTATTTTTTTGCTAAACAAAGAAAAAAATGTTATGTTAAGGGTCATGCTGATGGGCACAATTTATGTTAAAGGGCACTCGAATGGGCATATTTTATGTTAAGAGCATTGCTGATGGACACGTTTTGTTTTGCCCGTCTCTCTGAGTCATAGCACAGACTTGAGATTCGGACCTCGGCCCAAAGCAAATTTTAGCGGCCGGACCTCCTTGAATGTTAATTCATTACCCCTGGCCTAGGCCATCTTTATGTAGAGCAACAATTCTTTTTTTCAGATCTTTAGAGAGTTCTTTGCCATGAGGTGCCATGTTGAACTTCCAGTGACCAGTATGAGAGAGTGAGAGCGATAACACCAAATTTAACACACCTGCTCCCCATTCTCACCTGAGACCTTGTATCACTAACGAGTCACATGACACCGGGGGAGGGAAAATGGCGAATTGGGCCCAATTTGGACATATTCAGTTAGGGGTGTACTGACTTTTATTGCCAGTTGTTTAGACATTAATGGCTGTGTGTTGAGTTATTTTGAAGGGACAGCAAATTTACACTGTTATACAAGCTGTACACTCACTACTTTACATTGTAGCAAAGTGTCATTTCTTCAGTGTTGTCACATGAAAAGATAGAATAAAATATTTACACAAATGTGAGGGGTGTACTTACTTTTGTGAGATACTGTATAAACCTCAGCACAATTATTTAAAAAATAAAATAAAACTCTTCCATTGTGTCTGATTTTGTGTACATTGAAAATAAATGGAGAGCTAACACTTCATCTGAGCCGACCATAAAGGATTATTTCACCTTTTAGCTAAGAATAATAAATGGCAATTTTTTAGCAGGTAAGAAATCGTACATTTACTTTTTTTTTGTTTTAGGATCCTGTAAAGCATTGCACTGAGATAAGCAGATCCCGGGTACCATGCCGCTCTCCTTCACACTGGCAGTTTAAAAAGAAAGGAAAAATCGGTTGGCAGCTACCAGGTGAGGAGAGAGAGTTGGGGGGAGGGGAGACTTAGCCCCCTGTATACAGCTCCAAGATTTACAGTTTGTTTCTCTTGATCCCTATAATCCTATCTATCGATCCCTATATCCCTCACAATCCCTATACATGTGTACATATGGGGGGAGGGGTGACCTGTCATCAATGAGGTGGAAGGATCCAATGAAAGGGTGTCGGTTATTTTGTATCTATTAATATCCACAACACTTACCAATCCCAGTGTCGGTATTTCGGGGAGGTCCATTGGCTTTACGGCCAAGACCAATACATCTGAGAACGGCTCTGGCGCAGCCGCGCACAAAAGCCCGAGCCCTCTTCATTTTGGGGGGCTTCTTGGTTGGGGTATCTGCAGGATGGTCACTGATACCTTCTTCCATAGCTGCTCTTCCTATGGGGGGTTTCTCTTTGGTGTTTTTCAGAGAAAAAAGCTGTTTACATTTAAATTGGTTCATTATTAAGAATAATGAAACACGCTTTAAACGTACAACGATGAACTCGCAATGAAATTGAATTCAAATGAAATCAAATCCAATGAAATCGCAAGAAATATCTCAGCAGAGATAAAGACAGGTCTTCTCTGGTCAGCGTCAACACTTGTCTCAGTGATTTCCCGCTCCTGCGGCTCCTTATATAGGCTATGGCTCCTCCCACTGGTCATGTGACTTTTTTTTAAATCTCACGATGACTCAGCAAAAAAAAAATAACTGACGATTTTTCTTAAAGGAGCCTCGTCCTTGTTTGTGAGCTGTGTGAATTCAGGCTGTAGACTCAGTATACGGATCTAATAGGGATACGGCTCCTGTAATAACATGTTTTTCTGGAAGTGACCGTTATTTTCACTGACATTTAACCCTTACAGTCCCATGGCTGAAATAAAGATCTGTATTCCTATGATAAGACGGTGAATGGAGTCTTATAAATCCTCCCAGAGATCAAATCTTCCCATTTATTTCATCATTCTTACAAAACAATTATTTTTCCACTTTTTAACCCTTTACCTGCCAAACCATTTTTTTCCCTTTCAGCTTTAAACCCTTTCACTACCAAATTATATATTCCATTGTTTTTAACAATTTAACATTAAAACCAATGTCCCCCCCCCTTTCATTTATTAACCCTTTCACTGCCAAGCCAAATAACTCCCTCCACACACACTTTAACCCTTTCACTGCCAAGCCTTTTTTTTTTTTTTTCTCATTTCTTGCCCATATGTTAAAATATAAATAAAGGAAAACATTTTTATTTTTAGTTTTGGATGGAGTGGAGAGGGATTAGAACACCTGTTAGGTTTTTATCGCTGTGTGCGCCCCCTTTTGGGATATCCACTCTCTTTGTGTTTCATGTTTACCATTACCACCAAAAGTGAAAGAAAACTCCAATATTTGGGTTGTCACCAGAAGCAGAATTAGAGGGGAAATCTTCCAATGGGGACACTAGTTCTGGTGACACCCTGGGATTATGTCACTTTGGGGGATTTTTCTAACTTTTGTTTTTGGCTTTGGGACAGGAAGTGAAGGGAAATCTCCCCAATGGGGACACAGATGGCAAAGAAATCCTGACAGAGGTTCTATACCTCCCTTACTCTATTCTAAATGGGGGAAAAAAATGTATTTAGTTCTATTTTAACATTTAAGTTGTATGTGGGGAGGGGGGGTGATGGGGAGTCTGAAAGAGGGTGCAGCATATTACACATGGGGCTCAGCGGGGGTGGAGTGTCTGCAGACACGAGCAACTGCTACTTTCAGAGAGGGGGAGGGGAGAGAGCTCAAATAGTTATTTTGAGGGTCATTTTAACCCTTTCACTGCTTGACATTTTTATGTACCTTTTTCCATTTTCCATTTTTTTTTTCCAATGTGCTAATTGCTCATTTCTACCCTCAAAGCATTCCATAGTTTGTGAAGTGTTGAAGGCCCCGCCCATTCACACCTCTGACATACATCTGGATGGGAAACGCCCATTTTTTCAAGCGTTTTCTTTTTTTTACCCAACAAGCATAGAGCAGTCTATTTGTTTCATTGGGCCGCCCTATATGCGACAAACATGGCAATGTAGCGCATGGCGTGTTCCGGGTCACGTTTTTTATTGTTCGCAACGATTCCTCACATGTGGGATTCGAATACCGTTTACATATATGTGCGCGACTTGAATATGCGTTCTCTTCTGCATGCGAGCACTGAGGGATCGGGGCATTAAACGTTTTTTTTTTTTCCTATTTATTTTATTCTTTATTTTACACGGTCCCTTTCATTTCTGTCACTTTTATTCCTATTACAAGGAATGTAGACGTCCCTTGTAAAAGAATATAAGGATAAGGATGACCGGTCCTCTTTTTGGAGGGATGTAGGGTCAAAAAGACCCCAAATCTCTTCTTTACCTTTAACCACTTCCCCCAAATGTACGCCCCGTACGTCCTTGGGTGTCAGTGGTAATACCGGGATGGTGGGGGCACCTACAGGCATCATCTCCGTATCATTGTTTGCAGCCAGCGAATTCTGTACAAAGCAGAAGTCATCTGAGGGGCCAATTAGCCACTGGATCACTTCTGTGGGTTCCGGAAGGCGGTCCCTCCCCTGCCCCCACCCCCACCACTCCAGTCCCATCGTGGAGGCCGGGAGTGGTGCGGCCAGGGGCGATGGTTGCCCTGTACAGAGAGAGAGGAACTGCCATCGTTCTCCTCTCTAACTCTGCAAACCGGGAGCGACGAGTATTCATCATTTCCCGGCTTCGACCCCTTTGTTCACCTGTCCATCAGTGACCAGAAAAGCAGCCGATCGGACCGATCTCAGTCTGATCTGCTGCATGGGGGACCAGAGGAGAGATTTGGGGTCTAATAGACCCCAAATCTCTCCATAAAGAGGACTTGTCACAGCCCATGCTGTCACAAGAGATGCTGATCATCCCTTGGGATACAATAAAGTTATTACCAAAATATAAAATAAAGAAAAGGGTAAAAAATTGTTTTTTTTTGTAAAATAAATAATAAAAAAATAAATAAAGCGCCCCGTCCCACTGTGCTTACGTGCAAATGGAAATGGATACGTTACTCCCGCACACATATGTAAACGTTGATCGCACCGCACATGTGGGGTATTGTTGAACGTCAAAGCGATGCGATAATTCTATCACCAGACCTCCTGTGCAACTCTAAACTGGTAACCAGTAAAGGCATTTAAAGCATCGCCTATGGAGAGTTTAAAGCAATGTAGTTTACTGCCATTCCACGGGCAGACGCAATTTTAAAGCCTGACATATTAGGTATCTTTTTACTCTGCGTAACATTATCTTTCACAGTATACAAAAAGATTGGGCTAAGTTTACTGGTTTGTTGTTTTTTTATACTTGAAAGTGTTTTTTTCCTAAAAAAATTGTGTTTAAAAAAAACGCTGAGCAAATACCGTGTGACATAAAAAAATCGCAACACACACCATTTTATTCTATAGGGTCTCTGCTGAAAAAAAATAAATATAATTTTTTGGGGTTCTAAGTCATTTTCTAGCAAAAAAAAAAAAAAAATAGTTTTTACATGTAGGAGCGAAGTGTCAGAATAGGTTTGGGAAGGAGGGGGTTAAAAGCAAATGCTTTCAAAAAAATAATAATGTTTACTTCCAGCCTGGACTGGAAGTCACATCATGACGTCGCTCTGGTCCTCCAAGGTCATAGAGTGGATGAAAGAGTACTAACTCTTTGATGGTTTATGGGAGCAGCTGGCCGCAACGCCAGATCCTTTCTCAGGTGAACTGGCGGAAACGGTAAGCCCGGGAAACACCGACGAGTGTTTCATGAGCCGCTTGGAGCGGTTTCATGAGAAAGCTGGGTACTGGGGTTATGGGGGATATTTTCAGCTATAATCCCGGGAAACCACTTGCAGATTCCAACGGATATATACGTATTGCAGGTGGCAAGTGGTTAAAGTAGATCTCATATAAGCTTTAATGCTAATTTCATGTTATGCAGCTTTCATTAACCCCTTACTTACTGGGCACCTAAACCCCCTTCCTGCCCAGGCCAATTTTCAGCTTTCAACTCTGTCACTTTTTGAATGACAATTGCGCGGTCATGCTACACTGTACCCATATGATATTTTTATCATTTCTTTTCATAAAAATAGAGCTTTCTTTTGGTGGTATTTAATCCCTACTGGGGTTTTATTTTTTTGCTAAACAAAGAAAAAAATGTTATGTTAAGGGTCATGCTGATGGGCACAATTTATGTTAAAGGGCACTCGAATGGGCATATTTTATGTTAAGAGCATTGCTGATGGACACGTTTTGTTTTGCCCGTCTCTCTGAGTCATAGCACAGACTTGAGATTCGGACCTCGGCCCAAAGCAAATTTTAGCGGCCGGACCTCCTTGAATGTTAATTCATTACCCCTGGCCTAGGCCATCTTTATGTAGAGCAACAATTCTTTTTTTCAGATCCTTAGAGAGTTTTTTGCCATGAGGTGCCATGTTGAACTTCCAGTGACCAGTATGAGAGAGTGAGAGCGATAACACCAAATTTAACACACCTGCTCCCCATTCTCACCTGAGACCGTGTATCACTAACGAGTCACATGACACCGGGGGAGGGAAAATGGCGAATTGGGCCCAATTTGGACATATTCAGTTAGGGGTGTACTGACTTTTATTGCCAGTTGTTTAGACATTAATGGCTGTGTGTTGAGTTATTTTGAAGGGAAAGCAAATTTACACTGTTATACAAGCTGTACACTCACTACTTTACATTGTAGCAAAGTGTCATTTCTTCAGTGTTGTCACATGAAAAGATAGAATAAAATATTTACACAAATGTGAGGGTGTACTTACTTTTGTGAGATACTGTATAAACCTCAGCACAATTATTTAAAAAATAAAATAAAACTCTTCCATTGTGTCTGATTTTGTGTACATTGAAAATAAATGGAGAGCTAACACTTCATCTGAGCCGACCATAAAGGATTATTTCACCTTTTAGCTAAGAATAATAAATGGCAATTTTTTAGCAGGTAAGAAATCGTACATTTACTTTTTTTTCTTTTAGGATCCTGTAAAGCATTGCACTGAGATTAGCAGATCCCGGGTACCATGCCGCTCTCCTTCACACTGGCAGTTTAAAAAGAAAGAAAAAATCGGTTGGCAGCTAACAGGTGAGGAGAGAGAGTTGGGGGGGAGGGGAGACTTAGCCCCCTGTATACAGCTCCAAGATTTACAGTTTGTTTCTCTTGATCCCTATAATCCTATCTATCGATCCCTATATCCCTCACAATCCCTATACATGTGTACATATGGGGGGAGGGGTGACCTGTCATCAATGGGGTGGAAGGATCCAATGAAAGGGTGTCGGTTATTTTCAGAGATGTATAGTAACGAAGTAGAACTACTTAAGTACTGTACTTAAGTACTGAAATGCGGTATCTGTACTTTCCTAGAGTATAATTTTTTTCTCCTACTTCTACTTTTACTTCACTACATTTTTTCGATGATTTTGATACTTCTACTCAAGTATTTTTTTTTTTGTGCTGCATAGTTACTCGTTACTTTTAAAAAAATTACCACTGCCAGAACAGTAGATGGCAGGTTACATAAAGCTCAAAAAAATGTGTATAATGTCATTTGTAAATCAGCGCATACGAAAATAAAGGCTGTGTATAATAAAAGCTGCTATACCAAATCTTTCCAATAAAAAGAAAATATGAAACAAACAAATAAATTGTGCTACAGCGCTTAAAGTGCATCAAGAAACTACTAACAAACACAACTTGGCTGTGCAAATAAAGTGCCTGTGCAATCGATATAATATCATTGTTGCCCCCAGTGCCCTGCCCACACTCCACACAGTATCAAAAATAAAGTGACATGAATGTGCTAAAGCCTAAATGCAGTGAAAATAATTATTCCCACAATGTAACAGTAAATTCAATTCATATAAAATATGACAATAAATCACAATAAAATAAGTTATGAAATAAGTTAGGTCAGGTGCGTGCAACAAGTTGAAGTGTGTAAACCTATCTATAACGAAAAGTCCATAAATGAATTCCAGTGTGCAAATCTAAAGTGTCACTTCACTTGTCAGATGCTTCCACCTCCTTCAGTGCTCGAGTGACCGACCAACACACTTAATGGTGGTGGCACTGGTGGATAGCGTCTGGGTGGCACTGTGGCACTGACTGCACTGGTTCAAAAAGCCATATATATTTAATTATTTCTATTCTCAATCCCATAGGTCCTCTCCTCATAAGATATTAATAACAAGATTAGGTGATTAACTTCTTGGCGGCCCTGGCAGGATGACGGGGACACCCGCCACTTCTGGAGCCGAGCCGCTGTGATTCCCCAACATGTGACAAAGTGACAGCCAGGAGATCTAGTAGTGCTCAACAATACCGCTTTTATATATAAAAATGAAATAAAATATACTGACTCACAATTTAGTAGTAGTAGTAGGTAGCGTGTAGCAGTAGGCAGGACAACTCAATTCAATCAATCCCACAGCCTCGCTCGCGCCGCTGCCCGCGGAATCACTGTCATGATCATCAAGTTAAGACCGCACTGGAGGAGCCGTGCTGCCGTCTTCCCGCTCGAGGTCTCCGCCTCTAAACGTGTTGTGTGTCACTCAGACTCCATCCCTTAGGGCCCTTACTGAGAGGAGTTGTGACGCGGGAGCAGGACTCGGAGCATTTTCTTCGTTATCTCATCTTCTTCTCTATGAGGTGAGTGAGGTGGACCGTGGAGAGGGCCTAATCCTTGCCATGGCAAATGTGCCATTTGAGAATCAAATAATCAATATAAAATATTAATATATTATATACACACGGGTCATGGGTGGCTTTTTTGAACCAAGAAGAGTGAGACTGACGGCTATGATGATTATCCGACCATCCATGGTCCATGGACCATAAGTGTTGTGTTGTGGTGCGGCCTGTGCTTCCTGCGGCCTGCCTCTGCCTGTGCCGCTGTGCCTGCACTGCAGTGGCCACTGGCAGTGGCACTTGACTTGAGCAAAGCAAATGAGCACTACTAGTGTGAAGGACAGGTGGTGGAAGCATGTTCTGACAAGTTCTTATAATGAAAATAATATAGACAGCTTTTTGAACCAGTGCAGTGCCAGTGCTACTAAGGTGAGAGGCAGAGAGAGAGGCTATCCAGTCCACCACTTTACTTGAGCAGATGACAGAAGAAAGGTGGAAGCATCTGACAGCAAGTGACAAGCACTTCTTAGATTGCACACTGGAATTCAGTTATGGACTTTTCCTTATAAAGTTAAATTTACACACTTAAACTTGTACCTAACTTATTCACAATCACAACTTATTTTATTGTGGTATTGTCATATATATTTTATATGAATTAAATTTACATTGTGGGAATAATTTGCACTGCATTTAGCACAGACATGTCACTTTATTTTTGATACTGTGGGCGATGATTTTGAATACAAGAAGAATATATATAATTGCAGGCACTTTATTAGCATTTTTAGCACAACCACTTTGTTAGTAGTTTTTGATGCATTTTTCACTTTAAGCGTTGTAGGTTTGATGAAGCTGGCCTGGCACATCATCATCAATTGAGCAAATCAAATCAAACCGCGATTAAGAAGACTGCGCATGCTCCTGTTCTGCCTTTTGATCAGCTGAAAAGATGGATGAACCAAAAACACCACCTTCCACCCCTGGCCCTTCAACTTCAAGTGATCTGCCTGGCTGTGAGAGTGAGGAAGCTCAGGAAGGAGACCACCCCTGGCTTTAAAAGGGGAAGGGAGGGACTTTATCTGTTTTTTGTTTACAAAAAGTTACAGCCTAAGGAATTGTGATTGTCCTTTAGGTTAATCATTTGAATAAATCATTTGAAATAATAAAAAACAATATGATGTTCAAACTTTTGACTTCTTTCTTTAATAACTACATAACACAGTACTTGTACTTCTACTTTCAGTACTTGAGTAGAATTTTTTTTTCAAAACTACTGGTACTTTTTACTTTTAGTACTTAAGTAGCAATTTTTTTGAAAAAACTACTTGCGATACTTAAGTAAAAAAAAATGTTGAATACTTTAGTACTTCTACTTAAGTAACTTTTTCTGCGAGCACTTCCACTTCTACTCAAGTCACTTTTTGATCGAGCACTTGTACTTTTACTCAAGTAGAAATTTCGAGTACTTTATACAAGTCTGGTCATTTTGTATCTATTAATATCCACAACACTTACCAATCCCAGTGTCGGTATTTCGGGGAGGTCCATTGGCTTTACGGCCGAGACCAATACATCTGAGAACGGCTCTGGCACAGCCGCGCACAAAAGCCCGAGCCCTCTTCATTTTGGGGGGCTTCTTGGTTGGGGTATCTGCAGGATGGTCACTGATACCTTCTTCCATAGCTGCTCTTCCTATGGGGGGTTTCTCTTTGGTGTTTTTCAGAGAAAAAAGCTGTTTACTTTTAAATTGGTTCATTATTAAGAATAATGAAACACGCTTTAAACGTACAACAATGAAATCGCAATGAAATTGAAATCAAATGAAATCAAATCCAATGAAATCGCAAGAAATATCTCAGCAGAGATAAAGACAGGTCTTCACTGGTCAGCGTCAACACTTGTCTCAGTGATTTCCCGCTCCTGCGGCTCCTTATATAGGCTATGGCTCCTCCCACTGGTCATGTGACTTTTTTTAAAATCTCACGATGACTCAGCAAAAAAAAATAACTGACGATTTTTCTTAAAGGAGCCTCGTCCTTGTTTGCGAGCTGTGTGAATTCAGGCTGTAGGCTCAGTATACGGATCTAATAGGGATACGGCTCCTGTAATAACATGTTTTTCTGGAAGTGACCGTTATTTTCACTGACATTTAACCCTTACAGTCCCATGGCTGAAATAAAGATCTGTATTCCTATGATAAGACGGTGAATGGAGTCTTATAAATCCTCCCAGAGATCAAATCTTCCCATTTATTTCAGCATTCTTAAAAAACAATTATTTTTCCACTTTTTAACCCTTTAACTGCCAAACTATCCCCCCCCCCTTTTCAGGTTTTAACCCTTTCACGACTAAACTATATATATTTAATTTTTTTAAAAACTTTAACTGTAAATCCAATGTTCCCCCTTTCATTTATTAACCCTTTCACTGCCAAATCTGTTTTTTGTTTTTTTTTTTCCCCCCATTTCTTGGCCATATGTTAAAATGTAAATAAAGGAAAATGTTTTTAGTTTTGGATGGAGTGGAGAGGGATTAGAACACCTGTTAGGTTTTTATCGCTGTGTGCGCCCCCTTTAGGGATATTCACCCTCTTTGTGTTTTATGTTTACCATTACCACCAAAAGTGAAAGAAAATTCCAATATTTGGGTTGTCACCAGAAGCAGAATTAGAGGGAAATCTTCCAATGGGGACACTAGTTCTGGTGACACCCTGGGATTATGTCACATGGGAGGATTTCTCTAACTTCCGTTTTTGTCTATGGGACAGGAAGTGAAGGGAAATCTCCCCAACGGGGACACAGATGGCAAAGAAAACCTGACAGGGGTTCTATCCCTCCCTTGGGGAAAAATGTGTCTTTAGTTCTATTTTACCTTTTAACTTGTATGTGGGGGGAGTCTGAAAAAGGGTGCAGAATATTACACATGGGGCTCAGCGGGGGTGTAGTGTCTGCAGACACGAGCAACTGCTACTTTCAGAGAGGGGGAGGGGAGAGCACTCAGTCATTTTAACCCTTTCACTGTTGGAAATTTATTTATGTATTTTCATTTTTCCAATGTGCTAATTGCTAATTTCTGCCTTCAAAGCATTCCATAGTTTGTGAAGTGAGGAAGGCCCCGCCCAGTCACACCTTTGACATACACCTAGATGGTAAATGCCCATTTTTTAAAGTGTTTTTTGTTTTTTTTAACCCAACAAGCACAGAGCAGTCTATTGATTTCATTGGGCCGCCCTATGTGCGACAAACTTGGCAAAGTAGTGCATGGCGTGTTCCGGGTCACTTTTTTTATTGTTCGCAGCAATTCCTCACATGTGGGGTTCGAATACCGTTTACATATGAGGGCGCGAGGTGCATATGCGTTCTCCTCTGCGTGCGAGCACTGAGGGATTGGGGCACTAAAGGTGTTTTTTTTTCTTATTTATTTTATTCTTTATTTTACACGGTTCCTTTCATTTTTGTCACTTTTATTCCTATTACAAGGCATGTAGACATCCCTGGTAATAGAATATAAGCAGTGGCGGCTGGTGCGGTGGGGGCGCAGGGGCGCCGCCCCCCTATCCATGCTTCCGACCCCCTAATCTACATGCGGGCGCCGGATGCATGGACTTCAATGTGGCTCTTTTTTTTTTTTTTTTTAGCCATGTGATTAGAGCCAGAGGCTCTAATAGGCTAAAAAAGGGTGGGCTCAGGGCGCAGAACACTGCGCCCTGAGCCCACCCAGTTGTTACATAGTTACATAGTTAGTGAGGTTGAAAAAAGACACAAGTCCATCCAGTTCAACCCATGATGCGTGTGTGTTTGCTTTTAACCGTACATTGTGTACCCCTGTATGTTGTGGTCTTTAAGGTGTACATCTAATAGTTTTTTGAAACTATCTATGCTCCCCGCTGATACGACTGCTTGTGGAAGAGAATTCCACATCCTTACCGCTCTTACAGTGAAGAACCCCTTACGCACTTTAAGGTTAAACCGCCTTTCCTCAAGTTTTAGTGAGTGGCCACGTGTCTTATTGTATTCCCTTTCTCTGAATAGTTTGTTCCTTATGCTAGGGTCGCCAGTACAGTATTTGTACATTGATATCATATCCCCCCTCAATCGTCTCTTCTCCAGAGAGAATAGGTTCAGTGCTTGTAGTCTTTCCTCATAGCCGATGTCCTCCATTCCCCTAATTATTTTTGTTGCCCTCCTCTGGACTTTCTCCAGTTCCAGCACATCCTTCCTGCGGACCGGTGCCCAGAACTGGACAGCATACTCCAGATGTGGCCGGACCAGAGTCTTGTAGAGAGGGAGAATAATCTCTTTATTTCTGGAGTGAATCCCCCTTTTTATACATCCCAGTATTCTGTTGGCTTTGCTTGCGGCGGCTTGGCATTGCATGCCACTGCCAAGCCTGTTGTCTACCAGTACCCCCAAGTCCTTTTCCATCCTAGACTCACCCAGAGGTTCACCCCCTAGTGAATAGCTTGCTTTCTGGTTTCTGGCACCCAAGTGCATTACTTTACATTTTTCTACATTAAACCTCATCTGCCATGTAGTTGCCCACCCCGTTATTTTGTTCAGGTCTGCTTGCAAGATTTCCACATCCTGCATAGAAGATATTGGCATGCCTAATTTAGTATCATCTGCAAATACTGAGATTGTACTAGATATCCCCTCCTCTAGATCATTTATGAATAAATTAAACAGGATTGGTCCCAGGACAGAACCCTGGGGGACCCCACTTTCCACACCCGCCCAATCCGAGTACTCCCCATTAATCACCACCCTCTGGACTCTCCCCTGGAGCCAGGTCTCTATCCAGGTACTCACCTTATGATCCATACCTACCTTCCTTAGTTTGTACAGTAAGCGTTTGTGAGGAACGGTGTCAAAGGCCTTTGTGAAGTCCAGATACACCACATCCACAGGCTTACCTTTATCTAGGTGGCAGCTCACTTCATCGTAGAAGGTTAACAGATTGGTTTGGCACGAACGATTTTTCATGAATCCATGCTGATTTCTACTTATAATACCATTTTCATTACTAAAGTCTTGTATGTGGTCCCTTATCATCCCCTCCAAAATTTTGCAGACTACTGATGTTAGGCTGACCGGCCTATAGTTACCCGGGATATATCTCGGCCCCTTTTTAAATATTGGTACCACGTTGGCTTTTTTCCAATCAGCTGGCACCATACCCGTCTGTAAACTATCCTTAAAGATCAAGAATAATGGTCTGGCAATCACCTGGCTGAGCTCATTAAGAACCCTCGGGTGCAAGCCATCCGGTCCCGGGGATTTATTTATGTTAAGTTTCTCTAGTTTAGCTCTAAGTCTATCCTCTGTTAGCCATGGCGGCACTTCCTGAGGTGTATTATTTAGTTCGGCCTTACAAGCGGGTTTCGTGTAGCCCCCCGATTTCTTTGTGAAGACTGAAGAAAAGAAATTATTTAACACTTCCGCCTTTTCTCTGTCCTCAGTGGCCATTTTTCCTTTATCATCTTTTATGGGGCCAATGTGCTCTGGCCTGGCTTTCTTACTGTTTATATACTTAAAGAACTTCTTGGGGTTCTTTTTGCTCTCCTCCGCTATATGTCTCTCGTGTTCTATTTTAGCCGCCCTGATTTCATCTTTACATTTCTTATTACACTCTTTGTAGTGCTTAAATGCTGCCAATGACCCCTCAGTCTTGTATTTTTTGAAGGCCTTTTCTTTAGCTCTAATATACATTTTAATGTTGGAGTTTAGCCACCCAGGGTTTAGTTTTGCTCTTTTAAATTTATTTCCCTGTGGAATGCACTGGCCCACTCCCTTGTTAAGTATGCTCTTGAAGCACTCCCATTTTTCCTCCGTGTTCTTTGTTCCCAGGGTTCTATCCCATTTGATATTTTCTAGCAGCGAGCGCAGTTTAGGGAAATTGGCTCTTGTGAAATTCAGCGTCCTTATATTACCCTTGTGTTTCCTATTACTGTAATTAATACTGAAACCAATTGACCTATGGTCACTGTTCCCTAAGTTGTCCCGTATTTCTATATCAAATGAAAATTCGCTATTGTCACACGGATCCTCCTCCTCCTTGCCAATCAGGAAGCGGAACTTGAGACCCGTTTTCAGATTGGCCAAAAGGAGAAGCCATGGAATTGGGCATTGGGGAGGAGGGATGAGACGCAGAAAACAGGAGGAAGAAGCCGAAGCCGCTGCCTGCTGCTGCAGATATCCAGGCAGGGTGAGTGAGCGGGGGAGATCCTGCCTGTCCTCTGTCCTGTCCCCTGTTTCCTGTCTCCTGTCCTGCTAAGGTCCTGGGGAGGGGGGGTTATGGTGCGCGGCCTGGTGTGGTCCACGGGGGCCGCCCCACGGGTGCTCCATGGGCCATATAAGGATAAGGATGACCGGTCCTCTTTTTGGAGAGATGTAGGGTCTGAAAGACCCCAAATCTCTTCTTTACCTTTAACCACTTCCCCCAAATGTACGCCCCGTACGTCCTCGGGTGTCACTGGTAATACCGGGATGGTGGGGGCACCTACAGGCATCATCTCCGTATCATTGTTTGCAGCCAGAAAATTCTCTACAAAGCAGAAGTGATCTGAGGGGCCAATTAGCTACTCGATCATCGATCACTTCTGCGGGTTGCTGAAGGAGGTTCCACCCCCCTCCCCCGTCTCTCCAGTCCCATAGAAGAGGCCGGGAGTGATGCGGCCGGCGGCGATGGCTGCCCTGTACAGAGAGAGAGGAACTGACATTGTCCCCCTCTCTATGTAACCCTGGAAACAGGGAGCGACGAGTATTCATCATATCCCGGCTCCGCCCCCTTTGTTTACCTGTCCATCAGTGACCAGAGAAGCAGCCGATTGGACCGATCTCAGTCTGATTGGCTGCATGGGGGGGGGGGGCCAGAGGAGAGATTTGGGGTCTAATGGATCCCAAGTCTCTCCATAAAGAGGACAGGACATGTCATGGCCCATGCTGTCACAAGAGATGCTGTTCATCCCTTGTGATACAAATAAAGTTATTACCAAAAAATAAAATAAAAAAATGGTATATATATTTTTTTTAAATAAAATAAATAATAAATTATAAAAAAAGTAATTAAAGCGCCCCCGTCCCACTCTGCTTATGCAAATGGAATGGATACGTTACACCCGCACATATATATAAACTGTGATCGCACCGCACATCTGAGGTATTGTCGCGAACGTCAAAGCGATGCGATAATTCTATCACCAGACCTCCTGTGCCACTCTAAACTGGTAACCTGTAAAGGTATTTAAAGCATCGCCTATGGAGAATTTTAAGGTCCGTGGTTTGCCGCCATTTCACAGGCAGACACTTTTAAAGCGGGAATTGTTAGGTATCTTTTTACTCGGTGTAACATTATCTTTCACAGTATGCAAATAATTGGGCTAACTTTGCGGTTTTATTTTTTTTTTTATTCTTGAAAGTGTTTTTTTTTTCCAAAAAACCGCTGCGCAAATACCGTGTGACAACAAAAATTGCAACACCCATCATTTTATTCTGTAGGGTCTCTGCTAATAATTTTTGCTAGTAATTTTCTAGTACAAGAAGTAGATTTTTACATGCAGGAGCGAAGTGTCAGAATAGGATTGGAAAGGAGGGGGTTAAAAGCAAATGATAACAAAAAAATTATTTTTTCGCTTTAAAGGAAAAAAAATGTATTTACTTACAGCCTGGACTGGAAGTCACGTCATGACGTCGCTCTGGTCCTCCTCCCTGTACTAATGACACTGGCAGGGAAGGGCTAACCTAGGGGTGACCAAAGGGTTAAATGTGAGCCTAGGGGAGTGTTTTCTAACTGTACAGGGGAGGGACTTCTGGAATCAACACAGAGACCTGTGATTCTATATAGAAGGATCACAGGAGCTCTGTGATCATTCCAGAGAGAAGAACGGTCAGCTGTGTTTACAACATCCGACCGTCCTTCTCTCTCAGCAGGGATCGATCGCGGGTGCCGGTCCTGTGATTTGGATTTGGCACCCCCGCTTCCTAATGGGGAAAGCACGCTCCTGCGAACCGACGTACTCAAACGTCGGTTCTTGCAGTCGAGCCAGCCTGCCACAGTATATCTGTAAGTGGTTAACCCCTTAATGGCCCCTGGGTTAACCCTTTCCCTGCCAGTGTCATTATTACAGTGCTTTATTTTAGCACTGATTACTGTAGTAATGTCATTGGTATCCTCAAAAGTGTCAAAAATGTCAGTTAGGGGTCCGACCTGTCCGCCGCAATGTCGCAGTCCCGCAAAAAATCGCAGATCGCCGCCATTACTAGTTAAAAAAAAAAAATAATGGCATGAATCTTTCCCGTAGTTTGTAGACGCGATAAACTTTTGCACAAACCAATCAAAATACGCTTATTCTGTTTTTTTTTATTTTTTTTACAAATAATATGTAGCAGAATACAAATTGGCCTAAAATTATGAAAAAAATTTGATTTTACATTTTTTTTTTTTATTATTGGGAATGTTATGTAGCAGAAAGTGAAAAAAAAAAAAATACGGTATATATATATATATATATATATATATTTTATTTTTTTTCAGAATTGTCGTTTTTTTTTGTTTAAAGCACAAAAAATAAAAATCGCAGAGGTGATCAAATACCTCCAAAAGAAAGCTCTATTTGTGGGAAAAAAAGGTCGTCAATTATATTTGGGTACAGCGTCGTACGACCGTGCAATTTTCCATTAACAACTTGCCGTCCGCTGCCCGACTATATACGGTGGCGGTCAGCCCCTCACAGGCAAAGTGACGTACCGGTATGTCACTAGCCTGGGAGCGAATAGGGGGCGAGCGCGCGCCGCCAGGAGGCGCGCTCCCTTCCCCGCTCGTACCCGAAGTAGCCGGCGCATGTGACTGGCGGACCCGATGTCCGCCGGTCACTTGCGATCATCGGGTAGAGATGGAGAAAGTCGCCTGTCACTCTCCCCTGTGTAAAAGCACAGATCACTCGGTCCTGCTATGTAGGACCGTTGATCTGTGCTGTTACACACACAGCCACATCCAATCACAGTAAGAAACACGCCCCTAGGGACACACTTGACCCTTCCCGCTCCAATAAAGTTAACCCCTTCCCTGCCAGTGTCATTTTACAGTAACAGTGCATATGTATAGCACGGATTACTGTAGTAATGTCACTGGTACCCCCAAAAGTGTCAAAAATGTCAGTCAAGGGTCTGATCTGTCTGCCGCAATGTCACAGTCCCGCAAAAAAAATCGCAGATCGTCGCCATTACTTGTTAAAAAAAAAAAACAATAAAAATGATAAAAATCTTTCCCTTAGTTAGTAAACGCAATAAATTTTGCGCAAACCAATCAAAGTACGCTTTTTGCGTTTTTTTTTTAACAAACATATGTAGCAGAAAACAAATTGGCCTAAAATGTTAAAAAATTTAGATTTTTACATTTTTTGGGGGGGAATTTCATATAAAAAATGTGAAAAATATTGTTATTTTTGCAAAATTGTCGCTGTTTTTTTGTTTATAGCGCATGATCAAAAAATCGCACTGGTGATCAAATACCACCAAAAGAAAGCTCTGTTTGTGGGAAAAAAAGGACGCCAAATTCGTTTAGGTACAGTGTCACACGACCGCGCAATTGTCCATTAAAGTCATGCAGTGCCGAATCGCAAAATAAGCCCTGGTCAGGAAGGGGGTAAAATCTTCCGGGGTTTAAGTGGTTAAATTAACACAGTGTCGAATTGCAAAAAATGGCCGGGTCATTAAGGGGGGTAAATCCTTCCTGTCCAGAAGTGGTTGAAGGGGAATTATACAAAAAAATGATTGGTTAAACCCACCAGTGCTTTTTATAAACAGCTATATATAGATCAGACCATAATAAGGAGGAAGGAGGGACGCATGGCACGCCCCCAGGCCAAGCTTTGGAACGCAAGACACGCCTCCATACATAGCTTTGGCCCGCAAGGCACGCCCCCCGACTGAGCTTTGGCCCACAAGGCACGCCTCCAGACTGGGCTTTGAAACGCAAGGCACGCCTCTACCACTGGGTAGCGATGTGTTAGATGAAAGGCACGCCCCCTATTGCTGAGTCATGAAACGAGCACGGTCACTTACGCAGGACACGCCCCTAGTGGGCAGGGAAGGAGGCGGGCGCCCTCTAGCCTGCTGTGCGGGGCGGTGGCACGTGGAGGAAGTACATTGTTGTAGGTTGGTGACAAATTCGATCTGTGTGTTGTATATCACCCCCATATATTTATAACTTCATTGTATGTCACCCCCATATATATATATATATATATATATATATATATATATATAAAACTTTATTGTATGTCACCCCCATATTTATATATATATATATAACTTCATTGTATGTCACCCCCATATATATATATATATATATATATATATATAACGTCATTGTATGTCACCCCCATATATATATAACTTCATTGTATGTCACCCCATATATATATATATATAACTTCATTGTATGTCACCCCCATATATATATATAACTTCATTGTATGTCACCCCCATATATATATATATATAACTTCATTGTATGTCACCCCCATATATATATATAACTTCATTGTATGTCACCCCCATATATATGTAACTTCATTGTATGTCACCTCTATATATATATATATGTATATATATATATATATATATATATCTTCATTGTGTATATATATATATATATAACTTCATTGTATGTCACCCCATATATATATATATATATATGTAACTTCATTGTATGTCACCCCCATATATATATATATATATAACTTCAATGTATGTCACCCCCAAATATATATATATATATATATATATATATATATATATAAAACTACATTGTATGTCACCCCCATATATATATATGTATATGTAACTTCATTGTATGTCACCCCCATATATATATAACTTCATTGTATGTCACCCCTATATATACTGTGTGTGTGTGTATATATATATATATATATACTGTATATACCTACATTGTATGTCACCCCCTATACCGTCTCCATGTCCTCCTATATATAATACATTGTATCAGTGTGTATGTCACCTCCCCATATCGGCTCTATGTACAATCTTTTAACCTTTCCCCATTGTATCCCTCATTTCCAGCCATGGCAATAGTACTCAGATTATAGACCGGCCTCCCTTACATCTCCTCCAGCCCCTGCTCCTGTAATCTGCCTGTATAATAGGGATGTTTCCTGGAATGTGGCATCCCCTGCGTTGTTCTTAGGTGTAGCGCACTGACAGCGCCTCCTATGAAGACACGAGCTGCCAATTAGTGCTATTTTTTAATGATTTCTGCATGTGTGAATGGCTTACCTCTGTATCTACAGAACAGGAGCAGGCAAGGATCTGCAGTAAAGTTTAGATCTCACCTGGCAGCCAGCGTTTTTCTTTTCCTGACTGCTGATTGGCTGCCATGAACAATGTCATTCTCACATTATCTTTCTGTACTATTCTCACAGAGCTATGTACCATCCCCCGGCGGAGGCCATATTGTGTCAGGTGACCACGATCCGCCATGTCTTGGTGTGCGGTGGGACTAGTCCAGGTCGGGCGGACAAGGAAGACATTTCCAGCGTCTCTATTACTGCAGTGCAGAAGGCTGGCGGCCGGACGGCGGGAGAGCGATGATCTTCTGGAGTTGTGCCGTCGAAGGTTCTTCCTGTTGGGGGAGAAGATGACTCTGGCCTCTGTTCTAGGAGGAGGTCACGGCCTGGGGTCCCTGGGAGCCCAAATGAAAAGGAACATGGTAAAGGAATGGTGGGACGCCATGGTGCTGCACCAGGAACAGGTTCTGCCCATTGACTCTTTGTGTCACCTACCAGGAACATCCAACCCTTCACCAAGACCACCGCTGAAGACCCTCCCCAATGCCCGTCTGGACCGCCTCCAAAACCAAAGTCTAACCCAGGAGGAGCTGGAAAAGATGGCCGGTCCTCGCCAAGATCTCCTATATGGTAACAATGACACAAATAGAGATGGGCTGAACACCCCCGTTCGGGAATTCTGCCACAAACCCATTAAAGGCTATGGGGTGCGAACATAAGAAATCAAAAGTCCCCATTATGAAGGCTTATATGCAAGTAATTGGCCATAAAAAGGGTATGTGGGCTGGGTACTACCCTGGGGGACAAGTATCAATGCAACATTTTTTCACAGGAGCAGTGATTTTAATGATGCTTAAAGTGCAACAATAAAAATGAAAAAGTGCCTGTAAAGTGGAGCATCTGTACCATGTATAGAACCTGCTGCAGCAAAACAGACATTTATCAACTAAAAAAAATATTAAAATCACATTTAAATTGATTTGCAAGTGCTGGCACCCAGCTATTTAAAAAGGAAAGAAGGAAACGGTGTGTGGTCCCCCCAGTACTTACCAGACCCTTATCCAAGCATGCATCCTCCTACAAGGGCCTCTTACACACAACCTTGGGCTGTGTTTGTGGGGGTCTGTGGGCAAGGGGCTTATCGAAATCTGGCAGCCCCCTTTTAACAAGGGGGCCCCCAGGTCCTATTCCCTCCCCCCTCCCATGGGAATGAGTAGGGTACCCCTACTCATTCACCAAAAAAGTGTCAAAATAAAAAAAAAAACAGTAGACAGGTTTTTTTTTTACAATTTCTTTATTAAAAAGAAAACAACGCTGTCCTTCAATGTAGATCCATCGTCATTAACGACGCCACCACCTGACCTAAAAAATACAACAAAATTGCTCCATCCACCGCAAAGGCAAACCACCGAATGTCTGGCTTGCCGTTTGACAGTTCTTATATAGGTAAGGGCGGGGCCACCTGGCGACATCACCTGGTGGCACCGCCCCCCTGTGATGTCATTGACCCAGCAAGTATTGGTGAGGTCACAAGGGGGGCGGTGCCACCAGGTGACATCAACTGACATCATCAAATATGACAGTTCTTCGGTTAGGACGGGGCCACCTGGTGACATCAACTGGTGGCACCGCCCCCCAGTTATGTCATCGACCCAGCATGCACTGGTTGGTGATGTCACAAGGGGGGTGGTGCCACCAGGTGTTGCAGCCAGGTGGCCTCGCTCTTACCTAATATAAGAACTGTCAAACGGCAAGCCAGCCATTGGGCAGTTTGTCTTTGCGGTGGGCGGAGGCATTTTTTTTTTCAGGTCCCGTGGTGGTGGCGTTGTGATTGTCGATCGATCTACATTAGAGGACAGCGGGTTTTTTTTAGTTTTTAATAAAGGATTTGTCAATAACCTGTCTACTGTTTTAGTTAATTTTGACATTTTTTTTTTGATGAATGGGTCGGGGTACAATGTACCCAATACTCATTCACATATGGCGGGCAAGACCCGATTCTGATGCCCGCAGACCCCCCACAACCACATCCCAAGATTTTGGGGAAGAGATCCTTGTCCCCTTCAACATGTCCCCTGCCCCAAAGCACCCCTGCCTGTTGAGGGCATGTGGTCTGGTATGGTTCAGGAGGGGGTGGGGGCCCACACTCATCATTTTCCCACCCCACCCCCACCCTTTACCTGACTCCCCTGCCTGCATGCTCTGATAAGGGACTGGTATGTATTGTGGGGGGGGGGGGGGTTTGGGGGGCCCCCACACCGTTTTTTTTTGACCGCTGATGGCTCATTGGTTGTTAAGGACGCTGTAGCCGGCTTCCCGGCCGCTCCTTTACAACCAGCTTATACTGCACCCTTATTGGGCAGAGCTTGCGTAGAATGCGCTGTGCAGCACAGGGAACACCCAGCAAACACCCTGCAAATTTGGGTGTTTGCCGAACGGGGTGAATAGCTAATAATAAGCTCAAACTCCTGCTGAGGCTTAACCGTTCGCCCAACACTAGACACAAACTACTGCAGGATATGTCACCATTGTGGGAGGGGCAGAGACACAAACTACTGCAGGAAATTTCACCATTGTGGGAGGGGCAGAGTCACAAACTACTGCAGGAAATGTCGCCATTGTGGGAGGGGCAGAGACACAAACTACTGCAGGAAATGTCACCATTGTGGGATGGGCAGAGACACAAACTACTGCAGGAAATGTCACCATTGTGGGAGGGGCAGAGACACAAACTATTGCAGGAAATGTCACCATTGTGGGAGGGGCAGAGACACAAACTACTGCAGGAAATGTCAACATTGTGGGAGGGGCAGAGACACAAACAACTGCAGGAAATCTCACCATTGTGGGAGGGGCAGAGACACAAACTACTGCAGGAAATCTCACCATTGTGGGAGGGGCAGAGACACAAATTACTGCAGGAAATGTCACCATTGTGGGAGGCGCTGAGACACAAACTACTGCAGGAAATGTCACCATTGTGGAAGGGGCAGAGACACAAACTACTGCAGGAAATGTCACCATTGTGGGAGGGGCAGAGACACAAACTACTGCAGGAAATGTCACCATTGTGGGAGGGGCAGAGACACAAACTACTGCAGGAAATGTCACCATTGTGGGAGGGGCAGAGACACAAAACTGCAGGAAATTTCACCATTGTGGGAGGGGCAGAGACACAAATTACTGCAGGAAATGTCACCATTGTGGGAGGGGCAGAGACACAAATTACTGCAGGAAATGTCACCATTGTGGGAGGGGCAGAGACACAAATTACTGCAGGAAATGTCACCATTGTGGGAGGGGCAGAGACACAAATTACTGCAGGAAATGTCACCATTGTGGGAGGGGCTGAGACAAACTACTGCAGGAAATGTCACCATTGTGGGAGGGGCAGAGACACAAACTACTGCAGGAAATCTCACCATTGTGGGAGGGGCAGAGACACGAATTACTGGGGGAAAATCTCACCATTGTGGGAGGGGCTGAAAATGTTGACTTTTTAAAATATTTTTCCAATTTTAGGTGCCTTGTATTATTACCCCCCTTGTTTGGAGCTCCTGAACAGAAAGTTGCCTTTTGGTATTGCAGAGGTGGGGAGATGTTTTCATCCAATCTCAGACAACAAGGATCTGCACCTGCAGGTCAGCCATCTTGTAATGTACCTAGTAATGGGGGGGGGTCTAAATTAGTGTGCAGAATACAATGTATTTCTCATTTGTCTTTTACCCACAATGCAGTTTGTTAGTAACTCTCAGGTGTGTGCGCTCTGATTAATACCGGGGAAGGAGATTGGAGGTCACATGGGTTCACAGGCCACCGATTTAATCAACTGGTGCAAAATCCTAAAAACAAGAGATAGAATCCTACTGACAGCGATAAAGCGATAAAGTTCAGGAGTAGAATTGATTTTTATGAGGTTATTAAGTTCCTGTAAGTTGATAAATTTTACTTTCATATTCTAGGGTGGGGGAGAGGACGGCGGCCTCTCTGGTCTGGTTCAGCTCAGCCAAGACTTGCGCTCAGTGGCGGGACTACTGGCTGAGGCAACAGCTGCTGTGGTGGAGGAAGGTGAGCGCCCTGTGATTGCTGAGACATCTATGGGGGTTATTTATAAGAGATGAGATACACTATATTGTCAAAAGTATTGGGACGCCTGCCTTTACACACATGAACTTTAATGGCATCCCAGTCTTTGTCCGTAGGGTTCAATATTGAGTTGGCCCCCCCTTTGCAGCTACTTGAACTACAAGTCCCATGAGGCATTGCAAGGCTGACAGTTACAAGCATGACTCCTAAAGGCAGAGGCATGATGAGACTTGTAGTTCGCAACAGCTGGAGGGCCCCAGGTTGAGCATGCATTCTGTATAGTGTAACCTTCACAAGTAGGCTGTAATAGCAATTCATTAAACAGAGTTAGGACATTGCTGATACCTGTGTAGCTTACATCATAGAGAACTACACTATGTCAAAAGTATTGGGACGCCTGCCTTTACACACACATGAACTTTAATGGCATCCCAGTCTTAGTCCGTAGGGTTCAATATTTAGTTGGCCCATCCTTTGCAGCTATAACAGCTTCAAATCTTCTGGGAAGGCCGTCCACAAGGTTTAGGAGTGTGTCTGTGGGAATGTTTCACCATTCTTCCAGAAAAAGTGTTCCTTTAAATTTTTGAGCAGTGTATGTGTGTGTGTGTCTATTAGAGATAAGGGCCATACACACTATCAGATTATCTGAAGACTTTTTCCTTCAGATTTACCTTTTCTATGTAGTGCAAGGGCCTGCCGGATTGCATACAAATTGAAAGTGTTCAGGTTTGACCTCATATTATATGGTTTTGGTAAGTCTACAGACAAAAGTCTTCAGACAATCTGATAGTGTGTATGGCCCAATAGACCGATATGTTTTTTTCAGGGCTGATACCGATATTTTGGTCACAATGTTTCGGTATCGGCCGATATGGGCCGATATTTTGTACATTTTAAAGTTTTGAAAAATAAAGACAATTTTTGACACAAATCTGGTACTGAACATGTTACTTTTTTGTTTAATGCCTACTGGCGGGCTTGCTGGCACCCTGTGGTGGGTGGGTGGCTGGCTGGCACAGGGGTTGTGGGTGGCTGGCTGGTACAGGGCCTGTGGTTGGCTGGCTGGCACACTTTCTGTGGGTGGCTGGCTGTCTGGAATCCTGTGGTGGGTGGGTGGCTAGACTAGGCCCGACTCCAGAGGAGGCTGTCCAAGGCAAGGGAGGCGGCCTAAGAAGGCAGAATGAAGTCACAAAAATATCGGCCAGTTCCAAGGCCGATACCGATATATCAGGGAAAGTGCATATCGGCCACGCCGGTAATTGGTCTATCCCTAGTGTGTGTGTGTATATATATATATATATATATATATATATATATATATATATATATATATAGTGCTCAAATAAATTAAAGGAGCACTTTTGAATCAGAGTATAGCATCAAGTCAGTTAAACTCCTGGGATATTGATCTGGTCAGTTAAGTAGCAGAGGGGGTTGTTAATCAGTTTCAGCTGCTTTGGTGTTAATGAAATTACCAACAGGTGCACTGGATGGGCAAAAGGAGACAACCTTCAAAACAAAAATGGTTTTACAGGTGGAGGCCACTGACATTTTTTTCCCTACCCATTTTTTTCTGACTGTTTTTCACTAGTTTTTCATTTGGCTGGGGTCAGTGTCACTACTGGTAGCATGAGGCCATACCTGGACCCTATAGAGGTTGTACACGCAGTCCAACTCCTCCACGATGGCACATTAATCCGTACCATTACCAAGAGCATGGAGGAGATTCCAGGAGACAGGCAGTTACTCTAGGACAGTGTTTCTCAACTGCGGTCCTCAGTGCACACTAACAGGCCAGATTTTAAGTATTACCTTGGAGAGATGCAGACTAGAATTCTGAAATCACTGAGCAGCACATTATATCACCTGTGATGTATTTCAGTTATCTTGCAAACCTGGCCTGTTAGTGTGCCTTGAGGACCGGAGTTGAGAAACACTGCTCTAGAAGAGCTGGACAGGGCCATAGAATGTCCTTAACCCATCAGCGGGACCGGTATCTGCTCCTTTGTGCAAGGAGGAACAGGATGAGCACTGCCAGAGCCCTACAAAATGACCTCCAGCAGGCCACTGGTGTGAATGTCTCTGACCAAACAATCAGAAACAGACTTCATGAGGGTGGCCTGAGGGCCCGACTTCCTCTAGTGGGCTCTGTGCTCACTGCCCTGCCTCAGTGAACACCAGAATTGGCAGCTCCACCACTGGCACCCTGTGCTTTTCACAGATGAGAGCAGGTTCACCCTGAGCACATGTGACAGACGTGAAAGGAAGGGAGAGATGTGGGTGCTTGTAAGATTCTGGTACCTCCGGTACCCTTAATCACCACTTTCCTTTGTAATGCGTCCCACCTTTCTCTTCAGGTGGTACGCATATACCTTTAAGAACGATGATGTCACTGCTGAGTGCCGCAGAGCGGCTATTTCAACCGCCGGCGGTCTCACTCACATTGTTCGTTCAACCTGCCTTGTTATCCACATGCTTTCAAGCCTGTCTCTCGATGGGAACCTCCAGCTATTCCCTCTACCTGGAGCAGACCGGAATCTCGCTACTGATCCCTGTATCTCGCTACCGGACCATCCCTTATCTACTGGACCTCTCTAAACTACTAACATTACAAGTGATAAGTACCCCGCAGGGGAACCCTCCATAACCTTATTGCACTATCTACCTATGTACATTAAGGACTGTTACTACCTATCTATACTATCCTATCATCTGCACTGTTACATAGATTGCTAGCTCTTCAGCCTACTACCATCTATCATCTGCACTGCTGCATAGATTGCTAGCTCTCCTGTCTACTACTATCTATCCTTGCACTGGGTTAGTCTATCCTGTATTTGTCATCTGCTGTCCTCACCACCTGTTAGCATACTCGATACTAACCTATCTGCATTCCTAAATACCATCTTGAACTCTCCTATACAAAACCTATCAAGTGATTACCATCCTTGTCACTGTTCACACCTGTCCCTTCAGCACATCACCTTCATACTATCATATACATCCTATCACTCCAGGAACATCTCATTGAGTGTGTATATATCTGTATGTTGAAGCTGACAGGCCCACAGTGATGAGTCCTGGAGAGTTGGATCTGGTATTCAACACATCTCTACATGACTACTGAGTGGAGATTTTGCAGCTGCAAATCGAGCCTATAATAAAAACGCAGGAGCGTTACAGATTGAACGAACCTTAAAAATGGATTCAGCAGAATTACCCACTCAAGTGACACATCTTTGCGAACTCAATTCAGACTCGGGTTATCGGAAGCTGTTAAAGACGAGCTCGCCCGAGCGGATTTTCCTGGCACCTTAGAGGCCTTGATACAACTTAGTATCAACATCGACAGACGACTGCGAGAAAGAAGGGCTGAAAAGATGGGAATGCCATTGTCTAGTCCTTCTCAGATTTCGGCCGTTGACCCTACTTCCATGGATGTAGGAACCATACGCCCACTTTAACGACTACTGAACGAGCTAGAAGAACATCCAGAAATCTCTGCATGTACTGCGCATCCTCGGATCATTTGATAAACACCTGTCCCCTTGTCCGCAGGAAAGAGGGTGGGTGTTCACATGTCTTGCTGGGAGGATTGGCGACTTCCTTCTCTAACCCCTATCTTTTTGTTCGTTTGATATTACAGTGGGACCAAACTAGGATCACCACCAAGGCTATGGTCGACACTGGATCTTGTGGAAACTATATTGATACACGCTTTGTTACCTTAAATAAAATACCTATTATTTCAAAATCTAAGCCTGTTTCTGTTAGTTTCATTAATGGTATTCCACTGTCTTCTGGTCCAATCACCAACCAGACTCAGGCACTCCTTGCCACTACCAACGAATCACATGTGGAGACCATCACCTTTGACATACTATCCTCACCCCATTTTCCTATTATTTTGGGACTTCCCTGGTTACACACACACCAACCAATCATAGATTGGAAAAAACGGACTTTGGTTTTCCCTTCTCACTATTGTGAGAATACGTGTAACCTCCCATCTTATGGGGAGATTCTGTCTGTGGTGTCTGATGAAATTGCACCACTATGCTATCAGGATCTGTCCGAAGTGTTCCTTGAGAAAAATGCTCAAGTGTTGCCTCCCCATAGGGATTACGATTGCACTATCGATCTACTCCCTAACAGCAAATTGCCTTTCGGTCATGTTTATCCCCTTTCACAGGATGAACTTTCTCATCTCAAGGAATACTTGGATGAGAATTTGACAAAAGGGTTCATTAGACCCTCTACTTCTTCCACTGCTGCAGGACTTTTCTTTGTCCGCAATAAGGATTCCAGTCTCAGGCCTATTATCGATTATAGGCAATTAAACACGATTACGATAAAGGATCGCTATCCTTTGCCGCTCATCCCTGAACTTATTGAACAGGTGCGTGGGGCTACTTATTTCACCAAATTAGACCTGAAAGGGGCATACAACCTAATCCGAATCCGTGACGGGGATGAGTGGAAAACAGCATTCAGAACCAGATACGGACTATTCGAATACCTTGTGATGGCATTCGGGCTATGTAATGCTCCCGCAGCTTTCCAAAGATTCATAAACGACATCTTTAGAGACTTACTTGATGTCTGTGTTGTAGTATACCTAGACGATATACTTATTTATTCTCGATCTATGCCTGAACACATAAAACATGTAAGACTTGTGTTGTCCAGACTGCTCTCACACAGACTATATGTGAAATTAAAAAAATGTCTATTTCATAAAGAAGAAATATTATTTCTAGGATACTTCATATCCAAAACTGGAATTAAGATGGATATGAGTAAGATATCCTGTATTCAAGACTGGCCTATACCAACAACTCATAAGGCCCTACAGCGATTCCTTGGATTCTCGAACTTCTATAGGAAGTTCATCAAGAACTTTTCCGCTATTGTTAGACCTCTCACACAACTGACAAGTATAAAAAAAACATTCAAATGGTCAGAAGAAGCAAATCAAACTTTCTGCTTGTTAAAATCAAGCTTTACTTCTGCTCCCATACTACGCCATCCAGACCCATCCCTCCAATATATTCTAGAGGTAGATGCGTCAAATATGGCAGTAGGAGCAGTTCTCTCCCAACGACCAACAAACACTTCATCACTCCACCCAGTTGCTTTCTTTTCAAAATCACTAAGCAGCCCAGAGGTGAATTACCCAGTGGGTGAAAAGGAGTTGCTTGCCATAAAACTGGCACTGGAGAATTGGCGACATCTGCTCGAAGGTACCCAGTTACCAATACTCATATATACAGATCATAAAAACCTTCAATACCTCCAGACTAACAAGACTCTCTCCCACCGGCAGGTGTGATGGTCATTATTCTTTTTAAGATTTAATTTCCTAGTGACCTACACGCCTGCAGACAAAAATAAAAAAGCGGATGCGCTATCACGATTAACCGAAGATAACTGCGCCAAAATCCCTTCCATTCCCATAATACCCTATGAACGCATTATTGGTGTTGTCCGTTCCTTGAAGGAAGAGATTTTGCACAGTATAAGAATGGATTCACCTCCACCACAACTAAGTACTGATGCAGAAGGCTTCCTCTATTACAATGACAAACTCTACATACCCCCTACTATGCGCACCAAGATTTTGGAGTTATCGCATGATGTGCCCATGGCAGGACATAAGGGTATAACGAAAACCTTTAATTTGCTCACCAGGCAGTTTTGGTGGCCTGATATGAAGACGTCTGTACAAAAATTTGTTTCTTCATGTGACATCTGTGCAAGGTCCAAAACTGACACCACAAAACCATCTGGACTACTTTGTAGTCTACCAATACCCCAGGTTCCATGGGAAGTTGTATCCTTAGATTTCATAGTAGAACTACCACCCTCTAAAGGATTTAATACCATCCTAGTGTCAGTGGACCACTTGACAAAGATGGCACATTTCATTGCTATCCGTAGACTACCTTCATCTAAACAAACATCAGAACTACTGATGAAACATGTGTTTAAGTTGCATGGAATTCCAAAAACTCTTTTGTCCGACCGTGGTTCACAATTCATCTCTAAATTTTGGCAAGCACTTTGTCAAATTTTACGCATTGAGCGAAAGCTCACTTCTCCCTACCATCCTCAGACCAACGGACAGACTGAAAGAGTCAACCAGTGCATTGAGCAATATCTATGTTGCTACACATCATACTTGCAGGATGATTGGGTGGATCTCCTTCCTCTAGCAGAATTTGCTTACAACAACGCAACCCACAGTACCACGAAGCAAAGTCCGTTCTACTTGAACTATGGGTTTCATCCCACTCTTCTTCCACCACGCATCCTGCCATCGAGTAACCCAGTAGCCTCGGATTACCTTACCCAAATAAAAGACTCTTTGGGCTTACTCAATACCACTATATCACACGCTCACAGTCAACAAAAAAAGTACTACGACCTTCGTAGAAGACCTTCTCCTCAGTATGCTATTGGGGACCTTGTTTGGCTATCGACAAAGAACTTAAGATTAAAAATCCCTAGCAAGAAGCTTGGACCTTTATTTTCGGGACCGTTCCCAATTAAAAAACTTATCGGAAAAGCTGCAATACAGCTCACCCTACCAGCAGATCTCAAGATCCATCCCATCTTCCATGTGTCGCTACTGAAGCCCCATGTTCCTAACCAAGGAATAAGGCCTACCATCTTGCCTCCACCTCCAATACAAGTTGAAGGCGGAGAAGAGTATGAGATCAAGGAAATTTTGGATTCTCGCATCCATAGAGGAAGACTCCAGTATCTCATAAGATGGAAGAACTATGGACCCCAAGACAACACCTGGCTAGATACCTCTGATATTCATGCGCCTAGACTTATACGGAACTTTCACTCAAAACACCCAGAGAAACCTGTCCTATAGGCCTTCCGGAGCCGGCCTTAAGGGGGGGGGGGGTACTGTAAGATTCTGGTACCTCCGGTACCCTTAATCACCACTTTCCTCTGTAATGCGTCCCACCTTTCTCTTCAGGTGGTACGCATATACCTTTAAGAACGATGATGTCACTGCTGAGCGCCGCAGAGCGGCTATTTCAACCGCCGGCAGTCTCACTCACATTGTTCGTTCAACCTGCCTTGTTATCCACATGCTTTCAAGCCTGTCTCTCGATCGGAACCTCCAGCTATTCCCTCTACCTGGAGCAGACCGGAACCTCGCTACTGATCCCTGTATCTCGCTACCGGACCATCCCTTATCTACTGGACCTCTCTAAACTACTAACATTACAAGTGATAAGTACCCCGCAGGGGAACCCTCCATAACCTTATTGCACTATCTACCTATGTACATTAAGGACTGTTACTACCTATCTATACTATCCTATCATCTGCACTGTTACATAGATTGCTAGCTCTTCAGCCTACTACCATCTATCATCTGCACTGCTGCATAGATTGCTAGCTCTCCTGTCTACTACTATCTATCCTTGCTCTGGGTTAGTCTATCCTGTATTTGTCATCTGCTGTCCTCACCACCTGTTAGCATACTCGATACTAACCTATCTGCATTCCTAAATACCATCTTGAACTCTCCTATACAAAACCTATCAAGTGATTACCATCCTTGTCACTGTTCACACCTGTCCCTTCAGCACATCACCTTCATACTATCATATACATCCTATCACTCCAGGAACATCTCATTGAGTGTGTATATATCTGTATGTTGAAGCTGACAGGCCCACGGTGATGAGTCCTGGAGAGTTGGATCTGGTATGCAACACATCTCTACATGACTACTGAGTGGAGATTTTGCAGCTGCAAATCCAGCCTATAATAAAAACGCAGGAGCGTTACAGCGCTCTGGTGAGGAAGGCTGTCTGGTCCTTTGTTGCGGTAGAGCGGTTGCACTGAGGGCAGCACTTGTGTGAGAAGCAGCTCTATAGGATCATATAAGGAAAGAAAGACGCCTCTAAGTGCAGAATTCTAAGGATTTTTATTTGAGGCAAGGGATTAAAAACATTTACAAGATGGCAGAGATAACAGGCATGTATTAATTGTCCTCTTTTGGTTTGCTGTGTCCTCTGTCTGCCGGGTGAGGGAGGATGAGAGAGCCGTCCTGCAGCTGTCCGGATTCCCTGGTGACGTGGAGGAACGAGGAAGCGGAGAGGCAGATGGTGGCCCGGGTTCCAGAACCAAGCTGCAACGCTCGTGGCCTGTATGGCGTCAGGGGAAAGCGTTGGGCGGTAACGCGTTTCAGAGCATGTGTGACTCCTTCGTCAGACCTAAGCCCATGTTTGTTCAGCAGGCTCAGAGCCTTGTGTTCAAACTCTCAGAAAGCCAATCGATGGCCTCCCGACCCTTTTGGCTACCTCTGTCCAATCAACTCCTCACAAGACTATCCTATCCTGATGGTCTTGTGAGGCGTTGATTGGACAGAGGAAGTCGAAAGGGCCGGGAGGTCGTCAGTTGGCTCTCAACGGAGAGTTTGAACACAAGGCTCTGACTCTGTGCCTGCTGAACAAACATGGGCTTAGGTCTGACGAAGGAGCCGCACATGCTCTGAAACACGTTATGGCAGGGCTCGACAATCCCCGGGCGCCAGGTCGCATTTGCGACTAGAATTAGGGACCTCGCGCCTGGGGGTGCTCTGCAGAAGGTGTCCTGTCATTTTTGCCCGGACTTCCGCGCACGGAGTGCACGGACTTCCGGGCCGTCCGAAAATTGAGGCCCCGGCTTTTCGGCCTACTTGAGATGACAGGCTTCCAATGGGGAACTGGCGCCCTCTTGTGGAGGCCGGGAGTAATGACTGTTGTAATGACTGTTTCCACTGCCTTTTTGTTCTCAATTTATTCATTACCATCTCCCTGTCCAGTTAGTTACCTTTGACAGGGAGTGTGGTTATTATTATTTAATTTATTTTTTAAATGTAAAAAAAAAAAAAATATATATTTTTTTCTTTTTTTTTTAATTATTAAAAAAAAATTCTTTTTTTCCAATTATTAAAAAAAAAATAAAAAAAAAAAATATATATATATATATATATATATATATATATATATATATATCCTTTTTTTTTTTTCCTCATTGCCATGCCACAGCCGAAGGCCCCTTTCACACGGGCTGTCTGATCAGGTCCGCCTGTCAGTTTTTCAGGCAGACCTGATCGGACCCTTGATTCTCCTCTATGGAGCAGTAATCTGCCGCCATCTGATCCTGTCCACCAAAAGCAGACGGATGGTGGTTCTATTTTCTATCCATCCCGTGGATCGGATCAGATGGCATCGGATGGAAAGAGACAGACAGTCTGTTTTCATCCAATTGTGCTATAGAGGAGAGTGGGGTTCTAGTCGTATTTATGTGTAAATTTAGTATCCGTTTTATTAAATAAAGCCTGGTTGTTAGTTTAACAAAAAAAACTGGCTCCTAACTTTTTTAGCTGGCTCCTAGATTTCAGGAAAATTTGTCAAGCCCTGCGTTATGGCGTCGGAAGAAGGCGTTGGGCATATCAGCCGTGTGCGTTCCAGCTTGGTTCTGAAACCTGGGTCGCCATTTGCCTCTCCGCTTCCTCGTTCCTCCACGTCACCAGGGAATCCAGACAGCTGCAGGACAACTCTCTCATCCTCCCTCACCCAGCAGACAGAGGACACAGCAAACCAGAAGAGGACAATTAATACATGTCTGTTATCTCTGCCATCTTGTAAGTGTTTTTTTTTTTTTTTTTAATCCCTTGCACCAAATAATAAATCCTTTTAATACTGCACTTAGAGGCGTCTTTCTTTCCTGACAGATGTGGAGAACATTATGCTGCCTGTAACATCGTTCAGCATGACCGGTTGGGTGGTGGGTCAGTGATGGTCTGGGGGAGGCGTATCCATGGAGGGACACACAGACCTCTACAGGCTAGACCAGTGGTTCTTAACCTGGGTTCGATCGAACCCCAGGGGTTCGGTGAGTCAGTCTCCGGGGTTCGGCGGGGGGGACAAAGGGGCAATTGCTCCCCCCGAGAAAATATTACTGATTGTGAGGCCGAGCGCACCCCGGGAAATCAGAGCTGCGGTCGGGACAACTCACAGCCATTACACATAGACACTTGACACTCCGCCCCCTGTACCTCCCCCAGCAGGTTTCCAGCCTATCTCCTGCAGGCTGCTTGCTGCGTGAGTGGGCAGGATGGGGATGTACCTGACCACGGAGATCGCGCCTGCCTGAAAGAGGGAAGTGTGAGCAGCTGAGCAGAGGGAGCCGAGTGAATGTTCCTGGAGGTAGGCTCAGCTAGCTGTACATGGTGAATTTGTTTACAAGGACCTTTATGCTACGTCTGCTGAGTTACTGCAGCTTAGCATAGAGGTGCTGTTAGCTGACAGATGGAAATGCATGTCCTTTTCATTTAGTTCAATAAAGCATTGTGAATACCCCCTGGTGTGTGCCCTCCTGATACCCCATGGAATGCTCTCCCAACACCTCCCCCCAATGTGTGCCCTCCTAACACCCCATGGTATGCCCTCCAAACACCTCCCCAAAGTGTGTTCCCTCTTGACACCCCATGCTATGTCCTCTCAACCCCCCCAGTGTGTGCCCTCCTGATACCCCATGGTATGCCCTCCCAAAACCCCCCCCAGTGTATGTCCTCCTGATACCCCATGGAATGCCCTCCCCAACACCTCCCCCCAGTGTGTTCCCTCCTGACACCCCATGGTATGTCCTCCCAGCCCCCCCAGTGTGTGCCCTCCTGATACCCCATAGTATGCCCTCCCAACACCTCCCCCCTCAGTGTGTTCTCTCCTGACACCCCATAGTATGCCCTCCTGACACCCCATGTTTTAATGGTTTTGTTCTTTGTTCTTAATGGTTTTGTTTTTTGAGATACAGTCGCCAACACTTGCAGGGAGGCCCCAGCGAGATTTGAACTCGCGACCCCTGGTTTACAAGACCAGTGCTCTAACCCCTGAGCTATGGAGCCTTTTTTTTTTTTTTTTTTTATGGTTTTATTTTTTAATGATTTTGTTCATTTTGTGCACCTATGTATAAATATATACCTAAATATATACCTATGTTTTGAATTTGAAAAAATCATATTTTATTTTTTCAATTAAGAAGGGTTCGGTGAATGCGCATATGAAACTGGTGGGGTTCAGTACCTCCAACAAGGTTAAGAACCACTGGGCTAGACAATGGCACCCTGACTGCCATTAGGTATCGGGATGAAATTCTTGGACCCATTGTCAGACCCTATGCTGGTGCAATGGGTCCTGGGTTCCTCCAGGTGCAAGACAATGCCAATGCAGGACATGTGGCGAGAGTATATAGCCAGTTCCTGAAGGATGAAGGAATTGATGCCATTGAATGGCCCCCACGCTCGCCTGATCTTAATCCAATAGAACACCTCTGGGACATTATGTTTTGATCCATCCGACGCTGCCAGGTTGCACCTCAGTCTGTTCAGGAGCTCAGTGATGCCCTGGTCCAGATCTGGGAGAAAATACCCCAGGACACCATCCGCCGTCTCATTAGGAGAATCCCCTGATGTTGTCAGGCATGCATACAAGCACGTGGGGGCCATACAAACTACTGAGGACCATTCTGAGGTCCTGCAATGAAATTTCAGCAAAATGGACTCCCCTGCTGCATTGTTTTTTCACTTTGATTTTCGGGGTGTCTTTGAATTCGGCCCTCTGTAGGGTGATAATTTTCATTTCCATCAGACGATGTGGCATCCTTTCCTTCCTAACACATTACCCAGTACATACCAGTATAGATCCTAACACATTACCCAGTCCATACCAGTATAGATCCTAACACATTACCCAATCCATACCAGTATAGATGCTAACATATTACCCAGTCCATACCAGTACAGATCCTAACACATTACCCAGTCCATACCAGTATAGATCCTAACACATTACCCAGTACATACCAGTATAGATCCTAACACATTACCCAGTCCATACCAGTATAGATCCTAACACATTACCCAGTCCATACCAGTATAGATCCTAACACATTACCCAATCCATACCAGTATAGATGCTAACATATTACCCAGTCCATACCACTACAGATCCTAACACATTACCCAGTCCATACCAGTATAGATCCTAACACATTACCTAGTCCATACCAGTATAGATCCTAACACATTACCCAGTCCATACCAGTTGAGATCCTAACACATTACCCAGTCCATACCACTATAGATCCTGTGACAGAACCCACTGTCACTGTGTGTTTTGGAGGGGACTGTGCGCAAGCCTCCTACTGACAGACTATGGGCCAGAAGCTACTGGAGTTTGGCACTGCAGCCTTTTGACTTTACCATCCACTACTGCCCCGGGAAGCAAAACGGCAACGCCGACAAATTATCCAGGCAAACAGAAATTGACTCTTTGGGACTTGTTACCTGACTAACTCAGGCACAGACCAGTTGGAGGTCTAGTACCTGGATTAGTCTACCTTTGGGGGGGAAGAGATGTGACGGTACTAACCATCACTATGGGTGACGGATCACCCTGTCCCTGGATTGTAAACCCCTTTGTGTCATTTTCTTATGAGTTTGGGACATTGCATTTTATTTTCCCTTTATTCATCCTCTGAACAACTGACTCATGGCATTGAGTTAATGTAATGTAATGTTACAACCCATCCCCCCCCCCCCCTCCTGTTTCTGTGTCTAATTGTGTGGACAATGGTCTGAGCTGGAGACATTTCTCCGCAGGGGGTGTGTATTAAGAGACTGTTTCAATGTAAAAATGTTCAGTTCCCATTGGCTTGCTCCTTGTCCCCTTCCCCCGCTGTGGCCAGGCTAAAGGGAGTTTCCCTAACTGTGTGTAAAACTGTGTCTTGGAATGTAATAAACAGTTTAAGCTCTGCATGGTTAACCCTCAACACCTGTGTGGATTGTCTCGTGATTGAGGGGTTAAGGGCTGGATATGGCTTCTCCGCAGGCTGTGGGTGCGTTTGGAAGACAGGAGACACAGGTCCGGCGGATGTGCTCAGCTGGGGTACTAAGATCCGTTACATTGGTTGGCAGCGGTGGGATGTCTCCTGCAGTCCAGGACATCCAAACCACCACCAGGATTCAAGATCTGGGCAGCTGCCGAGGAGTGATACGGGGACCAGCCAGCATGAGAGCGGAGTTCGGGAGGAGGCTGCAAGGCATGCGGAAGCGCCATCGGGGACCAGTGACAGAGCACACCAGGCTCGGCTGGGAGGATGTGATCCGCCGGCAACTCTGGCATGAGGCGCTAAGCCACGAGCGGCACCATCAGGGGAAGATCCTTCCCTCCTCCACAGAGATGTACCGGAAGCAGTACCGTGCGCGAGAGGTGTTCCTGAGGGAACGACCGCGAGATGAGGGGAAGACGGAGCTCAGAAGATTGGTCCAGGAGGAAATGAGGCTGGACGCCAGCTACAGAGCCCTCCGGTGGTTCACGGCTCAAATGTGGCCAGGTACAGCAGATGGCAGCCCGACAGAAGGCGTTGGCTATGGCGGCGTGGGGCTGCTCCATCAAAAAATGTACGGAGACCCAGACTTTGGGAGCGATGAGGAGTGGCAGCTGGAACACATTCTGGATTTCCGAGATGAGGAGCTGGACCTCCCCGACGGGGCGTGTGACCTGGAGGAATTGGAGTTCCTGGTTGAGCAGGAATGGGAGCTCGTGATTGCCTACAAGCGGCTGTTTGACGGTGATCAGCAGCCTGGCATGGCTCCCGTTGCCTGGGACTGTCCGAGAGAAATAGCAGACAGTCACGAAGATGAGAAGCAAATGGGGCCAGGGGTGACCCTGCCTTTTCCCGTACTAACTGCAATGGAAGAAGCAGCGATGATACAGAGGGCACTGCAAGCGCTAGAATGACGGAACGCACTGGAGGTCCCCCAGGCAGCGAGACAAGCTAATAGCATGAAGGTCTCAGAAGGGGGAGTTGAGACAGGCGCTGGAAGGCTGGGAAATGGTGATCAGCAGCAAGTCCAGAGTATCTCATCTGGTGCCCCAGCAGAAGCACTGGCTACAGGGCAGGGTGCCCCTGGCATCTGCCCAGCATCAGAAAAAGAGTTGGATCCGGAGAGTCTGAGAGAGGATCTGCGTGAGCTGTTTTCCCAACAGCAGGTATCCCCACCGGGAGTAGAGGAAGCAATTCTCCCTCCCCAACAATTGGACACTACCCCAATGTTCATCCCTCCAGCAGAAGCGCTGGCTACGGGGCAGAGTGCCGCTGGCCTCTGTCCACCCTCAGAGTTAGATCCAGGGAGTCCGAGGGATGATCTCAGTGAGCCATTTCCCTAGCACTTGGACACTACCCCAGTGGTTATCCCCCCAGCAGAAGCGCTGGCTACGGGGTAGAGTACCGCTGGCCTCTGCCCACCCTCAGAGGTAGATCTAGCAAGTCCGAGGGGTGACCTCAGTGAGCCGTTTCCCCAGCACTTGGACACTACCCCAGTGGTTATCCCCCCAGCAGAAGCGCTGGCTACGGGGCAGAGTGCCGCTGGCCTCTGCCCACCCTCACAGGTAGATCCAGCGAGTCCGAGGGGTGACCTCAGTGAGCCTTTTCCCCAGCACTTGGACACTACCCCAGTGTTTATCCCCCCGGCAAAAGCGCTGGCTACAGGGCAGAGTGCCCCTGGCATCTGCCCAGCATCAGAAAAAGAGTTGGATCCGGAGAGTCTGAGAGAGGATCCGCGTGAGCTGTTTTCCCAACAGCAGATATCCCCACCGGGAGTAGAGGAAGCAATTCTCCCTCCCCAAAAATTGGACACTACCCCAATGTTCATCCCCCCAGCAGAAGCGCTGGCTACGGGGCAGAGTGCCGCTGGCCTCTGCCCACCCTCACAGGTAGATCCAGCGAGTCCGAGGGGTGACCTCAGTGAGCCTTTTCCCCAGCACTTGGACACTACCCCAGTGTTTATCCCCCCGGCAAAAGCGCTGGCTACAGGGCAGAGTGCCCCTGGCATCTGCCCAGCATCAGAAAAAGAGTTGGATCCGGAGAGTCTGAGAGAGGATCCGCGTGAGCTGTTTTCCCAACAGCAGATATCCCCACCGGGAGTAGAGGAAGCAATTCTCCCTCCCCAAAAATTGGACACTACCCCAATGTTCATCCCCCCAGCAGAAGCGCTGGCTACGGGGCAGAGTGCCGCTGGCCTCTGCCCACCCTCAGAGTTAGATCCAGGGAGTCTGAGGGATGACCTCAGTGAGCCGTTTCCCCAGCACTTGGACACTACCCCAGTGTTTATCCCCCCGGCAAAAGCGCTGGCTACAGGACAGAGCACTGATGGTCTCTGCCCAGCATCAGAACCAGAGATGAAGAATCCGGGAGACAGTCCCTGCAAGATATCTTCTCAGCGGCTGGTAACTACACCAGGAGAAAAGCAAGTACCGTTTTCTCCCCAAATGCATAGCCCTACCAGCCTCCATTCCCTACCAGCGGAAGTGCTGGCATCAGGGCAGAGGATTATTCAGCTCCCCCCAATATCTGCAACCCAGCCCCGGATCAGAGGAGTGCAGACAGCTGTTCCCACTCTGCAGCGGCTGTTTTTATTCATGGGAGACACTATGTGCAATTTTGCTCCCCAGCGCCAGAGTCATACTTTTACTTTTCCTGGTTGCCTGGGGTGGAAGTTTGTGACTAACGCAGGTCCAGACCAGTTGAGGGTCAGGAACCTCGTTAGTCTGTTTTTAAAAGGGGAGACATGTGACAGAACCCACTGTCACTGTGTGTTTTGGAGGGGACTGTGCGCAAGCCTCCTACTGACAGACTATGGGCCAGAAGCTACTGGAGTTTGGCACTGCAGCCTTTTGACTTTACCATCCACTACTGCCCTGGGAAGCAAAACGGCAACGCCGACAAATTATCCAGGCAAACAGACATTGACTCTTTGGGACTTGTTACCTGACTAACTCAGGCACAGACCAGTTGGAGGTCTAGTACCTGGATTAGTCTACCTTTGGGGGGAAGAGATGTGACGGTACTAACCATCACTATGGGTGACGGATCACCCTGTCCCTGGATTGTAAACCCCTTTGTGTCATTTTCTTATGAGTTTGGGACATTGCATTTTATTTTCCCTTTATTCATCCTCTGAACAACTGACTCATGGCATTGAGTTAATGTAATGTAATGTTACAACCCATCCCCCCCCCCCTCCTGTTTCTGTGTCTAATTGTGTGGACAATGGTCTGAGCTGGAGACATTTCTCCGCAGGGGGTGTGTATTAAGAGACTGTTTCAATGTAAAAATGTTCAGTTCCCATTGGCTTGCTCCTTGTCCCCTTCCCCCTCTGTGGCCAGGCTAAAGGGAGTTTCCCTAACTGTGTGTAAAACTGTGTCTTGGAATGTAATAAACAGTTTAAGCTCTGCATGGTTAACCCTCAACACCTGTGTGGATTGTCTCGTGATTGAGGGGTTAAGGGCTGGATATGGCTTCTCCGCAGGCTGTGGGTGCGTTTGGAAGACAGGAGACACAGGTCCGGCGGATGTGCTCAGCTGGGGTACTAAGATCCGTTACAGATCCTAACACATTACCCAGTAGTTACCACTATAGATCCTAACACATTACCCAGTCCATACCAGTATAGATCCTAACACATTACCCAGTCCATACCAGTATAGATCCTAACACATTACCCAGTCCATACCAGTATAGATCCTAACACATTACCCAGTCCATACCAGTATAGATCCTAACACATTACCCAGTCCATACCAGTATAGATCCTAACATATTACCCAGTCCACACCAGTATAGATCCTAACACATTACCCTGTCCATACCAGTATAGATCCTAACACATTACCCAGTCCATACCAGTATAGATCCTAAAACATTAGCCAGTCCATTCCAGTATAGATCCTAACGCAATAACCCAGTCCATACCAGTATAGATCCTAACACATTACCCAGTCTATACCAGTATAGATCCTAACACATTACCCAGTCTATACCAGTATAGATCCTAACACATTACCCAGTCTATACCAGTATAGATCCTAACATATTACCCAGTCCATACCAGTATAGATATCCATCATGATATTTTTCCCCATTGAGATCTGAGGTGTTTTCAAAGTGTTGCTTTAATATTTTTTGAGCAGTGTATGTATGTATATTTATATATATATATATATATATTATAAAATGTATTTTTACATATGACCAAATGCTGAGAAAGCATGCCTGGACCTGACTGTACGGTGCTATTTTCTCACCCCTCCCCCCCCTCTGTGTCCAGTTTGCTCAGTTGCCGTCCAGATTCAGCAGCGGTGACCACCCTGACGAAGACGGAAGGAAAATGACCCTCATACAGTACGACTTCCCCTGGGGCAAGGAGCCAATTGAACGCCTCGGCAGCCTAGATGACTCCGCCCTCACCCAGATGCACCGTGGGCCCATCGCTCATCTTCAGGTATGTCACACCGACTACACGCAGAATCAATCAATCAATGTCATTTCCAATCCTTTTACTTGCAGCGATCATTAAAGGGCAACTCCCAGTTTCGTGGGGAAAAAATTTAGTAAAAAAAAATAATATATAGAATTGTGACAGTAGTTATATTGTAATTGTATGTTCTTAACCACTTCCGCCCCGGAAGATTTTACCCCCTTAATGACCAGGCCCTATTTTGCAATTCGGCACTGCGTTACTTCAACGGACAATTGCGCGGTCATGCGACGCTGTACCCAAACTAAATTGACGTCCTTTTTTTCCCCACAAACAGAGCTTTCTTTTGGTGGTATTTGACCACCTGTACGATTTTTATTTTTTACACTAATAAAACAAAAAGAGCGACAATTTTGAAAAAAATATTTTTTTCACATTCTGCTATATAACATTCCAAAAAAAATTTAAAAAATGTAAATTTTTTTAACATTTTAGGCCAATTTTTCTGCTACATATTTTTAGTAAAAAAAAATGAAATAAGCGTATTTTGATTGGTTTGCACAAAATTTATTGCGTTTACTAACTAAGGGTAAGATTTATGTCATTTTTGTTGTTGTGGTGTTTTTTTTTTTTTTACTAGTAATGGCTGTGATCTGCGATATTTTTTTTTTTTTTAGCGGGACTGCGAAAATTGTGGCGGACAGATCAGACCCCTGACTGACATTTTTGACACTTTTGGGGAGACCAGTGACATTACTGCAGTAATCAGTGCTAAAAATATGTACTGTTACTGTAATAATGACTTTGACAGGGAAGGGGTTAACCTTGTTGGTGATCAAGGGGTTAAATGTGAGCCCAGGGGAGTGATTCTAACTGTGGGGGGGGGGCGTGGCTTGTGAAATGATCATAGAGACATGTGATCCTATATAGAAGGATCACAGGAGCTCTGTGATCATTCCAGGGAGAAGAACGGTCAGCTGTGTTTACAACATCCGACCGTCCTTCTCTCTCAGCGGGGAGCGATCGCGGGTGTCAGACGGCAATCCGAGGTGGCAATCTGAGGCGCCTGCCCGCGGTATCGGCTTCTCCGCTGACGAGCGGGGGCGGGAGCGCGCCGCCAGTGGCACACGCTCGCCCCCTAGACTCCCCAGAGCAAGCGCCGTACATGTACGGCGATTTGCCTGGAAGCGGCTGCCTGCCCGTAGTACATCTGCGTCGGGCGGTCGGCAAGCAGTTAAAAATGACCTTTCCGTTTTTAATCTGCAGTTGCTGTAATTTTCTGTAAAATGCAATATGGCCACCTGGAGGCGCTGTGTACACATATAGACAGAGCGCAATTTCCTGCTGGTGTGATTGGCTCGCTGATTTTCCCAGAAGTCTGCACTGAGATACAAGTCAGATTTTTGGGCATCACATTTTTGGTGAGATACTCCTAATAGGAAATCACGTCTACAGGGATGCAGACCCTGCCACTTTCTTCATTAAAGCCCTGCAGGTGCAGCAGCTGATTGATAATTATAAAGTCACTCCCATTCACATTCACTTTGCACATGGACACAGAGGAACAAACAATGATTTCTTCAGAATAACAAAAGGAAGGAATCTACAACAAGGTTTGCTACAATCCCTGCAATGTACAGAGATCACCCAAGGGGGGGGGGGGGGGGTTCTTCTCAACAAGTGTGGAGTTATTCGTTTACAACCACTTGCCGACCGCCCCAAGTACATATACTGCGGCGGTCAGCCCCCCCCCCCCCCCCCCCCCGGGCAAAGTGACGTATGGGTACATCACTCGCCCGCGATCCAATAGGGGGCGAGAGCGCGTCGCGGAGGCGCGCTCCCGCTCGTTCACTGCCATCCCAGTGCGATTGACCAGCGGCTCCGATGTCCACTGGCCATTCTCGATCTCCCGCTGGAGACGGAGAAAGGCAGGCGGCTGATGTAAACAAAGCCGTCTGTCATTCTCCCTGATGTAACTGTAGAGATCATATGATCCTCCTATGTAGGATCGTATGTCTCTGTGGTTACATCAAAAGCCACGCCCCTTTACAGTTAGAAGCACACCCCTAGGGACACACTTAACCCCTTGATCTCTAATAAAGTTAACCCCTTCCCTGCCAGTGTCATTTTTACAGTAACAGAGCATATTTATAGCACTGATTACTGCAGTAATGTCACTGGTACCCCCAAAAGTGTCAAAAATGTCTGCCGCAATGTCGCAGCCCCACAAAAAAAAATCGCAGATCGCCGCCATTACTAGTTAAAAAAAAAAAAACAATAAAAATGACAAAAATCTTTCCCGTAGTTAGTAAACGCAATAACTTTTGCGCAAACCAATCAAATTACGCTTATTGCGATTTTTTCACCAAAAATATGTAGCAGAAAACAAATTGGCCTAAAATGTTAAAAAATTTTGATTTTTTAATTTTTTTTTTTGGGGGGGGGGGGGGATTTCATATAAAAAAATGTGAAAAAATATTGTTGTTTTTTCAAAATTGTCGCTCTTTTTTTGTTTATAGCGCAAACAGTAAAAATCGCACAGGTGATCAAATACCACCAAAAGAAAGCTATGTTTGTGGGACAAAAAGGACGTCAATTTCATTTAGGCACAGCGTCGCACGTCCGCGCAATTGTCCGTTAAAGTCACGCAGTGCCAAATCGCAAAATAGAGCCTGGTCTTTGAGCAGCCAAATCCTCCGGGGCTTAAGTGGTTAAAATATTCCCTGGTGATCCTGCCATATAAGACATTTCCTGGTATGGGGTGACAACGCTCTGTCCCTGTCCCCCAATTGTGCTCTTGCGTTGTCGTACAAGCTTAGTATGGCTTTTTCAGCGCAAAGTCCAGTGTTGTCACCATCAGGAAACTGATGCCAGGCAGCCATCACTGGATTGTGTATAATTGTGAAGTGGCTACATAGAGGCTGCAGGAGATCAGCAGGACGTAATGGAATAGTTTATAATGCGCAGAGCAAACTGAGGAACAGCGCTGAGATCATGGCAGTGGAGTGGCTTAGTGGTTAGCACTTCTGCCTTGCAGCACTGGTATCCTCAGTTCAGATCCTGTCCATGACAATGCAAAGGAAATGCCGTCCACTCAGAGTCCACATCGGCACCCCCTGGAAGTCTGTCACACTGTGTATGTGTAAGCCTAGTCTGTACATTATACACAGGCAGTACAGGGGTCTCCTTTGTGATTCTCTCCATGTTACCACAAGGTGGCACTAATCTTACATTTTTGCAATATTGGAGTTTGATTGCGGAAAGATCGGATTTGCTTTCCAATAGACTGACATTAGGAATGCAGGAAGACGGTCTACGGGGGGAGGGGTACTCATGGGGTCCTTACTAGTTTTCTGCACTTTAGCATTCCTGACAAGTTCCACTCCACCTGCTTGTCCCTCCAATTTTTAATGGTTTAACCTGAAAATCAATCCCATAAACTGGTGAGATGAGGCCACTAGATGAGAAAGTTTCATGATAATGTTATTTCCTGCGCACGTGCGTGTTTATTAATTATTGTTAATTGGGTTCTCCTGGTGTGCAAGCAGGGCTGTTGTGTCTCTCTAGTGCGCATTTGCCGTTTTTGCACCATTCTAGTGTGCTTGCACAGGTATTGTGTTCCTATAGCATGCATGAATATGTCCTTCTGGAGCGCATGTGCGGTTTTTGTGTCCCTCTGGAGCGCATGTGCGGTTATTGTGTCCCTCTAGTGCCCATGTGCGGTTATTGTGTCCCTCTAGTGCCCATGTGCGGTTATTGTGTTCCTCTAGTGCCCATGTGTGGATATTGTGTCCCTCTAGTGCCCATGTGCGGTTATTGTGTCCCTCTAGTGCGCATGTGCGGATATTGTGTCCCTCTAGTACCCATGTGCGGTTGTGTCCCTCTAGTGCACATGTGCGGTTATTGTGTCCCTCTAGTGCTCATGTGCGGTTATTGTGTCCCTCTAGTGCCCATGTGTGGATATTGTGTCCCTCTAGTGCGCATGTGCGGTTATTGTGTCCCTCTGGTGCGCATGTGCAGTTATTGTGTCCCTCTGGTGCGCATGTGCGGTTATTGTGTCCCTCTAGTGCGCATGTGCGGTTATTGTGTCCCTCTAGTGCGCATGTGCGGATATTGTGTCCCTGTAGTACCCATGTGCGATGGTGTCCCTCTAGTGCCCATGTGCGGTTATTGTGTCCCTCTAGTGCGCATGTGCGGTTATTGTGTCCCTCTAGTGCGCAAGCAGGGCTGTTGTGTCTCTCTAGTGCGCATTTGCCGTTTTTGCACCATTCTAGTGTGCTTGCACAGGTATTGTGTTCCTATAGCATGCATGAATATGTCCTTCTGGAGCGCATGTGCGGTTTTTGTGTCCCTCTGGAGCGCATGTGCGGTTATTGTGTCCCTCTAGTGCCCATGTGCGGTTATTGTGTCCCTCTAGTGCCCATGTGCGGTTATTGTGTTCCTCTAGTGCCCATGTGTGGATATTGTGTCCCTCTAGTGCCCATGTGCGGTTATTGTGTCCCTCTAGTGCGCATGTGCGGATATTGTGTCCCTCTAGTACCCATGTGCGGTTGTGTCCCTCTAGTGCACATGTGCGGTTATTGTGTCCCTCTAGTGCTCATGTGCGGTTATTGTGTCCCTCTAGTGCCCATGTGTGGATATTGTGTCCCTCTAGTGCGCATGTGCGGTTATTGTGTCCCTCTGGTGCGCATGTGCAGTTATTGTGTCCCTCTGGTGCGCATGTGCGGTTATTGTGTCCCTCTAGTGCGCATGTGCGGTTATTGTGTCCCTCTAGTGCGCATGTGCGGATATTGTGTCCCTGTAGTACCCATGTGCGGTGGTGTCCCTCTAGTGCCCATGTGCGGTTATTGTGTCCCTCTAGTGCGCATGTGCGGTTATTGTGTCCCTCTAGTGCGCATGTGCGGTTATTGTATCCCTCTAGTGCCCATGTGCAGTTATTGTGTCCCTCTAGTGCACATGTGCGGTTATTGTGTCCCTCTAGTGCCCATGTGCGGTTATTGTGTCCCTCTAGTGCCCATGTGCGGTTATTGTGTCCCTCTAGTGCGCATGTGCATTTACTGTGTCCCTCTAGTGCGCATGTGTGGATATTGTGTCCCTCTAGTGCCCATGTGCGGTTATTGTGTCCCTCTAGTGCACATGTGCGGTTATTGTGTCCCTCTAGTGCGCATGTGCGGTTATTGTGTCCTTCTAGTGCCCATGTGTGGATATTGTGTCCCTCTAGTGCCCATGTGCGGTTATTGTGTCCCTCTAGTGCCCATGTGCGGTTATTGTGTCCCTCTAGTGCGCATGTGCGGTTATTGTGTCCCTCTGGTACGCATGTGCGGTTATTGTGTCCCTCTAGTGCGCATGTGCGGATATTGTATCCCTCTAGTGCCCATGTGTGGATATTGTGTCCCTCTAGTGCGCATGTGCGTTTATTGTGTCCCTCAATTTTGTGTGGGGTGGATGTAGTACCCTCCTAGGTACGTGCTAGGTTGGTAAAAGCTTAGCAGCTCTATCTGCTTATCAGGGGAGCCCGATTGTTAGTTCTGCCTGTTGCATGTGTCCAGGGTGTGATTCATTTGGGCTGAGGGAGTGTCCCCGCTGTATCCAATGGGAGAGCCTGTTGGACAGTGGAGGAAACCCAGCCAGTGACACACAGGCTTTTGTGGCTGTCCCAATGGGTTGGCAAAACAGTGGTGCATTCTGGGATAGGTCATAAAAGTCGGGGGCACATGTGACAGGGTGTCTTTGGGCAGGAAGTCAGGTCCCAGGAGGAGGGTGACGGTTGTCAGCAAGGAAGGTGGTCACAGGCGGTCGGCCTAGTGGACCAAGTGTGTGATGCTGAGCCAGGAGGGCCAGGATACTGACGAGTGGAGCTGAAGGCAGAGCAACCCAGGGAAAAACAGTGTCCTTGAGTATTGGGAAGCTTGCCAGGGGTCTGCCCAGTAAGGGGACCACTCCAGTGGAGAGTCAGTGGACAAGGGCTAGCATGCATGGGAAGTGAGAAAGGGGGTGCTAGGTTAGGACCCTGAAGAGGAATTCATTCAGGAACATATCTTTTACTTCACAAGGTGAAGTGGCAAGGTGAAGCAGCGGCCTTGCCGCACACACTACAGTCAGTTTTCCTCAGAAATTGTGCATAGTTCAAGTTGGAGTATCCCACTCATCCCTTCTCCCATCCAAGTTCTAAAATTAAACACAAAAACCAAATTCCCTTGACTGTTCATTGTCTGAGCCAAGTCTTAAAGTGATAAGTTTTACAGACTGTTGCTATGGGTAACCCAGGGGAATCCACACTGAGCAGCTCCCTAGGGGGGCAGTGCTACAGATATATGGGGGCTCATTGAAGGGGGCAACTGATAGATGAATATTTGATATCTGATATTCTGATTGGGGTTTTGGATTTCTAGGAGCACTGTTACGGGAACACCTGATGTAAGGGGGCACTGTTATGGGAATACCTGATGTAAGGGGGCACTGTTATGGGAACACCTGATGTAAGGGGGCATTGTTATGAGAACACCTGATGTAAGGGGGCACTGTTATGGGAACACCTGATGTAAGGGACCCTGTTATGAGAACACCTGATGTAAGGGGACATTGTTATGAGGACACTGGATGTAACGGGGCACTGTTATGGGGACACCTGATGTAAGGGGACACTGTTATCAGGACACCTGATGTAAGGGGACACCTGATGTAAGGGGACACTGTTATGAGAACACCTCATGTAAGGGGGCACTGTTATGGGGACAACTGATGTAAGGGGGCACTGTTATGGGGACACCTGATGGGGACACCTGATGTAAGGGGACACAATTATGAGAACACCTGATGTAAGGGGACACTGTTATGAGGACACCTGATGTAAGGGGACATTGTTATGGGAACACCTGATGTAAGGGGACACTGTTATGGGAACACCTGATGTAAGGGGACACTGTTATGAGGACTCTGGATGTAAGGGGACACTGTTATGGGAACACCTGATGTAAGGGGGCACTGTTTTGGGGACACCTGATGTAAGGGGGCACTGTTATGGGAACACCTGATGTAAGGGGGCACTGTTATGGGGACACCTGATGTAAGGGTACACTGTTATGAGGACACTGGATGTAAGGGGACACCTGATGTAAGGGGGCAGGCACTGTTATGGGAACACCTGATGTAAGGGGGCACTGTTATGAGAACACCTGATGTAAGGGGGCACTGTTATGGGGACACATGATGTAAGGGTACACTGTTATGAGGACACTGGATGTAAGGGGACACCTGATGTAAGGGGGCAGGCACTGTTATGGGAACACCTGATGACAGGGGACACTGTTATGGGAACACCTGATGTAAGGGGACACTGTTATGAGAACACCTGATGTAAGGGGGCACTGTTATGGGAACACCTGATGTAAGGGGGCACTGTTATGAGAACACCTGATGTAAGGGGGCACTGTTATGAGAACTCCTGATGTAAGGGGGCACTGTTATGAGAACACCTGATGTAAGGGGGCACTGTTATGGGAACACCTGATGTAAGGGGGCACTGTTATGGGAACACCTGATGACAGGGGACACTGTTATGAGAACACCTGATGTAAGGGGGCACTGTTATGGGAACACCTGATGACAGGGGACACTGTTATGGGAACACCTGATGTAAGGGGACACTGTTATGAGAACACCTGATGTAAGGGGGCACTGTTATGAGAACACCTGATGTAAGGGGGCACTGTTATGAGAACACCTGATGTAAGGGGGCACTGTTATGAGAACACCTGATGTAAGGCAACACTGTTATGGGAACACCTGATGTAAGGGGACATTGTTATGGGAACACCTGATGTAAGGGGACACTGTTATGAGGACACTGGATGTAAGGGGACACTGTTATGAGAACACCTGATGTAAGGGGGCACTGTTATGGGAACACCTGATGTAAGGGGACACTGTTATGGGGACACCTGATGTAAGGGGGCACTGTTATGGGGACACCTGATGTAAGGGGACACTGTTATGAGAACACCTGATTTAAGGGGGCACTGTTATGGGGACACCTGATGTAAGGGGGCACTGTTATGGGAACACCTGATGTAAGGGGGCACTGTTATGGGAACACCTGATGTAAGGGGGCACTGTTATGTGGACACCTGATGTAAGGGGGCACTGTTATGTGGACACCTGATGTAAGGGGGCACTGTTATGGGGACATCTGATGTAAGGGGGCACTGTTATGAGGACACTGGATGTAAGGGGACACCTGATGTAAGGGGGCACTGTTATGGGAACACCTGATGTAAGGGGGCACTGTTAAGGGGACACTGGATGTAAGGGTACACCTGGTATAAAGGGGTACCTTGATTGGGGTAACTGATCTAAGACAATATTCTGATGGGGCATCTGATATGTGGTGGCAACTGATATATGAAGGTACTCTGATTGGGGTTCTTGATTTATGGGGAACTCAAATGAAGACACCTGATGTGAAGTGGTTCTATTTTCTTTCACTTGAAATATGGATGTGATTGGCCTACTTTTATGTTTTATTAAATAGTTATTTATTTGTCTTCCATCTTGTTTCTGGTAAAGATAGTTGTTTGTGGAAGGGCAGAATAAAAGGGCACAGCCAGTGAAGGTGGAAGAATAGGAATGATCACAGAATGGAGAAGAGGAGTCCCCGAAAGGCAGAATCCGGGGCTCAGAGAAGACCGGTCACCATGAACAGATCCAAGGGCAAGACACCACTGGAAGCTCTGAGGATCAGAACTAATCAGCTGCACTGGTCGGAGGTAAAGTCTAATCTATTAAAATGTCTTTGCTACAAGTCACCCCCCAGTATCTGCTGATACCCCAGACCACCCCCCAGTTTGATCCATTTACACTTCAGTTCATTCTCCAGTATATTTGGACAATATCACAGGTCATACTCCATTCTACCAATACTCCAGTCCACCCTCTGGATCAGGATCATCAATAGGGGGGTACAGGCAGGGCTCGAGTCCTGCAGGAATGCCGTTCCCTTTAGCAGCTGTGTCCTGCAGGACTGCCCTTTCAAAAAGGAAAAACTGTGCTGCCCCCCCCCCCCCCAAACCACCACTGTCAGAAGAGGGCTCTGTTTCCTGCCCATTCTCCCTCCTGTCAGCAGTGGGGAAGAGAATGCAGAGAATCGGGGCGGCTGTGTCTCACACTGTTCTGGCAAGCGCTGCTCCCGAGAACACAGCAGCACGAGGAGGAGGAGAGGCTCTTCTCCCCCCACGCCTCCTCCTCCTCCTGCTGCTGCTGTGTTCTTGGGAGAGGCGCTTGCTAGCACAGCCACTCACTATATATCTTTCCTCTCCTATTGGCAAGAGGAAAAAAAAAAGAAGCAGAGAGGATGGTGGGACATGTTGTCCCGAGGACTGGGGGAAACTGCAGCCCCCAGCATGACCAGCTGAAGAGAAAGGAAAGAGAGGGTGGCAAGTAGAACACTGCCGGTGGCAAGTGACATGCTGCATCTGGTGGCAGGCTGAGGTTGGCAAGTGGCACACTGCATCTGGTGGCCAGCTGCAGGTGGCAAGTGACACGCTGCATCTGGGAGAAGGTGATGATGGCAAGTGACACGCTGCATCTGGGGACAGGCAATGGTGGCAAGTGACATGCTGCATCTGGTGGCAGGCTGAGGGTGGCCAGTGGCACACTGCATCTGGTGGCAGGCTTCGGGTGGCAAGTGACACACTGCATCTGGTGGCCAGCTGCGGGTGGCAAGTGACACATTGCATATGGCAGAAGGTGACGGTGGCAAGTGACACACTGCATCTGGGGACAGGCAATGGTGGTAAGTGACATGCTGCATCTAGCAGAAGGTGACAGTGGCAAGTGACACACTGCATCTGGGGACAGGCAATGGTGGCAAGTGACATGCTGCATCTGGTGGCAGGCTGAGGGTGGCCAGTGGCACACTGCATCTGGTGGCAGGCTTTGGGTGGCAAGTGACACATTGCTTTTGGTGGCCAGCTGCGGGTGGCAAGTGACACGCTGCATCTGGCAGAAGGTGACAGTGGCAAGTGACACACTGCATCTGGCAGAAGGCGACAGTGGCAAGTGACACGCTACATCTGGGGACAGGCAATGGTGGCAAGTGACACGCTGCATCTGGGGACAGGCAATGGTGGCAAGTGACACGCTGCATCTGGCAGAAGGCAACCGTGGCAAGTGACACGCTGCATCTGGCAGAAGGCGACAGTGGCAAGTGACAAGCTGCATCTGGCAGAAGGTGACAATGGCAAGTGACACGCTACATCTGGGGACAGGCAATGGTGGCAAGTGACACGCTGCATCTGGCAGAAGGCGACAGTGGCAATTGACACGCTGCATCTAGCAGAAGGCGACAGTGGCAAGTGACAAGCTGCATCTGGCAGAAGGCGACAGCGACAAGTGACAAGCTACATCTGGGGACAGGCAATGGTGGCAAGTGACACGCTGCATCTGGCAGAAGGCGACAGCGGCAAGTGACACGCTGCATCTGATGGCAGACAACATGGGCAAGTGACACGCTGCATCTGATGGCAGGCGACGGTGGCAAGTGACAAGCTGTGTCTGGTGGATGGTGATGGTGGCACGCTGTATCTGGTGGCAAGTGACAAGCTGCATCTGGTAGCAGGTGACAGTGGCACACTGCATCTGGTGGCAAGTGACAAGCTCAGGGTTCCCACTGATTCTGCATTATGGTGAGTTAAACTATTTTATTATATATTACAATTAGTGTTGAGCGAACACGGACTGTATTATTCGTGTTCGTACCGAATAATTGGATTTTTTTTACCCGAACACGGACACGGACACTTTACTGTATGTTCGGGTAAAAATCCGTGTTCGGTCGTTTTATTTCCGGGTTTTGCATGCTTTGGCGCTCTTTTCATGGCGGGCTTTCAACAGCCAATCAACAATCGTTTAACTGGTGTGCCTTAAGCCATCCCAGCCATGCCTGCAAATGTCTTAGTAGCTGTGATTGGCCGTCTGAAGCATGTGACCAAGTCTTTATAAGTTCGAGGCAGCCGCCGCAGCAGCGTCATTCTGCTGCTTAGCTAAGGGACAGAGCACACATCAATGTGCTGGCTGCTGATTAGGGAAAGATAGGCAGGAAAAAACCATTTGTGTCCGGATAGAATTGAGGGACAGGTCGGAGTGTTTAGGCAGGGCGAGTTGTAGGCATTTTAGGGATAGAGTCTGCTGAATTATAGGGTCAGTGTCTTCTACAAACTACAATCGATATTGCTGTGTGGGGGGTGGGGTGAATCTGCACTCAATCCTGATCTACGATCTCTTCTCAATCCTGTTAGGGACAGAGTCTGCTGAATTTTAGGGAAACTGTGTTCTACAAACTACAATCGATATTGCTGTGTGGTGTGGGATTGGAGATAGGCAGGTGTCAGTGATCCACATCCATTTTTCTGTGTGTGAGCTGCAGTGAACACAATCTTTTTGGGCTGCAGTGAACACAATCTTTTTGGGCTGCAGTGAACACAATCTTTTTGGGCTGCAGTGAACACAATCTTTTTGGGCTGCAGTGAACACAATCTTTTTGGGGTGCAGTGAACAAAATCTTTTTGGGGTGCAGTGAACACAATCCTTTTTGGTGTGCAGTGAACACAATCTTTGTGGGGTGCAGTGAACAAAATCCTTTGTGGGGTGCAGTGAACACAATCTTTTTGGGGTGCAGTGAACAAAATCCTTTTTGGGGTGCAGTGAACAACATCCTTTTTGGGGTGCAGTGAACACAATCTTTTTGGGGTGCAGTGAACAAAATCCTTTGTGGGGTGAAGTGAACACAATCTTTTTGGGGTGCAGTGAACACAATCTTTTTGGGGTGGAGTGAACAACATCCTTTTTGGGGTGCAGTGAACAAAATCCTTTTTGGGGTGCAGTGAACAAAATCATTTTTGGGGTGCAGTGAACACAATCTTTTTGGGGTGCAGTGAACACAATCTTTGTGGGGTGCAGTGAACACAATCTTTTTGGGGTGGAGTGAACAACATCCTTTTTGGGGTGCAGTGAACAACATCCTTTTTGGGGTGCAGTGAACACAATCTTTTTGGGGTGCAGTGAACACAATCTTTGTGGGGTACAGTGAACAGAATCTTTGTGGGGTGCAGTGAACACAATCTTTGGGGGGTACAGTGAACACAATCTTTTTGGGGTGCAGTGAACACAATCTTTGTGGGGTGCAGTGAACACAATCTTTTTGGGGTGGAGTGAACAAAATCATTTTTGGGGTGCAGTGAACAACATCCTTTTTGGGGTGCAGTGATCAAAATCCTTTTTGGGGTGCAGTGAACACAATCTTTTTGGGGTGCAGTGAACAAAATCCTTTGTGGGGTGCAGTGAACAGAATCTTTGTGGGGTGCAGTGAACACAATCTTTGGGGGGGTACAGTGAACACAATCTTTTTGGGGTGCAGTGAACACAATCTTTGTGGGGTACAGTGGACAGAATCTTTGTGGGGTGCAGTGAACACAATCTTTGGGGGGTACAGTGAACACAATCTTTTTGGGGTGCAGTGAACACAATCTTTGGGGGGTACAGTGAACACAATCTTTTTGGGGTGCAGTGAACACAATCTTTGTGGGGTGCAGTGAACACAATCTTTGGGGGGGTACAGTGAACACAATCTTTTTGGGGTGCAGTGAACAACATCCTTTTAGGGTGCAGTGAACACAATCTTTGTGGGGTGCAGTGAACAACATCCTTTTAGGGTGCAGTGAACACAATCTTTGTGGGGTACAGTGAACAGAATCTTTGTGGGGTGCAGTGAACACAATCTTTGGGGGGTACAGTGAACACAATCTTTGTGAAGTGCAGTGAACACAATCTTTGTGGGGTGCAGTGAACACAATCATTGTGGGGTGCAGTGAACTCAATCTTTGTGGGGTACAGTGAACACAATCTCATACTTCTGAAGATTTGAGGGTGCTGCCTGTTCCATACTCCCCCTACTCCTCATCTAGCCTTTTAGGGGTACAAACAATAGTAATTGGGGCCTAGTGTGGTTGTGTACGTGTGATATACATACACTTTTTTTGGATCATATTTTCTATTCCGCTATTTAATCAAAAACCTTTGGGGATCAGTTAAATTGGGGGATAGTCTGTGTTGGTACGTGTGAGAGAGATCCACCTTTCCAAGTTGTTGGGGTTCATCTCATACTTCTGAAGGTTTGAGGGTGCTGCCTGTTCCATACTCCCCCTACTCCTAGCCTTTTAGGGGTACAAACAATAGTAATTGGGGCCTAGTGTGGTTGTGTACGTGTGATATACATACACTTTTTTTGGATCATATTTTCTATTCCGCTATTTAATCAAAAACCTTTGGGGATCAGTTAAATTGGGGGATAGTCTGTGTTGGTACGTGTGAGAGAGATCCACCTTTCCAAGTTGTTGGGGTTCATCTCATACTTCTGAAGGTTTGAGGGTGCTGCCTGTTCCATACCCCCCCTACTCCTCATCTAGCCTTTTAGGGGTACAAACAATAGTAATTGGGGCCTAGTGTGGTTGTGTACGTGTGATATACATACACTTTTTTTGGATCATATTTTCTATTCCGCTATTTAATCAAAAACCTTTGGGGATCAGTTAAATTGGGGGATAGTCTGTGTTGGTACGTGTGAGAGAGATCCACCTTTCCAAGTTGTTGGGGTTCATCTCATACTTCTGAAGGTTTGAGGGTGCTGCCTGTTCCATACTCCCCCTACTCCTCATCTAGCCTTTTAGGGGTACAAACAATAGTAATTGGGGCCTAGTGTGGTTGTGTACGTGTGATATACATACACTTTTTTGGGATCATATTTTCTATTCCGCTATTTAATCAAAAACCTTTGGGGATCAGTTAAATTGGGGGATAGTCTGTGTTGGTACGTGTGAGAGAGATCCACCTTTCCAAGTTGTTGGGGTTCATCTCATACTTCTGAAGGTTTGAGGGTGCTGCCTGTTCCATACTCCCCCTACTCCTCATCTAGCCTTTTAGGGGTACAAACAATAGTAATTGGGGCCTAGTGTGGTTGTGTACGTGTGATATACATACACTTTTTTTGGATCATATTTTCTATTCCGCTATTTAATCAAAAACCTTTGGGGATCAGTTAAATTGGGGGATAGTCTGTGTTGGTACGTGTGAGAGAGATCCACCTTTCCAATTTGTTGGGGTTCATCTCATACTTCTGAAGGTTTGAGGGTGCTGCCTGTTCCATACCCCCCCTACTCCTCATCTAGCCTTTTAGGGGTACAAACAATAGTAATTGGGGCCTAGTGTGGTTGTGTACGTGTGATATACATACACTTTTTTTGGATCATATTTTCTATTCCGCTATTTAATCAAAAACCTTTGGGGATCAGTTAAATTGGGGGATAGTCTGTGTTGGTACGTGTGAGAGAGATCCACCTTTCCAAGTTGTTGGGGTTCATCTCATACTTCTGAAGGTTTGAGGGTGCTGCCTGTTCCATACTCCTCCTACTCCTCATCTAGCCTTTTAGGGGTACAAACAATAGTAATTGGGGCCTAGTGTGGTTGTGTACGTGTGATATACATACACTTTTTTTGGATCATATTTTCTATTCCGCTATTTAATCAAAAACCTTTGGGGATCAGTTAAATTGGGGGATAGTCTGTGTTGGTACGTGTGAGAGAGATCCACCTTTCCAAGTTGTTGGGGTTCATCTCATACTTCTGAAGGTTTGAGGGTGCTGCCTGTTCCATACTCCCCCTACTCCTAGCCTTTTAGGGGTACAAACAATAGTAATTGGGGCCTAGTGTGGTTGTGTACGTGTGATATACATACACTTTTTTTGGATCATATTTTCTATTCCGCTATTTAATCAAAAACCTTTGGGGATCAGTTAAATTGGGGGATAGTCTGTGTTGGTACGTGTGAGAGAGATCCACCTTTCCAAGTTGTTGGGGTTCATCTCATACTTCTGAAGGTTTGAGGGTGCTGCCTGTTCCATACCCCCCCTACTCCTCATCTAGCCTTTTAGGGGTACAAACAATAGTAATTGGGGCCTAGTGTGGTTGTGTACGTGTGATATACATACACTTTTTTTGGATCATATTTTCTATTCCGCTATTTAATCAAAAACCTTTGGGGATCAGTTAAATTGGGGGATAGTCTGTGTTGGTACGTGTGAGAGAGATCCACCTTTCCAAGTTTTTGGGGTTCATCTCATACTTCTGAAGATTTGAGGGTGCTGCATGTTCCATACTCCTCTTCCTCATCCTCCCTTTAGGGTAGGAAAAAATTTAATCGGGCCTAGTCTGTGTTTGTACGTGTGAGATACACAGTTTTTTATCCTATTCCGCTATTCAATACACACCCTTTTGGTGTAAAAAACATTAAATTGCGGCATAGTTTGCATATTTGACATTTGCATATATTGTGCCTTGTTGCGCTGTTTTGGGTACTCCACCAACATGGCCAGTGGCAATGACGCCATTCTCAGCTTAACTATCCCACTTCTATGCCTCCTTGAAAAAACAATTTGGGCGATGATGGAAGAGGATGTGGCACAGGATGAGGAGGAGGAGGAGGAGGATGAAGAGGTAACATTTCAAAGGCTTTCAGGGCAGTCATTCGCAAGGGGCTCCGAGGGTGGGTTCCTGCACACACAAACGCCAGGGACGCAATTGTCCAGCAGGGGCACAGTTCTGGAGGATGAGGAGGAGGAGGAGCTGGAGGAGGAGATGGAACCATGTTCACAGCAGGGTGGCACCCAGGCCAGCTCATGGCCATCACTGGTGCGTGGCTGGGGGGATACAGAGGACACGGACGATACACCTCCCACAGAGGACAGCCTTTCGTCGCCTCTGGGCAGCCTGGCACACATGAGCGATTACATGCTGCAGTGTCTCCACAACGACCGCCGAGTTGCCCACATTCTAACTTGTGCTGATTACTGGGTGGCCACGCTGCTGGATCCCCGTTACAAGGACAACGTACCGTCCTTAATTCACTCACTGGAGCGCGATCGCAAGATGCGCGAGTACAAGCGCACGCTGATAGACGCCATGCTGCTGGCATTCCCATCTGACAGCGGGGCCACAGTGGAAGCACAAGGCAGAGGAGGAGGAGGAGGAGGTCGCCAACGCAACCAGGGCACCGCCAGCACCTCAGAAGGCAGGGTTAGCATGGCCGAAATGTGGAAAAGCTTTGTCAGCACGCCACAACAAACAGCAGCACCAGCAGCTCAGATGGAACGTCTTAGCAGGAGGCAGCATTTTACCAACATGGTGGAGCAGTATGTGTGCACACGCCTACATGTAGTGAATGACGGGTCTGCCCCCTTCAACTTCTGGGTCTCCAAATTGGGCACATGGCCTGAGCTTGCCCTTTACGCCTTGGAGGTGCTGGCGTGCCCTGCAGCCAGTGTATTATCTGAACGGGTATTTAGCACGGCTGGGGGCGTTATAACAGACAAGCGCAGCCGCCTGTCCAGAGACAATGTGGACAAGCTCACGTTCATTAAAATGAACCAGGCATGGATCCCACGGGACTTTTCCGTACCTTATGCAGAATAGCAATGGATACCGACCTTACCCACCCATTGTTCCATTTTTGCTCTTTCTCACTCTTTTGGGGTGTACCCTCATTTAAAATTTTTGAAAAGAAGCAGTGTTGGCTACCTCGTCCTCCTCCTCAGGGCCAGATTAATGTAGGGGCTATTGGAGCTGCAGCTCCAGGCCCCTACCTTTTATATAGGCCCCGGGTTGGCCATATTCACTGTTACCGCTCTTCTGTCACTTGTAAACACAGAAGTCTGGCTTCTATGCTCGCTTCCCCAGGCAGCACCCTCAGAACCTCCCCACACAGCGTGAAGGCCGGACAAGGAGGGACAGTTGGCGATGCATGGATGTGTTTATGGGCTTCAGAGACAGCATCCCATGTTGAATTAGGCATGCATGGCTGCACCCTTCCTCCTCTGGGTGCATGGCAAGGCACGGCCCTTAAGGCCCTTCAAAATCCTCAGCACCAAGCCCATGATGCTGTTAATCCGGCCCTGGTCCTCCTCCACCGCCGCTTCCACCTACACCGCCCATAGGTGTGCGCAGCCTATTGCATTAAGGTGTGCACCCCAAAGTTGAAATACACATGCATGTGTTTGCCAGCAGGGAGAGTAATGTATCGGGACCATGTACCTGTAGGCAAGGAGAAATAGAGCAGAGCAGGTCCCAGGGAGATCTTTCCCATCTCCTCACTGGCAATGCTATGTGCCCTAGGTGATTAGGGTGTGCCCAGGCACACCCAGCACACCCTGTGCGCACGCCTATGTCACCGCCACATCCACCACCACCTCAACCTCCCTCCTACTCCATATGGGCCTCGTCCTTCAGAGATGAAGAAGAACATTGTTTTATTTTTCTGTTTTTTTTTTGTTGTTTTAAGTTATTTCCCTATCCACATTTGTTTGCAGAGCACTTGCCATGCTCTTAATTACGTTTTGCTGCCATTTGCAGCACTCTAGCCCTTTCCTTTGGTGTTTTAGAGCCATTTTAGTGCCTTAAAGTTCGGGTCCCCATTGACTTCAATGGGGTTCGGTGTCCGGGAAAAGTTCGGTAAAAGTCCGGGACACGGACCCGGACTTTTTTTTAAAGTTCGGCCGAACCCGTCGAACACGGACATCTAGGTGTCCGCTCAACCCTAATTACAATGTAATAATAAAAATAATGTGCTTCAATCATCCCGACACCATATCAACCATGGTGTCGGGATGATTTAAGTGCTAATACCAGCCATTTGCCCGACAAATCAAAGCCACCGAATTCCCCGTCAACCTTGAAACTACCCCCCACTCCAGTCCTTTTGTCTTCTACAAAATCAGTCCCCCATGTCAAAAAGGTTTGCGAAACGCTGCTTTAAAGTGACATTACTTCCTCCTAGCGCTCTATGGAGGGGGCAGGGGAGGACATTACTGTGCGGGGAGGGGGTGAAGAGGGCAGAGGAGGACACTGATGTGGAGAGGTGAAAGGGGCACAGCAGGACACGGCAGTGGGGGGTCATGATATGAAATGGGCAGAGAAGGACACTACTTGAGGGGGCAGAGGAGGACATTACTGTAGGGGAGGGTGAAGGAAGGAGGCAGAGGAGGACACTATTGTGTGGGGCAGTGTTGCCAACCACTCTTTAATTTACAGGCTGCCCGTAAATGTCTGTTACCGGTAGCGGCGCCCATAAAAAATATGGCTGTCCACAGCCTCTAACCATCTCTTGTACCATGTCCGCATCCTCTAGCCAGCTCCTGTACCATTTCTGCAGCTTCTGACCATCTCCTGTACCATATCTGCAGCTTCTGACCATCTCTTGTACCATGTCCGCAGCTTCTGACCATCTCCTGTACCATGTCTGCAGCCTCTAACCACCTCCTGCATCATGTCCACAGCCTTTAACCACCTCTCCTGTACCATGTCTGCAGCCTCTAACATCTCTTTTATCATGTCTGCAATCTCTGACCATCTCTTGTCTTTTATCATGTCTGCAGTCTCTGAGGGGGAGTCTGGAGAGGACTCAAGAGTGGGAGCGCCGTCAGGATGGTGGTCACGGGAGAAGTCAGACATGTGTGGACTGTGGAGAAGAGACTATAGGATAAAACCAGAGCCACTGGAGCTGACTGACTGAGCCCTGCACGGTGCACCTGAGAGGAGGTCAGTGACCATGCTGCCAGGCCAGTCTGGGGGAGGTTCACTGATGTAAAGGGGAGTGAATACAATAATGTAAGGGGACACTAATATAAAGGTTCCCCCTTATATCAGGACCCCTCACCTTAGTGCATTCACTCTGTGGAAGGTGGTCTCTGGTCACCAGAGTCCCCCCTCCCCCCACATCAGAGTTCCCGGCATTCCCCTTTACATCAGTCTGCAGGATTCCCCCTTACAGTGCAAGAGAGAACTCTGTGGACGCTGATGTGAAGGGGAACTCTGATGTAAAGGGCAATGCTGCAGACCCTGATGTAAGTGGGAACTCTGATGGAAAGGGGAACGCAGTGGACTCTGATATAAGGGGGTCTCTGGTCACCAGAGCCCCCCTTATATCAGTGTTCCCCTGTAGATCATAATCTGCAGCATTCCCCTTCCCTTGTACTGTAAGAGGGATTTCTGCACACTCTGACGTAAGGAGGAACTCTGTGCTGGCTGGGTTATTTTAACCTGACCTGAGACCTGAATGGATCCGAACACTCGCCATTATTACTCTTCCAGGAGATTTCTATCAAGATTTTATTCTTTACAAATGAAAGATCTCTTTTCTATTTTTATAAAGATTTGTCTGATTTTTAGAACCTGAAAAGTCCTGAAGTATTACATAGTAGTTCTGATTCTTCAAAAAGCTGTTGACCCTGAAAACAGCATAGAAAGCAAACGGCGGGGAATAATGGGGAATGTATTCAGCATGGAATCCAGGGACAAATCTTCACCAATATGCCACAACTTCAGGATAAACCTTGATTGGGTGAGAGCCACATACTTTACCATTGTGTCATTCCTCATCCACTGATCTCATTCCTGTCTTTCCCACCATCATGTGCATTAGAATATCACTAAAGAACATCTAAACTCAAACACAAAAATGTAATACACTACAGCTGAGCAGTCCTTAGATATGGTGGCTGCATTCATTTTCTTTTTCCTTTGTTTTCACCTTGTGTTTCTGCCAGTAACTCACTTCCTGTCCTAGGGTGACAACACTCACTGTACTGAATCTATGGAGAAGCTGTGTTGTCACCCTAGGACGGGAAGTGTGTTAGGACTACAGAATACTCCCCCCCTGTCTATACCATATTGAGGTGATGTTCTGCAGTGCACATAGAGAACTGGGAACAATGCTGACTGAAAACAGTCCAGAGGCAATCAGACCAGAAAGTTATCAGCTCTTTATATTTACTGCAGAACCAAAACTTATATTTTTGCACCTAAAGAACGGATATAAGAATACGGAATGTTTATTCATTCATTCATACACTATCTTTGCAGCTATAACAGCTTCAACTCTTCTGGGAAGGTTGCCCACGAGCTTGTGTCTCCCTGGGGGATGGGAGAGCCCAGGAGCTACAGAAGGGGGCGGGAGCGGGGGACGCTCAGGGGCGTATCATGAAATCAGTGGGCCCATGTGCAGGATCAAAAGTGGGCCCTAGGTTTGGAGAGAAAAATTGCCTGCGAAAAGTGGGCGTAGCTTAAAGGGGGTGTGGTTTAATAGAGATGACTTACATACTTACATAGTGAAGATTTTGGTAATAATAAATAGTAAATTTACAGTGCAGAACAAGGGGGCAAAGATGCCAATCCTACCATAAATATACAGTATACACTCTATATTACCAAAAGTATTGGGACGCCTGCCTTTACACACACATGAACTTTAATGGCATCCCAGTCTTAGCCCGTAGGGTTCAATATTGAGTTGGCCCACCCTTTGCAGCTATAACAGCTTCATCTCTTCTGGAAAGGCTGTCCACAAGGTTTAGGAGTGTGTCTATGGGAATTTTTGACCATTCTTCAAGAAGGGCATTTGTGAGGTCAGGCACTGATATTGGATGAGAAGGCCTGGCTTGCATTCTCCGCTCTAATTTATTCCAGAGGTCAGGACTCTGTGCAGGCCAGTCAAGTTCCTTCACCCAAAACGCACTCATCCATGTCTTTATGGACCTTGCTGTATGCACTGCTCCAAATCATTTGGTGGAGGGGGGATTATGCTGTTTTTTTTTTTTTTCTCAGGGGTTGGGCTTGGTCCCTTAGTTCTAGTGAAGGGAACTCTTAAGGCGTCAGCATACCAAGATATAACATAGTAACATAGTAGCTAAGGTTGAATAAAGACAATAGTCCATTTGGTTCAACGCGTGTAGGTGTGTGTGGACGTATTTATTTCCCATACCACTGGATGTTTTTATCCTTCAGATGTATGTCCAAGAGTCTTTTAAAAGTAGCCATACTCCTCGCAGTAACCACCATTTGTGGTAGAGAATTCCACAGTCTTGTAGCCCTTGTATTTTTCATACACATTATGAAATTGTATGCGCAGTTTTCTCGAACCTTGGCAGCTCCGGATTCCGGACAGGTGGGTTCAGAAAATCATTGGATCAGGTTATAAGATCGAATTCCTTTCGCGTCCAGCGGACAGGTTCTTTCCCTCAAATCTTCGTTTGACCCCAGATCATTTGCAAGATCTTCAAGGGGCTGTTCAGGATCTCCTCGCCCAGGGGGTGATCGTACCGGTGCCACATCGGGACAGATTTCTGGGGTTTTACTCAAATCTGTTCACTGTGCCCAGAAAGGAGGGCAAGGTACGTCCGCTTCTGGACTTGAAGGCTCTGAAGCGCTTTGTGAGGGTTCAGAAGTTCCGTATGGAATCCCTCCATTCAGTGGTAGCCTCTCTGAACCCGGGAGATTTCCTAGCTTCAATCGACCTCAAGGATCCTCCCTTTGAGAACATCAGGGAGATTCCTCTGCCTGTGCTGTCACGGAAGGTTGCCTTTCTGGTGGCGATCACATCTGCCCGCAGAGTGTCGGAGTTGGCGGCCCTGTCTTGCCGCTCTCCTTACCTGGTTGTTCATAAGGATAAGGTGGTCTTGCGACCTCACCAATCTTTTCTTCCTAAGGTGGTATCCGATTTTCAGCTTAACGAGGATATTGTCTTGCCTTCGCTGTGTGCGAATCCTAAGCATCCTAAGGAGTTTGCTTTGCATTCCTTGGATGTAGTCCAGGCGATCAGGGTGTACCTGTCGTCTACTGAATCCTTCCGTAGGTCGGATTCTCTTTTTGTCCTTCCCTCGGAAGGGTACGGCTGCGTCTGCGGCAACCATTTCAAGATGGATTAGACAGACAATTGTGCAGGCCTACTCGATTAGGGAACGGGTACCGCCCTTCCCTGCCAAGGCGCACTCTACCAGAGCGGTGAGTGCGTCCTGGGCCTTCCGGCATCAAGCTTCAGTGGCCCAGGTGTGCAAGGCAGCGACTTAGTCGTCCATGCACACCTTTTCAAAATTTTACAAACTTGACGTTTTGGCATCGGCAGATGCCTCCTTTGGCCGCAAAGTCCTGTGCGCGGCCGTGCCTTGAGGGGGACATGGCGTTTACCTGTCCCTGTCTGTTGGGGTTGTTTTCCCCTTTGTTGATTTGCTTTCCTGGGTTTGTTGCTCCTATTGAGCTTTCTTGGTACCCAGAGTTTACCTTTCTGGTTCAGATAAGGTTCCTTTCTCCGACCTGGGTGCTGTGTTGCCTTTGTGACGGTTGCGCTTCCCACCCCTCATGTCTACACTGCTTTGGGACATCCCATTGGTGAAGACTATATGAGGGGCGGCGACTGTCAGAGGACGTAAGAGAAAACGGAAGTTTCTCTTACGTCCTCCAACAGTCGCCGCCTCCTCTAAGTCCTCACTGATGGGTATTGTCATCTGCTCCGCAGGAGTAGCTAGGCATATAGACTTAGTTAAAAACAAAAGGCATTTGCATGTATACACCCCTGGGGGCTGTCCCATCTGGTCAATACCCCCCTGCAGTGACCACTCCCAACTCAGTTTTAATTTGCCTAGCATCAGGAGTAGTTAGGCTTTCCCTGTGCTGGGGCTTCGGTCTCAGCCTATCTTATTTTTTATTTCATTTTCTTGAAAAATGTCAGTTTTTCTTTCTTAACTAGCTGTTTATTTTGTCAGCTTTAGTTTTTAGTCGACTCTTCGGACGAAGATGGACATGTGGTGCTGGGATTCGGACTGGCCGCCCCCCAGCCCGCCATCGAGCGTTCAGCTGTGGTTCGCCCTGGCACTATGAACGATCCATCCCTGTTCGCAGCAGGAATGCAGCTGTGAGGTGGCTACCTCACTGGACGCATATGCGTATCAGCAGTGCAATGTCCCTAGCAAACGGCATTCCCTGTCAGATGAGGACAGCGGCTTTCCGTTCTGTGAGGCTCCCCACGCCATCGGGTACAGGTAAGTACTTCTGTGTGGGGCCTCTGTGTGGGGTGGCAGTCCTGGTTGCTGTGTGTTCCCCATGTCTGTACCTTGTGTGACTCCCTGCTGCGATCTCTGCGGGGATCACTTGTACATGCGCTGCGGCACTGTGTGTGTTTGGGGGTCCCCTTCCCTGGGTCAATTCGGTGTTTGGGGGTGCATACTGTGTATGGACCGCGCGGTCCGCCATTTTTTATTACACTAGGCAGGCATGTGAGCTTCTCTGTGGGCTATACAACATGCTGATTTGGCGCCATTCGTCGCCATTTTTGCGGTGACCGAGCGCTCGGTTCGGCCGCATGTCGGCGGCCATTTTGGTGGAGTCTCCCATACCTTTCTATGGGGCAGCCATTTTCCCTGGGTCATGCAGCAGATTAGTTCAGCCTACTTTTGCAGCACTTCCTCTTTCCTCTGAAGCAGGACAGCGGTGGCAACACTCTGCGGGGCTCTGCAGGTTATTGCTCTCAATATATCTCTGTACTGTCGCTTCTGGCTCAGTTTTGTCTCCTTTCCTGTTTAGGGGTCATTTGGTCTGTATAGCTGGAGCGGTGGGCTGCGCACTCGCAGCGCTCTTAAGGGGACAGCACCTAATTCTTGCACTGTCCTTTTTTTCTCACTTGAGCATGGATTCTCAGGATAGCAAATTTCCACCAGCCTTGGTGGGGGCCCCCAGTTCTCCTGTGGCCCCTCTGAGACCTGATTTGGCCGCTGTAGTGGCGACTTTGGTGTCCAATATGGAAATGCTGATGGCTGAACGTGCTGCTCGTAAGAGACCCAGATTGTCCCTCTCCTCTGATTCAGATGGTGATATGGCTGCTGCTGCTGCGAGCGTGCCCTTTTCAGGGTCCTGCTCGTCCTTGGACCTGCAGGGGTCTGAGGGGGAGGCGGAGATGGAGGGGGTTGATACCTCCTCTCCGGGGTCGCCCGAAGAGCCGGCGACCATGGATGAATTAATTATTTCTGTGAAGGAAACTTTACATTTGGAGGATGAGCCCAGTCCTCCGGGCGTTGTGTCCTCCTTTGGGACGCACAGGACCCGCAAGTCGGCGCAGGTTTTTCCTGTCCCGCTGAGTTTCATTACACTGTTAATGAACTGTGGCGCACATTAAAACGTCCGTTCGTGGTGCCTAGTCGGTTCAAATTGCTTTATCCCTTTGCACCGGCTACGGAATCGCGCTGGTGTTTGCCTCCACAGGTGGATCACATGGTTGCAGTGTTGAACAAGGCTACCTTGGTTCCTACGGAGGATTCCCCGGTTTTCCGGGATCCAAAGGACCGGCGTTTGGAGTCTTTGGCCCGCCATTCCTATACGGTGGCGGGCTCTCTGCTCAATCCCATTTTCCCATTTTGGTGGCGCAGGCGGTCGCTGATTGGACTAAGGTGCTTAGGAGCAACCTCATGTCTGATGATGTTCCGCCTGCCCGGCTGGAAATGGTGGATCAAATCCATCAAGGAATCATGTATCTGTGTGATGCGGCCTTGAATGAGGCCCCTTTAGTAGCACGCCTCTCTAGCGTCTCGGTGCTTAACCGACGACTGATATGGCTGAAGAGCTGGTCGGCTGACCAGTCCTCGCGGAAGACGGTTGCTGATTTTCCCTATGCTGGCTCTCGCCTTTTTGGCGAGGCGTTGGACACCCTGGTGAAAGGCGTCACGGGGGGCAAGAGCACTATGCTGCCCCAGAACCCAAAGAACAAGTCCTTTCGTGGCAAGCGGGGTTCTGCGCCTGGATCCAATCAGGGGTCCTTTCGTACCTTTCGGAACCAATCCAAGGGTAAGCCCTTCAAGGCCCAGGGCAGTCAGAAGAAGCCCTGGGACGGCAAGCAGGAGTCGGGCAATGCCGGCTCGGCAGGTCAGTCCGACTCTGCCTGAAGGGGAGCCTTCACCCCCGTTTCAGGGGTGGGGGGACGCTTGCGCGGTTTCCTCAAACCTTAGCTGCTCCGTATGTTGGGCAGGTGGGTTCAGGAAATCATTAGATCAGGAGACGTGATCGAATTCCTTTCCCGGCCAGTGGGCAGATTCTTTCCCTCGAAGCTTCGCTTGCCTCCTGGGCGTCGGCAGGACCTGCATCAAGCGGTGTAGGACCTTCTTGCTCAGGGGGTGATTGTCCCGGTACCTCATCGGGACAGGTTTCGGGGATTTTGTTCCAATCTGTTCGCGGTGCCCAGGAAGGGGGGCAAAGTGCGTCCTGTTCCCTATATGGGAATGATTCTGGACTCTGCTCAGGCAAAGGTGTTCTTGCCGGAGGACAAGCTCCGGACCTTGCTGGACGAGCTCAGGTCCCTCAGGGACAGCCCGTCCTCGTCCCTCAGGACCTGTATGAGGGGCCTTGGGTTGATGGTGTCTTCCTTCGAGGCGATATCCTTTGCTCAGTCTCACACGCGGGCTCTCCAAGTGGAGATCCTGGCCTAGTGGGACAGACTGGCTCAGTCCCTGGATCTGTGTGTGTCCTTGAGTCGTCAGGCCAGATTGGCTCTTCTGTGGTGGCTCCAGTCCCCGTCGGTGACAGAGGGCAAGTCTTTCCGTCCGTTGGTTTGGACGGTGATCACCACGGATGCCAGCCTGTCAGGCTGGGGTGGGGTCCTGGGCGCCCTGTCTGCCCAGGGCACTTGGTCGGGGGAGGAGTCCTCTCTTCCGATAAACGTCCTGGAATTGCGAGCGTTGAAGCTCTGCCTCCTCCAGTGGTCGGACCGTCTTCAGGGTCGTCCTGTCCAGGTACAGACGGACAATGCTACCGCGGTGGCTTACATCAACCACCAAGGGGGCACCAGGAGTGCTCGGGCGGCCCGGGAGGTGACCGACATTCTGTCTTGGGCCGAGATTCATGTCCCGGCAATCTCAGCGGTTCACATTCCGGGTGTGGAAAATTGGCAGGCCGACTATCTGAGTCGCCAGATATGCCAGCGCATCAGGGAGGACACTATGGGCTCTACGGGCCTGTGTTCAAATCCTTGGTGGCTGCGGTCCACAACTTGTGCTAGCCACCGCACCAGCTCTAACTGCACTTATGGGACTCATCACGTCAGCAAGTGTTACTGCAGTGCTGGTTTGTCTACGACCAGGGTGTACTAGGCCGCTAGTGCTTGCCAGTTCACCTGACGTTTGAGCGGCACTAGTACCAACACTCTGCTGCATGCTAGCACCCTGCGATCTCTGCACCTCAGCAACTCCAGAACGAGGTCAGGTATGCCTGACCTTAGCAGGGACCCCTCCGTCGTCGGAGCTATCTGTCAGGGAGCCACTGCTCTCTACAGGTTCGTATACTGACCCTGATTCTGCCTGTGAGGCTTCCCCTCATCTGACATGGACAGTATCCTGTAGGCCTCTTCACTAGTGTACCTCCGTTTGGACATTTTAGCCACAACATTTATAGGTACTTAGTGTGACTCACAGGTAAAAAAGCACCTGGTTGTCCAGGACTATTTGAAACGCTACAAAAAAAGAACTGCTAGTGCTAGCAGAGATCAGGCCTGACTCTGCTAACGCTGCGATTTTGTGTGTTTTTGGAAGTGACAGTAATCTATTGATTACTGCTCTTGCCTGGGTGGAGTGGGCTGGGCGGAGGGGCTAAGCGCAGATGCTGGCGGGTGTCGTGGCCGATCCTGCTAATGCTGCATTTTGGGAACCCTAAAACTATTGGGGATGCTAGTATAGTTCTAATCAGATAAAAGATATTGATCCGTTCATATACTATACTAGTAATGGAGGTGTTTAGTGTGTGTGTATGTGTGTGTTACTGGTAATCAAAGGGTTAAATTATATTTCTAACTATGCGGCGGGGATCTGCGCTGTCCTAGACTGACGCTAACTAGTGTTAATGCTAACTAATGTCACCTGTGACACTAATAATAGTGATCAGAAAAAAAACTGTACACTATAAAAGTGACACTGTGACAGGGCAATGAAGGGGTTAACTGGGGGTGATCAGGGGGTTAAATCTTTATTGGGGGGATGGTGGGTACCCTAAACCTATTTGGGACAGAAACTAACTGTTGCTAACGCTAAATGAAGTCACAAGGCACACTATTACAGAAATCAGCAAAACCACTATATACTGTATATAGTGTTCAATGTGACAGGGGGCGTAGGGGTTTACTGGGGGGTGATCGGGGCGTTAAATGTGCCTAGCTAGGTGTGTGTATATGTGCTGTTGGTGTACTCAGTTTAATCCTCTCTTCTCTCACGTTGGAATCCAAAAAAGACTCCAGGAGGGAAGGGAGGACCTTTTCCTGTGCCTGTGTTTACATTACACAGGTCGGTTTGTCATTGGTCAGAACCGATCACCAGGTCCAGGCCAAAAATCATCATTGGCCTGGACCTGATGACTTATCAGTTCTATACCGAATCAGACCATCGCGGGGACTGAGGGCATGCGGGAGGGCGCCCCATAGGCCCCATAGACCCTCGCTTTTCCTGCCAGAGCCACCCTGCCGCAGTAAAAAGGCGGCGGGTGGTCAGGAACTGGTTAAAGTAAGGTGCGCATGGGCAGCCAATCAGCAAAATAAGAAAAAATCTACAATGTTTCAGCAATTTGTATTGGATTTATGTTGGATACATTTGCAAATATATCTGAAGCTGCACTGCCACGTCAAGGCCCCTCTGCAAAGTGCAGTCCCTAACTCTACTCTACTGTCATTTCCAAATTGTGATATATAAAGTAAAAAAACATTCAGAGTCTAAACTAGTTCAATAATTTCATTCAAAACAGAGGTTTTGGTTACATATATTTGCAATCATATGTGAAACTACCTTCCATTACAGGCTGTTCAAAACCTGTCTGAGAAAAATACCAGCCTCCAACCTCCCCTTATAGCTGGTCCAACACACACCTGGAAAAATACCGTCCTCCAACCTCCCCTCATAGCCAGTCCAACAAACGCCTAAAAAAAAACCACCGACCTCCAACCTCCCCTCATAGCCGGTCCAACATACGCCTGAAAAATAACGGCCTCCAACCTCTCCTCATAGCCGGTCCAACACATCCCTGAAAATATACTAGCCTCCAACCTTCCCTTCTAGCCGGTCAAACACACCTGAAAAAATAACGGCCTCCAACCTCCCCTCATAGCCGATCCAACACACACCTGGGGAAAAAAAGTACTGGCCTCCAACCTCCCCTATAGCCAGTCCAACACAGGCCTAAAAAAAATACCGGCCTCCAACCTCCCCTCATAGCCGGTCAAACACACACCTGTAAAAAAGAAGTACCGGCCTCCAATCTCCCTTTATAGCCAGTCCAACACACACATAAAAAGAAAAAGTACCGGCCTCCAACCTCCCCTCCCCTCATAGCTGGTCCAACACATGCCTGAAAAATAGCGGCTTTTTGGACATTTTTCTGTTTTTGCAGCATGCTGCTCTTTCACATTATAAAAATGCTGTTCTGGACTTGTCTTCTCGGCAGTAACCTCCTGCACCTCCTGTTGAATATCTTCTGTCAGCCATTGTTTTGCCTTAGCCAATACATCATCAGAAGAGAAAGCATGGTTTTTGTATCAAGGATTCAAAAGACTTGCAAGCACAACATTTTTAATCTCTTCATGCTTCTCAAAACATATATCAACCAAAGCTCTTTGGCTTGACAGACCATCATTTAAAAGTTGGAGGGTGTTGTGTGCCATGACACTGAAGTCTGACATATCAGCAAGCCTCATTCCTTTCTGCATGTTTGCTCCATTGTCTTGAAGAAACACAAGCATCACTCAGTCTTTGTTGATTCCCCAGTCTTCAAGCATGCCTAGAAACATTTCTCTACTGTACTCAGTGTGGGATCCGTGCATCACTTTTGTATCCAACACCAATTGGCTTTATGTCCATCCACTGTCAATGAAGTGGCATGAAAGAATCGTTAATGACTCGCCTGACTTTTTGTCCTGACCAGCAGTCAGTCGTGAATGAGAGTGAGTTGCCAGCATTCTCTGGTTGCAGCATAGCCTTTTACTTTCTCGACGACCTTTTGGTGAATCTTTCGCAGCATTTTGGTTCGATAATACTTCTCACTCTTCAGTGTGTAGCTTGGCTCAAGTATGGACATCAGCCACTTAAATCCTGAGTCAGACACCATTGTAAATGGCTGGTTATCAGTGACAATTATCTCTGTGATTACTCTGTCCAGCAGTTGGGATCTTCCATCTAAATCTAGACAGTGACACCTGTTTTTTTTTCATAAACATATCTGTTATTGACGCCTGGCAGTGTGGGTGGCTTGCTGGCACCCTGTTGTGGGGTGGCTGGCTGCTGTCACCCTGTTGTGGGTCAGTGGCTGACGCCTGGCAGTTTGGGTGGCTTGCTGGTAGCCTGTTGTGGGTCGGTGGCTGATGCCTAGCAGTGGGGGTGGCTTGCTGGCAACCTGTTGTCAGTCGGTGGCTGACGCCTAGCAGTGTGGGTGGTTTGTTGGCACACTGTTGTGGGTCGGTGGCTGACACCTGGCAGTGTGGGTGGCTTGCTGGCACCCTGTTTTGGGGTGGCTGGCTGCTGTCACACTGTTGTGGGTCGGTGGCTGATGCCTGGCAGTGTGGGTGACTTGCTGGCACCCAGTTGTGGCTGGCTGGCTTGCTGGAACACTTTGGTGGGTGGCTTGCCTGGTGTCACCCTGTTGTGGGTGGCTGGCTGCTGTCACACTGTTGTGGGTGGGTGGCTGATGCCTGGCAGTGTGGGTGACTTGCTGGCACCCTGTTGTAGCTGGCTGGCTTGCTGGAACACTTTGGTGGGTGGCTTGCCTGGTGTCACCCTGTTGTGGGTTGTTGGCTTGCTGGAACTCTGTCGTGGGTGGCTGGCTTGCTGCAACACTGTGGTGGGTGGCTGGCTGGCTTGCTGGAACAATGTGGTGGGTGACTGGCTTGGTGTCACCCTTTTGTGGGTTTCTGACTTGCTGGAACACTGTGGTGGGTGGCTGGCTTGGTGTCACCCTGTTGTGGATGGCTGGCTTGCTGGAACACTGTGGTGGGTGGCTGGCTTGTTGTCACCCTGTTGTGGGTGGCTTGCTTGCTGGAGCACTGTGGTGGGTGGCTGGCTTGGGGTCACCCTGTTGTGGGTGGCTTGCTCATTGGAACACTGTGGTGGGTGGCTGGCTTGGTGTCACCCTGTTGTGGGTGGCTTGCTTGCTGGAACACTGTGGTGGTTGGCTGGCTTGGGGTCACCCTGTTGTGGGTGGCTTGCTTGCTGGAACACTGTGGTGGGTGGCTGGCTTGGTGTCACCCTGTTGTGGGTGGCTTGCTTGCTGGAACACTGGTGGGTGGGTGGGTGGGTGGCTGGCTTAGAGTCACCCTGTTGCGGGTGGCTGGCTTGCTGGAACACTGTGGTGGGTGGCTGGCTGGCTTGCTGGAACACTGTGGTGGTTGGCTGGCTTGGTGTCACCCTGTTATGGGTGGCTGGCTTGCTGGACCACTGTGGTGGGTGGCTGGCTGGCTTGCTGGAACACTGTGGTGGGTGGCTGGCTGGCTTTCTGGAACACTGTGGTGGGTTGCTGGCTTGCTGGAACACTGTGGTGGGTGGCTTGCTTACTGAAACATTGTGGTGGGTGGCTTGCTTACTGAAACATTGTGGTGGGTGGCTGGCTTGGTGTCACCCTGTTGTGGGTGGCTTGCTTGCTAGAACACTGTGATGGGTGGCTGGCTTGGTGTCACCCTGTTGTGGGTGGCTGGCTTGCTGGAACACTGTGGTGGGTGGCTGGCTTGGTGTCACCCTGTTGTGGGTGGCTTGCTTGCTGGAACACTGTGGTGGGTGGCTGGCCTGGTGTCACCCTGTTGTGGGTGGCTTGCTTGCTGGAACACTGTGGTAGGTGGCTGGCTTGCTGGAACACTGTGGTGGGTGGCTGGCTTGGTGTCACCCTGTTGTGGATGGCTGGCTTGCTGGAACACTGCGGTGGGTGGGTGGCTTGTTGTCACCCTGTTGTGGGTGGTTTGCTTGCTGGAACACTGTGGTGGGTGGCTGGCTTGGTGTCACCCTGTTGTGGGTGGCTGGCTTGCTGGAACACTGTGGTGGGTGGCTGGCTTGTTCTCACCCTGTTGTCGGTGGCTTGCTTGCTAGAACACTGTGGTAGGTGGCTGGCTTGCTTGCTGGAACACTGTGGTGGGTGACTGGCTTGGTATCACCCTGTTGTGGGTGGGTGGCTTGCTTGCTGGAACACTGTGGTGGGTGGCTGATTTGTTGTCATCCTGTTGTGGGTGGCTTGATTGCTGGGACACTGTGGTGGGTGGGTGGCTGGCTTGGTGTCACCCTGTTGTGGGTGGCTTGCTGGAACACTGTTGTGGGTGGCTGGCTTGGTGTCGCCCTGTTGTGGGTGGCTGGCTTGCTGGAGCACTGTGGTGGGTGTAGAGATATGCCGGTTTTCGGTAATGCGATATTTCGCGGTATCGCATACACACGGTATTGTTATTGTGGTTATTTTTAAAATAAAATAAAATTTCTGCTCTCCAAGTCTGCCTTTAGAATTGATTCTTTTCAGTGAACTGGATGACTCGTTCACTCATTCAATAGAGACTGGTCTGGTAATATGATCCTAGAGTGAGAGAGCTTAGCTCCTCCCTGTAACCAATCAGATGGCTCCCAGCACACTGACATGCTGGAAACAACCTATCACAGTTACTTTGCTCTATACTGTAGCCGCATGCTTTCTCCTGGGCTCAGGCAGACAGACACAGAGCCACTTTCCTACTACAAGCAAATCTCTGAAAGTACCTATCTATTACTGTATACTGTCACTGTGTAGATAGATAGATAGATAGATAGATAGATAGATAGATAGATAGATAGATAGATAGATAGATAGATAGATAGATAGATAGATAGATAGATAGATAGATAGATAGATAGATAGATAGATAGATAGATAGATAGATAGATAGATAGATAGATAGATAGATAGATAGATAGATAGATAGATAGTCCCTGAAATCACTTTTTACGGCGTTCCACCTTTCTCTAACTTTGTCGTTAGTACCAATATGTACCATGACAGCTGGGTCCTCCCCAGCGCCATCCAACAATCTGTCCATGCTGTCTACAATGTCCCAAACTCGAGAGCCCGGTAAACAACATACTGTTCGGCGAGAACGATCTTTGTGACAGATTGCCCTCTCTGTTCCTCTAATAATAGAATCCCCTACCACAAGTATCTGCCTATTCTTTCCTGTATCCTTGCCCCCATCTTCACTGGAGGAGTTGTTCCCAAGGTTCCTCTGGTATTTTGGTGGAGCCTCAACTTGAATTTCTTCCAGCTTTTTGGTCATCTTCTCTCCCAATAGAGCAGCACCCTGCTCATTTAAGTGCAGCCCATCTCTGGTATAGAGCCAGTAACGGTATGAAAAGTCAGCCCAGTTTTCCAGAAACCCAAATCCTTCCTCCCTGCACCAGTTCCTCAGCCACTTGTTAAGTGCACCAAGCTCTTGCTGTCTCTCTGGTGTGGCTCCAGGTATGGGCAGAATTTCTGAAAATACTGCCTTGGAGGTCCTTTTCTTCAGTATAGTCCCTAAGTCTCTGAAATCATTTTGTAGGGCGGTCCATCTTCCTCTAACTTTGTCGTTAGTACCAATATGTACCATGACAGCTGGGTCCTCCCCAGCCCCATCCAACAATCTGTCCATGCAATCCACAATGTCCTGAACATGAGCGCCTGTTAAAAATCATACTGTTCGGCGAAAACGATCTTTGTGACACGGTGATAACGATCTTTGTGACGGTTTGCCCTCTCTATCCTTCTAATGATTTCGTCCCGCATCTGCCGATCCTTTCTTGTAAGCGTGGCTCCGATTTCACTGAAGAAGATGTTCCCCTGGCATTTTAGTGGAGTCTCAACATGAACATCACATTCTGGTGGAGTCGCAATGTGAATGTCGCATGCAGGTGAAGTCGCAATGTGAACATCACATTGTGGTAGAGTTTCGATGGGAATGTCACATTCTGCCGGAGTCTCATTGGGAATGTCGCATTCTGCCGGAGTCTCATTGGGAATGTCACATTTTGCTGGAGTCTCATTGGGAATGTCGCATTTTGCTGGAGTCTCATTGGGAATGTTGCATTCAGCTGGAGTCTCATTGGGAATATCGCATTCTGCTAGGGTCTCAACGGGATCCTCACATACTGTCGAAGACCTAGTGGGAACGTCACAATCTGCTGGAGTGTTAGCGGAAACGTCACAATCTGCTGTAGTCTTAGCCGGAACGTCACATTCTGCCAGTGTCTCGGCGGGAATGTTACATTGTGGAGAATTCTCAACGTGAACAACACATTTTGGCGAATTCAACATTTTTTCCAACTTTTTGGCCATTTTCTTTCCTAACAGAGTTGCACCCTGCTCGTTTAAGTGAAATCCGTCCCTGCTGTAGAGCAGGTAATTAATTGAAAAGTCAGTCCAGTTCTCCATGAAGCCAAAACCCTCCTTCTTGCACCAGTTCTTCAGCCACCTGTTAAGCCCCATAACCTCCTGCTGTCTCCTTGTTGTGGCTCGAGGTACAGGCAGTATTTCTGAAAATACTACCTTGGAGGTCCTTTTCTTCAATATAGCCCCTAAGGCCCTGAAATCATTTTGCAGAATGCTCCATCTTCTTCTGATGTTGTCGTTGGTGCCAATATGTACCATGACAGCTGGGTCCTCCCCAGCCTCATCCAACAATTTGTCCATCTGTTCTGCAATGTCCCGAACCCGTGCATTCGGGAAAAAACATACTGTTCGTTGATCACAGTCTTTCTGACAGATTGCTCTCTCTATCCCTTTAATAACTGAATCCCCTACCACCAGTATCTGCCTCTCTATTTTTGTAAGCTTGCTCCCATCTTCACTGGAGGAGGTGATCCCATGGCTCCCCTGGTATTTTGGTGCATTCTCAACATGAACGTCACATTGTGCTGTAGTCTCAACATGAACATCACATTGTGCTACAGTCTTAACATGAACATCACATTCTGGTGGTGTTTCAAAGGGAATGTCACATTCTGGTAAAATCTCAATGTGAATGTGACATTCTGGTGGATTCTTTTCGTGAACCTCATATTCAGGAGAAGTCTCAGTGTGAACCTCACATTCTGGAGGTGTCTCAGTGTAAATGTCACATTGTTTTGGAGCTTCAATGTGAACATCACATTCTTCCGGAGTGTCAGCGAGAACATCACATTCTTCCGAAGTATATGAGGGAACATCACATTCTGTTGGAGTCTCAGCGGGAGCATCACATTCTGGAGGAGACTCATTGTGATGATGAAATTCGGGAGACGTCTCATTGTGAACATCACATTCTGGAGGAGTACCATTGTGAACTTCACATTCTGGAGCACTCTCAATGTCAACGTCATATTGTGATGAAGTTTCAACATAAACGTCTCTTTCTACTGTAGTCTCAACGTGAACGTAACATTCTGGTGATGTCACAACAGGAATGTCACATTCAGCCTGAGTCTCAGTAGGACTATCACATTCTTCCTGAGTCTCAGCAGGAACATCACATTCTGGAGGAGACTCATTGTGATGATGAATTTCTGGAGAGGTCTTAATGTGAAAGTCACATTCTTGATTAGTCTCATTGTGAACATCACATTCTGGAGGAGTACCATTGTGAATGTCACATTCTAGAGCAGTCTCAATGTGAACTTCATATTGTGATGAAGTTTCAACATGAACGTCTCTTTCTTCTGCAGTCTCATGGGGAACGTCACATTCTGTTGATGTCACAACAGGAATGTCACATTCTTCTGGAGTCCTAATGTGTACATCACATTTTGGTTGGCCCTCAATGTGGATGTCACGTTGTTGCTCACTGGGGAAGGCCTGCTGCGTGGAATCCGTCTGCAATAAAATTCTGCCTTCATCTGCAATAGAAAAGAAGAATTAGATTTAGCACCTTCATCTACATTTCATATATATTTTCTTCATAAAACATCAGATTATACAGAGAAAAATTCAGTGCAAGGAACCTATAAATAAACACAACATGACAGGGACACAGGGATCACTACTGTTGGCCTTCGTATAAAAATTCTGGTTGCCTGGCAGTTATGCCAATCCACTAAATTTCAATGACTCAGGAAGCTGGTAACAAGCATTTTTAGTGGTGTGATGATGCGCTTTCATGTTTAAATGAGTGGGTGCGTCACAAAAGAAGTTGCAACAGGAGGTATTGGTGTCACTTGCTTGGCTTTGCATTGTGGTAGGGGCTTGTGAATCATCAGACCAGCTAAGCAGATGCTTTAACTGTCAGTTTTGCCCAGAAAGCTTGTCATTTCTCAGCCCTGAGATCAGACAGGAGAGGGGTTACTCGCTATGGGGGTCATACACCAGCCTGGCACCAGCTGATAGGTTTGCATTGGCCGGGAGAGAAAACAAGTGACTAATGTATTCGGAATAGTAATGTATGGTTTCCTATATTCTTATCATTGTTTTATAGATATTCATGCTGTTCCTTCAATTGCTATATATTAGTTATGCTTAACCCCCCTTTGACAGAATCTTTACCCCAGTAGGGGGAGGGCAGGAGGGACCAGCCAATCACAGGACTGATTCTGTCATATGAGGGGCGTTTTATGAAATCGGTGGGCCTGTGTGCAAAATCATAAGTTGAGCTCGGCTGCTTAATTAAAAATAAAAAAAGTGTTTTTTTTTCTTTTTTTCTGTTAAAAAAATAAAAAAAGTGGTGTACTTAGTGTGGCACAGTGAAGAGTAAGCATGGCGTTCATTGTGCCAGGGGTGGTGCTAGGATTGTAAGAGACCTGGGGTACCTTTGGGCACACCAAGTAGAAGAATAATGCGGTTCACGTAGCAGGCCGTGGTGAACAGTGGGTGTGGCCAAATTATGTTAACCACTTTACCACCGGAGGATTTTGCTGTCTTACGTCTGATCGACTTTTTGCGATTCGGCGCTGTGCGAATTTAACTGACAATTGCGCGGTCGTGCGACGCCGTACCCAAACTAAATGTACGTCCTTTTTTTCTTACAAACAGAGCTTTCTTTTGGTGGTATATGATCACCTGTGCGATTTTTACTTTTTGCACTATAAACAAAAAAAGAGCATAAATTTTGAAAAAATAACAATATTTTTCAAATTTTTTTATATGAAATTCCCACCCAAAAAAATGTAAAAATCAAATTTTTAAAAAATTTTTGGTCAATTTGTTTTCTGCTACCTATGTTTGGTAAAAAAAAATCACAATAAGCGTATTTTGATTGGTTTGCGCAAAAGTTATTGTGTTTACTAACTAAGGGAAAGATTTCTGTCATTTTTGGTGTTTTTTTTTTTAACGAGTAATGGCGGCGATCTGTGATTTTTTTTTTTTGCGGGACTGCGACATTGCGGCAGACAGATCGGACCCTTGACTGACATTTTTGACACTTTTGGGGGTACCAGTGACATTACTGCAGTAATCAGTGCTATATATATGCACTGTTACTGTAAAAATGACACTGGCAGGGAAGGGGTTAATTGTATTGGAGAGGGAGGGGTTAGGTGTGTCCTAGGGGTGTGTTTCTAACTGTGATGGGACATGGCTACTAGTGTAAAAACAGAGATCAACGGATTACCCTCAGCTTCTTTAGCAAGGCAGTGGTCGTCTTGGAGGTGTGTTTGGGGTCGTTATGTTGGAATATTGCCCTGTGGCCCAGTCTCTGAAGGGAGGGGATCATACTCTGCTTCAGTATGTCACAGTACATGTTGGCATTCATGGTTCCCTCAATGAACTGTAGCTCCCCAGTGTCGGCAGCACTCATGCAGCCCCAGACCATGACACTCCCACCATCACCACCATGCTTGGCTGTAGGCAAGACACACTTGTCTTTGTACTCCTCACCTTGTTGCCGCCGGCGCCACACACTCTTGACACTATCTGAACCAAATAAGTTTATCTTGGTCTCATCTCATCAGGCCACAGGACATGGTTCCAGTAATCCATGTCCTTAGTCTGATTGTCCTCAGCAAACTGTTTGCGGGCTTTCTTCTGCATCATCTTTAGAAGAGGCTTCCTTCTGGGACGACAGCCACGCAGACCAATTTGATGCAGTGTGTGGTGTATGGTCTGAGCACTGACAGCCTGACCCCCCACCTCTTCAACTTTTGTAGGAATGCTGGCCGCACGTATACATCTATTTCCCAAAGACAACCTCTGGATATGACACTGAGCATGTGCATTCAACTTTTTTGGTCGACCAAAGCGAGGCCTGTTCTGAGTGGAACCTGCTAAGCTACTATATGGTCTTGGCCACTGTGCTGCAGCTCAGTTTCAGGGTCTTGGCCAATCTTCTTATAGCCTAGGCCAGCCGTCAGTAAATGGTAGTCCGCGGTCAAAGAACGGACTGCACGATGCTTCCACCTGGACTGTCAGGCCGCCACTATAAGCAGTCCTTGGTTTGCTGGGACCTCACGTGTCCAAGCAACCAGTGACGTCCCGTGTATGCGCCCCACCCCACTCCTTCTTTCTACCGCTCCCGACTCACTCCCAGTCAGGCCGTGAGTTGGGGCTAGATGTCAAGTGCACGCCTGCCCCCCTGCTGTTTGCGGCTCTTGGCTCTCGCATTTTCTGCCCCCAAAGGTATGTGAGTCACATTTTTAAGGGGGTTGCTTATTTTATCAAGTGCAGACTGATGGGCATATTTTATGATAAGGGACATGCTGATGGGCACATTTTATGTTAAGAGCAACGCTGATGGACACGTTTTGTTTTGCCCAACAGAGTGCCCCCTAACATAAATTGTGCCCATCAGCGTGCCCCTATTTTATGTTAAGGGTCACGCTGATGGGCAAATTTTATGCTAACGGTTACACTGATGGCCATAATTAATGCTAAGGGTCATGGTGATGGGCACATTTTATGTTAAGGGTCATGCTGATGGACACGTTTTGTTTTCCCCATCTTTCTGAGTCCTAGCACAGACTTGAGATTCGGATCTTGGCCCAAAGAAAATTTTAGAAGCCGGACCTCCTTGAATGTTAATTCATTACCCCTGGCCTAGGCCATCTTTATGTAGAGCAACAATTCTTTTTTTCCGATCCTCAGAGAGTTCTTTGCCATGAGGTGCCATGTTGAACTTCCAGTGACCAGTATGAGTGAGTGAGAGCGATAACACCAAATTTAAAACACCTGCTCCCCATTCACACCTGAATATAACTAATGAGTCACATGATACCGGGGAGGGAAAATGGCTAATTGGGCCCAATTTGGACATTTTCACTTAGGGGTGTACTGACTTTTGTTGCCAGTGGTTTAGACATTAATGTGTGTTGAGTAGTGTTGAGCGAACACGGACTGTATTATTCGTGTTCGTACCGAATAATTGGATTTTTTGTACCCGAACACGGACACGGACACTTTACTGTATGTTCGGGTAAAAATCCGTGTTCGGTCGTTTTATTTCCGGGTTTTGCATGCTTTGGCGCTCTTTTCATGGCGGGCTTTCAACAGCCAATCAACAATCGTTTAACTGGTGTGCCTTAAGCCATCCCAGCCATGCCTGCAAATGTCTCAGTAGCTGTGATTGGCCGTCTGAAGCATGTGACCAAGTCTTTATAAGTTCGAGGCAGCCGCAGCGGCGTCATTATGCTGCTTAGATTCAGGGACAGAGCACACATCAACGTGCTGGCTGCTGATTAGGGAAAGATAGGCAGGAAAAAACCATTTGTGTCCGGATAGAATTGAGGGACAGGTCGGAGTGTTTAGGCAGGGCGAGTTGTAGGCATTTTAGGGATAGAGTCTGCTGAATTATAGGGTCAGTGTCTTCTACAAACTACAATCGATATTGCTGTGTGGGGGGTGGGGTCTGCACTCAATCCTGATCTACGATCTCTTCTCAATCCTGTTAGGGACAGAGTCTGCTGAATTTTAGGGAAACTGTGTTCTACAAACTACAATCGATATTGCTGTGTGGTGTGGGATTGGAGATAGGCAGGTGTCAGTGATCCACATCCATTTTTCTGTGTGTGAGCTGCAGTGAACACAATCTTTTTGGGCTGCAGTGAACACAATCTTTTTGGGCTGCAGTGAACACAATCTTTTTGGGCTGCAGTGAACACAATCTTTTTGGGCTGCAGTGAACACAATCTTTTTGGGGTGCAGTGAACAAAATCTTTTTGGGGTGCAGTGAACACAATCCTTTTTGGTGTGCAGTGAACACAATCTTTGTGGGGTGCAGTGAACAAAATCCTTTGTGGGGTGCAGTGAACACAATCTTTTTGGGGTGCAGTGAACAAAATCCTTTTTGGGGTGCAGTGAACAACATCCTTTTTGGGGTGCAGTGAACACAATCTTTTTGGGGTGCAGTGAACAAAATCCTTTGTGGGGTGCAGTGAACACAATCTTTTTGGGGTGCAGTGAACACAATCTTTTTGGGGTGGAGTGAACAACATCCTTTTTGGGGTGCAGTGAACAAAATCCTTTTTGGGGTGCAGTGAACAAAATCATTTTTGGGGTGCAGTGAACACAATCTTTTTGGGGTGCAGTGAACACAATCTTTGTGGGGTGCAGTGAACACAATCTTTTTGGGGTGGAGTGAACAACATCCTTTTTGGGGTGCAGTGAACAACATCCTTTTTGGGGTGCAGTGAACACAATCTTTTTGGGGTGCAGTGAACACAATCTTTGTGGGGTACAGTGAACAGAATCTTTGTGGGGTGCAGTGAACACAATCTTTGGGGGGTACAGTGAACACAATCTTTGTGAGGTGCAGTGAACACAATCTTTGTGGGGTGCAGTGAACACAATCATTGTGGGGTGCAGTGAACTCAATCTTTGTGGGGTACAGTGAACACAATCTCATACTTCTGAAGGTTTGAGGGTGCTGCCTGTTCCATACTCCCCCTACTCCTCATCTAGCCTTTTAGGGGTACAAACAATAGTAATTGGGGCCTAGTGTGGTTGTGTACGTGTGATATACATACACTTTTTTGGGATCATATTTTCTATTCCGCTATTTAATCAAAAACCTTTGGGGATCAGTTAAATTGGGGGATAGTCTGTGTTGGTACGTGTGAGAGAGATCCACCTTTCCAAGTTGTTGGGGTTCATCTCATACTTCTGAAGGTTTGAGGGTGCTGCCTGTTCCATACTCCCCCTACTCCTAGCCTTTTAGGGGTACAAACAATAGTAATTGGGGCCTAGTGTGGTTGTGTACGTGTGATATACATACACTTTTTTGGGATCATATTTTCTATTCCGCTATTTAATCAAAAACCTTTGGGGATCAGTTAAATTGGGGGATAGTCTGTGTTGGTACGTGTGAGAGAGATCCACCTTTCCAAGTTGTTGGGGTTCATCTCATACTTCTGAAGGTTTGAGGGTGCTGCCTGTTCCATACTCCCCCTACTCCTAGCCTTTTAGGGGTACAAACAATAGTAATTGGGGCCTAGTGTGGTTGTGTACGTGTGATATACATACACTTTTTTGGGATCATATTTTCTATTCCGCTATTTAATCAAAAACCTTTGGGGATCAGTTAAATTGGGGGATAGTCTGTGTTGGTACGTGTGAGAGAGATCCACCTTTCCAAGTTGTTGGGGTTCATCTCATACTTCTGAAGGTTTGAGGGTGCTGCCTGTTCCATACTCCCCCTACTCCTAGCCTTTTAGGGGTACAAACAATAGTAATTGGGGCCTAGTGTGGTTGTGTACGTGTGATATACATACACTTTTTTGGGATCATATTTTCTATTCCGCTATTTAATCAAAAACCTTTGGGGATCAGTTAAATTGGGGGATAGTCTGTGTTGGTACGTGTGAGAGAGATCCACCTTTCCAAGTTGTTGGGGTTCATCTCATACTTCTGAAGGTTTGAGGGTGCTGCCTGTTCCATACTCCCCCTACTCCTAGCCTTTTAGGGGTACAAACAATAGTAATTGGGGCCTAGTGTGGTTGTGTACGTGTGATATACATACACTTTTTTGGGATCATATTTTCTATTCCGCTATTTAATCAAAAACCTTTGGGGATCAGTTAAATTGGGGGATAGTCTGTGTTGGTACGTGTGAGAGAGATCCACCTTTCCAAGTTGTTGGGGTTCATCTCATACTTCTGAAGGTTTGAGGGTGCTGCCTGTTCCATACTCCCCCTACTCCTAGCCTTTTAGGGGTACAAACAATAGTAATTGGGGCCTAGTGTGGTTGTGTACGTGTGATATACATACACTTTTTTGGGATCATATTTTCTATTCCGCTATTTAATCAAAAACCTTTGGGGATCAGTTAAATTGGGGGATAGTCTGTGTTGGTACGTGTGAGAGAGATCCACCTTTCCAAGTTGTTGGGGTTCATCTCATACTTCTGAAGGTTTGAGGGTGCTGCCTGTTCCATACTCCCCCTACTCCTAGCCTTTTAGGGGTACAAACAATAGTAATTGGGGCCTAGTGTGGTTGTGTACGTGTGATATACATACACTTTTTTGGGATCATATTTTCTATTCCGCTATTTAATCAAAAACCTTTGGGGATCAGTTAAATTGGGGGATAGTCTGTGTTGGTACGTGTGAGAGAGATCCACCTTTCCAAGTTGTTGGGGTTCATCTCATACTTCTGAAGGTTTGAGGGTGCTGCCTGTTCCATACTCCCCCTACTCCTAGCCTTTTAGGGGTACAAACAATAGTAATTGGGGCCTAGTGTGGTTGTGTACGTGTGATATACATACACTTTTTTGGGATCATATTTTCTATTCCGCTATTTAATCAAAAACCTTTGGGGATCAGTTAAATTGGGGGATAGTCTGTGTTGGTACGTGTGAGAGAGATCCACCTTTCCAAGTTGTTGGGGTTCATCTCATACTTCTGAAGGTTTGAGGGTGCTGCCTGTTCCATACTCCCCCTACTCCTAGCCTTTTAGGGGTACAAACAATAGTAATTGGGGCCTAGTGTGGTTGTGTACGTGTGATATACATACACTTTTTTGGGATCATATTTTCTATTCCGCTATTTAATCAAAAACCTTTGGGGATCAGTTAAATTGGGGGATAGTCTGTGTTGGTACGTGTGAGAGAGATCCACCTTTCCAAGTTGTTGGGGTTCATCTCATACTTCTGAAGGTTTGAGGGTGCTGCCTGTTCCATACTCCCCCTACTCCTAGCCTTTTAGGGGTACAAACAATAGTAATTGGGGCCTAGTGTGGTTGTGTACGTGTGATATACATACACTTTTTTGGGATCATATTTTCTATTCCGCTATTTAATCAAAAACCTTTGGGGATCAGTTAAATTGGGGGATAGTCTGTGTTGGTACGTGTGAGAGAGATCCACCTTTCCAAGTTGTTGGGGTTCATCTCATACTTCTGAAGGTTTGAGGGTGCTGCCTGTTCCATACTCCCCCTACTCCTAGCCTTTTAGGGGTACAAACAATAGTAATTGGGGCCTAGTGTGGTTGTGTACGTGTGATATACATACACTTTTTTGGGATCATATTTTCTATTCCGCTATTTAATCAAAAACCTCTGGGGATCAGTTAAATTGGGGGATAGTCTGTGTTGGTACGTGTGAGAGAGATCCACCTTTCCAAGTTGTTGGGGTTCATCTCATACTTCTGAAGGTTTGAGGGTGCTGCCTGTTCCATACTCCCCCTACTCCTAGCCTTTTAGGGGTACAAACAATAGTAATTGGGGCCTAGTGTGGTTGTGTACGTGTGATATACATACACTTTTTTGGGATCATATTTTCTATTCCGCTATTTAATCAAAAACCTTTGGGGATCAGTTAAATTGGGGGATAGTCTGTGTTGGTACGTGTGAGAGAGATCCACCTTTCCAAGTTGTTGGGGTTCATCTCATACTTCTGAAGGTTTGAGGGTGCTGCCTGTTCCATACTCCCCCTACTCCTAGCCTTTTAGGGGTACAAACAATAGTAATTGGGGCCTAGTGTGGTTGTGTACGTGTGATATACATACACTTTTTTGGGATCATATTTTCTATTCCGCTATTTAATCAAAAACCTCTGGGGATCAGTTAAATTGGGGGATAGTCTGTGTTGGTACGTGTGAGAGAGATCCACCTTTCCAAGTTGTTGGGGTTCATCTCATACTTCTGAAGGTTTGAGGGTGCTGCCTGTTCCATACTCCCCCTACTCCTAGCCTTTTAGGGGTACAAACAATAGTAATTGGGGCCTAGTGTGGTTGTGTACGTGTGATATACATACACTTTTTTGGGATCATATTTTCTATTCCGCTATTTAATCAAAAACCTTTGGGGATCAGTTAAATTGGGGGATAGTCTGTGTTGGTACGTGTGAGAGAGATCCACCTTTCCAAGTTGTTGGGGTTCATCTCATACTTCTGAAGGTTTGAGGGTGCTGCCTGTTCCATACTCCCCCTACTCCTAGCCTTTTAGGGGTACAAACAATAGTAATTGGGGCCTAGTGTGGTTGTGTACGTGTGATATACATACACTTTTTTGGGATCATATTTTCTATTCCGCTATTTAATCAAAAACCTCTGGGGATCAGTTAAATTGGGGGATAGTCTGTGTTGGTACGTGTGAGAGAGATCCACCTTTCCAAGTTGTTGGGGTTCATCTCATACTTCTGAAGGTTTGAGGGTGCTGCCTGTTCCATACTCCCCCTACTCCTAGCCTTTTAGGGGTACAAACAATAGTAATTGGGGCCTAGTGTGGTTGTGTACGTGTGATATACATACACTTTTTTGGGATCATATTTTCTATTCCGCTATTTAATCAAAAACCTTTGGGGATCAGTTAAATTGGGGGATAGTCTGTGTTGGTACGTGTGAGAGAGATCCACCTTTCCAAGTTGTTGGGGTTCATCTCATACTTCTGAAGGTTTGAGGGTGCTGCCTGTTCCATACTCCCCCTACTCCTAGCCTTTTAGGGGTACAAACAATAGTAATTGGGGCCTAGTGTGGTTGTGTACGTGTGATATACATACACTTTTTTGGGATCATATTTTCTATTCCGCTATTTAATCAAAAACCTCTGGGGATCAGTTAAATTGGGGGATAGTCTGTGTTGGTACGTGTGAGAGAGATCCACCTTTCCAAGTTGTTGGGGTTCATCTCATACTTCTGAAGGTTTGAGGGTGCTGCCTGTTCCATACTCCCCCTACTCCTAGCCTTTTAGGGGTACAAACAATAGTAATTGGGGCCTAGTGTGGTTGTGTACGTGTGATATACATACACTTTTTTGGGATCATATTTTCTATTCCGCTATTTAATCAAAAACCTTTGGGGATCAGTTAAATTGGGGGATAGTCTGTGTTGGTACGTGTGAGAGAGATCCACCTTTCCAAGTTGTTGGGGTTCATCTCATACTTCTGAAGGTTTGAGGGTGCTGCCTGTTCCATACTCCCCCTACTCCTAGCCTTTTAGGGGTACAAACAATAGTAATTGGGGCCTAGTGTGGTTGTGTACGTGTGATATACATACACTTTTTTGGGATCATATTTTCTATTCCGCTATTTAATCAAAAACCTTTGGGGATCAGTTAAATTGGGGGATAGTCTGTGTTGGTACGTGTGAGAGAGATCCACCTTTCCAAGTTGTTGGGGTTCATCTCATACTTCTGAAGGTTTGAGGGTGCTGCCTGTTCCATACTCCCCCTACTCCTAGCCTTTTAGGGGTACAAACAATAGTAATTGGGGCCTAGTGTGGTTGTGTACGTGTGATATACATACACTTTTTTGGGATCATATTTTCTATTCCGCTATTTAATCAAAAACCTTTGGGGATCAGTTAAATTGGGGGATAGTCTGTGTTGGTACGTGTGAGAGAGATCCACCTTTCCAAGTTGTTGGGGTTCATCTCATACTTCTGAAGGTTTGAGGGTGCTGCCTGTTCCATACTCCCCCTACTCCTAGCCTTTTAGGGGTACAAACAATAGTAATTGGGGCCTAGTGTGGTTGTGTACGTGTGATATACATACACTTTTTTGGGATCATATTTTCTATTCCGCTATTTAATCAAAAACCTCTGGGGATCAGTTAAATTGGGGGATAGTCTGTGTTGGTACGTGTGAGAGAGATCCACCTTTCCAAGTTGTTGGGGTTCATCTCATACTTCTGAAGGTTTGAGGGTGCTGCCTGTTCCATACTCCCCCTACTCCTAGCCTTTTAGGGGTACAAACAATAGTAATTGGGGCCTAGTGTGGTTGTGTACGTGTGATATACATACACTTTTTTGGGATCATATTTTCTATTCCGCTATTTAATCAAAAACCTTTGGGGATCAGTTAAATTGGGGGATAGTCTGTGTTGGTACGTGTGAGAGAGATCCACCTTTCCAAGTTGTTGGGGTTCATCTCATACTTCTGAAGGTTTGAGGGTGCTGCCTGTTCCATACTCCCCCTACTCCTAGCCTTTTAGGGGTACAAACAATAGTAATTGGGGCCTAGTGTGGTTGTGTACGTGTGATATACATACACTTTTTTGGGATCATATTTTCTATTCCGCTATTTAATCAAAAACCTCTGGGGATCAGTTAAATTGGGGGATAGTCTGTGTTGGTACGTGTGAGAGAGATCCACCTTTCCAAGTTGTTGGGGTTCATCTCATACTTCTGAAGGTTTGAGGGTGCTGCCTGTTCCATACTCCCCCTACTCCTAGCCTTTTAGGGGTACAAACAATAGTAATTGGGGCCTAGTGTGGTTGTGTACGTGTGATATACATACACTTTTTTGGGATCATATTTTCTATTCCGCTATTTAATCAAAAACCTCTGGGGATCAGTTAAATTGGGGGATAGTCTGTTTTGGTACGTGTGAGAGAGATCCACCTTTCCAAGTTGTTGGGGTTCATCTCATACTTCTGAAGGTTTGAGGGTGCTGCCTGTTCCATACTCCCCCTACTCCTAGCCTTTTAGGGGTACAAACAATAGTAATTGGGGCCTAGTGTGGTTGTGTACGTGTGATATACATACACTTTTTTGGGATCATATTTTCTATTCCGCTATTTAATCAAAAACCTTTGGGGATCAGTTAAATTGGGGGATAGTCTGTGTTGGTACGTGTGAGAGAGATCCACCTTTCCAAGTTGTTGGGGTTCATCTCATACTTCTGAAGGTTTGAGGGTGCTGCCTGTTCCATACTCCCCCTACTCCTAGCCTTTTAGGGGTACAAACAATAGTAATTGGGGCCTAGTGTGGTTGTGTACGTGTGATATACATACACTTTTTTGGGATCATATTTTCTATTCCGCTATTTAATCAAAAACCTCTGGGGATCAGTTAAATTGGGGGATAGTCTGTTTTGGTACGTGTGAGAGAGATCCACCTTTCCAAGTTGTTGGGGTTCATCTCATACTTCTGAAGGTTTGAGGGTGCTGCCTGTTCCATACTCCCCCTACTCCTAGCCTTTTAGGGGTACAAACAATAGTAATTGGGGCCTAGTGTGGTTGTGTACGTGTGATATACATACACTTTTTTGGGATCATATTTTCTATTCCGCTATTTAATCAAAAACCTTTGGGGATCAGTTAAATTGGGGGATAGTCTGTGTTGGTACGTGTGAGAGAGATCCACCTTTCCAAGTTGTTGGGGTTCATCTCATACTTCTGAAGGTTTGAGGGTGCTGCCTGTTCCATACTCCCCCTACTCCTAGCCTTTTAGGGGTACAAACAATAGTAATTGGGGCCTAGTGTGGTTGTGTACGTGTGATATACATACACTTTTTTGGGATCATATTTTCTATTCCGCTATTTAATCAAAAACCTTTGGGGATCAGTTAAATTGGGGGATAGTCTGTGTTGGTACGTGTGAGAGAGATCCACCTTTCCAAGTTGTTGGGGTTCATCTCATACTTCTGAAGGTTTGAGGGTGCTGCCTGTTCCATACTCCCCCTACTCCTAGCCTTTTAGGGGTACAAACAATAGTAATTGGGGCCTAGTGTGGTTGTGTACGTGTGATATACATACACTTTTTTGGGATCATATTTTCTATTCCGCTATTTAATCAAAAACCTCTGGGGATCAGTTAAATTGGGGGATAGTCTGTGTTGGTACGTGTGAGAGAGATCCACCTTTCCAAGTTGTTGGGGTTCATCTCATACTTCTGAAGGTTTGAGGGTGCTGCCTGTTCCATACTCCCCCTACTCCTAGCCTTTTAGGGGTACAAACAATAGTAATTGGGGCCTAGTGTGGTTGTGTACGTGTGATATACATACACTTTTTTGGGATCATATTTTCTATTCCGCTATTTAATCAAAAACCTTTGGGGATCAGTTAAATTGGGGGATAGTCTGTGTTGGTACGTGTGAGAGAGATCCACCTTTCCAAGTTGTTGGGGTTCATCTCATACTTCTGAAGGTTTGAGGGTGCTGCCTGTTCCATACTCCCCCTACTCCTAGCCTTTTAGGGGTACAAACAATAGTAATTGGGGCCTAGTGTGGTTGTGTACGTGTGATATACATACACTTTTTTGGGATCATATTTTCTATTCCGCTATTTAATCAAAAACCTTTGGGGATCAGTTAAATTGGGGGATAGTCTGTGTTGGTACGTGTGAGAGAGATCCACCTTTCCAAGTTGTTGGGGTTCATCTCATACTTCTGAAGGTTTGAGGGTGCTGCCTGTTCCATACTCCCCCTACTCCTCATCTAGCCTTTTAGGGGTACAAACAATAGTAAATGGGGCCTAGTGTGGTTGTGTACGTGTGATATACATACACTTTTTTTGGATCATATTTTCTATTCCGCTATTTAATCAAAAACCTTTGGGGATCAGTTAAATTGGGGGATAGTCTGTGTTGGTACGTGTGAGAGAGATCCACCTTTCCAAGTTGTTGGGGTTCATCTCATACTTCTGAAGGTTTGAGGGTGCTGCCTGTTCCATACCCCCCCTACTCCTCATCTAGCCTTTTAGGGGTACAAACAATAGTAATTGGGGCCTAGTGTGGTTGTGTACGTGCGAGATACATACACTTTTTTTGATCATATTTCCTATTCCGCTATTCAATAAAAACCTTTGAGGATCAATTGAATTGCGGGATAGTCTGTGTCGGTACGTGTGAGAGAGATCCACCTTTCCAAGTTGTTGGGGTTCATCTCATACTTCTGAAGGTTTGAGGGTGCTGCCTGTTCCATACCCCCCCTACTCCTCATCTAGCCTTTTAGGGGTACAAACAATAGTAATTGGGGCCTAGTGTGGTTGTGTACGTGCGAGATACATACACTTTTTTTGATCATATTTCCTATTCCGCTATTCAATAAAAACCTTTGAGGATCAATTGAATTGCGGGATAGTCTGTGTCGGTACGTGTGAGAGAGATCCACCTTTCCAAGTTGTTGGGGTTCATCTCATACTTCTGAAGGTTTGAGGGTGCTGCCTGTTCCATACCCCCCCTACTCCTCATCTAGCCTTTTAGGGGTACAAACAATAGTAATTGGGGCCTAGTGTGGTTGTGTACGTGCGAGATACATACACTTTTTTTGATCATATTTCCTATTCCGCTATTCAATAAAAACCTTTGAGGATCAATTGAATTGCGGGATAGTCTGTGTCGGTACGTGTGAGAGAGATCCACCTTTCCAAGTTGTTGGGGTTCATCTCATACTTCTGAAGGTTTGAGGGTGCTGCCTGTTCCATACTCCCCCTACTCCTCATCTAGCCTTTTAGGGGTACAAACAATAGTAATTGGGGCCTAGTGTGGTTGTGTACGTGTGATATACATACACTTTTTTTGGATCATATTTTCTATTCCGCTATTCAATAAAAACCTTTCTAGGGCAAGATCTTAAATTACAGAAATATGAGGAGACCGTCAAATAAGGGCCGTGGCCTGGGTCGTGGTGCTGCTGGTAGAGCTCCTGTTGCAAGGAGAGGACATGGTCGATCTGTGCCAGCTACACGCACAAGTGAAACACCTTCCTCAAGTGTGAGTAGGCGACAGAACCTGCATCAGTATTTGGTAGGGCATCAAACGCCCCTAGAAGTGATGAGGCCAGAACAAGTTGAGGCGATAGTAGATTGGTTTGCTGCTGACAGTGCCTCCAGTTCCTTCACATTGTCTCCCACCCAGTCTACTGCAGAAAGGTCAGAGTTGGCACCTGCAGCCAATGTCCAACCGTCTTTCACCTCACCCCCTTGCAAATCAGGCCAGCAGTCTGAGCCCCAAGCCATACAGCAGTCTCTTATTCTTTTTGAGGACTCTGTCAGCAGGGTTTCCCAGGGCCATCCACCTAGCCCTGCCCCAGAAGTGGAAGAGATTGAGTGCAGCGATGCCCAACCACTTATTTCTCAAGATGAGTACATGCAAGGATCATCGCAGCACGTCTCCGATGATGACGAAACGCAGGTGCCAACTGCTGCGGCGTTCAGCATTGTGGAGACCGACAAGGAGGGCAGGGGTGAAGACTGGGTGGAAGATGATGTGGAGGACGATGAGGTCCTCGACCCCACATGGAATGAACGTCATGCAGGTGACCTGAGTAGTTTGGAGGAAGAGGCGGTGGTCGCACAGAGCCACCAGCACAGCAGAAGAGGGAGCAGGGTGCAGAAGCGGAGCGGCCGTGCCCTAGACACTACGCCCGCTACTGCCCAACGCAGCAAGGGAACGAGCGCACCAAAGTCAGCTCAAAGGAGTTCTCTAGCGTGGAAGTTCTTTAGAAAATGTGCTGATGACAGGACACGAGTGGTTTGCACCCTGTGCAATCAGAGCTTGAAGCGAGGCATGAACCTTCTCAACCTGAGCACAACCTGCATGATCAGGCATCTAAGTGCAAAGCACGAGCTGCAGTGGAGTACACACCTTCAAAACCAAGAAACGTCTCTGGCTCATCCTGCTTCCTCTTCTGCTGCAGTCTCGGCCGCTCCAGCCACATCTGTAGTGATACCGGCACCTGCCACCCCGCAAACAGACGATCTGTCAGCAACACCACCACCTGGGTCACCAACAACCATCTCCACAATGTCCCGTGGAAGCGTTCAGCTTTCCATCTCCCAAACACTTGAGAGGAAGAGGAAGTACCCCCCTACCCACCCGCGATCCCTGGCCCTGAATGCCAGCATTTCAAAATTATTGGCCTTTGAAATGCTGTCATTCCGTCTGGTGGAGACGCACAGTTTTAAAAACCTTATGTCGGTGGCTGTCCCACAGTACGTCGTGCCCAGCCGCCACTACTTTTCCAGGCAAGCCATCCCTTCCCTGAACAACCAAGTGGGGGAAAATATCAGGTGTGCACTGCGCAACGCCATCTGTGCCAAGGTCCACCTAACTACGGATACGTGGACCAGTAAGCACGGTCAGGGGCGTTATATCTCCCTAACGGCACACTGGGTAAATGCAGTGGCGGATGGGCCTGAGGCGGATAGCAATTTGGCGCATGTCCTTCCACCACCGAGGATTGCAGGGCGCTTCAGTTTGCCTCCTGTTCGTAACTCCTCCTACTCCGCTTCCTCATCCTCTACCGCCTCCTCATCCGGACAGCGTAACACCTTCACCACCAACTTCAGCACGGCCAGGGGTAAACGACAGCAGGCAGTTTTACAACTTGCCTGTTTGGGGGACAAACCACACACCGCGCAGGAGTTGTGGAGGAGCATGGAACAGCAGACAAATGAGTGATTGCTGCCAGCGAGCCTCAAGCCCGGCCTGGTGGTGTGTGATAACGGGCGAAATCTCATAGCAGCTCTGGGCCTAGCCGGTTTGACGCACATCCCTTGCCTGGCGCATGTGCTGAATTTGGTGGTGCAGAGGTTCCTTAAAAACTACCCCGATATGTCAGAGCTGCTGCAGAAAGTGCGGGCCGTTTGTGCGCACTTTCGGCGTTCTCACCCTGCTGCTGCTCGCCTGGCAGCGCTGCAGCGTAACTTCGGCCTTCCCGCTCACCGCCTCATATGTGACGTGCCCACAAGGTGGAACTCCACCTTGCACATGCTGGAAAGACTGTGCGAGCAGCAGCAGGCCATAGTGGAGTTTCAGCTGCAGCACGCACGCGTGAGTCGCTCTGCGGAACAGCACCACTTCACCACCAATAACTGGGCCTCCATGCGAGACCTGTGTGCCTTGTTGCGCTGTTTTGAGTACTCCACCAACATGGCCAGTGGCAATGACGCCGTTCTCAGCTTAACTATCCCACTTCTATGCCTCCTTGAAAAAACAATTCGGGCGATGATGGAAGAGGATGTGGCACAGGATGAGGAGGAGGAGGAGGATGAAGAGGTAACATTTCCAAGGCTTTCAGGGCAGTCATTCGCAAGGGGCTCCGAGGGTGGGTTCCTGCACACGCAAACGCCAGGGACGCAATTGTCCAGCAGGGGCACAGTTCTGGAGGATGAGGAGGATGAGGAGGAGGAGGAGCTGGAGGAGGAGATGGAACCATGTTCACAGCAGGGTGGCACCCAGGCCAGCTCATGGCCATCACTGGTGCGTGGCTGGGGGGATACAGAGGACACGGACGATACACCTCCCACAGAGGACAGCCTTTCGTCGCCTCTGGGCAGCCTGGCACACATGAGCGATTACATGCTGCAGTGTCTCCACAACGACCGCCGAGTTGCCCACATTCTAACTTGTGCTGATTACTGGGTGGCCACGCTGCTGGATCCCCGTTACAAGGACAACGTACCGTCCTTAATTCACTCACTGGAGCGCGATCGCAAGATGCGCGAGTACAAGCGCACGCTGGTAGACGCCATGCTGCTGGCATTCCCATCTGACAGCGGGGCCACAGTGGAAGCACAAGGCAGAGGAGGAGGAGGAGGAGGTCGCCAACGCAACCAGGGCACCGCCAGCACCTCAGAAGGCAGGGTTAGCATGGCCGAAATGTGGAAAAGCTTTGTCAGCACGCCACAACAAACAGCAGCACCAGCAGCTCAGATGGAACGTCTTAGCAGGAGGCAGCATTTTACCAACATGGTGGAGCAGTATGTGTGCACACGCCTACATGTAGTGAATGACGGGTCTGCCCCCTTCAACTTCTGGGTCTCCAAATTGGGCACATGGCCTGAGCTTGCCCTTTACGCCTTGGAGGTGCTGGCGTGCCCTGCAGCCAGTGTATTATCTGAACGGGTATTTAGCACGGCTGGGGGCGTTATAACAGACAAGCGCAGCCGCCTGTCCAGAGACAATGTGGACAAGCTCACGTTCATTAAAATGAACCAGGCATGGATCCCACGGGACTTTTCCGTACCTTATGCAGAATAGCAATGGATACCGACCTTACCCACCCATTGTTCCATTTTTGCTCTTTCTCACTCTTTTGGGGTGTACCCTCATTTAAAATTTTTGAAAAGAAGCAGTGTTGGCTACCTCGTCCTCCTCCTCAGGGCCAGATTAATGTAGGGGCTATTGGAGCTGCAGCTCCAGGCCCCTACCTTTTATATAGGCCCCGGGTTGGCCATATTCACTGTTACCGCTCTTCTGTCACTTGTAAACACAGAAGTCTGGCTTCTATGCTCGCTTCCCCAGGCAGCACCCTCAGAACCTCCCCACACAGCGTGAAGGCCGGACAAGGAGGGACAGTTGGCGATGCATGGATGTGTTTATGGGCTTCAGAGACAGCATCCCATGTTGAATTAGGCATGCATGGCTGCACCCTTCCTCCTCTGGGTGCATGGCAAGGCACGGCCCTTAAGGCCCTTCAAAATCCTCAGCACCAAGCCCATGATGCTGTTAATCCGGCCCTGGTCCTCCTCCACCGCCGCTTCCACCTACACCGCCCATAGGTGTGCGCAGCCTATTGCATTAAGGTGTGCACCCCAAAGTTGAAATACACATGCATGTGTTTGCCAGCAGGGAGAGTAATGTATCGGGGCCATGTACCTGTAGGCAAGGAGAAATAGAGCAGAGCAGGTCCCAGGGAGATCTTTCCCATCTCCTCACTGGCAATGCTATGTGCCCTAGGTGATTAGGGTGTGCCCAGGCACACCCAGCACACCCTGTGCGCACGCCTATGTCACCGCCACATCCACCACCACCTCAACCTCCCTCCTACTCCATATGGGCCTCGTCCTTCAGAGATGAAGAAGAACATTGTTTTATTTTTCTGTTTTTTTTTTGTTGTTTTAAGTTATTTCCCTATCCACATTTGTTTGCAGAGCACTTGCCATGCTCTTAATTACGTTTTGCTGCCATTTGCAGCACTCTAGCCCTTTCCTTTGGTGTTTTAGAGCCATTTTAGTGCCTTAAAGTTCGGGTCCCCATTGACTTCAATGGGGTTCGGTGTCCGGGAAAAGTTCGGTAAAAGTCCGGGACACGGACCCGGACTTTTTTTTAAAGTTCGGCCGAACCCGTCGAACACGGACATCTAGGTGTTCGCTCAACCCTAGTGTTGAGTTATTTTGAGGGGACAGCAAATTTACACTGTTATACAAGCTGTACACTCACTACTTTACATTGTAGCAAAGTGTCATTTCTTCAGTGTTGTCACATGAAAAGATAGAATAAAATATTTACACAAATGTGAGGGGTGTACTTACTTTTGTGAGATACTGTATAAACCTCAGCACAATTATTTAAAAAATAAAATAAAACTCTTCCATTGTGTCTGATTTTGTGTACATTGAAAATAAATGGAGAGCTAACACTTCATCTGAGCCGACCATAAAGGATTATTTCACCTTTTAGCTAAGAATAATAAATGGCAATTTTTTAGCAGGTAAGAAATCGTACATTTACTTTTTTGTTTTAGGATCCTGTAAAGCATTGCACTGAGATTAGCAGATCCCGGGTACCATGCCGCTCTCCTTCACACTGGCAGTTAAAAAAAAAAAAAAAAAATCGGTTGGCAGCTAACAGGTGAGGAGAGAGAGTTGGGGGGGAGGGGAGACTTAGCCCCCTGTATACAGCTCCAAGATTTACAGTTTGTTTCTCTTGATCCCTATAATCCTATCTATCGATCCCTATATCCCTCACAATCCCTATACATGTGTACATATGGGGGGAGGGGTGACCTGTCATCAATGGGGTGGAAGGATCCAATGAAAGGGTGTCGGTTATTTTATATCTATTAATATCCACAACACTTACCAATCCCAGTGTCGGTATTTCGGGGAGGTCCATTGGCTTTACGGCCGAGACCAATACATCTGAGAACGGCTCTGGCGCAGCCGCGCACAAAAGCCCGAGCCCTCTTCATTTTGGGGGGCTTCTTGGTTGGGGTATCTGCAGGATGGTCACTGATACCTTCTTCCATAGCTGCTCTTCCTATGGGGGGTTTCTCTTTGGTGTTTTTCAGAGAAAAAAGCTGTTTACATTTAAATTGGTTCATTATTAAGAATAATGAAACACGCTTTAAACGTACAACAATGAAATCGCAATGAAATTGAATTCAAATGAAATCAAATCCAATGAAATCGCAAGAAATATCTCAGCAGAGATAAAGACAGGTCTTCACTGGTCAGCGTCAACACTTGTCTCAGTGATTTCCCGCTCCTGCGGCTCCTTATATAGGCTATGGCTCCTCCCACTGGTCATGTGACTTTTTTTTAAATCTCACGATGACTCAGCAAAAAAAAATAACTGACGATTTTTCTTAAAGGAGCCTCGTCCTTGTTTGTGAGCTGTGTGAATTCAGGCTGTAGACTCAGTATACGGATCTAATAGGGATACGGCTCCTGTAATAACATGTTTTTCTGGAAGTGACCGTTATTTTCACTGACATTTAACCCTTACAGTCCCATGGCTGAAATAAAGATCTGTATTCCTATGATAAGACGGTGAATGGAGTCTTATAAATCCTCCCAGAGATCAAATCTTCCCATTTATTTCATCATTCTTACAAAACAATTATTTTTCCACTTTTTAACCCTTTACCTGCCAAACCATTTTTTTCCCTTTCAGCTTTAAACCCTTTCACTACCAAATTATATATTTCATTGTTTTTAACAATTTAACATTAAAACCAATGCCCCCCCCCCCTTTCATTTATTAACCCTTTCACTGCCAAGCCAAATAACCCCCTCCACACACACTTTAACCCTTTCACTGCCAAGCCTTTTTTTTTTTTTCTCATTTCTTGCCCATATGTTAAAATATAAATAAAGGAAAACATTTTTAGTTTTAGTTTTGGATGGAGTGGAGAGGGATTAGAACACCTGTTAGGTTTTTATCGCTGTGTGCGCCCCCTTTTGGGATATCCACTCTCTTTGTGTTTCATGTTTACCATTACCACCAAAAGTGAAAGAAAACTCCAATATTTGGGTTGTCACCAGAAGCAGAATTAGAGGGGAAATCTTCCAATGGGGACACTAGTTCTGGTGACAACCTGGGATTATGTCACTTTGGGGGATTTTTCTAACTTTTGTTTTTGGCTTTGGGACAGGAAGTGAAGGGAAATCTCCCCAATGGGGACACAGATGGCAAAGAAATCCTGACAGAGGTTCTATACCTCCCTTACTCTATTCTAAATGGGGGAAAAAAATGTATTTAGTTCTATTTTAACATTTAAGTTGTATGTGGGGAGGGGGGGTGATGGGGAGTCTGAAAGAAGGTGCAGCATATTACACATGGGGCTCAGCGGGGGTGGAGTGTCTGCAGACACGAGCAACTGCTACTTTCAGAGAGGGGGAGGGGAGAGAGCTCAAATAGTTATTTTGAGGGTAATTTTAACCCTTTCACTGCTGGACATTTTTATGTACCTTTTTCCATTTTCCATTTTTTTTTTTCCAATGTGCTAATTGCTCATTTCTACCCTCAAAGCATTCCATAGTTTGTGAAGTGTTGAAGGCCCCGCCCATTCACACCTCTGACATACATCTGGATGGGAAACGCCCATTTTTTCAAGCGTTTTCTTTTTTTTACCCAACAAGCATAGAGCAGTCTATTTGTTTCATTGGGCCGCCCTATATGCGACAAACATGGCAATGTAGCGCATGGCGTGTTCCGGGTCACGTTTTTTATTGTTCGCAACGATTCCTCACATGTGGGGTTCGAATACCGTTTACATATATGTGCGCGACTTGAATATGCGTTCTCTTCTGCATGCGAGCACTGAGGGATCGGGGCATTAAACGGTTTTTTTTTTTCCTATTTATTTTATTCTTTATTTTACACGGTCCCTTTCATTTCTGTCACTTTTATTCCTATTACAAGGAATGTAGACGTCCCTTGTAAAAGAATATAAGGATAAGGATGACCGGTCCTCTTTTTGGAGGGATGTAGGGTCAAAAAGACCCCAAATCTCTTCTTTACCTTTAACCACTTCCCCCAAATGTACGCCCCGTACGTCCTTGGGTGTCAGTGGTAATACCGGGATGGTGGGGGCACCTACAGGCATCATCTCCGTATCATTGTTTGCAGCCAGCGAATTCTGTACAAAGCAGAAGTCATCTGAGGGGCCAATTAGCCACTGGATCACTTCTGCGGGTTCCGGAAGGCGGTCCCTCCCCTGCCCCCGCCCCCACCACTCCAGTCCCATCGTGGAGGCCGGGAGTGGTGTGGCCGGGGGCGATGGTTGCCCTGTACAGAGAGAGAGGAACTGCCATCATTCTCCTCTCTCTTTAACTCTGCAAACCGGGAGCGACGAGTATTCATCATTTCCCGGCTTTGACCCCTTTGTTCACCTGTCCATCAGTGACCAGAAAAGCAGCGGATCGGACCGATCTCAGTCTGATCTGCTGCATGGGGGACCAGAGAAGAGATTTGGGGTCTAATAGACCCCAAATCTCTCCATAAAGAGGACTTGTCACAGCCCATGCTGTCACAAGAGATGCTGTTCATCCCTTGGGATACAATAAAGTTATTACCAAAATATAAAATAAAGAAAAGGGTAAAAAATTGTTTTTTTTGTAAAATAAATAATAAAAAAATAAATAAAGCCCCCCCTTCCCACTGTGCTTACGTGCAAATGGAAATTGATACGTTACTCCTGCACACATATGTAAACGTTGATCGCACCGCACATGTGGGGTATTGTTGAACGTCAAAGCGATGCGATAATTCTATCACCAGACCTCCTGTGCAACTCTAAACTGGTAACCAGTAAAGGCATTTAAAGCGTCGCCTATGGAGAGTTTAAAGCAATGTAGTTTGCTGCCATTCCACGGGCAGACGCAATTTTAAAGCCTGACATGTTAGGTATCTTTTTACTCTGCGTAACATTATCTTTCACAGTATAAAAAAAGATTGGGCTAAGTTTACTGGTTTATTGTTTTTTTATACTTAAAAGTGTTTTTTTCCTAAAAAAATTGTGTTTAAAAAAAACGCTGAGCAAATACCGTGTGACATACAAAAATCGCAACACACACCATTTTATTCTATAGGGTCTCTGCTGAAAAAAAATATATATAATTTTTTGGGGTTCTAAGTAATTTTCTAGCAAAAAAAAAAAAAAATAGATTTTTACATGTAGGAGCGAAGTGTCAGAATAGGTTTGGGAAGGAGGGGGTTAAAAGCAAATGCTTTCAAAAAAATAATAATGTTTACTTCCAGCCTGGACTGGAGGTCACGTCATGACGTCGCTCTGGTCCTCCAAGGTCATAGAGTGGATGAAAGAGTACTAACTCTTTGATGGTTTATGGGAGCAGCTGGCCGCAACGCCAGATCCTTTCTCAGGTGAACTGGCGGAAACGGTAAGCCCGGGAAACACCGACGAGTGTTTCATGAGCCGCTTGGAGCGGTTTCATGAGAAAGCTGGGTACTGGGGTTATGGGGGATATTTTCAGCTATAATCCCGGGAAACCACTTGCAGATTCCAACGGATATATACGTATTGCAGGTGGCAAGTGGTTAAAGTAGATCTCATATAAGCTTTAATGTTAATTTCATGTTATGCAGCTTTCATTAACCCCTTACTTACTGGGCACCTAAACCCCCTTCCTGCCCAGGCCAATTTTCAGCTTTCAACTCTGTCACTTTTTGAATGACAATTGCGCGGTCATGCTACACTGTACCCATATGATATTTTTATCATTTCTTTTCATAAAAATAGAGCTTTCTTTTGGTGGTATTTAATCCCTACTGGGGTTTTATTTTTTTGCTAAACAAACAAAAAAATGTTATGTTAAGGGTCATGCTGATGGGCACAATTTATGTTAAAGGGCACTCGAATGGGCATATTTTATGTTAAGAGCATTGCTGATGGACACATTATGTTTTGCCCATCATCAGAGTGCCCCCTAACATTAAATGTGCAAATCGGCATGCCCCTTATTTTATGTTAAGAGCAACACTGATGGACGCGTTTTGTTTTGCCCGTCTCTCTGAGTCATAGCACAGACTTGAGATTCGGACCTCGGCCCAAAGCAAATTTTAGCGGCCGGACCTCCTTGAATGTTAATTCATTACCCCTGGCCTATGCCATCTTTATGTAGAGCAACAATTCTTTTTTCAGATCCTTAGAGAGTTCTTTGCCATGAGGTGCCATGTTGAACTTCCAGTGACCAGTATGAGAGTGAGAGCGATAACACCAAATTTAACACACCTGCTCCCCATTCTCACCTGAGACCGTGTATCACTAACGAGTCACATGACACCGGGGGAGGGAAAATGGCGAATTGGGCCCAATTTGGACACATTCAGTTAGGGGTGTACTGACTTTTGTTGTCAGTGGTTTAGACATTAATGTGTGTTGAGTTATTTTGAAGGGACAGCAAATTTACACTGTTATACAAGCTGTACACTCACTACTTTACATTGTAGCAAAGTGTCATTTCTTCAGTGTTGTCACATGAAAAGATAGAATAAAATATTTACACAAATGTGAGGGTGTACTTACTTTTGTGAGCTACTGTATAAACCTCAGCACAATTATTTAAAAAATAAAATAAAACTCTTCCATTGTGTCTGATTTTGTGTACATTGAAAATAAATGGAGAGCTAACACTTCATCTGAGCCGACCATAAAGGATTATTTCACCTTTTAGCTAAGAATAATAAATGGCAATTTTTTAGCAGGTAAGAAATCGTACATTTACTTTTTTTTCTTTTAGGATCCTGTAAAGCATTGCACTGAGATTAGCAGATCCCGGGTACCATGCCGCTCTCCTTCACACTGGCAGTTAAAAAAAAAAATAAATCGGTTGGCAGCTAACAGGTGAGGAGAGAGAGTTGGGGGGAGGGGAGACTTAGCCCCCTGTATACAGCTCCAAGATTTACAGTTTGTTTCTCTTGATCCCTATAATCCTATCTATCGATCCCTATATCCCTCACAATCCCTATACATGTGTACATATGGGGGGAGGGGTGACCTGTCATCAATGGGGTGGAAGGATCCAATGAAAGGGTGTCGGTTATTTTATATCTATTAATATCCACAACACTTACCAATCCCAGTGTCGGTATTTCGGGGAGGTCCATTGGCTTTACGGCCGAGACCAATACATCTGAGAACGGCTCTGGCGCAGCCGCGCACAAAAGCCCGAGCCCTCTTCATTTTGGGGGGCTTCTTGGTTGGGGTATCTGCAGGATGGTCACTGATACCTTCTTCCATAGCTGCTCTTCCTATGGGGGGTTTCTCTTTGGTGTTTTTCAGAGAAAAAAGCTGTTTACATTTAAATTGGTTCATTATTAAGAATAATGAAACGCGCTTTAAACGTACAACAATGAAATCGCAATGAAATTGAATTCAAATGAAATCAAATCCAATGAAATCGCAAGAAATATCTCAGCAGAGATAAAGACAGGTCTTCACTGGTCAGCGTCAACACTTGTCTCAGTGATTTCCCGCTCCTGCGGCTCCTTATATAGGCTATGGCTCCTCCCACTGGTCATGTGACTTTTTTTTTTTAATCTCACGATGACTCAGCAAAAAAAAAATAACTGACGATTTTTCTTAAAGGAGCCTCGTCCTTGTTTGTGAGCTGTGTGAATTCAGGCTGTAGGCTCAGTATACGGATCTAATAGGGATACGGCTCCTGTAATAACATGTTTTTCTGGAAGTGACCGTTATTTTCACTGACATTTAACCCTTACAGTCCCATGGCTGAAATAAAGATCTGTATTCCTATGATAAGACGGTGAATGGAGTCTTATAAATCCTCCCAGAGATCAAATCTTCCCATTTATTTCATCATTCTTACAAAACAATTATTTTTCCACTTTTTAACCCTTTAACTGCCAAACTATCCCCCCCTTTCAGGTTTTAACCCTTTCACTACTAACTATATATTTAATTTTTTTAAAAACTTTAACTGTAAATCCAATGTTCCCCCCTTTCATTTATTAACCCTTTCACTGCCAAATCTTTCTTTTTTTTTTTTTCCCATTTCTTGCCCATATGTTAAAATATAAATAAAGGAAAACATTTTTAGTTTTAGTTTTGGATGGAGTGGAGAGGGATTAGACCACCTGTTAGGTTTTTATCGCTGTGTGCGCCCCCTTTAGGGATATTCACCCTCTTTGTGTTTCATGTTTACCATTACCACCAAAAGTGAAAGAAAATTCCAATATTTGGGTTGTCACCAGAAGCAGAATTAGAGGGAATTCTTCCAATGGGGACACTAGTTCTGGTGACACCCTGGGATTATGTCACATGGGAGGATTTCTCTAACTTCCGTTTTTGTCTATGGGACAGGAAGTGAAGGGAAATCTCCCCAACTGGGACAGAGACGGCAAAGAAAACCTGACAGAGGTTCTATCCCTCCCTTACTGTATTCTAAATGGGGAAAAATGTGTCTTTAGTTCTATTTTAACTTGTATGTGGGGGGAGTCTGAAAAACGGTGCAGAATATTACACATGGGGCTCAGCGGGGGTGTAGTGTCTGCAGACATGAGCAACTGCTACTTTCAGAGAGGGGGAGGGGAGAGCACTCAGTCATTTTAACCCTTTTACTGTTGGAAATTTATTTATGTATTTTCATTTTTCCAATGTGCTAATTGCTCATTTCTGCCTTCAAAGCATTCCATAGTTTGTGAAGTGAGGAAGGCCCCGCCCAGTCACACCTCTGATTTATTTTATTCTTTATTTTACACGGTCCCTTTCATTTTTGTCACTTTTATTCCTATTACAAGGCATGTAGACGTCCCTGGTAATAGAATATAAGCAGTGGCGGCTGGTGCCGTGGGGGCGCAGGGGCGCCGCCCCCCTATCCATGCTTCCGACCCCCTAATCTACATGCGGGCGCCGGATGCATGGACTTCAATGGGGCTTTTTTTTTTTTTTTTTTTTCTTTAGCCATGTGATTAGAGCCAGAGGCTCTAATAGGCTAAAAAAAAGGGTGGGCTCAGGGCGCAGAACACTGCGCCCTGAGCCCACCCAGTTGTGTGACAATAGCAAATGAAAATTCGCTATTGTCACACGGATCCTCCTCCTCCTTGCCAATCAGGAAGCGGAACTTGAGACCCGTTTCCGGATTGGCCAAAAGGAGAAGCCATGGAATTGGGCATTGGGGAGGAGGGACGAGACACAGAAAACAGGAGGAAGAAGCCGAAGCCGCTGCCTGCTGCTGCAGATATCCAGGCAGGGAGAGTGAGCGGGGGAGATCCTGCCTGTCCTCTGTCCTGTCCCCTGTCCTGCTAAGGTCCTGGGGGGGGGGGTATGGTGCGCGGCCTGGTGTGGTCCGCGGGGGCCGCCCCACGGGTGCTCCATGGGCCATATAAGGATAAGGAAAACCGGTCCTCTTTTTGGAGAGATGTAGGGTCTGAAAGACCCCAAATCTCTTCTTTACCTTTAACCACGTCCCCCAAATGTACGCCCCGTACGTCCTCGGGTGTCATTGGTAATACCGGGATGGTGGGGGCACCTACAGGCATCATCTCCGTATCATTGTTTGAAGCCAGCAAATTCTCTACAAGGCAGAAGTGATCTGAGGGGCCAATTAGCTACTCGATCATCAATCACTTCTGCGGGTTGCTGAAGGAGGTTCCACCCCCCTCCCCCATCTCTCCAGTCCCATAGAAGAGGCCGGGAGTGATGCGGCCGGCGGCGATGGCTGCCCTGTACAGAGAGAGAGGAACTGACATTGTCCCCATCTCTATGTAACCCTGGAAACAGTTGTTTACCTTTGTTTACCTGTCCATCAGTGACCAGAGAAGCAGCCGATTGGACCAATCTCAGTCTGATTGGCTGCATGGGGGGGCCATAGGAGAGATTTGGGGTCTAATAGATCCCAAGTCTCTCCATAAAGAATACAGGACATGTCACGGCCCATGCTGTCACAAGAGATGCTGTTCATCCCTTGTGATACAAATAAAGTTATTACCAAAAAATAAAACAAAAAAATGGTATATATATTTTTTTTAAATAATAAATTATAAAAAAATAATTAAAGCGCCCCCGTCCCACTCTGCTTATGCAAATGGGAATGGATACGTTACTCCCGCACACATATATAAATGGTGATCGCACCGCACATCTGAGGTATTGTCGCGAACGTCAAAGCGAGAGCGATAATTCTATCACCAGACCTCCTGTGCCACTCTAAACTGGTAACCTGTAAAGGTATTTAAAGCATCGCCTATGGAGAATTTTAAGGTCCGTGGTTTGCCGCCATTTCACAGGCAGACGCAATTTTAAAGCGGGAATTGTTAGGTATCTTTTTACTCGGTGTAACATTATCTTTCACAGTATGCAAATAATTGGGCTAACTTTGCGGTTTTATTTATTTTTTTATTCTTGAAAGTGTTTTTTTTTCCAAAAAAACGCTGCGCAAATACCATGTGACAACAAAAATTGCAACACCCATCATTTTATTCTGTAGGGTCTCTGCTAATAATTTTTGCTAGTAATTTTCTAGCACAAAAAGTAGATTTTTACATGCAGGAGCGAAGTGTCAGAATAGGATTGGAAAGGAGGGGGTTAAAAGCAAATGATAACAAAAAAATTATTTTTTCGCTTTAAAGGAAAAAAAAATGTATTTACTTACAGCCTGGACTGGAAGTCACGTCATGACGTCGCTCTGGTCCTCCTCCCTGTACTAATGACACTGGCAGGGAAGGGCTAACCTAGGGGTGACCAAAGGGTTAAATGTGAGCCTAGGGGAGTGTTTTCTAACTGTACAGGGGAGGGACTTCTGGAATCAACACAGAGACCTGTGATTCTATATAGAAGGATCACAGGAGCTCTGTGATCATTCCAGAGAGAAGAACGGTCAGCTGTGTTTACAACATCCGACCGTCCTTCTCTCTCAGCGGGGATCGATCGCGGGTGCCGGTCCTGTGATTTGGCACCCCCGCTTCCTAATGGGGAAAGCACGCTCCTGCGAACCGACGTACTCAAACGTCGGTTCTTGCAGTTGAGCCAGCCTGCCGCAGTATATCTGTAAGTGGTTAACCCCTTAATCGCCCCTGGGTTAACCCTTTCCCTGCCAGTGTCATTATTACAGTGACAGTGCATATTTTTAGCACTGATTACTGTAGTAATGTCACTGGTCCCCCCAAAAGTGTCAAAAATGTCAGTTAGGGGTCCGACCTGTCCGCCGCAATGTCGCAGTCCCGCAAAAAATCGCAGATCGCCGCCATTACTAGTAAAAAAAAAAAATGATGACATGAATCTTTCCCGTAGTTTGTAGACGCGATTAACTTTTGCACAAACCAATCAAAATACGCTTATTCTGTTTTTTTTTTTTTTTTACCAATAATATGTAGCAGAATACAAATTGGCCTAAAATTATGAAAAAAATTTGATTTTACATTTTTTTTTATTATTGGGAATGTTATGTAGCAGAAAGTGAAAATATATATATATATATCTATATATATAGATATATATATATATATATTTTTTTTTTTCTAGAATTGTCGCTCTTTTTGTTTAAAGCGCAAAAAATAAAAATCGCAGAGGTGATGAAATACCACCAAAAGACAGCTCTATTTGTGGGGAAAAAAAGGACGTCAATTTTATTTGGGTACAGCGTCGCACGACCGCGCAATTTTCCATTAACCGTCCGCTGCCCGACTATATACGGCGGCGGTCAGCCCCTCCCAGGCAAAGTGACGTACCGGTATGTCACTAGCCTGGGAGCGAATAGGGGGCGAGCGCGCGCCGCCGGAGGCACGCTCCCATCCCCGCTCGTACCCGAAGAAGCCGGCGCGTTTGACCGGCGGACCCGATGTCCGCCAGTCACTCCCGATCGTCGGGTAGAGAGGGAGAAAGTCGCCTGTCACTTTCCCCTGTGTAAAAGCACAGATCACTCGGTCCTGCTATGTAGGACCGTTGATCTGTGCTGTTACACACACAGCCACATCCAATAACAGTAAGAAACACGCCCCTAGGGACACACTTGACCCCTCCCTCTCCAATAAAGTTAACCCCTTCCCTGCCAGTGTCATTTTACAGTAACAGTGCATATGTATAGCACTGATTACTGTAGTAATGTCACTGGTACCCCCAAAAGTGTCAAAAATGTCAGTCAAGGGTCCGATCTGTCTGCCGCAATGTCGCGGTCCCACAAAAAAATCGCAGATCGCCGCCATTACTTGTTTAAAAAAAAAAAAAAATGATAAAAATCTTTCCCTTAGTTAGTAAACGCAATAACTTTTGCGCAAACCAATCAAAGTACACTTTTTGCGTTTTTTTTTAACAAACATAGGTAGCAGAAAACAAATTGGCCTAAAATGTTAAAAAAATTTGATTTTTACATTTTTTTTGGGGGGAATTTCATATAAAAAATGTGAAATATATTGTTAACCCCCATATATATATATATATATATATATATACACATATATATAACTTCGTTGTATGTCACCCCCATATATATATATATATATATATATATAAACTTCATTGTATGTCACCCCCATATATATATATATATATATATAAACTTCATTGTATGTCACCCCCATTTATATATATATATATATATATATATATATAACTTCATTGTATGTCGCCCCCATTTATATATAACTTCATTGTATGTCACCCCCATATATATATAACTTCATTGTATGTCACCCCCATATATATATATATATATATATATATATATATATATATATATATATATATATATATATATATATATATAAAACTTCATTGTATGTCACCCCCATATATACTGTGTGTGTATATATATATATATATATATATACCTACATTGTATGTCACCCCCTATACCGTCTCCATGTCCTCCTATATATAATACATTGTATCAGTGTGTACAGTATATCACCTCCTATACCGTTTCCATGTACTCCTATATATAAATACATTGTATCAGTGTGTATGTCACCCCCCTATACCGTCTCTATGTACTCCTATATATAATACATTGTATGTCACCCCCTATACCGTCTCTATGTCCTCCTATATATAATACATTGTATCAGTGTGTATATCACCCCCTATACCGTCTCCATGTCCTCCTATATATAATACATTGTATCAGTGTGTATGTCACCCCCCTATACCGTCTCCATGTACTCCTATATATAATACACTGTATGTCACCCCCTATACCGTCTCCGTGTCCTCCTATATATAATACATTGTATCAGTGTGTATATCACCCCCTATACTGTCTCCATGTACTCCTATATATAATACATTGTATCAGTGTGTATATCACTCCCTATACCGTCTCCATGTCCTCCTATATATAATACATTGTATCAGTGTGTATATCACCCCCCTATACCGTCTCTATGTCCTCCTATATATAATACATTGTATCAGTGTGTATATCACCCCCCTATACTGTCTCCATGTACTCCTATATATAATACATTGTATCAGTGTGTATGTCACCCCCTATACCGTGTCCATGTCCTCCTATATATAATACATTGTATCAGTGTGTATGTCACCTCCCCATATCGGCTCTATGTACAATATTTTAAAGAGGAAGTAAACCCTCCTCTACAACTTGTACCTATAGGTAAGCCTATGATAAGGCTTACCTATAGGTACAGTAAATATCTCCTAAACATGTACCGTTTAGGAGATATTTACCTTACATCACGTCACTGGCGCATGCGCTCTGAAGGAACGGCCGATCGTGCCGTTCCTTCAGAGTCCAGTGCCGTGACTGTCGGCTCTCGCGCGCGTGCGCGGGAGTGACCTCACCGCGGCTCCGGCCAATCAGATGGCCGGATGCCGCGATCCCGGAAGACGGGCGACTGGACATGTCGTCCGTCATAGAGGTGAGTGAGCGGCACGGCGGGGGCTCGTTCTAAGGTAAGTATTGCATAATGAGCTAATATGCGATGCATACTAGCTCATTATGGCTTTCTCTTGCAGGGTGGAAAAAAAAAAAATGCACGGGTTTACAACCTCTTTAACCTGTCCCCATTGTATCCCTCATTGCCAGCCATGGCAATAGTACTCAGATTATAGACCGGCCTCCCTTACATCTCCTCCAGCCCCTGCTCCTGTAATCTGCCTGTATAATAGGGATGTTTCCTGGAATGTGGCATCCCCTGCGTTGTTCTTAGGTGTAGCGCACTGACAGCGCCTCCTATTTCGACACGAGCTGCCAATTAGTGCTATTTTTTAATGATTTCTGCATGTGTGAATGGCTTACCTCTGTATCTACAGAACAGGAGCAGGCAAGGATTTGCAGTAAAATTTAGATCTCACCTGGCAGAGTTTTTCTTTTCCTGACTGCTGATTTGCTGCCATGAACAATGTCATTCTCACATTATCTTTCTGTACTATTCTCACAGAGCTAAGTACCATCCCCCGGCGGAGGCCATATTGTGTCAGGTGACCACGATCCGCCATGTCTTGGTGTGCGGTGGGACTAGTCCAGGTCAGGCGGACAAGGAAGACATTTCCAGCGTCTCTATTACTGCAGTGCAGAAGGCTGGCGGCCGGACGGCGGGAGAGCGATGATCTTCTGGAGTTGTGCCGTAGAAGGTTCTTCCTGTTGGGGGAGAAGATGACTCCGGCCTCTGTTCTAGGAGGACGTCACGGCCTGGGGCCCCTGGGAGCCCAAATGAAAAGGAACTTGGTAAAGGAATGGTGGGACGCCATGGTGCTGCACCGGGAACAGGTTCTGCCCATTGACTCTTTGTGTCACCTACCAGGAACATCCAACCCTTCACCAAGACCACCGCTGAAGACCCTCCCCAAAGCCCGTCTGGACCGCCTCCAAAACCAAAGTCTAACCCAGGAGGAGCTGGAAAAGATGGCCGGTCCTCGCCAAGACCCCCAAGAAAACAATGCTGTCCTTCAATGTAGATCCATCGTCATTAACGTCGCCACCACCTGACCTAAAAGATACAACAAAATCGCTGCATCCACCGCAAAGGCAAACCACCGAATGTCTGGCTTGCCATTTGCCTATATGGCAACAATGACACAAATAGAGATGGGCTGAACACCCCCCTGTTCGGGAATTCTGCCACAAACCCATTAAAGGCTATGGGGGCCGAACATGAGAAATCAAAAGTCCCCATTATGAAGGCTTATATGCAAGTAATTGGCCATGAAAAGGGTATGGGGGCTGGGTACTACCCTGGGGGACAAGTATCAATGCAACATTTTTTCACAGGAGCAGTGATTTTAATGATGCTTAAAGTGCAACAATAAAAATGAAAAAGTGCCTGGGCGGGTGGGGTCCCCTTAGTCTGCCTGTAAAGTGGAGCATCTGTACCATGTATAGAACCTGCTGCAGCAAAACAGACATTTATCAACGAAAAAATTATATTTAAATCACACTTAAATTGATTTGCAAGTGCTGGCACCCAGCTATTTAAAAAAGAAAGAAGGAAACGGTGTGGGGTCCCCCCAGTACTTACCAGACCCTTATCCAAGCATGCATCCTCCTACAAGGGCCTCTTACACACAACCTTGGGCTGTGTTTGTGGGGGTCTGTGGGCAAGGGGCTTATCAAAATCTGGCAGCCCCCTTTTAACAAGGGGGCCCCCAGGTCCTATTCCCTCCCCCCTCCCATGGGAATGAGTAGGGTATCCCTACTCATTCACCAAAAAAGTGTCAAAATAAAAAACAGTAGACAGGTTTTTTTTTTACAATTTCTTTTATTAAAAAGAAAACAACGCTGTCCTTCAATGTAGATCCATCGTCCTTAACGACGCCACCACCTGACCTAAAAAATACAACAAAATCGCTCCATCCACCGCAAAGGCAAACCACCGAATGTCTGGCTTGCCGTTTGACAGTTCTTATATAGATAAGGGCGGGGCCACCTGGCGACATCACCTGGTGGCACCGCCCCCCTGTGATGTCATCGACCCAGCAAGCATTGGTGAGGTCACAAGGGGGGCGGTGCCACCAGGTAATGTGACAGTTCTTCGGTTAGGGCGGGGCCACCTGGCGACATCAACTGGTGGCACCGCCCCCCAGTTATGTCATTGACCCAGCATGCACAGGTTGGTGATGTCACAAGGGGGGCGGTGCCACCAGGTGTTGCAGCCAGGTGGCCTCGCTCTTACCTAATATTAGAACTGTCAAACGGCAAGCCAGCCATTGGGCAGTTTGTCTTTGCGGTGGGCGGAGGCATTTTTTTTTTTCAGGTCCAGTGGTGGCAGCGTTGTGATTGACGATCGATCTACATTGGAGGACAGCGTTTTTTTTTTTAGTTTTTAATAAAGGATTTGTCAATAACCTGTCTAATGTTTTAATTTATTTTGACATTTTTTTTTGATGAATGGGTCGGGGTACAATGTACCCAATACTCATTCACATATGGCGGGCAAGACCCGATTCCGATGCCCGCAGACCCCCCACAACCACACCCCAAGATTTTGGGGAAGAGATCCTTGTCCCCTTCAACATGTCCCCTGCCCCAAAGCCCCCCTGCCTGTTGAGGGCATATGGTCTGATATGGTTCAGGAGGGGGTGGGGGGCCCTCACTCATCATTTTCCCACCCCACCCCCACCCTTTATCTGACTCCCCAGCCTGCATGCTCTGATAAGGGACTGGTATGGATTGTGGGGGGGTTTGGGGGGCCCCCACACCGTTTTTTTTTTTGCTATTTTTTTTACCAGTAATTATTTATTTTATTTCTTTTTATATTCAGCTGGCAGCAGGGAAGTTCAGTGACCGCTGATGGCTCATTGGTTGTTAAGGACGCTGTAGCCGGCTTCCCGGCCGCTCCTTTACAACCAGCTTATACTGCACCCTTATTGGGCAGAGCTTGCGTAGAATGCGCTGTGCAGCACAGGGAACACCCAGCAAACACCCTGCAAATTTGGGTGTTCGCCGAACGGGGTGAATAGCTAATAATAAGCTCAAACTCCTGCTGGGGCTGAACCGTTCGCCCAACAATAGACACAAACTACTGCAGGATATGTCACCATTGTGGGAGGGGCAGAGACACAAACTACTGCAGGAAAGGTCACCATTGTGGGAGGGGCAGAGACACAAACTACTGCAGGAAATGTCACCATTGTAGGAGGGGCAGAGACACAAACTACTGCAGGAAATGTCACCATTGTGGGAGGGGCAGAGACACAAACGACTGCAAATTTGTTTATGTAGTGCCAGAGCAATACACAGTGCCTTTAATGCAGGGTCATTGGTGTCAGTTATAGGAACCACCGTACAATGTCACCACCACCAGCTCTGGCACTACATAAACAAAGACTTTTGAAGGACTCTTCAGACTTTTGAAGGACTCTTGCTTAGTTGGAAATTTTGGATTATTTATGCAATTTATGCACTTTATTTATTTGCACTTTATGAATGGAGGGTAACACCATCCCTGTGCTACTGAAATTCTAAGAAAAATAATCTTTTTTTTTTTTTGTGATGAATTTTAATTCATGTATAGTTGTCACTGAGGCTTTATCAACTGTGCGATGTGAAAATCACCTGCAAGACGCACACTGCTATGCAACCCAAAGTTGTCGCTAAATAAAGCAGATGTGTGTGACGCAGAGTAGCAAAGCCTTTTGCAGTGGACTTAACGCTTACAACAAGAACAGCCGTTAAGTTGTCACTGAGGCTTTAAGTCCACCTCCCTATTATTACCTAGTGATCTTGGTGCCTGTGCTAGGGTAGCAATGCCTAATTTACTGTATGTATTGAGGAGCAGTGTTGTCACCCTAGGACAGGGAGGGAGTAAGGACTACAGAATCCCTCCCTCATCCCTGAGTCTGACATAGGTGTGGTGTTCTGTAGTACATAGAGCTGGGAACAATGTAACAGTTAAAAAGGAACTTTACTCCCATTTTGCACTTTTTTTTTAGCATTGTCATCCGAAGGCAGAAAGGAAGTTAGGACTACAGAACCCCATAGCTGGGAACACTGTAACTCTTAAAGAGGAACTGAGGAACTTTCCATTTTGAATTAGTAATGTATTTTGATTCTGATACTCCATCTCTTGCTCATTTTTTTTCAGTGTTTATCACTCTAGGACAGGAAGGGAGTTAGGACTATGGAACCCCTTCCCCTCTGCTCCTTGCCATAGAGGTGGTGTTCTGTAGTTCACAGTGCTTGGATCAATGTAACACTTAAAGTGATTGTAAAGTCTCGTTTTTATGGGGATTAAAATAACAAACATGTCATATATACCTGCTCTGTGTAGTTGGTTTTGCGCAGAGCAGCCCGGATCCTCCTCTTCTCCGGTCCCTCTTCTGTTCTACTGGCCCCTCCCTCCTGTTGAGTGTCCCCACAGCAAGCAGCTTGCTACGGGGACACCCATTCAGACAAGGAGCAGTGACCCAACCCCACCCCCTCTTTTTCCTCTTTGGCTCACTGTATTCGATTGACAGCAGCAAGAGCTAATGGCGCTGCAATGCTGTCTCAGCCAATGAGGAGAGAGAGTCCCAGGCAGCTGGGACATTCCTGCAACATCGCTGGATAGAGATGGGGTTCAGGTAAGTATTAGGGGGGCTGCTGCACACAGAAGGTTTTTTTATCCTAATTGTAGCACCCTCCTAGGTAGGTGCTAGAGAGTGAGTATCGTTTTTGGCTCTGTCTGCCTATCAGAGGAGCAGCAGGTAAATTCTATTTTTCTCTCTGCTTAACAGGGAGCAAGATCTGTGGGTTAGGTCTGCTCAATGAGCTCAGTGTGTGACTCATGTGGTCTGAGGGAGGGTCCCCACTGGTCCAATGGGGAGGCACTTTGCACAGTGGAGGAAACCTGACCAGTGGGCACACAGACTTTGATAAATCCCCAGGGATTGGAACAGACTGCTGTCTCAGTGCAGTGTGGGGTGTAGTATAAAAAGCCAGGGGCATATGTGCTTAAGGTCTTTGACTGGTGAGCAGAGTCCAGGAAGGAGGGTGGCGACTGCCTCCTCTTCTGCAGTGGTTGGTATATGGTCACAGGCAATCACCCTGGTGAGCCAGAAGTGTGAAACTGAACCCAGAGGTCCAGGAGAGCTAAAGGAAGGAGTTGAGGCAATGGAGAATCTGGAAAGCAGTATTGTGAGTACAGAGGATTGTGCCTAAGGGCCTGGCCAGGAAGGGGGCCACTCTGGAGTAGAGTAGTCAGTGGACGGGTGTCAACTGGTGGATAGAAAGGGGGAACTAGGTGTGAGCCCTGAAGATAAGTACTAAAGTAACATTACCTCAGATTGATCTAGTGGCAGGATGAAGCTGTGGCCTTGCCACATTCTCAGATAGAAGTCCTCAGCATTGTGAATAGTTCAAGTGTTGGAGTATCCCACTCTTCCCTTCTCCCATCTCCATATCAAATAAAACAACAAAAACAACAACCCCTAAACTGTTCATTGACTGAGCCAAGAAAGAAGAGTGTTAAGATTCTGCATGCAGTTGCTACTGGTAACCCAGGAGGACCTAAAAGTGTGAAAATCCAGCAGCCCTCAAGGGGTAGTGCTACATTTGGGGGCTCGTCTGGCATATCGTCCTGGGTTACCGCAATGGTTGCTAATGGCAACGGCCGAGAAATCTTGCAAAATAACGTCATGCTTTCTCAAGAAATGTGCTGGAGTGCCAAGGAGGAGAGTGATGCCTGCTCTACAGGGATTAGGGAGAGTGGGATGAAGAATCAAGTTCACAGTGATGGTTGCCAATGGCAACGGATGGACTTTTGTTAAAACTGTAACCTGTTCTTTCAAGAAATGTGCAGGAGAGTTAGAGGAGAAGAGATATATCATACTGTTTAAAGCTCTGTGTGCTTTACAGTGATCGGTGCAAGTGTGGACGGAGAAAGTGGCGGCCCAGGGCACATGAATCAGTGTGCCGGGGGCCATGTCTGGACATGCACTATGGAGAAAAATGTTGACCGTGCAGTTTATGACAGTGGGACAATTTTCATAAATAGTGGGAAGAGTGATACTGGAGGAGATGCTGTAAAGAAAAATGTTGACCGTGCACTTTGACAGCAGGACACTTTTCCAAGACAGTATGGCAAGTGTTGTCTGTACATGTGCTATCAAGAGAAATGTCAGCCGTGCAATGCCTGACGGCGGGACAATTCTCCAAAATAGCAAGGGAGATCAGTTGGCCTGGCGAGATGGAGGTGCAACTGAGGCCCAGGTACAGACAAGGATGGCGGATGCATGCAGATTGAGGAGCACAATCTGCTGTACGGTGATCTTCATGCTGGCTGAGCTGAGTTGGAGTGGCAGTGAAGAGGTTACTGTACTGTGTGGGAAAGCGCGCGCTGAATAAATCTGCCTAGCAGGAGGAGCCACCGCCAGAGAATCAGCTAAACTGGAGCTGTGGGCGGAGTCGCCCCCACGAACAGCCAATCCGGAATAAGGAAGGGAGCCTACAGATTACTTTCGGCTGTAGCTGAGAGGGAGACACATGTGTGGAGGAGCTAGATGGCGGGTGCTGGAGTGAGCCGGAACGCAGAAGCAATCCCATGTGTTGGCGGAGATCTTGCGGAGCGGACTGGAATGCCGATGTCGACCCTGTGGAACACTGGGGTGCGACTTGTGCCCGACGGACGGCTGGTGTTGTGTACCAGAGCTGGTGTGGAACATTTGGGCCTGGTATGTAGTCAGTGTCTGAATGTTACTACGTGGCTGCAAGTGTGAAGCCAGTGCGGGCACTGTGGCTAACTGCTGCTGCGGGCGGAGAAGAGTGAAGGTCAGCTCAGAAGATTGAATGTGATGTGGGAGACTGGGGTCACTCATGCTCTGTCAGCTTCTGAACCGGGAATCCTTGTGGGCAGAGGAAGAGGAGTGCTTAGGGTGCTGCTGGGGCTGGGACCAGTGGCACCTGCCTGCAGTGTGCCAAGTGAGGGAGACCCACACTACAGAGGCAATGTGCATGCAGGTAGTGAGGGCAGAGGAGCGGCCACCTGATGCATGGAAGACTGCAGTGACAGACACCAGCACCATTCAAACAATGTCAGAGGGGATTTGATAGCCTACGGTGGGAAAGACTGTGAGTGTGAGCAGTGAGGCCGGGCCATTGACATGGGGTCTTCTAGCTTCCAACATCGCTGTGGATCCTTGAAGGAGGGGATTGATGTCTGGAAGTTGGAAGAGGAGACAGAGTGGGACTGGGAAATGGATGAACGAAGCAGTTCAGCCAGTCCTAGCATTCCTGATGAGGAGACAAGGAATTCGGTGGAGCGTGGTCAGTGTGCCAAGAATCTGGGGTTCTGTGAGGCCTACACTAGACGGGTCCCAGACCTATCCCCACCTCCAACCTACACCCGGGCTCGGGAACAAAGCGAGGCCTATGCCTCCCTCATCACAAGAAAGGAGACCCTGTATTCCCCACCTGGGAGAGGCAACAGGCAAACCCTCCCCAGGTTCTCCAGACTGCAATGGCTGATACAAAGGAAGGTGGCCTTGGAATATGGATACGACTATCCTTATGCTCCTAGGAAGATAATGCTGGAGATAGAGGCCAGGAGAGAGGCTTGGTGCCTTGGTGCTACAGGTGGGAGGAACACTGTGAGCATCAGTCGGATTGACTCCGCATGTGTTTATGAACTTGTGGGCTTGACTGAAATAGAGAAGAGTCAGTGCCCGGGTGCTAAAGGGACTGTGTCTATTTCAGTCACGAATTGTGACCCAGGAAGGTAGATAGTTAGCTTGATATGGTTTGGTTGTCACCTGTCCAGGAGTAACAGCTGAACGCCGAGTCAAGAATGTCGGAAGTGTTGTCTACCAGAACGTATAGTTAGGGACTTTTGGGTGAGAAGGTCACCTCTGAGGAGAAGGCAGTTTCGCCGGTGTATGTAGTAATGTTTATAATGTGCTTAAAGCGGAGTTCCAGCCATTTACTCACCTGTCCAACGGTCCAGCGATGCGGCCGCCGGAAGCCTCGATCCTCTCCCTCGGCGCCGGCATCACTGCTGTGGGCACCCGGCTGTTACAGTTTGCGGCTTCACAGCCGGGTACCCACTGCGCATGCGCGAGTCGCGCTGCGCGCCGTGATTGGCCGGCAATCTTCTGGGACCTCTGACGTGTCCCAGAAGATTGCAGGGAGGGAGGGGGAGAGGAGAACTTCCGCTCAGGGCGCCGCGGCGCTCCGAGCGGAAGTGGGAGCGGGTACCTGTCAAAACTAGGTACCCGCTCCCCCCCCCAAAAAATGACATGCCAAACGTGGCATGTCGGGGGGTCAGGACTCCCTAAAGCGGAAGTTCCACTTTTGGGTGGAACTCCGCTTTAACTTTGTTTTCTTTCCTTTGCAGGCTTGCACTGGATATCCCGGTCTGCCTAGGCCCTCCATTGTTTGCATTGTAAATATTGTGTTCAAATTAGTCAGTTAGGATGATATGTTTCACCTACTCAAACAGATTTTTTGTTTGGTGGGGGGTGCATTAAGTTAATGCGCCTGTTGTGTATAAATAGTCCTTGTGAATATCTGTACAGTGAATATATATTTTTCGACATAATTTATTTCTATGTACATTTGTTATTTCCCTTTTTCCCTTTTCCAGTTTTGTGTGATACTCCTTTAGGAAATGTTTCTAGGAAGAATTTTTGTAGGGGGCGGCTGCCCCAGAGCCAGTGAGGACAGGGCTCGTTTGGCCGGGGGTGAGTGTAGTACCCTCCTTGGTAGGTTTTAGAGGGTGAGTATAGTTTTTGGCTCTAGCTGCCTATCAGAGGAGCAGCAGGTAAAGTCTATATTCTCTCTGCTTAACCACTTTACCCCCAGCCCTATTTCGGACACTTTTTGTTCACAAGTTAAAACCAGTATTTTTTCCTAGAAAACTACTTAGAACCCCCAAACATTATATATATTTTTTTTAGCAAAGACTCTGGAGAATAAAATGACGGTCATTGCAAAATTTTTTGTCACACGATATTTGCGCAGCGGTCTTTAAAACGCCATTTTTTTGGAAAAAATTTGAAAAATCACATTTCACTGCATTTAAAAAATACTAAACAGTAAAGTTAGCCCATTTTTTTGTATATTGTGAAAGATGATGTCACGCCGAGTAAATAGATACCCAACATGTTACGGTTTAAAATTGCGCCCCCCCCCCCCGTGGGATGGCGACAAACTACGGTCAATAGAGATCTCAATCTGCGACGCTTTAAATTTATTTAACGGTTACCAGTTTAGAGTTAGAGTGTAGCTCTTTTTTTTAAATTATTGCCCACGCTCTGGCGATACCTCACATGTGTGGTTTGAACAGCGATTTCATTCGCGGCTCGACTTGCGTATACGTTTTTTTTGTGCGCGAGCTAACGGTGACGGGGGCGGCTAAATTTTTTTTTTTTTTCTATTTATTTTTTCTTTTTTTTTAACTTTATTACAGGTTTTTAAAAAAAAAAAAAAAAATCTGATCACTTTTATTGCTGTCACAAGCAATGTAAACATCCCCTGTGACACCAATATGTAGTGACAGGTACACTTTATGGAGGGATCGAGCGTCTAAAAGACCCTAGACCCCTCCACTACACTTCCATGTATGCAAAACGCCAAAAACTGCGTTTTTGCATACAGCCGTTTTTCAAATCTGCCCCTTTTGCAGCACAGTAACCCGGAAGTGACGTCATGGACGCCGCCTCCGGGTTATGTCATCGGAGACCCGATCGATGCCGTTTCCGGCATTCATCGGGACTCCATCCAGCCGGTGGATATGCCGGCTGGGTTCTCGGGGCTCCCGGTGGGACGGGAGCCCAGAGCAAAGCCACGGAAGGCGGCGGGAGGGGGGGCTGTCCCCTCCCGCCCCCCCCGGGTAACGATCGAGTCACTACCGACGGAAAGCCAACCGTCGTCTCTAAACAACGGTACCGGGATGATGCCTCTAGCTAGAGGCATCATCCCGGTATAACCCCTTAAAGTCAGCCGACGTAGGTCTACGTGGCTGGTCGTTAAGTGGTTAACAGGGAGCAGGATCTGTGAGTTAGGTCTAATCAATGTGCTCAGTGTGTGACTCATGTGGTCTGAGGGGGTGTCCCCACTGGTTAAATGGGGAGGCACATTGCACAGTGGAGGAAACCTGACCAATGGGCACACAGGCTTTGAAACGGCCCCAGGGATTGGCACAGACTGTTGTCTCGGTGCATTGTGGGGTGTAGTATAAAAGGCTAGGAGCACATGTGCTCAAGGTCTTTGGCTGGTGAGCAGAGTCCCGGAAAGGAGGGTGGCGGCTGCCTCCTCTTTTGCAGTGGTTGGTGTATGGTCACAGGCAGTCAGCCTGGTGAGCCAGAAGTGTGGAGCTGAACCCAGAGGTCCAGGAGAGCTGACGGATGGAGTTGAGGCACTGGAGAGTCTGGAAAGCAGTATCGTGAGTATAGAGGATCGTGGCCTAAGGGCCTGACCAGGAAGGGGCCACTCTGGAGTAGAGTAGTCAGTGGACGGGTATCAGCTGGTGGATAGAAAGGGGGTACTAGGTGTGTGCCCAGAAGATAAGTACTAAAGGAACATAACCTCAGATTCATCTAGTGGCAGGATGAAGCTGCGGTCTTGCCTCATTCTCTGATAGAAGTCCTCAGCATTGTGAATAGTTTGATTGTTGGAGTATCCCACTCATCCCTTCTCCCATCCCAATATTAAATAAAACAACAAACCCTGGACTGTTCATTGACTGAGCCAAGAAAGTAGAGTGTTAAGATTCTGCATGCAGTTGCTACCGGTAACCCAGAGGGACCTAAAAGTGTGAAAATCCAGCAGCCCTCAAGGGGGCAGTGCTACATAATGCATGGAATGCATTAAAGCGGAGTTCCGCCTCCTCCTCTACCCCCTCCAAAAATAAAAAGTCAGCAGCTACACATACTGTACACATACTGTAGCTGCTGACATTTATTTTTAGGACACGTACCTGTCCTGGAGTCCAGCGAAGTCGGCACAGCAGCCAATGTTTCCATTGGCTGTCAGGTGCTGCCGCCGCCATTGCAGTTAAAGCAGAGTTCCGGCCACAAAATCATGCCTTTAGATTTTATGGCATCCGCTTCCTTATCCTTACCTGAGCAAGAATTGGATATTCCCGTTTTTCTTTTTTTTTCTTTACTTACCTTATTACAGAGGATAATATACTCACCTTTACATCCACTTCCTCCTTCCTCGGCCGCGGCCCATGCCGTCACTTCCTGTCCCGCAATGCGTTCTGGGAGCTCTTACTCGTCGCTCCCAGGATGCAATGGGCAGTGACGTAGGCGGCCGGCCGCTCCTCTCATTGCGTTATTTCCAAACAGGAAATAACGCGATGATAGGCATCCCTATACTATGCCGATCGCATAGTACTGGGCATGCGCGAGATTTCGCGCTGCATTCACCGGCCCCTCTCCTTCTCGAATCAGGAAGCAGGGCATTCATTAACACAGCGGCTTCAGGGGAACCCGGACAAAGATGGTGGCGCTCAGGAGACTTTTTATAAAGTAAGATTTTCTAATTGCCAATCGATTATTATCCTGCAAAAAACAGGATTAGTTGATGTAAGAAGGGGGGGGGGGTTACAGTTTGGGAGGTATTGATAAAAAATAAAACGATTCTGTGGCCGGAACTCCGCTTTAAGGGAACCCGGCAGTGAAGCCTTGCGGCTTCACGGGCGGGTCCCTTCTGCGCATGCGCGAATCGCGCTACACATTCCTATTGGCTCGGCGACGGGGGAAAGAGGAGGGGGCCGAACTTCTGAGGGGCGGTGCCATATTCCCGAAGTGGGGAAAGGTACCTGTCAAAAACAGATACCCGTTCCCCCCTGAAAGGTGCCAAATGTGGCACCAGAGGGGGGGGGGGGGAGGAAGCAAAAGAGCAGAAGTTCAATTTTTGGGTGGAACTCCGCTTTAAGTTAAAAAAAAACCTAACTTCACAACTACAAAGAGGTATTATTTCTTCCTGGCGGCCCCCTGATATACTGCATTTGGTCACTATATTGCAATAAGTATCATAGGGGAATTCCTATATTGCTCAGTGCCATCTAGTGACCAAATGTGGTATTTTACATTTTAAAGCAATAAAAAAACATTTGACCAGCGTGGGGAAAAGCCAAACATTTGTTTTTTGTTTCATTTACACATGATGAATGTACATTCACTCTTGCAGGGAAAATTGCTGTGATTTATTATTTTAATTATGAGAACACCTCTAAGCTTTTATTTATTTTATTATAAATATTATTTATATGTAATATATATATTATAATAATATATATATTAAAATGTATATGATATATATATATATATATATATATATATAATTTTTTTTTAACCTATGAGTATCCAATATGATTTGTTTTATTTTCACCATCCAGAGCTGCAACGTTCACGTGGCTACGAATATCGATCGTTATGACAACGCGCATGCGTCAGACACCGTTCCACTAGCAGCCCACGTGACGACACACACGTCCTACAATTCCTCCCTGTTTACGCAGGCAAAGAAACGTGTCATAACCACGCCCCCCGAAGGAGGCGGCCTGTACATTCTAATGGCTGTTAAGGCACGCAAACCACGCCCGAACCGCTTACAGGGCGTGACTACGAAAAATACCCTGAGCGATGTGGAGGCCGTCGCCACGTGATAGTCAGTGACCAATCGGGTGTCAGTAGACTAGACGGCAAGCTACCGCACAGAGAAGGAAGTTGTTGTCGGAGCGGAGGGCGAGCGAGCGGAGAGCTGAGCGATGACTCGTGAGTGTGTGAGGAGGGGGTGGGCAGGGAGAGTGAGGGGAGAACGGGGAAAAACCGGGTGAAGGAGGAGGTAGGCTGAGGGGCGCCGTTATCTAGGCCTGAGGCTGCGGCCTGTGTGGTGCCACGTCAGAGCGGAGTTGGGGGTCCCGGGAGCGGATGGATGTGATGGTACAGAGCGGGCTGTGTGCAGTGTACACCTGGGGGTTGCCATGGAGACTGCACCCCCTCAGGTGATCTTTCCAGTGACACACGTCCTGTCCAAGGGTGACAACACCCACTGTACTGTGTGTATGAAGGAGCAGAGGTGTCACCTACTAGCACAGGAAGTGAATGAGGACTACAGAACACCTCCTTCTCCATAACATGGCCTTTTCTCACACTACTCCGTATGTTTTGCTCAAAATTCTTAGAACCCCCAAACATTATATATTTTTCTTAACCACTTGTCGACTGCGATGTGTGTGTGTGTGTGTGTATATGTATATATATATATATATATATATATATATATATATATATAATCCTGTGTGTTTTTTTATTTATATTATATATGTGTGTGTATGTATATATGTGTGTATATGTATATATATATATATATGTGTGTGTGTGTGTGTGTGTGTGTGTGTGTGTATATATATAAACAAACGTTTTAGATTGTAAGTGGTTTGCCGGGATTTCCCTGGACAGTCCGGGCTTTGAATGGTGTGTTTGGGTTTCAGACCCCCTGTAACCCGGACACATTCAGAATGGACTGGGGCTCCCCAAGTAACCGATGGTGTGGACCCCACCCATCCTCATACACAGACAGTACATAGGGCTTGATCTGTGATTTCCCTTCTGTCTGCCCACCCACACTCCAATCCCCGGCGCTCTGTGCCTCAGGAAAGGGGTGTGTGGGTTTGAAGTTTGAAGCTCAGCAAGCGGCACATACATTGTGGATTGAAGGTGTCGATGCCTGAGCCTCCATCCTCAGGTGAGTGAGCTCACCATCCAATGTCTGTGACTGAAGTGCCTCCCCCCGCCCCCTTTCTCAGGGGTGATGAAAGGGGTAAGTGTATCCCTAGGAGGTGCTTTCTAACTGTGTGTGGGATTTACTCACTAGATGAATAGAGATCGGTGTTCCTGAATAGCAGGAACACAAAATCCTTGTGTTCATCAGTGACAGAACAGCGGTCTGCCTTGTTTACATAGGCAGGTCACCGTTCTGTCTCGATCGCGGGTGGACATCGTATCCACCGGAGCTGCTGATTGGCTTCCCTTCTGGGTGTTACACGAAGAGACGTACAGGTTTGTCGTTTCGCTTGATAGAGCCGACCTGCTGCAGTATATGTGAAGCGGCTGGTCTGCAAGTGGTTAAAAATAAAATTTTGTTGTGCACGGCTAAAGTGTTGAGCAGGGATCCTCAAACTACGGCCCTCCAGCTGTTGTGGAACTACACATCCCATGAGGCATTGCAAAACTCTGACATTCACAGACATGACTAGGCATGATGGGAATTGTAGTTCCTGAACAACTGGAGGGCCATAAGCCTCGTACACACGTACCGATTGTCGGCCGTAAATATTCGGCCGACGACCGGTCGGCCGATTGTAGGCTTGTTAGTATGATGCTTCTGAGAGCCGACAGCGCATTTTCGGCCGAACAGAATCTGTCATGCAGGCATTAAAATTTTTGTTGGCCAACACCAGAACGGCCGATTGTTCGCCAGTCAGTACAGAATTCGGCCGACAATCAGCAGATTTGCAAGACTGGGCATGCTCAGAGAAGAAAAAAGACAGGGAAAGTTAACCATCACATGACATCACTTCTGCAGTCGGCGGACAAAATTCTTGTGCAGTCTTTTGCACTTTTCAGCGGACAGGACAGCCATGGACAAAAGACGGCCGATCGGTACGTGTGTACGAGGCAATAGTTTGAAAACCCCTGGTGTTGAGGTTTGGCTTGAAGAGAAAAGTTGGGAACCGTACCGGGATTATGGCGGAAGGTATCGCCCACAACCCCCGGGATTTTCTTTTTCAGCAGATGGTCGGCCTTCCCTTGAAACCGTTCTGAGTGGCTCATAAGCCGCTGGACTTTTTTCCAAAGTGGCGGGAGGGGACGTTCCCTCAAAACCCCCACCGCGTGTCAGTGCCTTTCGGGCTTACCGCTAATGCCTGCTTGATCGAGACACTCTTTGCTCAACTATATGGCCCTGGAGAATCAGAATGACGTCACTTCCGGTCCGTATGTTTATTTTTTTTAATCTTTTGCTTTTTGAAAGGTAAAGAAAAGATTTGGGGCTGTTTAACCTATGATCTCTCTCCATCATCCTTATTTCTATTACAAGGGATTTTTACATTCCTTTTTAATATGAATAAAAGTGATGAAAAAAAAAATGTAAAGGGACAGTGTAAAAATAAATGAAAGAAATAATAATAAAAACAATTTAAAGCGCCCCCATCCCTCCATGCTCATGTGCAAAAGTGAACACATACGTAAGTCCAACACAGATATGTAAACTGTACCACACATGAGGTATTGGCCCCAAACATTAGAGGGAGAGCAATGATTCTAGCACTAGACCTCCTCTGTAAGGCCAGGTTCACACCATGTGCAGAGCGGCTCGCAGCAGGGGGTCCGGTGCGTTCCTGTTCACTGTTTCAGGTCCGAATTTTTGGCTGAATTCAGACCTGAAACTGACCAGAAGGCACACAGAACCCTTCTGCAAACCGCTACGCAGCCGTCCCAGAGCTGTGTGAACCGGCTCCATTGAGAACAGGTCACAGGCTCCTGACACGCCAACTGGATACGGGGAACCCCACATTAATTCACACAAGTGTGAACCCAGGCTAAGTCTAAACGGGTAATCTGTAAAGGCATTTAACCAGTTCTGGACCAGAAGATTTGCCCCCTTAATCACTAGGCCATTTTTCACGATACGGCACTGTTGCCGGACAATTGTGCGGTTGTGCGACGCTGTACCCAAATAAAATTGATGTCCTTTTTCACACAAATAGAGCTTTCTTTTGGTGGTATTTGATCACCTCTGCAATTTTTTTTTTTTTGCGCTATAAACAAAAAAAAAAAAAAGCGACAATTCTAAAAAAAAAAAAATATATTTTTCACATTCACTTGTATGTAACTATATAACATTCCCCAACAAAAAATGTAAAACTCTAAATTTTTTCAGTCTTTTAGACCAATATGTATTCTGCTACATATTTTTGGTAAACAAAAATCCCAATAAGTGTATTTTGATTGGTTTACACAAAAGTTATTGCGTCTACAAACTGGGGGAAAGATTTGTCATTTTTATTTGTTTTTATTTTTTTACTAGTAATGGCGATGATCAGCGATTTTGTGATCAGCCAATTAGCACTGTCCAGATGGGATCAGGGGTCATGCAGTCTCATAGGACAGTCAGAAGAGAATGAAAACTCCTCCTGCAAGCTTTAACTAGTGCTCTGGCCAGACACTGATATAAGTCACAAGACTGCTATATACTGCTAAGTTATTTAGCAGTTTATATTTACTATAATAAGTGCATTTCCATGTTCTGTGTACTGTGGGAGACCAGATATAGTGAATGCAGGGTCCTGGGTTTAGTTACACTTTAAAGCTGAGTTCCAGCCATTCACTCACCTGTCCAGCGATGCGGCCGCCCGAAGCCTCGATCCTCTCCCTCGGCGCCGGCATCACTGCTGTGGGCACCCGGCTGTGACAGTTTGCGGCTTCACAGCCGGGTACCCACTGCGCATGCGCGAGTCGCGCTGCACGCCGTGATTGGCCGGCAATCTTCTGGGACCTCTGACGTGTCCCAGAAGATTGGAGGGAGGGGGAAAGGAGAACTTCCGTTCAGGGCGCCGCGGCGCTCCGAGCGGAAGTGGGAGCGGGTACATGTCAAAACTAGGTACCCGCCCCCCCCCCAAAAAAATGACATGCCAAATGTGGCATGTCAGGGGGTCAGGACTCCCTAAAGTGGAAGTTCCACTTTTGGGTGGAACTCCGCTTTAAAGCTTTAGTATACTCCGCTATTTTACTTTTACCTACAGGTAAGCCTATAATAAGGCTTACCTGTAGGTACAATTAATATCTCCTAAACCTGCGCGGTTTAGGAGATATTCGCCCTGCATGCAGCCGCTGATGTCAGCGGCGCATGCGCTCTGAAGGGCCGGTGGACCTTCAGAGCTCCTTGCCGGAAAGTGAAACTCCCGTGCGACGTCATCGCAGCTCCGGCCACTCACAGCGCCGGAGCCGCAGAACCAGGAAGAGACACTGAGGCAACATGACAGTGCCCTTAGCGTTGTCCAGGCGACCGTGTCAGGGCTTTGTTTTAAGGTATTGAATGAGCTAGTATGCGATGCACACTAGCTCATTATACCTTTGTCCTGCAGGGTTTTTTTTTTTTTTTTTTTTTTTTTTTTTTTTTACTGAGTATACAACCGCTTTAAGTAAATGATAAGGTTATTTTGAAATTGATGTCAGCAAAAAATAAATAAGTTGGGACAGGGCCGTGTGTACCACGGTGTAGCATCCCCTCTTCTTTTAACACCGGACTGGATACTAATATTTATAGGTAAAGTTGATCCAGGGAAAATTCAGTTGCCTCTTGGGGGTTCAGGAAGGAATTTTTTTTTTAGAAAAAATATTTGGTGCAAACCAAAAAGGAACTGCGCAACAATAAAATCTTTTTGTGAATAAATAATTGTGGGAATTTCTTCCACACTGCGAGCTGCAACAAAAAACGTGTAAACATGAATATTGAGATAAAAGAGGTGGATATTGCGCTCAACAATCAGATCTCACAATAAAGTGCTACAGTGCATAGAAAGCTGATGATATATCATAAATAGCAGTCTGCAATATAGCTAATGATTAAAATAAATAAATAAAATAAATATAAATATAAAATCCTTCGTATGGTGAATAAAGTCCTTAAAGTGCTCAGTGCAAAGTAGTCTCAGCAATAAGAGTAGACTTAAGCCCCGTACACACACGCAGATCGTCATACAAACGTCGGCGGACGAAAGATCTGCCGATTGTATGCGTGTTAGTATGGTGCCTCCGACAGATGTCTGCACACAATCCGCGGACAAGAGTCTTTCTTGCAAACATGAAAATTTTTGTCTGCAGACACCAGAACGGACGATTGTTCGCCTGTCAGTACAGAAATCAGCCGACAGACCGCAGATTTGCAAGACTGGGCATGCTCAGAAAATAAAAAACACAGGGAAAGTTAACCATTACATGACATCACTTCTGCAGTCAGCTGAAGTCTGCGGACAAAATTCTTGTGCTGTCCTTGTGCTGTCTTTGCACTTTTCAACAGACACCGACATCCCGGGGAGAAAAGACGAACATTTGTATGACGACGATCTGCGTGTGTGTATGGGGCTTTAGACTTGATGAGAAAAGCCTTCACCATTCAACCTCCACCCAGTGCTCAGATTAGATACTTCTTACCAGAAGAAAATGGCCCCTTAATTACAGGGGGTCATAACCAGCATTTGTCTCCACAGAGGCTCCAGGCCGCCCTTAACACTGTCTCCACATCAGCAAGATAACAAGACCAGTTGCCATAGGAAGCTCCGGGGTTTTGGACATCAAAAAGCGGAAATAAAGGAAACTCCGATAGTGTAATAACGTCAAAATATTGGGGTTTAATGATTAAAATTGCACTTACTCCATAGCCGTGTTCAAAACGCCTTCAAGTACAAAAACAATCGGCTGGTCTGGTGGATGGGACGTCGCTTCCGCATCTGCGTTCCACCACACCGGAACTCTACGGTCTCACGCTCCCAACGCACGTTTCGTCAGGCGTGCTGACGTCATCAGGGGATTTTTTTTTTTTTTTTTTTTTTTTTTACCTGCGTCTGTAAATTTTTTTTTTTTTTTTTTTTTGGGTTGAACTAGATGTACTTGTACTTGTCTTTTTTCAGCCAGACTATGTAACTGTCTGTAAATTGAGGAGACCGGCTGCTGGAGTTTTGAGAGCAAAATCTCCCCTTCTTGCCTTATATAGAATCCTAACTGCTCAGCAGTTCTTTGTCCTATTTTTTGTTTCAAGATTCGCAAAATATTTGCAACTGGTTAAAAAGGTCTGGACTGCAGGCAGGCCAGATAAGCACTCAGGCTCTTCTACTTTAAAGCAGGGATTCCCAAACTATGGTCCTCCAGTTGTTCAGGAACTACAATTCCCATCATGCCTAGTCATGTATGTGAATGCTAGAGTTTTACAATGAGAGTTTTACAATGCCTCATGGGATGTGTAGTTCTGCAACAGCTGGAGGGCCGTAGTTTGGGAATCCCTGCTATAAAGCCATACTGTTGTCAAAGATGCAGTATGCACTTTAGCATTGACCTGCTGAAATATGCAAAGCCTTCCCAGATAAAGAAGTAATCTGGATGCTGCTCTAAAACCTGGATATATCTTTCAGTATTGATGGTGCCTTTCCAGATATACAAGCTGCCCACTCCATCTGCACTAATGCACCCCTATACCATCAGAGAGGGTTTTGAATTGAGCACTGAAGGCCCCCTCTCCTCTTTAGTCCTGGGGATGCAGCAGCCATGGTTCCAAAAATGTAAAATTTTGATTTGTCTGACCACAGAACAGTTTTCAACTTTGCAGAAGACCATTTTAAATGAACTTTGGTCGAGAGAAGATAGCACTGTTCATGGATCATGTTCAGATATGGTTTCTTCTTTGCATGATAGAGCTTTACCTTGCATTTTTGGATTGCACTGCCAACTGTGTTCAGACAGTGATCTCTGGAAGCGTTCCTGAGCCCATGCAGAGATGTCTATCACAGAATCATGCCTGTTTCTAATGCAGTGCCACCTGAGGGCCAGAAGATCATGGGCATCCAATATTGCGCTTTGGCCTTGTGCACAGAAATTTCTTGATATGTGCTGGAGATGATATATTTAGCCCCTTCATGCCAACAGTACACATATATGCGGCCCCGCTGGACTGGGCTTTTTTCCGTGGGGCCGCATGTATGCGTATCTTTGTGCTGGGAGCATGTGTACGAATGATCGGGACTCAGAACTCGCGGTCACCTGATCGCTGTAATAGCCTCTGATTGGCAGTGGTGTCACTAGGGTTGGGGGTTCTAGGTAATTTTCCTGCAAAAAAAAACGCAGATTTTTCCATGTATGACAGAACTGTCAGAATTGGCCCTGGGATAAAGCGGTTAAACTATAGCCAGTAACTTGATGTGTTCACTTTTGTGGACTTTGTACTTTATTTTAATAGCTTGTTTGTCCATAAAAGGATTTAAAAGAAAATCGCTCACTGCTTGACATTTTTAAACTGATTGTAAATGTGTTTTGTCATTGTGTAGGTGGAAATCAGCGTGAGCTTGCTCGAGCAAAGAATCTAAAGAAAACTCAGGATAAGGCGAAGAAGTCGGATGATGGATTATCAGCTGCTGCACGAAAGGAGAGGTATTTAAATGATGTTCAGTTTCTTCAGCAGAGCACAAAATATATTCACTTTAAAGCTGGGCACCGTTCAGAGAATGCTTTGCATTTTTATCAAAGAATGCAGTATTCTCTGAATGAGGTGGAGAGGCGTCACAGTGACGTCATATTCTCCACCTTGTCCAATCAGAGAGCGCTTTGCATTCATTGAGTGAGTGCAAGGTGTTCTGTAAATGGCCACCTAGTAGGGCAGCCTACTTGGCACAGGACCTAGAAGCCAGCAGCAATCGCTCGTGTAGCGGTGCCTAATACAATGATTTCCAGCTTCCGTAGGGATCCCACAGTTATAAAACATGCATAGTTGCGTTGATCCAAGTCAGATCAATGTAACTATCCAAAAATAGCTGTGCCTGGAATTCATCTTTAGAAGACAAAAAATGGATTTTAGCAGTGTTCTTCTTGTGGCGTCCCGAGGTGGTTGGAAATGTTTTCTTTTGAGAAGTGTTAATCTCTAACCTGGTTTATTTGAAGTGCATGAAATGACCATTTTTGTATATTCCTGTGGCCAGGGGATACTTCGTAAAACCATTGGAATTAAAACCCTGTCTAGACCAAGCATTTTAACACTGTAGAGCAGCCTTTCTCAATCTTTCTTCCTCAGAGGAGCCCTTGAAATAACTTTCTCTAATTGTCTTCCAGGGAGATAGGCTCCTCCCTCCTGAAACATATTAGCCCACCATTATAAAAATGCCAGTCATACCTTCAGCCTCAGTTTGATTGGGGATACTTCGTAAAACCATTGGAATTAAAACCCTGTCTAGACCAAGCATTTTAACACTGTAGAGCAGCCTTTCTCAATCTTTCTTCCTCAGAGGAGCCCTTGAAATAACTTTCTCTAATTGTCTTCCAGGGAGATAGGCTCCTCCCTCCTGAAACACATTAGCCCACCATTATAAAAATGCCAGTCATACCTTCAGCCTCAGTTTGATTGTGTTTCCTCGGGAGCCACATGACCTGCATCTGTTTATTTTCTTCAGTCTCTGTGCTAGTTGTAGGAGGCTCCCGGAGCCTTGGGCAGTGCGGGTCAGGGGCAGCACATTGGGGCAAGCAGGCCCCGCCTAAGGTTTCACCTTACTGAGAGGTATGCAACCACGCCTCCCCCCAGTGCAACCTCCCCCCCAGCTGTCAGGATGCTGGCGATATCCCCACAGACTGTCCCTGGTCATGACCCTGGCTTCCAGCTGGTCCGACTGGCAGGGGCCCCCGCGCCTATACTACGGGCGGTGCCCCACGCACACGGCAGCCTCACCTATCGGGCTCCCCTTCCGGTCCAGGCTGACCACGTCGGTGGAACAGTGACAGGGTCTCCAGCTTCCTGGAGCTCCTTGCGGTTGGAGGAGCAAGATGGCGGTGGGACCGGAACGTTGCGTCACTTCCGGTCTGCAGCCATATTGGAGAAGGCATAAGTAGACAATGGAGCAGTGTAGTTCCGCTGACATCACTTCGTGGAGGCGGCCCGGGTTTTAAAACTGCAAACTCGCAAAAGTAACAAAGGACGATGGGGGACATTTTTTCACAAAAACAAAGCAGGATCAGATGGCTGACCATAAAATACCTGGACGGGTCGATACAGGTATGTCCACCAACCTGTATGGGGACAGCTGGAGGCTGGAGCTGGGCAGCCAGCCGATAGAGGCCGCTATGTTGTGGTTCCTTTCTTAGACTGCCCCAGCTCCAAGGTAAACCAGAGCACTCTGGAGTTCCCTGTCTTTACCTCACCAACAAATTGCTTTTTTCTTTCTTGTGTATGGCAATTGCCTGCCACACTGGGTCCTTTGTGCTTACTTACAAAGACCCCAGAAGAGAAAAAGGCAAGGACCAGTAGCAAGGCATGCGCCTCTTGCGGTCACAAGTTTCCTCCAGAATGGAAAAAACACAGAAATGCATAAAAAAAAAATGGTGGCCAAAGAATCACAGGGGTTCCTCAAAGATATGCTTCCTTTAAAAAGGAGATTAGAAGCACGATGGGCCCACTTCGTACAGCCATAGAAAAACTGGAGGTCCCTGCAAGCTCCAGCCAGGCCAGCACACCATCTACCAGTACGTCACCCATCCCCTCATGCAGCAGGGATGAGGTGGATCAGGTGGAGCAAGGATCCGATGCAGATAGCTCGGAATCAGAATTGGAAGGGTGCCTTTGCTAGGACTCAGATGAGGACCCAGCATTAGAGGGTAAACTTTTTCCCTCTGAAGACGCAGATTAATTAACTGAGAGCCATTGTAGATACACTGGGTATCAAAGAGCAAAAGATCGCTTTTTCTACATTATAATCCTGGGCTAAATGCCCCAAAGTAGATGCGTCGTTCGCCATAATTGCAAACAAAGCTGACTTGGCTTTTGACGACTCCAGAACTCTTGGTGATCCGATGGATAAAAAGATGGAAGCACTTCTAGGAAGAGCCTGGGAAGCCGCAGCTGCAAATCTAAATCCAGCCATAGCTTCCACCTGCACGGCCAGGACGCTGTTAGACTGACTGACATAGTTGCAAGAACTGCTAGAAGGGGACACCCTAAAGACAAACTGGTGAAAAACATTCCCACTCTAACCAGAGCGGCAGCTTTCCTGGCGGGCGCGTCAGCAGAATCCGTAAAGATATCAGCCAGAACCATTGGCCTAATTATTTTAGCTAGGAGAGGCCTGTGGCTGAAGTCATGGGAAGGAGACCACCTCCAAAAATAGATTAGCGACATCCCCTTTACAGGCGATTTACTGTTTGGACCTGACCTGGAAACGGTATTGGACAGAACTGCAGCCAAAAACCAGGGATTTCCTCAAACCAAAAAGAGAAAGGGGAAAACACCTTTTCTCTTACGTCCTCCGACAGTTGCCGCCACTTCATATTCATCACTAATGGGTTATTGACCTTTGCTCTGCAGGAGTAGCTAGGCAACAAAATTTATTAATATCAAAGCTTTTAGCATATCCCACCCCTAGGGGGGTGGTCCCTTCAGTCAATACCTCCCTGCTTCCTGCATTCCCAACTCAGTTTCTAATGCCTAGCTTAGGAGTAGGCTGGATGTTCCTGTGCTGGGGCTCTCAGTCTCAGCCTCTATTCTCTTTTTGATTTTATTTTGAGTCTTTTTCTCTTTCTTTTACTTAGCTGTTTAATTTTCAGCATTAGTTAGCTTCTTCGGATGAAGATGATCGTGCGGAGCTGGGTCTCGGACTGGCCACCCTGGATCCCAGGGCTCAGGGCCAGGGGCTTCCCAGCCTGCCATCGAGCGTTCAGTCAGGTTTCCCTGGCATATTGAACGACCCATCCCTGTTCGCTGCAGGGATGCTATCTGTGAGGTGGCTACCTCACTGGACGCCATTGCGGTTTCGCACCGCAGTTCCACTGCGTCATGGCTCCGACACTCCCTGTCCTCAGTGCAGCGGTTTGGTCGCTGGAGCATGCTCCCCACGCCATCCGGACTGGTAAGTGTAACTCTTTGTGGGGACCTGTCTATTTGGGTGTCAGTCTGGGACTGTGTGACCCTGCATGTCTGTGTGGCTGCTGAGCTCCCTGTCAGATTCCTGTGTGGACTTGCTGCCTGTGTGTGGGCTGCGAAGGGGGGGGGGGGCTCTCCCGCTCTGCTGGGTGAATGCATGAAGCAGTCTGGGTTTAGGCATGCTGTGCGGCGATCGCTGCGCGACCCGCCATTTTTTTGCAGCAGAATTATGGTGGCCGGTCCTGTGTGGTAAGGCGCGACGTTTTGGCGCCAAATGCCGCCATTTTGGCGGCGATCGATCAGGCCACATGTCGGCGCCATTTTCTATTTGCCTAAGGAATCCTCAGCCGAGCGGCCATGTTTGTGTAGCCTTACATAGGCTTTATAGGGGCGGTCAGTCATTGCATCACTTCCTTTTGCTCTGGGACAGCGATCGGTGGCAGCAGCCTGTGTGATCTCTCCAGGTTTTTACCTTTCCATTTTCCTGTATTCCTTGCCCAGTGTTCTTATCCCTGTGGGGGTCGGTGTATTCAGTGGGTGCGGTGGGCAGTACTCCTTTTTTCCTAATATTGCTGGGGCATGGATTCTCAGGATTGCAAGTTTCCTCCCACCTTGGTGGGGGGCCAAGGGGCTGCTGCTTCCCCCGAGGGGGCTGATCTGGCTACTATTGTGGCAAACTTGGCTGCTCAAGTGCAGATGCTGGTGGCTGATCGATCCACAAAACGGCCCAGAGTGTCTATTTCCTCTGATTCGGAGGGCGATGGGGCTGCTATGGCTGGAGTGCCCTTCTCAGGGTCTCACTCATCTCTAGACCTTGTGGGGTCTGAGGGGGAGGCTGAGGTGGAAGGGGTTGATAATTCTCCTCCTGGCTCGTCCGAAGAGCTTGCACTCATGGATGAGTTGGTTGCTTCTATCAAGCAAACGCTGCATTTGCAGGATGAACCATGTCCTCCTGCTTTGATGTCCTCTTATGGGACGCAAAGGAAACGCAAAACATCGCAGGTTTTTCCTTGCTCTACAGAATTTCAGCGCGCGGTTGATGAGCAATGGCGCAATTTAAAGAAGCCTTTTGCTGTGCCGAGTAGGTTCAAACTGCGTTATCCATTTACACCCACCACTGATGAGCGTTGGTGTGTGCCGCCTCAGGTTGATCATGCAGTGGAGATTTTGAATAAATCCACTGCGATCCCCGCTGAGGATACCCCGGTGTTCCGGGACCCTACGGACAGGAGATTGGAGTCCCTGGCCCGTCATGCCTATACGGTTGCTGGTTCTATGCTGAAGCCTATTTTTGCTTCCGTTATGGCAGCCCAGGCTATTGCGGATTGGACGCAGGTGCTCAGGCGCACCCTGGTAGCTGACTCTGCCCCGCCGACAACTTTGGCTATGGTGGATCAAATTCATCAGGGTGTCATGTATGTGTGATGCGGACTTAGATTTGGTCCCCTTGGCTGCGCGTCTTTCAAGTGTGGGGCGGTATTGAACCGTCACCTGATATGGCTGAAATGTTGGTCTGTTGACCAATCTTCTCGCAAGACTTTAGCTAATTTGCCCTACGCGGGATCCTGCCTTTTTGGCGAATCTTTGGATACTCTGATAAAGGGAATTTCTGGGGGTAAGAGCACTCTCTTGCCCCAAACTCTCACAAGAACAAGTTTGTTCGTGGTAAGAAGAATACCTCGTTTAGGCCCTCTCAGGGGTCCTTTCGGGCCTTTCGGTCGCACTATAAGGCCAAGCCCTGCAAGGGCCAAGGCTCCCAGAAGAAGCCATGGACAGGTAAGCAGAAGTCCGGCCAGTCCGGGTCTGCTGCCCATAACAATGCGGCCTGAAGGGACGCCCTCACCCGGTTCTGGGGTGGGGGGATGTTTGCTCGGTTTTCTTCAACCCTGGCTGGACCGCATTCGGGACAGGTGGGTTCAGGAAATCGTTCGATCTGGATTCAAGATCGAGTTTCTCTCTTGGCCGGCAGGCAGATTTTTCCCCTCAAACCTTCAGCTGACTCCGGAGCGCTTGCAGGATCTGCACCCAGGGAGTGGTGGTTCCGGTGCCTCATCGGGACAGATTTCGGGGGTTCTATTCCAATCTGTTCACTGTGCCCAGAAAGGAGGGCAAGGTACGTCCGATTCTGGACTTGAAAGCTCTGAACCGCTTTGTGCGGGTTCGCAAGTTCCGCATGGAATCCCTGCGCTCGGTGGTGGCTGCCCTGGTTCCGGGGGAATTCATGGCCTCCATCGATCTGAAGGATGCGTACCTTCACATCCCCATTTTCGAGGGTCACCAGAGGTACCTTCGATTCGCCATTGCGGAGTATCATTACCAATTTGTGGAGTTACCCTTTGGTCTCGCTTCGGCTCCGCTGGTTTTCACCGAGGTGCTTGCGCCGGTTCTGGCTTTGAGAGCCCAGGGCATTTCTGTCCTGGGGTATCTGGACGATATCCTGATTCGGTCTGCGACCAGTCAGGGCCTGGTGACCGACCTGTCCATCACGATGCAGACTCTGCAGGAGTTCGGGTGGACGATACATTTTCCAAAGTCAACTCTGTGTCCGTCGGTTCGTCTTCCCTACCTGGGAATCATCCTGGACTCTGCTCAAGCGCAGGTCTTCCTGCCGGAAGACAAGCTCCGGACGCTTCAGGACGCAGTCCAGTCCCTCAGGGACAATCAGTGCTCGTCCCTCCGGACGTGTATGAGGTGTCTGGGATTGATGGTCTCGGCCTTCAAGGCGATCCCTTTTGCCCAGTTTCACACGCGGGGTCTCCAGGCAGAGATTCTGGCCGAGTGGGACGGGCAACCGCAATCTCTGGATCTACAGATCTCATTGAGTCGTCATACCAGAAGGGATCTTCTGTGGTGGCTCCGGTCCCCGGCGGTGTCGGGGGCAAGTCTTTTCGTCCTTTCTCGTGGACTGTGATCACCACGGATGCCAGCCTGTCGGGCTGGGGTGGTGTTCTGGGCGTTCTGTCCGCCCAGGGAACTTGGTCAGAGGAGGAATCCTCCCTTCCGATCAAACATTCTGGAATTGCGAGCAATAAATCTCTGCCTTCTGCGTTGGACGAAATGGCTTCAGGGCCGTCCGGTTCGGGTGCAGACGGACAATGCCACAGCGGTGGCCTACATCAACCACCAAGGGGGCACCAGGAGTGCCCGAGCGGCTCGGGAAGTGGCCGACATTCTGTCTTGGGCCGAGACGCACGTCCCGGCGATAACGGCAGTTCACATTCCGGGGGTGGAGAACTGGCAGGCGGATTATCGCGAGTCGCCAGACCCCGGACCAGGGAGAATTGTCCCTTCACCCGGATGTCTTTTAGATGCTGTGCGCGAAGTGGGGGTCCCCAGATGTGGACCTGTTCGCATCTCGTCTAAACAACAAGGTGAAAAGGTTCGTAGCAAGGACGCGCGATCCTCGGGCAGACGCCTCAGACGCGTTAGTGGCGCCCTGGCGTCAGTATCATCTGATGTGTGCCTTTCCACCAATTCAGCTGCTGTCCAGGTTCCTTCGCAGGTTGGCCTCGGAACCGCACACGGTGATTCTGGTGGCGCCGGACTGGCCTCGCCGGTCTTGGTACACAGACCTTGTGAATCAGGGCCGATCCTAGGGTAACAGACGCCTGGGTGCAGAAATATTTATGGCGCCCCCGTGTGGGCGTGGTCATCTTACTAACTCCTCCCCTTTCCTAATGGGACCTGGAGGGGGTCTCTCCAAGGAACACAGAGAGGGCCTCTGCTAGAGAGTCTGTTAGAGCCCCCACCAGGCCCCATTAGAGACTACAATGGGGTTGTATCATGGGACCTGGAGGGGGGTCTCTCGAACAGAGGTCATCTCTGTGTGCATTTTAAAGTCTATGTTAGAAAAAAACCCCACCAGGCCCCATTAGAGACTACAACAGAGTCTAATGGGACCTGGAGGGGGGTTTATCTTACAGAGGCCCTCTCTGTGCCTATTGGAGAGTCTCTGATAGAAAGAGTCCCCGCCAGCCCCCATGAGAGACTACATTAGAGTGTCACTGAACAATAGAAAAATAAACAATATTATATTAATTAATAGCACTTTGATGCCCAGGCCCAAGACTAGAAGACTTCACTTATCTTAAATAATGGGTACTGGGGCTGGCTGCTGGTCCTGGGGCCTGGCTTCTGGGGCTTTGCTGCTGGTCCTAAGGTCTGGCTGCTGGGGCTGGCCTGCTGGTCCTCCTGATTTCTGGCTGCTGGTCCTGGTTTTGGGGCTAGGCTGCTGGTCCTGTGGTCCGGCTGCTGGTCCTGTGGTCCGGCTGCTGGTCCTGGGGTCCGGCTGCTGGTCCTGGGGTCTGGCTGCTGGTCCTGGGGTCTGGCTGCTGGGGCCTTGGGGCTGGCTTCTGGTCCTGATTCTTGGCTGCTGGTCCTGGGGTCTGGCTGCTGGTCCTGGGGTCTGGCTGCTGGTCCTGGGGTCTGGCTGCTGGTCCTGGGGTCTGGCTGCTGGTCCTGATTCTTGGCTGCCTGTCCTGATTCCTGGCTCTGTGGTGTGCTGGGCTCTGTGGTGCGGTCTCTGTGGTATGCTGGGCTCTGTGGTATGCTGGGCTCTGTGGTAAGTTGGGCTCTGTGGGGCCGTGCTCTGTGGTATGCTGGGCTCTGTGGTATGCTGGGCTCTGTGGTATGCTGGGCTCTGTGGTATGCTGGGCTCTGTGGTATGCTGGGCTCTGTGGTATGCTGGGCTCTGTGGTATGCTGGGCTCTGTGGTATGCTGGGCTCTGTGGTATGCTGGGCTCTGTGGTATGCTGGGCTCTGTGGTATGCTGGGCTCTGTGGTATGCTGGGCTCTGTGGTATGCTGGGCTCTGTGGTATGCTGGGCTCTGTGGTATGCTGGGCTCTGTGGTATGCTGGGCTCTGTGGTATGCTGGGCTCTGTGGTATGCTGGGCTCTGTGGGATCGCATGGCTGGTCACACTCACACACATGCCATGAGACTTCTTCCTCCACAGCTCTGCATGGGAAAAAGGGGCTGGACTGGAACTCTCTGAGCAGCCCCCAGCCTGCTTGCAGTAACAGACAGAGGAAGATTGTAAGGAGAGGCAGCTGCTACACTACACTCAGCGATCCATCCCATCAATGTTTACACCTCACCTGATGATCTGTCATTGTCCTGTGCTTGCCTTTTTAAAGCTGGAACTGGAAACCGGCATCTCCCTCTGTCCTGTCTTCCTCCCCCACTGTCGCTCCTTCCCTCAGCTCAGTGGCATAACTAGAACCTTCAGGGCCCCGATGCAAAAAACCATGAAGGGCCCCCCTGACCCCCAGGTGGGGCCCTTCCCTCCCAGCCCAGTGGCGGAATGTCAGGGCCAGTGGCAAGTGCAATGTTTGTGTGGTAGTTCTGCCACAGGTGTCAGTAGTTTTATTATTTTTATTAAAATTTTTTTACAATATAATATTTTTTAAATTTTTTTTTTTTACATTTTTTTAGGAGCCCCGTTGGAGGGCTTTGGTGAAATATCAGGAGTCTAAACAGACCTCTGATGTTCCACCTTTGAGACACAGCTTTCCATCTCCTTCTCTGAAGCCTCAGCTGCACAGAATAAATGGATAGGGATAGCTCTGTACAGAGCTCCCCATTCATTCACATACTGAAGCATTGTAACACAGTTTACTATGTTTCAGTTATGAATAGACAGTCAGTGATCAGTATGGATCACTGACTCTCCATTCAGTAAAGGCTTCATCCTGACAGATCCCCCGCAGCAACCATTAGGAAAGAAAAAAATAGAGGAGGCAACATAATGCCTTTTTACCGCCTGCCAAATGCCTCTGAAAAGCGATATGAGCATGGATCGCTTTTCAGAGGAATGGCATTTTCTTGCTAGTACTATGAACAAGCTGGAAAAAAAAACACTTCTGATTGTACAAATATAGGGGGTCAGGATTAAAATGAATGTGCATACATACACGCATGTAAACACACATGTATGCACATACACACACACACATATTCATAGTCATATATAAGCACATATACACACACATCTATATAAGCATACACACATATTCACACTCATATATAAGCACATATACATTCACACATACACACACATATATAAGCACAGACACATAATACATACACATATATAAACACACACATACATAGCATTGAGCTACATGGTTGCTAGTCGATCTAAAGAAGATTGGGCAATGGGATTGTAGCGTGTATGGCCACCTTTAATGTGCATTGATTATTAGTAATATCTTGGTGTATGTTCACTTGGAACCAAAGTTGCCAATACATCTGCCACGAGCCCTTGCAAGTATATGGCACCTGCCTGGGCTGTAGCGGGGTATACAGGCAGGAGTGTAATAGATGTGATATCCATAGACATGGATTTTATGTTGGGTACAGTAGATGTGATCTAGAAGGGTGATGGGCTGCTGGGCTCTGGCTGTGTATGGCGCCTGCCAGGGCTGTAGCGGAGTACACAGGCAGCTCTCCATAGACTTGGATGTATTGTCGGGTATAATAGAAGTAATTTGATGATGTACACTGCTACAGCCCTTTCAGGAGCCATACTTAGCTCTCTGGCTGTGTATGGCTCCTGCAAGGGCTGTAGATGTGTACAAAGGCAGGCAGTATATAGATGGAAGGATGATGGTGGGTTGCTGGGCTTTGGCTGTGTGTGGCTCCAGGCACAGACTGGCATCCCATGTCTCTCCTCTCTGTCTATTGTCTGTGCTGGGGGTGGGCTGGATCGTGGCCCTAGGAGAGGCCCCTGGCTGGAGTTTGCAGGATGAGGCTGGCATTGTAATGAAGGAGTCGGGCTGACAGCTTCTTCCAGTGCAGGGGAGCCATCGAGCCTGTGACAACAAAAAGAGAGGAGGGCACATCCTCCACCCCCATCTACACAATAACACAGGGATAAATGCAAATACATAGAGAAAGCCTTTAAAAAAAAAAAAAAAACGTCAGTGCTGTACCTTTTTGCTTCCTTCCTTCCTGCCGGGTATTGCACTCTAGGGGGAGGCAGAGAGCACAGCACACACTGGTTTCACTTTCCTATGGGAGACAGTTGTGCTGAGGATCGAGGAGATCCGTCTCAGCCGTCCTTGCCTCTCCTCCTATCCAGGCATACAGGGGGCCCTCTAGGGCCCCCTGCAGCATGGGGCCAGGTCACCATGGCGACTCCCACAGCCCCTGTACGTCCGCCCCTGCCTCAGCTCACAACTACAAGAATATAGCAGGCAGCTCCGAGGCTGCAGTGAGAGACTTCCGGCCGGGAGAGGATAGTGCGCCCCCCACCAGGCGGCGCCTGGGCGCACTGCACCCTAAGCACCCGCCTGGGACCGGCCCTGTTGTGAATCTGTCGGTCGACGCTCCGTGGCATCTACCTCTTCGAGAAGACCTCCTGTCTCAAGGACCTATATTCCATCCTGCTTTACAGTCGCTGGCTTTAACGGCCTGTCTGTTGAAAGCCAGGTCCTGAAGGATAGGGGTCTCTCCCCTGAGGTCATTCCCACTTTGATCAAGGCCAGGAAGGCCTCTTCGGGGAAGATTTACTACCGTACTTGGAAGGCGTATTTTACCTGGTGTGAGTCCAGGGGGTATTCCCCTCGCTCATACTCAGTATCGAGAGTGTTGGCTTTCCTTCAAACGGGCGTGGACCAGCGTTTGGCGTTGGCCACAATTAAAGGTCAGATTTCTGCGCTGGCCGTTCTCTTTCAACGCCCTGTGGCGTCTAATTCTTTGGTTAGCACCTTTGTTCAAGGGGTGCGACACTTGGCCCCTCCTCGGAGGGATCCTTTACCTCCATGGGATTTGAACCTTGTTCTGTCCGTGTTACAGCATGCTCCATTTGAAAAGATCAGGGAGATCTCGTTGTCTCTGTTGTCCAAGAAGGTTGCCTTTTTGGTAGCGATCACTTCGGCTCGCAGGGTGTCGGAGCTGGCAGCCTTGTCCTGCAGCTCTCCCTACTTGGTGATTCACTTGGATAAGGTGGTCTTACGACCTAACCCTTTTCTTCCGAAGAGGATCTCGGAATTTCACCTCAATGAGGACATTTGATGCTTAGGCTTCGCGCAAAGCGAAGGCAAGACAAAGGAGGTGGCTTTGCATTCCTTGGATGTTAGTCGATGACAGGTAAACCCTGATCGCCCGAACAAGTCCTTTCGCAAGTCGGATTCTCTATTTGTCCTTCCAGAGGGTCCTCGGAAGGGCATGGCAGCGTCGGCTGCGACCATCGCCAAATGGATCAGACAGACCATTGTGCAAGCCTATGCTTTGAAGGGGAAGGTTCCTCCTTTCCCTGTGAAGGCGCACTCTACCGGGTCTCTGAGTACGTCTTGTGCCTATCGTCATCAGGCTTCTGTGGCCCAGGTGTGTAAGGCGGCGACTTGGTCGTCAGTTCACACCTTCTCCAAATTCTACAAGGTGGATGTTCAGGCATCGGCTGATGCTTCCTTTGGCCGCAAAGTTCTTAGTGCGGCGGTGCCTTAGGGTCCCTTGTTTTTGGGTCCTTGGCTGTTGGGATGTCTTTATCCCTAGGTTACTTTGTGTTCCTGGGTGGTTGCTCCTGTTGAGCAAGTTTTTTTCCTGTTACTCAGTTGGTTTTCTTACTTTGGTAAGGTTCCTTTTTCTCTGATGTGGGTACTGCGTTGCTTTAGGCGCGGCTGCATTTTTTCCCACCCCTCATGTCTACACTGCTATGGGACGTCCCCATTAGTGATGAATATGAAGTGGCGGCGACTGTCGGAGAACGTAAGAGAAAACTGACTTTTTGTAAAATCTTACCTGTAAAATTCCTTTCTCTGAGTCCTCCGACAGTCGCCGCCCCTCTTTTGGGGTTTGTTTATGTACTCTACTGCTATGCTACTGAAACTGAGTTGGGAATGCAGGAAGCAGGGAGGTATTGACTGAGGGGACCACCCCCTAGGGGTGGGATATGCTAAAAGCTTTGATATTAATAAATTTTGTTGCCTAGCTACTCCTGCGGAGCAAAGGTCAATAACCCATTAGTGATGAATATGAAGTGGCGGCGACTGTCGGAGGACTCAGAAAAAGGAATTTTACAGGTAAGATTTTACAAAAATTCCGTTTTTGCCAATCTAGAAGATTTGTTAAGACTGGTCTAAAAAAGCTCTGGACAAAACAAACAAGGCAAAGAGGAGTTTATCCTCAAGCCGTCCTTCCTAAAGAAAAAAAAAAACAATGATGGTTCCGGGCAGGGAGAAGGGGGGGGGGCGCTCCTCGCTCGCCAGTGGAGGAAATCAGGGAAAACAGTTTTTCTATCAAGTAAGCTACTTGATAGTAGTTTTTTTTTTTTTTTTTTTTTTTTTTTTTTTCCTCTCGCCCCTTCGACCAAGTACCTGAGAATCTTCATAGTCACAGTGGATCGACAGGAGGTCCATCCACATGTACTGATAGCGAAAAGCTATCAAAGATGCCTAAGATGTCTCTTCTATATACACCTCTGCCAGTTGGTATCCCGTCAGTACCCAGGATCTGCTCAAAGCGAAGGTACGAAGCCCTAAAAAACCTAAGACGGCAAGTAATAGGGCAAGGGCCATGTCCAGACGAGCTACTATTCTGAGAATCAGCAGATGAACAAAATGCCAATCTACAAAAAAGCATATCTTGCTTGCATGCAGGACTGAGGGCAGAGCGTGTACGACGTAAAGCAGCTACTATCTCTAAGATCCCATGCAGACTCAAGCCAAAGGGGATCTTGCTTTAGTCACTTAAGAAACCTCGGCATACAGCCTCATCTAATACTTCCAGACATGCCGAACCTCCTGTCGCAAGGGTTTATCAGCCACCTGAGCCACAAGGTCATGAAGTATTCCACCTGGTGCCTGAAAGGACGAAGTTGCAGAACAAAGGTCTGTCTAACACCGTCTTAGCCAGCAGAAAACCGGTGACTAGAGCCATTTAGGAGAAAGTGAGGAAAAAGTCTGTCTTCTGGTACAAGAACAAAGGGGACCTCGACAAGGGGGCTGTTCCAGCAATCTTAGATTTTTTTTTTTTTTTTTTACAGGAAGGAGTGGAGGAGGGCTTTTCTCATAACACTTTGAAGGTTCAAGTGGCAGCCCTATCTTCCCACCTAGATATTATTCTGGCGGAAGACGCACTCCTAAAGATTCCTTCTCTCTTTAAGAAAAGCCACACCCATGAAGTGCAGCAGAACTCCAACATGGGACCTCGCCACGGTACTCAAAGGATTCCTCTTGGCACCATTCGAACCACTGGAGGATAGTTCGGATAAATACCTTACACTAAAAACAGTACTCCTGGTGGTGCTGGTATCCGCAAGAAGAGTTAGTGAAGTTCAGGCTCTATCCATGATAGAACCTTACTGTTTGTCAGATAAATTTATTCCCACACCAGACCGATCCTTCCTATCAAATGTCTTTAACTTTCCACAGAATTCAGGAGGTGGTTATTCCTTCCCTTCCAAATTCTATGGATAGTAGAAAAAGAGTCACTTATAACAAGCTGGATGTAGGCAAGATCAGGATTACCTCGAAAGAACTAAATGTGGCGAAAAAACAACCACTCTATTCATCCTCCATGCAGGAGTGAACAAAAGGAAGTCTGCTTTGAAAAGTACGTTAACCAGATGGATAAAGCTTGCTATTCAAACAGCTTACCAAGCACTAAACTTCGCCCCGCCGAGCGGAGTCACAGCCCACTCAACCAGAGCTTGGGCATCAGCAAGTGCAGAAAGAGCTGGGGCAACACTGGAGCAGATCTGCAGGGCAGCGACATGGTCGAGCTTCAATACCAAGGCATTACCGTATCGACCAGCTGTCCAGTCAGGATCAGATACTTGGTCGCAATGTGCTCCAGACTTTTTTTTATTCCCTAGTAAGTATCGCTTGCTACATCCTCAGATGCTGCCCTGGAAAACGTTTAGGTAACTGGTAACTCTTTTTTTCTAAGAAGTCTTCCAAGGGCAGCATCCATTCCCACCCTAAACAACATTATAAAAGGGGCTTTCAGGATTCAAAGAGCTTACGGAGTGTTCCTTCGGTACTTGAAAATTACTGAGGCTGAAGATGACTGCCATTTTTAAAATGGTGGACTAATGTGTTTCCTGTTTCAGGTGGGAGGAGCCTATCTCTCAGGTGCTGCTCTGAAAAACTTCTTAGAAAAAGAGTTACCAGGTACCTAACTCTGGTTTTCTGTTTTTGAGTTACCCTTGGCAAAAGCCAATTCATCAGTGGTCAATGTGAAGTATGTCCCTTTTTTAAATTGGAGGTCAATGGTAAGAATACCCTCTTTACAGTGGTGATCAGATCATTGGCGTAATGCTGCTGGGTCTGTCAAGTGGCAATGGCCCCAAAACTTTACAGACCCCATTGGATGGGAAGGTCAATCCGCAGCAGTTTAAGGAACCCCTAGCAAAATCTGCAGGAACCTTAGGGATTCATGAAACCATGGTTGAGAGAGGCTGCTGTAGAGCTTTAACCACTTGAAGACCAGGCCTTTTCTGACGCTTTTTTGTTGTGTTTTTCTAGAAAAACAAAATAAAAAAAAAATTACTTGGAACCCCCTAATATAAATAAATAAATATAAATATATATATATATATATATATATATATATATATATATATATATATATATATATATATATATATAAATTATATCTTTTTTTTTTTTTTCGTTTTAAGCAGAGGCCCTTGAAAATAAAACGGTGGTCATTGCAATTTTCTACGTCGCTCCGTATTTGCACAGTGGTTTTTAAAACAATTTTTTTTTTTTTTTTTTTTTTTTTTTTTTTTTATACGCATCAAGATAAAAAGTGTGCAGCAGCTTTCAGCCCCCCTAATACTTACCTGAGCTCCTCTCCATCTAGTGATTGTTGCAGGAGTTTCTCAGCTGCCTCGGACTCCTCTCATTGACTGAGACAGCAGCGTGAGTGGCTCCTGCTGCTGTCAAAGTCGATCAGGAGAGAGAGAGAGTGGGGCTGGGTCACGGCTCTGTGTCTGAATGGACACACAGAGCTATGACTTGGCTCGGGTGCCCCCATAGCAAGTTGCTTGCTGTGAGGGCACCTATCAGGAGGAAGGTGCCAGGAGTGCGCAAGAGGGACCTGAGCAGAGGAGGATATAAAAGATGATGGTAAGCCGAGTAAATGCCTAACATGCCATGCTTTTAAATTGCACATGCTCGATACGTAAGACTGCAATATTTAAAAATCTCAGGTGTACGATTTTAAAAAAATTTCTACAGGTCACCAGTTTATAGTGAGAGCAATAATTCCAGCTCTAGACCTCCTTTGTAACTCTAAAGTATGTGGTGATACCTCAGATGTGGGGTGTGCGAACACAGTTTACATATGCATGCAAGACTTTCATATGTGTTCACCTCTGTGCATAGGGGGAGGGGGAGGCAGTGGTGCTTTTAAAAAAAAAAAAATATATATATATATATTTTTTTCATTTGATTTAAAAAAAATAAATACAATTTTGTCCTTCTTATTGTAGAGATGCTCAAATAATGCAGGAAAAACAGAAAAAGGCGTTGGAGAAAAAAGACGAGCCAAAATAGCATCTATGGATTGCTGCGTGACTAAAGGCAGAAGACGATGACCTGAAGATCTATCATTCAGAACGTGAAAAAAAAAACATTTGACTAAATGGTTTTGTTTGCCCTGATGCAGTCATTTCTTCCCCTCGCTGTGCATTGTTCCCAGTCGTTTCCTTTTTGTCAAAAAAAAAACAGTAGCGTAAAATTTTCTGCCACATGTACATATTATAAATATACACCACTCAGTCCCCAACCTGCACAAAATTCAGGCCCCTTTTTTTACCTTTTAGCTTTTTCTGCATGCTGATCTACAATTGATTAAGTCAGCTATTGCAAATACCTGTCACTGAGTTTATCGCTGAACAAGGTGCTTTACCATGACTGAAGTAACCTGTCATTTTTGTAATCACGGTAGACCTTGTCAAATATTTAATAAAGTGACTTTTTTTCCGTGAAAATTTTTAGTGTCTTTCTTTTTTTACGTTTTTAAGGGACCAGTCTAAAAGATGGTAGTTTTTGTCTTGTTTGTGTATTGTCACCTTTTTGAATACATGATCTGTGCAGGTCAAGTCATTTGGGATGTAGCGGCTGCATGGACACAGTCGCTGCTTCTAATTTGACATCTGTGTGGGTGCATGTCCCTGAACACAATTGGGGAGATTTGCTAAAACTGGTGTAGCAGTGCATGGTTGCCAATCGGCTTGTTCAGTTAAGCTTTAACAGTAAAACCTGGAAGCTGATTGATTTCTTTGTAGAACTGCACCAGATTTTGCACTCTCCAGTTTTCTTAAATCTTTTCTATACTGTGTCTGCCTTTGGGGACACACATCTGCACAGATCTCAAATTGGGGGCCGGGGCTATGTACATGGATGGGATGCACAGGACACTTGTACATTCCTGTGCAAGCAAACATGAATACACACTGAAGTACACCTATGTCAATGAAGCTTTAGGCATACTTCATTTTTTTTTTTTTCACTTACATGAAGAATTGAGAGGATGCTGCCTAAAATATTCCACCAGTGCCATTGTTGTGAGACCATTTACGATTTGTATTTACGAGTTATTTACTTTCTGGCAGTGGTCATAATGTCGTGACTGATCTGTGTGTCTGTAAAATATATATACATATTCACAGTACTGTGCAAATGTTTTAGGCAGGTGTAAAAAAAAAAAAAAAAATACTGTAAATGAATAATGCTTTCAGAAATAGAAGTGTTAATTGGTTATTTTTATCATTTAACAAAATGTAAAGTAAATGAACAGAAGAGAAATCCAAATCAATATTTGGTGTGACCTCTTGCTTTCAAAAAGGCATCAATTCTTCTAGGTAGACTTGCGCACAGTTTTTTTTTTTTTTTTTTTTTTATTTCTTTATTTAGTAAGAGGTTGCAATACAGAGTTAAGGCACATCAGGTAAAAATGAAACCGTACAATCTGACAACAGCGCCATTGATAGCGCTCCACCAAAGGTTACAGTAGCGGTGAAATGGGTATAGTCAACTGAAACAAAGGTGGGATCAGTCCCCTCCTGGGAGTGCAATGTAACCGACATATCAAATGTTGCAAAGATTGGCAGATTGAGTAACAAGTAAACAACCTCAATTCTAGAAAACGTATGGGTGACAGGTACCAGGGTAGTACCGACGGGCGGGCTCCTGTACAGAGCAGGAGCAGAAAGCAATAACTCCAAACCATGGGGTCAGTCAGGGAATGAACAAGTGATAGGGATAGAAGCTACAGAAGACCCCAGTCGTGGGGAGAAAGTGTAGATATGCACAGGTGGGAGAGCGAGAGGAAGGGAGCAGGAAACGCACAGGGTGAAAAGGAAAAAGTAAGAGGGAATGAGGGAGCAGGAAGGAAGCTGAAGGGACCGCTGAGACCCGGGTCCCCAGGCCCGAGCCCCCAGAGCCCTAGTCAGAGACAGGAAGCTCCCGCAGGTAAGCGTCCATACATGTGATGTAGTCCCTTGGTCCCCATTTGTCCTGAAAAGCTTGTTCCTGATTGTACAAAGTAGCTGACAAGTCTTCCATGTCCCGAAGCTCCTTAACCTTGGAAAACCATAGAGACCTCGTGGGTGCAGCAGGTGATCTCCAGCAGAGGGGGATGCAGGCTTTGGCAGCATTTAAAAGCTGAATAGTCAGAGAGGACTTGTATTTTTTAACGTGCCGTCATTTGAGCTGCAGCAAGCACACCGCAGGATCGTCCGCCACGTCAACGTTGGTAAGCTGTTTGATAACGCTGGCCACCGCTTGCCAAAAAGGTTAGACCATCGGGCATTCCCAAAAATATAAAACATTGTCCCCGTGGCGTCATTACAACGCCAGCATTTATCCGATATCAGAGGGAAACAACAATGCAATAAAGATGGTACCCTATATCCTGTTTCCTGGATCTTAGTGGTGATAGAGGATTTATGCGCAAAGAGAAGGATCTTATCTCTTTTGGTTTTCGTGAAAGTGGTATGGAGGTCAGATTCCCAGTGGGCAAGAAAAGGAGGGGAAAAGGCAGTGGGGGGGGGGGGGGGGGGCTGGGGGGACTGTTCAGCACCGCATAGGCGACAGAGAGGGTGGTCCGCGTTGGTTCCTGTCTGTAGCAGATCCGTTCCAGGTCGGTCAGTGGTTGAGAGATACCGGGGAGGCGGAGGACCCCCCCCCCCCCGGAGGAAATGCTGAAGCTGGAGACCATTCCAAAAGTCCAGTGGAGGGTCAACGGTCCTCGACAACGCTCCTGTGGAGAGACCACCTTCACTCCCCCAAAAAGTCCACAAGGTGGATACGGCCCGCGGCACACAGTTTTTGAAGGAACTCAGGTAGGTTGTTCCAAACATGTTGGAGAACTAAGCACAGATCTTCTGTGGATGTTGGCTGCCTCAAATCCTTCTCTCTTCATGTAATCCCATACCAGACTCTTATGTTGAGATCAGGGCTCTGGGGGACCAAACCATCACTTCTAGGACTCTTATGTTCCTCTTTACACTGAAGATAGTTCTTAATGACATTGTATGTTTGGGGTCATTGTCTTGCTGCAGAATTAATTTGGGGCCAATCACACGCCTCCCTGATGGTATGGCATGATGGATAAATATCTGCCTGTATTTCTCAGCATTGAGGACATCCGTGATCCTGACCAAATCTCCAACTCAATTTGCAGAAATGCAGTCCTAGACTTGCAAGGAACTCCACAATGCTTTACTGTTGCCTGCAGACACTCATCATTATTGTACTGCTCTCCAGCCCTTCACCAACAAACTGCCTCCCGCTATAGCTAAATATTTCACATTTCGATTCAGTTCAGAGCACCTGTTCCCTTTTTACTGCAACCCAGTTCCTATATTTTCATGCATAGTTGAGTTGCTTAGCTTTGTTTCAATGTCATATGCATGAAAACATAGGAACTGGGTTGCAGAAAAATGCCAGCAGGTGCTCTGGACTGATGAATCAAAATTAAAAAAAAAAAAAATATATATATATATTATATTGATTGCACAGTTTGTGAGAGAATCTCCATCACACGCTACCATGAAATAAAAAATGCTGTGTTCTGAAACTTTGAAGGACATTTGTGTGAAACAGCTGAGGTAAAGATGAAGCCGCTCTAAACATACAATTATTGTGTCTGGAGTTGGGCTTTAATCATTTGTGGATACAATTTTTTTTATTCATTTACTTCCTGCCTCCCAATCTGAGTTTTTTTTTTTTGCTTGTTGTACAGTAACTAGATCTCAACCTTTAAGGGGTTTACCAAACTGTATATAATAAACACACCAAGCTATATGGTATGTCTGCATCCCAGCCAGAGAAGCCAACTTCAGGAATGATAGCTTCAGATAATGCAACCCATTTTCATTTTGAAAGGGTACAGAACACACTAAGCTGAGAATAAGTCAGAGCATGCAATTATCCTGTTAAATGAATACCAACCTGTACACTTACTTTAACTTAGATGTTATTTTTAAGGGGTTGTAAAGTCAAGGTTTTTTTTTTTTTTTTTTTTTTAATCCTAATGCATTCTATGCATTAAGACAAAAAGCCCCTCTCAGCCCTCCTAATACTTAACTGAGCCCATCACTATCCAGCGATGTCCACGAATGCCTCAGCCGTCCTGGGACTCTCACTACTGATTGTCTGAGACATAGCAGCAGCGCCATTGGCTCCTGCTGCTGTCAATCAAAGTCAGCCAATGAGGAGAGAAAGGGGGCCGGGCTTCAGCTTCGTGTCCGAATGGACACACGGAGCTGTGACTTGGCTGGTGCCCCCATAGCAAGCTGCTTGTGGTGGGGGCACTCACTGGGAGGGAGGGGCCAGAAGAGGAGGATCTGGACCACTCTGCAAAACCAACTGCACAGCGGAGGTAAGTATACCATGATTTTTTGTTTTGAATAAAAATCATAGACTTTAAGATAAAAAAATAAAACAATCTGCATTTCACAAAAATACCTGCCCAATATATTCTGCTCTTCATATCTCGGGCCCACCAAGAAGTGTGGGACTTGGGGCAGTTTTTACCTGGACAAGAGTCCCTACTGGAAGATTTCCTCTCTTTCATTGATCTTGTGCCCGCTGCAAATTTTGGATTTTTAGTTTCGGTGATGGTGGTCAACAAAACCACAGCCAAGAGGCACCCCCTAATGGTGGCCAAATCCCCCATCTGCCAGGGGCAGCTCAGTTTTTGACTAGTGTTCAGAAGTAAAGACCTAAGCTCCCTCTTCTGTTGAAGGAATTCTTTTTATCTTAATCATACATTAAAGGACACAAAGTGCTTCATTTTTTATGACTATCTGACTCCATTTACATCTAGGCGATTTTTCGCTAAGCCCCTGCTCTTAAAAATAGCCAACAAGGCAAATCCTATTCATTTTTAATAGCCCCTGTTCACATCTGAGCGTTTTTTCGCCTTAAGCAAAATGCCTGTGGCTCAAAAAAGTACACAAGCTTCTTTTTTTGGCAGATTACAGGCATTTTTACTGTTTTTTATTGGTCACGTGTCAACTCAAAACGCTTGTAAAAATAGATACCTCTAGATGTGAATGGAGCCTCTGGGTTACTCTGCCACCCTCAGATGAAAGGGCACTAAAAAAAAAAAGGCAGCGGCATTCCCCGCTAGTATTGGGACATTTGTCAATCGGGGATGACTTGCCATATGGGTGCCTAGCCTTGGCAGACCCCTCTCTCAGCTGGATGGTCACTCCCACATATAAACAGGTCTATTGACCCTCAGCAAGCCATGGCATTACACAGGCACAGAGGTGGGGAGAAGGGTGATAAGGTGGGCCCCTGAATTCCTCTATTGTGCAGGGAGGACAGTTTGCTCTTCAATAGGTATTTCTACAGTTTCAGGGGCACTATACTGTTGTTCATCTGGTTGTGTCAAGGGAGAATTTTTCAGCAGCCATTTCTGTTTTGTGTCATGAGCTCTCAAGCATCCTCACTGGTTTGGAATGCCTGGGTTATGTGCTCTGAGGGTGCTTTCCTTCCCATAACATGCTTTTGTGGGGAATGCAGTGTCTGTACATCCCCAGGATGAGGAGAAGCAGGAAGCTGTCTTTTGGTTGCCATTATGTTGGCTAGCAGATTCTCAGATTTGGTTGTGCAAGTAACCTTCCCTGGTTCTCCACCAGGATAACCAGAATAAGGTGGCGTTGAGACCTCAGCCCTCCCCTTTTTACTTAGGGGGGTTCCTTCATTCCACCTGAATCCAGATATTGTGCTACCAACTTTTTGTCTTAATCCTAAGGAGAAGGTGCGTCATTCTTTAGATGTTTCATCTATTCTAATTTATCGAAAATCTATAGCTTCGTTTTGACTGTCTGAGTCCCCGTTTGTTCTTCCTAAGGGTCCTTGCAAGGGTCAGGCTGCATCTTGATCTACTGTTTCTAGGTGGATTAGGCAGCCTATTTCTCAGGTCTATGGTATCAAATAGAAGGCAATTTCCACTAGGAGTGTCAGTGCTTCCAGGTAGATATTCATCTCTGCAGATGGCAGTTTTCGGCAAAAGATCTTGTAGGAGACTTTGTAGTGGGATTTCCCCTATTCTGTTTTCATTTTTGGCCATTTTGTTGTTGCCCACCCTTAATGTTCAGTGCTTGGGGCATCCCTAATAGCCATGAATATGAAGTACCCTGTGATTTATGTTTAAGAAATAATGATTTTTGGTTTACATGTAAAATCATTTTCTTGTCATACATTACGGGACACAGGGATCCCTCCCCTCTATGCCTGTTCCTTATTACTTGCTACAAAACTGAGGCTAAGCTGGCTAGGGCAGTCGGGATTCCTGCCTATTGCCTATTTTTTGGCAGCATAATGAAAGTATTTAAGAATATGAAGTACCTGGTGTCCTGTGATGTGGTCCAAGAAAAACATTTTACAGACTTCAAGACTTTCAATCAAATGCTGAAGTGGGTGATAGGCTTGAGAATATACAGTAGATCCTTATAGTCACCCAGCTCACTCTACGACAACCCTGTTTTGTCAGAAAAGCAGCCTTTGAGGTATCTCAGGGGGAGAATATATGACCAATCAGCCCCAGGCTGTCACAGGGAAGGTACTAACTTCACCCTGCCCTTGCCCATCAGGAATTGCAGGGGAAGGCTTACTCCTCTAGGGACATTGCTGGCTGTCCCTCCAGCCCTTTTAGCTGCTTCTGGGGTGGCAGTGCTGAGTAGGAGTGGCATGACAGGCTGTGGGTCAGTTTGCAGAAGGCTGAGAACATGGGCAGGAGTAGAAGTCAGAGTGAGAACTGGAACAAGGTGCGAAGGTCTAAATTGATGGGAGCCACAGGATTACTCCACCTGCAAATGAGGAAATTCACCCCCTACCTATGTTTTTTTCACCTATTACCTTTTTTTCTCCGTGTTACCTCCAAAAGAAACATACATGCCCATCAAATCCAGCTGTGTTTAGCAGTGCCCCTCCACTTCTGCACACATGGTTTTGTGCTGCTATGTTCTTTTCTGATATCAGGAGCTGCTCCCCTTGATTACATGCATGCATTATGTGTAATGAGGGGTCAACTGCAGGAACCAGGCAGTGACAACTGGCTCCCTGATGATGTGTCGCAGCTAATGCTGTAAAGAGTACCCCGAGGCCTCCTGGGATGCATGCAGGCAACTTAGACATTCTCTCTTATGTGAGGTCACTGGCAGCTGCTCACTGGAGTATCTCCTAAACTGTGCATGTTTAGGAGATATTAATTTAACTTTGTATGTAAAAATGGCACACAAGAGCTTACTACCACTTTAAAGCGGTTCTTCAGTTTGGATAAAAAAAAAAATGGAAAAGTCAGCAGCTACAAATACTGTAACTGCTGACTTTTCATAAAAGGACACTTTCCTTTCCAGGGGTCCACCACCATCCTCACCTGAACTGATTCTTTGCTGGTCTTTGAGTTCCCAGTGCTGGCATATTTACTGTGGGCAGCCGGCTGCCTGCTGTGCTTTGTGAATGGTCCCACAGCTTTCTGGGACCTGTGACATGTGCCAGAAGCTTGTGGGCGGGGAAGGAGAACTTCCAACTCGAAGTGGGAGCAGTTACGTTTCAAAACCAGGTACCTGTTTCTCTCCCCCCCCCGCCAAAAGTGCCAAAAATAGAAGAGGGCAGGGCAGATAGTAGAACTGCTGCTTTAGTAGTAATAACTAGAGTACCGTATATACTCGAGTATAAGCCGACCCGAGTATACAGTGGGTACGGAAAGTATTCAGACCCCCTTAAATTTTTCACTCTTTGTTATATTGCAGCCATTTGCTAAAATCATTTAAGTTCATTCTTCTTCCTCATGAATGTACACATAGCACCCCATACTGACAGAAAAACACAGAATTGTTGACATTGTTGCAGATTTATTAAAAAAGAAAAACTGAAATATCACATGGTCCCAAGTATTCAGACCCTTTGCTCAGTATTTAGTAGAAGCCCCCTTTTGATCTAATACAGCCAGGAGTCTTTTTGGGAAAGATGTAACAAGTCTTTCACACCTGGATTTGGGGATCCTCTGCCATTCCTCCTTGCAGATCCTCTCCAGTTCTGTCAGGTTGGATGGTAAACGTTGGTGGACAGCCATTTTTAGGTCTCTCCAGAGATGCTCAATTGGGTTTAAGTCAGGGCTCTGGCTGGGCCATTCAAGAACAGTCACAGAGTTGTTGTGAAGCCACTCCTTCGTTATTTTAGCTGTGTGCTTAGGGTCATTGTCTTGTTGGAAGGTAAACCTTCGGCCCAGTCTTAGGTCCAGAGCACTCTGGAGAAGGTTTTTGTCCAGGATATCCCTGTACTTGGCCGCATTCATCTTTCCCTCGATTGCAACCAGTCGTCCTGTCCCTGCAGCTGAAAAACACCCCCACAGCATGATGCTGCCACCACTATGCTTCACTGTTGGGACTGTATTGGACAGGTGATGAGAAGTGCCTGGTTTTCTCCACACATACCGCTTAGAATTAAGGCCAAAAAGTTCTATTTTGGTCTCATCAGACCAGAGAATCTTATTTCTCACCATCTTGGAGTCCTTCAGGTGTTTTTTAGCAAACTCCATGCGGGCTTTCATGTGTCTTACACTGAGGAGAGGCTTCCGTCGGGCCACTCTGCCATAAAGCCCCGACTGGTGGAGGGCTGCAGTGATGGTTGACTTTCTACAACTTTCTCCCATCTCCTGACTGCATCTCTGGAGCTCAGCCACAGTGATCTTTGGGTTCTTCTTTACCTCTCTCACCAAGGCTCTTCTCCCCCGATAGCTCAGTTTGGCCAGACGGCCAGCTCTAGGAAGGGTTCTGGTCGTCCCAAACGTCTTCCATTTGAGGATTATGGAGGCCACTGTGCTCTTAGGAACCTTAAGTGCAGCAGAAATCTTTTTGTAACCTTGGCCAGATCTGTGCCTTGCCACAATTCTGTCTCTGAGCTCTTCAGGCAGTTCCTTTGACCTCATGATTCTCATTTGCTCTGACATGCATTGTGATCTGGAAGGTCTTATATAGACAGGTGTGTGGCTTTCCTAATCAAGTCCAATCAGTATAATCAAACACAGCTGGACTCAAATGAAGGTGTAGAACCATCTCAAGGATGATCAGAAGAAATGGAAAGCACCTGAGTTAAATATATGAGTGTCACAGCAAAGGGTCTGAATACTTAGGACCATGTGATATTTCAGTTTTTCTTTTTTAATAAATCTGCAACAATGTCAACAATTCTGTGTTTTTCTGTCAGTATGGGGTGCTATGTGTACATTCATGAGGAAGAAGAATTAACTTAAATGATTTTAGCAAATGGCTGCAATATAACAAAGAGTGAAAAATTTAAGGGGGTCTGAATACTTTCCGTACCCACTGTAAGCCGAGGCCGCTACTTTTACCACAAAAAGATGGGGAAAATGATTGACTCAAGTATAAGCCTAGAGAATGCAGGGTGGCAGGCATGGTACAGGCGAATGCAGGGTGGCTGGCATGGTACAGGCGAATGCAGGGTGGCTGGCATGGTACAGGCGAATGCAGGGTGGCTGGCATGGTACAGGAGAATGCAGGGTGGCTGGCATGGTACAGGAGAATGCAGGGTGGCAGGCATGATACAGGAGAATGCAGTGTGGCTGGCATGTACAGGAGAATTCAGGGTGGCAAGCATGGTACAAGAGGATGCGGGGTTGCGGGCATACTAGTGCGGCTGTGTTTCACTTACCTGTTCCAGAGGCGCCTTCATTTTAAAAATGGCGCCACCTGGCACCGACACGTCATTGCGCACGTGCCGTTCGGGAAAGCTGGTATACGTTCGGCTATTTCCGACCTGTCCTGAGCGGTGGCGGCGCATGCGCGGTGACATGTATACGCCGGGCGGCGCCATTTTTAAATCTTAAACACGTCGGAGCGGCGGGAACTTTTTTTTTTTTTTTGACTCGAGTATAAGCCGAGGGGTACGTTTTCGGTGCTGAAAAACTCGGCTTATACTCGAGTATATACGGTACACCACATGCAGAGTTCCTGAGTGTGTTATGTACAGAGTGCAGGGTTGAGGAGTGCGTTACATACAGAGTGCAGGGTTTAGGGGTGCACTACACACAGTGTGCAGTACAGGCTGTCATCTCATTTCCACCCCCTCCTCTTCGGCTCTGATCTCTGCACCACGAGCTCCCCAGAGCAAAGCTGTCCTTGTAAACACAAAAGGCTTCTGTGTTTAGGAATGACAGCGGGAAGCCGGAGGTGGCTGAAAAACTGGGTGCAAGGGCCTGGCTGGCATCAGCCTGCGGGCATTGTGTTTGATGTATGTTCATTGCAGGTAGAAGTAGAAGTCCATTAGTCAGGGATTTTCGCAAGGCTTTAACTAAAGCCAAATTGACAAGATTGGTTTAGACTCTAGACCACTTTAGAATGGTCAGAGCTGTTAAAGTTAGGCTATGAGTTATTTAAAAAAAAATGCTGGTTTAGGCAATACATATTTTATTAAATGTATTTTACCCCTTAGTAAACTCTTAGTATGAACTTGTACCCACAGGTAAGCTTATACCTGTAGCTTATATCTTCTAAACCCTTTATAGAAGATATTCACATTAGCTACAGCCAATGATCTCACCGGCGTATGCGCAGAGTAGCTATGCGTGATAGTGACTCACTTGTGCATGTGTGGGAGTGACATCATTGTGCCTGCCCATTCAAGCGCCCAGAAAGCACAAACCCAAAAGGAAGACCAAGCGAAGATGGAAGTGCGCCGGAGTGTTGACCGCTCAGCACCGGAGGGCCCTGTTTCAAAAGGGAAGTCTGTCATGATGTGCTAGTATGATACACGAATCAATGTATGCAAAGATTTTTGTTTTTAATAAAAATTTATTTAACATAAAAATAAAGCCATATCATTTATTTAGCATATTTAGAGTATAACAGATACTATTTATTGGCGATGTAATTGAAGGTTAACATAACATATGGATACCATCTTGTATAAACCATAGAGACCAATCTAGTCTAGCTTATGCCAGGCAAATGCAGACAGGCAGTTTTCACATAAATTCCGTGTTGGTCAGTTATAAACAGAATTGTACAGAGTACATTTTTGGAATATTCAGACAGTTTGCCTACAGATGTAGACCATTTACAAAGCTATGCAGTTGCTTCTATAAATTATGCACTGGGCTAAAGTGTACACTCAGCCAAAACCTACTACTTTTGCTTTTGGATACACCAGCAATGGATTAGATCCCCTGTCACATTTTTCATTATGTATCTAGGACTCCATTTAAACAAATTTCCCTCACTTACTGTCACAATGACAGTAGGGGACTATTTATGAAATACATTGCTGTGCATATATCTTAAGTATGCACACAACCAGCATGGATAATCCTCTTAATTTGCCAAATACATTTATAACCTTTGTTCATTAGCTGCATCTAGTGGCCAGGATGCAGTATTTTCCCAATTTAAGCATTTCAGAAAAATACCGCATTATGGCCCCTAGATGAAGCTGGCCATTATTGGGATATAAACGTATTAGGTAAATTATGGGGATAATTAGCATTAGACTCCCATGTGTCAGCATTACTAGATTTGACCCCAGTTTAAGCATGTCCCCAGGAACATTTAAAATGTGTGTATGATATTAAAGTGGATGTAAACCCTCACATATACCCAATGAAGTGAACAGCCTCAGATGAGAGAAATCTCCCTACATAAGTTTTACATGTATATCTGGTGTCTCTCTCTTTCTACATATTTTAGAAAGTGCACATCATGTTACAAATCTTTCTTCCTGTTTCAGCAGTGGGTGGGGAGTCTGGGCATACACTGTGTGACAGCTGATTGAAGGAAAGGCACCCCCCCCCCTACAGGCAGAGGAAAGAAGAAACTTGCAGAGCTGTGCTGTGAATAGACCAGCTCTCTGCTTATCTGTCTCTAAGCTACCTCCCCCGACACAAATTTCCAGCTGATTTTATCTCCTGTGTCTGAGAACTTGTCAGAAGTTATCATTCTGATAACAGAGGAATAGAGCAGCAGAAAGACACAGGACTTAGAGCTTTGGAGAGAGATAAGTAAACACTACAGATATATGTGCCCAGGTCAGATTTCATGAATGGGGTTTACATCCACTTTAAACAAAATAGCATTTCTACTGTAAATAACAAAAACATACACAATTAAAAAAAATAAAAAGAAAAAAACATTCACAAAAAAAGAAAAACATGTGCCATACACATTGTAACTTATTCACAGTTGCTTAAGGATCCATTCACACTTGTACGTTGCACTGACTTTGGAGTGCAACCTTGGTGCTACTTTGACGCAACTTGGGTGCAACTTGGATACGACTTTGGCCAGTGATAATGGACAACTGTTGCACATCTCTTGCAATGTATAACATTCAGGTATGATTTTTATGCAACCTTTGAGGGTGAACATTGAAGTCTTTGGCCCTAAAGTTGCATGAAAGTCAGACCAAAATAGCCCATGAACTAATCTGAAGTTGCTGCAACTTTAACTACTTAAAGACCAGCCACCGCAGATGTACTGCGGCAGGCTGGCTCTCCCAGGCAAAACTCCGTACATGTACGGCGCTCGCCTGGGAGGAGCTAGGGGGCGATCTCTCCCCGCTGACAGAGAAGGATGGACGGCTGATGTAAACAAAGCCGTCCATCCTTCTCCCTCGGATGATCACAGAGACCATGCGATCCTGCTACATAGGATCGCATGTCTCTATGGTCATCTCACAAGCCCAACCCCTCCACAGTTAGAATCACTCCCCTAGGCTTACATTTAACCCCTTGATCACCAATAGTATTAACCCCTTCCCTGCCAATGGCATTATTACAGTAACAGTGCATATTTTTAGCACTGATTACTGTAGTAATGTCAATGGTACCCCCAAAAGTGTCAAAAATGTCAGTTAGGGGTCCGATCTGTCCGCTGCAATGTCGCAGTCACGCAAAATAACGCAGATCACTGCCATTACTAGTAAGAAAAACAATAAAAATTAGATAAATCTTTCCCGTAGTTAGTAGACGCGATAACTTTTGCGCAAACCAATCAAAATACGCTTATTGCAATTTTTTTACCAAAAATATGTAGCAGAAAACAAATTGGCCTAAAATTTTAAAAAATTTTGATTTTTACATTTTGCTTTTGAGAAAGTCATATAGCAGGATGTGAAAAATATTGTTTTTTTTTTCAAAATTGTCGTTCTTTTTTTGTTTATAGCAAAAAAATAAAAATCGCACAGGTGATCAAATACCACCAACAGAAAGCGCTATTTGTGGGAAAAAAAAGGACGTCAATTTAATTTGGGTTCAGGGTCGCACGACCACGCAATTGTCTGTTATAGTAACGCAGTGCCGAATCGCAAAATAGGGCCTGGTCATTAGGCAGCAAAATCTTCCTTTCTTAAAGTGGTTAAGTCGCACATATATGAATATATATCATATATCATTGCAAAACATGGGGAACGACTTGTCATGTAACTGATGTCCAAAGTTGCAGGACAAGTCGCACAAGTGTGAATGGAGCCTAAAGTAAAACTGTGCTTTGCCCATGCCGAACAAAACAACAGATTCACTTAAAGTGAAAAAAGGAAAAAACTGCGAGCAGGCGGAGTATTTTTGGCAGAATAATTATGCAATGTCTTTCCTATTAAACAAATATACCTGCCTGTTAGCAAACATCTTTGGAGTGTATATTGCGGTGTACATGCACAGATCAATGTACTTTCTCGGCACACCTTGGTGCCAGAATGAACAAACTCCCACACATATGCATGGTTATTATGTCATTTCTGGTGAGCCAATTAAGATGGTTAAAGAGCTGGCACTCATAAGAAGTCAGGGAGAAGAGGTTGGTAAAGTGAAGGTATTTGCGGATTTTAGTTTAGTTTTAATGGTTGCCCTCCTAAGCTGCACATGCTCATCTGCCCTTTGCATCTCCCGCCATTCAGTTACTGGGTGTGAAGAGGAATACTGGTACTTCCAGGTATGGATTCACTCCCCTTCTTTCTATGTGACAACTGTTGTGCTTGGTGATTGGGTGCTCAGGTACCCCCTGCTGTCACATGGGGGGGGGGGTGGGAGAAAGCCCTCAACCCTGCATGGCCAAAGGATAGGTTCACTTTGAAGTGTCATGAGAAAAATATGAAGTCTGCCACTGCTGACCACTCCTGAAAATGCTAGTTGCCCTGTTGTCATGCTAACCTCATGCTTTAAATTGATGAGTCACTGAGCTGAAAAAAGTAAGCGGATAAAGTCTGAACTCCAGGTATGATCTTTATTGCATAGTTACATCTCCAGCTTGGCACAATGTAAGTATACATATCTCATACCTGAGACCGTGGAGGAAGTCGTCAATCACTGTAGCAGTTGTAAATATTACCACAGGGATCCTCGTGATCTTCCAGGCCCTGTGCCAAGTGGCTTCCCTCTGCACACTGACCACATATGGGTTGCTTTTACGGCACCTCCAGCAATCACAGAATGCCTTTGTATTTCTGCACTGAATACAAGCTGTTCTCCGATTGGACGAGGTGTATATTAGGGAAAATGGAAAAATAGCACTAGACATGTGAGGTTAGCTTGGAATTTGTTCTTTGAGAAGTAGGTGATCTGGTTTCTGGACAGGCAGTTTCTACACCCCAGAGGATCTACGCCCTCTCCTAGGAAGGTAGTGTAATATAACAAAAATTAAAATTGACACCACTACTGAAAGGTCCAGGTACGATGTAACCATCTCCTTGTTGAACTAATTTGTCAAATTAAATTTTAATAAAACCCCTTTGTAAAAGAAAGGTCCAGGTACAACCGTAATCCAATAAAGGTCAGGGGGACAATCAAAGGAGTAGACAAGGGGTCCAAATCCACCCCTGCAGAGATCATGGGGATTGTGGTTCCAGGAAACCAGGCAAAGCAACTAGCATTTTCAGAATGATAGAAATGGCGGTTTCTGTATTTATCTTGTAAAGACCAGAGGGGAAACCACACTATACAGAACTCTTCCATTGTTCATATACACAATTATGAGGCCTCGTTCACATCATGGTGCAGAGACCTCAGTTTTTCTGCACAGGAACAAAAAAACAATGGTTCTCTATGTGCCCTGTTCACACCACAACATCAAGATTTTTTCTGCACAGGAATCTGCAACATGTTTGCAGTTTTCGGCACAGGAAAAAAAACTGACGTGACATCAACATTAGTGTGAACGGCACATAACTGAGGTGCATGAAAACTGATGTCAACATGCATGAAAACGGACTGAAACGCACAGGAAAACCGATGTAAACTCATGTCTCTGCAAGTGAAATCTGCGCAGTTTTCCCATCAGTTTTCATGCAGATATGGTGTGAATGAGCCCTCAAGGTGTCTGCTTTGTAAGAGTGAGCTCTCTGCACTAGAAAATCAATGCTTCAATAAGAAACTGAAGGTAAATGGCCTCACAGAGGAGCATTCCTTACTACTGTTCTGCCATGTGCAGTATATACATGCCAAACCTGGAAAAACAATATTTCAGCTTACATTTTCTAAAAGTATGTTAGAAAGGTCAATATTATATTATTATAACATAAAATGATTTTTTACTACTGCGGAAACAAGAATAACAAAATACCATAAGAAATAGATGAACATTAACAGTCTTTTTTTTAGTATTAGGGTTCCTTCACACAGATCTCTAAAACGCTGCGCTTAGATGTGTACAGAGATTTTGTATCTAAATCTATGGGGCCATACACACTGCTGCACCTACAAACAAAAACGAGCAGTGCATTTAGCATATATATGGGGGGGGGGGGAGGGGTATCGCGCTTCAGGGTAGTAAAGCACCTAGTGTATTAACTAATCAGTGAACACTAACCAAACATGTGTTCAATATTGTAAAGTGATATCTGTGTGTCACCTGTAAATAATGAAAAAGTGTATTTCTAAAATAATAAATAATATCAAATATCAAAACTCTCTTCAATTATATCATATAAGGCGCATCGGTGTCTTCAAAATTGATGTATATATAAAAATATTTACCTTCTTAAAACAAAATACATTAGTGGATTCTTAAACCACAAAAAATCAAAAGGTGACCGTAAAAGTGCTCAGTGCTTAAATTAACGGGTGAGTGGGTAATTTTATGTCCCTAGTATTCAGTCCTTATAAAGTGCTTAAAGTGTCCAAACAAAACACAAATCAATTGTGTTGAAGAGTATCTGTGGTCTTCTTCTTCTTTAAAAATGTGACCTCCACCTAACACCGTGTGAAATTGTGGGGTGCTTCTTCTCAATCCTTACCCCTAAGGGTGTGCTACCTGCTTACCTTAAATTATAAGGTAATGCGCCTTGTGCTATAGGTCGGCTACTTCTCTCCTCTCCTTCTTTCTCCTATACACAGGGATGGTGTCCAGTCTGTATTATATTATATTGTATTATATAGATCGGGGTACAGGGGTTCTCCAGATGTCCCACGGATCTCGAAATTAAAAGCTCACATAGTGTAATATTGCCATATTTTAACCGGACCGCAACATACCTGTTTGCAGCCAGAAGCGCAAATTTTAAAACGTCTGTTTGTAAGTGTATTTTATTATTTGAATAAAGCGGTTTAAATATGGCAATATTACACTATGTGAGCTTTTAATTTCGAGATCCGTGGGACATCTGGAGAACCCCTGTACCCCGATCTATACAATACAGCCTGGACACCATCCCTGTGTATAGGAGAAAGAAGGAGAGGAGAGAAGTAGCCGACCTATAGCACAAGGCGCATTACCTTATAATTTAAGGTAAGCAGGTAGCACACCCTTAGGGGTAAGGATTGAGAAGAAGCACCCCACAATTTCACACGGTGTTAGGTGGAGGTCACATTTTTAAAGAAGAAGAAGACCACAGATACTCTTCAACACAATTGATTTGTGTTTTGTTTGGACACTTTAAGCACTTTATAAGGACTGAATACTAGGGACATAAAATTACCCACTCACCCGTTAATTTAAGCACTGAGCACTTTTACTGTCACCTTTTGATTTTTTTGTGGTTTAAGAATCCACTAATGTATTTTGTTTTAAGAAGGTAAATATTTTTATATATACATCAATTTTGAAGACACCGATGCGCCTTATATGATATAATTGAAGAGAGTTTTGATATTTGATATTATTTATTATTTTAGAAATACACTTTTTCATTATTTACAGGTGACACACAGATTTCACTTTACAATATTGAACACATGTTTGGTTAGTGTTCACTGATTAGTTAATACACTAGGTGCTTTACTACCCTGAAGCGCGATACCCCTCCCCCCCTCCCCCATATATATATTACACACTGTATGGTTTACAGTATTGGTATACGCAGCATCGAGGAAGTGTACACTAGTTTTTCTCCAGACAGCGTGAGACTCACACCAATACATATAGTGCATTTAGCAGCGTCCAAAAAAAAGTAGGATACAGCTGCATCTGGAACCGTACACACAGTATCTGCATGTATCAATGTGTATATGCAGAACGAAAGAATGTCACCAGCACACCATGGATCCCCAACATGGGTCTAGAGCTTTACTCAGCAATTACATCGTTAAAGCAGAAGCAATTTTTTGGAGCCTCCCTGGACCCCTTCATCAGGCATGTGACATCATCGTCGCATCCACGATGAAGGGGTCCTGCGAGGCTTTCTTCTGCTGTAAAGACGTGATTGCTAATCAAAGCTTTGGACCCATGTTGGAGATCTGTGGTGTACTGGTGACACTCTTTCCTTCTGATGGTCTTGGGTTCCAGACAATAGTCGCTCCAGCACGGGTCTCCATACACAGACATCTCTGCATAAAGGTGTGCGGTGCGGTGGAAATAGTATGCTGGAATATATATATGCATACGCACGTAAAGTCGCTATAAGAACTGTATGTGTCTAAACGAGAGTACTTTATTCAGGATCTTCTGCTAGCTCTGCCAGCAAGAATCTGTTCCGTGCAGAAAATATGCATATATCTGTGTGAGTGAGCCCATAAAGGCAGTAAAGAACCAGTTGTCAGAATTAAAGTGTACCTGTTTCTGCTCACGGTGAAGCAGTATGGGGCTTCTCAATATTCAACCTAGAAAGGTATAAGGCACAAAATGATACCACTAATCTATAAGGACATTGGCTGTGGTATAGATACATACCGTAAATAAGGTAGTAAAGTAAAGCTGGCCATACACTTTTAGGCTGGTTTCACACAGGTGATCCGATCAGGTCCGCCTGTCATTTTTTCAGGTGGACCTGATCGGACTACCCATTGTTCTCTATGGAGCAGGAGATGTCAGCGGACATGTGTTCGCTGACATCCGCTGGCACCTGATCTGATCCTGTCTGCTAAAAACAGATGGATGGGGATCCATTCCCCATCTATCTTTCGGATCTGATCGGATAACAGCCAGATGGAAACGGACAGGCGGTCCATTTCTATCTGACTGACCCATAGAGAACAGCGGGACTGTGTCCATGTCTGCTCTACATAGGGGAGCAGACAAGGACCTGTCATCTGCCTACTTAGTAGGGATCAGTGGAGAGATTCCCCAATGAGCAGGCAGATGCACTTTACGGAGTCCGCCCCATGTGAAAGGGGCCTTAGTACTTTTTGTTCCCATCCACAAAGAGGTGGAGGGAGGAATCATCCCCACCTGGACATTGTCATGTAGTCCGATCCAGACACCTCAGACCCTCTTGGTTCCAAGACGTATCTATGACCTTGTTTTTATTATATATTCTATGTGTGATTATGTATGTTTCATCTTTGTAATACGTGTAATAAAATTTATATATTTTCATACTCAAGTCCTGGTTCTTGCCGTTGAAAGTCCCAATCCTCAGGGGTTATTTTTTGTTCCATGGACATTGTCAGAATACACTAATCAGTGACTGCAGCTAATTGGCTGCAGCCATTGGTCAAGGGAAAATTTTCCAACAGGTCCCTTAGACAGTTTTCAATTAAACATTTGGCTTCTGCCTAGCAGGGATGCCCACACACTCATGTAAATTCGGCCAGTCCCTGCTGCTCAAAACAACCTTTATTTTTATCATTGATCTGACTTTAGTAAACTAAAATCGGATTGGTCTTTGTGGATGGCTGCACTATACACACCATCAATGCACTCTGAACTGTAAGATTATACCGGCTGGAAAGGGTCTGCTGGATGTCCAAAAATGAAGATGTATAGCAATGTAAAGAAAGTCTTTGTTCACCTGAGAGTTCATTTATTTTCCTTCTTGACAAAGAATGGTTTTGTTCATGTAAAGCTTAAAAATCTTAAAATAGAAAATAGTGCTGTGCAAACCATCACAGTGATGTGTTCCTTCATGTTTTGTATGTCTTGGAATTAAATATTTAGATCTTGCAACAACTAGTTTTCTTGTCTGAAATACTGAGTTTAGTCACCGCTTCTCTGTTTTCTTCCGCAGGATCCACCAATTTCTTCACTTCTCTGTACGGGGAAAGAAAGCACAAATACATGATGACTATATGGCTTACTCCACAGAATCTACATGCAGCGAGAAGTGTTTAATTATATACCTACTGTACACTGACAACATGGGAATACCTCATTGACTGCCAGTTTCTATATTCAAAATTATGAAGAAAACTAATTGTCAGCAAATTCAAGGAAGCATAAGTCTAATAAATGGATTTTTAATTCATACTTACCTGTAAAATCCATTTCTTGAAGTACATCATGGGATACAGAGCCATAAATCATAACATATGGGCAGGGCCGCCATCAGGGGGGTACAGCCAGTACTCCTGTATGGGGCCCCGGCACATAGGGGAGCCCGGACAGCAGGAAGATCAGTAGGATGACAGCATACCTCCCAACCTGGGCAGGACTGTCCCACCGTACCGCTGTCCAGAGGCTTTGTCCGGCATAATTCTGGTGATAAATGTTATCTTCTAGCTCAGAAGGACCTGCAGCAGTGGGAACATTAAGAACAGCCAGGGATTGGCTAACAAACCAGCTGGGTGTGCACTATGCAGCCACAATGAGAGACTGCACCTGTCAAATTCATGCTGTGATGTCGGTAATGGGCGGGACTGCTACTCAGACCCGCCCCCTGTGTCAAGCAACACGTGCATAGGGAAGAAGGGAAAGGAAGATATGGCCGCCAGCAACAGAAAGGTATTTTAGAAAGGAAATCATGTGGAAGATGGGGGACCTTTGGGGAAGATAAGGGCAGAGGAGAGGTGTGTGTGTTGCAGAGGTTGTAGCAGCTGGGAAGAGGTGCAGTACAGAGGCATTTATGTACATTCGCTACTATGTACAGCTTGGTATAGCACTACTCCCAATTTTTAACATTGGCCTCAATGGGAAATCTTGGTCACCTTGGTATAGCACTACTCCTGATTTTTAACATTGGCCTCAATAGAGAATCTTGGTCAACTTGGTATGGCACTGCTCCCTGTCTAACATTTGCATCTATGGGAAATCTTGGTCAGCTTAGTAAGGCACTACTCCCTATCTAGCACTCTCCTGAACCCTGTGCATATTGCACTCTAGAACCCTGCATTCTGTATCTAGCATTCTCCTGAATGTATTCCTGACCCCTGCACTCTGTACGTAATGCATTCCTGACCCCTGCACTCTGTACGGGGATGGGGTTGTGAATTTGTGGAGGGATTTGGGGGGTTGCGCTGTGAGGGGTGATTGGGAGGGATTTCTGCTAGGAAGAGGGAATGGGGGAGGGGGTGATAATATAATTTTGATATTTTCGGTGGAGGGGGGCCCTGTCAGGTAGGCTGTATGGGGCCCCAGGATTTCTAGCGGCAGCCCTGCATATGGGTTATGTAGCCACCTATAGGTGAAGGACACTGGCAACCAATCAGAATTGATGACCCTCTATATAACCCCTCCCACACAGGAAGTACCAGTATAGCAAGCAATAAAGACGCCATAGAAAAGGGGAGGGACCTCTGTGTCCTGTGATGTAATTCAAGAAATAGATTTTACAGGTAAGTATAAATTAAAAATCAATTTTTCTTTTTTTTATACATCACGGGACACAGAGCCATAAAACATAACATATGGGATGTCCCAAAGCAATGCATCTGAGGGGAGGGGGACACCAAAAAATACCATCATCTGACCCCAAAAGAAGGATTTCTCCCTTGCCTGTAGAACACTGCAGCCAAAAGCAGACTCCTCCTGGATCCCAACATCCACTCTGTAGAAACGAGTGAACATATGTACCGACGACCAGGTCGCGGCCTTGCAAATCTGAGCCATAGAGGCTTGATGGCAATGTGCCCAAGAGACACCTACTTCTCTGGTAGAATGTGCCTTTACAGGAAAAGGTGGAACCTTTCCTACTAAACCATACACCTGAGTAATACCCTGGCAAATCCAACGTGAAATCGTAGATTTAGATGCTGCCAACACCTTTCTGGGCCCTTCTGGCAGCAAATACAAGCTCTCGGTCTTATGAATCTGAGCGGTCTCCTTTAGGTAAAACTTAAGTGCACGCACTACATCAAGAGAATGCAATAACTTTTCCTCCTCTGAGTGAGGATCTGGAAAAAAAGAAGGTAGTATATTGTCCTGATTCAAATGAAAGGCAGACACTACCTTGGCAAATAATCTGGGTGTGGACGTAAAATCACCCTATCTTGATAAAATATCAAGAATGAAGAGCTGCTAGTTCTGATGCCCTTCTAGCTGAAGTTATCGCAATCAAAAAGACCAGTTTTCTGGTCAAAAGAATCAGGGGAGCCTGCCCCAGAGGTTCAAAAGGCTTTTTTTGGAAAACTGCCAGCAGCAAATCCAAGCCCCAAGGACACAATGGTGACTTCACAGGTGGAAGCAAATGCAATATTCCCCGGACGAAGGCTTGAACCAACAAATGGGAAGCAATCGGTTCCTGGAAAAAAAAACGATAAAGCTGAAATTTGCCCTTTAATCGTGCTCAAAGCTAATTTCATATCTACACCCGCTTGCAGGAAAGCTAGAATTCTCCCTATAATATATGAGCGGGGATGCCATTTCCTGGCTTCACACCAGGCAATGTAGGATTTCCAGACCCTGTAATAAATATTTCTAGAGACTGTTTCCTAGCGTTTATCAGTGTATGAACGGCCGGGCCAGATACAACCTGCTCCTTCAAGATTAAGGTTTCAATAGCCAGGCCATCAAATTTAGAGACTGTACAGCAGGGTGGAATATCGGACGGAAAGCAGGTCCGGACGCAGTGGAAGAGCCCAAGACCTCGTCACTGCCAACTTCTGGATTTGTGCATACCAAATCCTCCTCGGCCTACCAGAATTACTGATTTCCCCTCTAGCTGGATCCTGCGCAACAGATGCGGTATCAGCTGCACCGGAGGAAAGGCATAAATCAGGGAAAACTCCTCCCAAGGAGTCAACAAAGCATCCACCCCGACTGCGAGTGGATCCCCAGTCCTGGACACAAATTTCTCCAACTTGTTGTTGAACCTGGATGCCAACAGATCTACGTCTGGGACCCCCCAGTGTAGGCAGATCGATTGGAAAATCTCGGGATGTAAGGTCCATTCCCCCGGAAACATCTGTTAACGGCTCAAAAAATCTGCCTACCAGTTCTCTATTCCTGGAATAAAAACTGCTGTCAGGCATGGCACAAACTTCTCTGCCCAGGACAGGATGATATTCACCTCTTTCTGGGCTGAGCGACTCCTTGAGCCTCTTTGATGGTTGACATAAGCTACGGCAATGGCTTTGTCAGATTGCACCCTGAAAGGGTGACCCCGAAGTCTGGGCGTCCAGAATTTCAGAGCCCGACTGACTGCCTTAATTTCCAGAATGCTGATGGGGAGACGACACTCTACCCAAGACCATTTCCTCTGGACAGTAGCTTCCTCCAGAACCGCTCCCCAGACGGAGAGACTAGCATCTGTGGTCACTGCCTTCTAGGTCACTGGAAGAAAGGATTTCCCCTTTACCAGAATTCTGTTCAACAACCACCAATTCAGACTCCGCCATGGGACATGGGCCAGTCCAGGGACTGAACTTTCCTGCTCCATGCAGACAGAATGTTGTTCTGTAAGGGTCTGGTATGGAATTGAGCATAGGGAATAGCCTTGAATGTGGACACCATCCTCCCCAGTAACATCATGCAAAGACAAATAGAAGGATATCTCAGCCTCACTCTTGACCGAACCTGATCCTTCAGGTCTGAGACCCTTTTTGCTGGCAAGAATATCTTTGCCTGCACCTTGTCCACAAGAAGACCCAGGTATTCCAGATGCTGGACCGGCTGTAATGCTGACTTTGCCAAGTTCAGTAACCAACCCAGACGTTCTAGAAATTGTACTGTCTGAAGGACATTTCGGGTTAGAGCCGACTCCGATCGATCTATTAGTAATAGATTGTCCAGATATCCTATTACAGATATCCCTTGAACCTTAGCACAGCCAATATAGGAGCTAGGATCTTTGTGAACACTCTTGGAGCTGTGGCTAACCCGAAGGGCAGGGCCACAAACTGAAAATTATGGTTTCCTATCGCAAAACAAAGAAACCTTTGATGGGCTTGAAATATAAGCACCTGCAGATATGCATCCTTGATGTCGATGGATGCTAGAAATTCCTTTCCCTGTAGGGAGGCTATGACTGAACAAATTGACTCCATGCGGAAAGAACGAACGTTCAGAAATTAGTTTAAAGCTTTGAGATCCAGAATAGGTCTCACATCCCCGCTTGGTTTGGGGATTATGAACAGGTTTGAGTAAAAATCCTTAAACCTTTTGTTCTCTGGAACCTCGGTTATCACCCTTTTGTGATCTTAGCTGGTCCAATGCCCGAAAAGAGAGGCTTTCTTTTTAGGGGATCTGTTGGAATACTTGACCTTACAAACCGAGGATGCGGGAACACTCGAAATCCCAGCTTGTATCCCTGTGAAATGGTGGAGACAACCTAGTTGTCTTGAATGTACTCCACCCATACCCCTTTTCTTACCTTGCTCTGAAAACTTGGGTCCGGATGCAGACGGTTGAAGCAGTCGCCACTGCCAGGAATTAGACGCACTGGTATTATGAGTGCTGGGGATTTTAAAGGAAGGACGCCTGCTCTTCCTCTTTACAGGTAGCAACGTACTCTTTCCCTCCCCGAGATCTTTTGGATATGGGCCACAGCCTTGGACCTGTAGAGCTCCCAGCACAGAGCGCCTTGGAGTTTTGGTATTCCAAGGGTCCAGCACCTAAAAAGGACAGCGTTACAGGCAAAACCTCGTATCTGCTCCCCGAGGCTCAGGTACCATCTTTTTATTCCATTGACTGTTTTAGATGGATCTGATAGCGAACCCTTTAGATTGGGGTATGTAGCATAATCTTCTTTCTTCTTCTTTAAAACAAAGCAACCGTGGAACAACTCTCCACAGCGACCTTCACCTTTAGACACTGTGAAAAAACTTACTGTGTGGGAGGGGTTATATAGGGGGTCATCAATTCTGATTGGTTGCCAGTGTCCTTCACCTATAGGTGGCTATAAACCCATATGTTATGATTTATGGCTCTGTGTCCCGTGATGTACGAAAAGAAAATGGGTTTTTAAAGCTCAACTCCAAGAATTAGACAATAGTATCCCTCCCCTTTCTAAATTGCATAAATTAAGATGCTTTGTTAGGTCTAGGGCATGGGCCAAATCCAGCCTGCTAGAAGATTGCAACCAACCCACAGCAAGGGTCAGGTTACCCTCGCTGCGTTGTGCTCATCCCATTAGTTGAATGCTAGGACCACCCTTGTCCTACTGACCAATGATGTACTTTCCACATCAGGGCAGAACACCCTTCGTCTATACCTGCTACACTAACTACAGCCACACTGTAAGCAAGGTAAGGGCTGACAACTGATAGGGAATCTGATGTAAAGTGGAACTCCTAAGGTGGACTCTGATGTAAGGAAGGACTCTGATGGGCACCATAATGTAGGGGGGGGGGTTCTGATGGGAGCATTGATGTAAGAGGGGACTCTAATGGGAAACCTGAATGGGGGCTCTTATGGGGACCTTGATGTAACAGGGACTCTGATGTAAGGGGGGCTCTGATGTGGACCCTGATGTTTGGGGGGCCCTTATGAGGACCTTGATTTAAGAGGGGACCCTGATGGGAACCCTAATGTAAGGGAGGCTCCTATGGGGACCTTGATGTAAAAGGGGAATTTGTTGGGGACCTTGAAGTGTGTTTGTGTGGGGGGTGACTCTGACGGGGACCTTTATGTAAGGGGGGAAAACTGATGGGGACCTTGATGTAAGAGGGGAATCTGTTGGGGACCTTGAAGTGAGGGGGAGGGCTCTGTTGTGGACCCTGAAGTAGGGGAGGACTCTAAAGAGGACCTTAATGTAAGAGGGGAACCTCTGATGGGGCCCTTGATGTAAAAGAGGGCTCAGATGGGGAACCTGATGTAAGAGGACAACTGTGATGGACACCTTAATGTAAGGTGGGGCTCCGATGGGGACAATATTGAGGACCCTTATGTAAGAGGAGATTCTGGTGGAGACCCTAATTTAAGGGGCAACTCTGTTGGTGACCTTGAAGTAATGGGGGACTCTGGTGGGGACCTTGAAGTAGGGGGGGCTCTTATGGGGATCTTGATGTAAGGGGGAACTAGTGTTTTTTTTTAAAATAAGCCATTCTTTACAAGTTTTCAGAGCGCCACTCGCCACTCACGTGAACCGCCGCCTCTCTCCTCTCCCCCTCCCCTCCTCCTCCCCTCCCGACTGACATCAGTGAGGAATCCTCGGCCCTGCCCAATGCAGGCAGCTGTCAGACGGGGAGAGGAGAGAGCTGACGGGTCACGTGAGCAATGCTCGGCCCTCTGAAAACTGGTAAAGAAAGGCTTATTTTTTTAACCGCTTTAGCCCCAGCCGCCGCAGATGTACTGTGGCAGGCTGGCTCTCCCAGGCAAAGCCATGTACATGTACGACACTCGCCTGGGAGGAGCTAGGGGGCGATCGCGTGCCGCCAGAGGCGCGCTCCCACCCCCACTCGTCAGCAGACAACCTAGTGCTTGTGACAGGCGGCTCCGATGGCCGCCAGCCACTCGCAATCTTCCGCTGCTGACAGAGAAGGGCTGACGGCTGATGTAAACACAGCCGTCCGTACTTCTCCCTGAAGTTATCACAGATGTCATGTGATCCTGCTATATAGGATCACATGTCTCTGTGATGACTTCACAAGCCCCCCCCCCCCCACAGTAAGAATCACGCTAGGGTCACATTTAACCCCTTGATCACCCACAGGGTTAACCCCTTCCCTGCCAGTGTCATTATTACAGTAACAGTGCATATTTTTAGCACCGATTACTGTAGTAATAGCACTTGTTCCCCCAAAAGTGTCAAAAATGTCAGTTGGGGGTCCGATCTGTCCGCCGCAATGTCGCAGTCCAGCAAAAAAAAAAAAAAAATCGCAGATCGCCGCCATTACTAGTAAAAAAAAAAAAAAAAAACAATAAAAATGACAAAAAATTTTCCCAAAGTTAGTAAACGCAATAACTTTTGTGCAAAATAATCAAAATACGCTTTTTTTTTTTTTTTTACCAAAAATATGTAGAAGAAAACAAATTGGCCTAAAATGTTAAAAAATTTTAGATTTTCACATTTTTTTTGAGAATTTCATATAAAAGAATGTGAAAAATATTGTTTTTTTTTTTTCAAAATTGTCGCTCTTTTTTTGTTTATAGCGCATAAAAAAAAAATAAAGCAGATAGCCACAGTCTTGCTGCCCTCAAAGACTTGGGGAAGTCTACATAATACATTTACATAATAATCCAGTGTGGTCAGTTTACCTGGCCAGATGAAGAACAGCTTCCACTACATTGGTTCCATCCCTTGCACTCGTCTCACAGAAGAGGGAGCCATAGGCCTAGAAATAAAAGAAGCACATTTACAGCCATGCAGACCGGAGTGCCCACACGCCATTCAATGATCAGACAAACCGTTTATTGTCCACTTACCATCGCTAGCCTCTCCCCCATTGAAGTGTGGATTACCCTCGATTCACTACCTTCTGACCTCAGGTCAGTCTTATTGCCAATCAGCATTAGAGGGATCGACTTTTCACAGGAATTCTTAAATAGAAAAATTAATTTTGTGATTAAAAAAAAAGGTAATCAGGTACTGTGAACAGCGTGTAAATGACATTATTCTGGACTTGTTCCCCGTCTTGGAAGAGTGTTATTATAATACAGGATTTATATAGCACCAACAGTTTGCGCAACACTTGATAAAATGAGGGCAGACAGTACAGTTACAATACAGTTCAATACAAGAGGAATTAGAAGGCCCCGCTCTTTAGAGATTACAATTTGTTTTCATATCCATAGAAAGCTCTTGATGAGTAAGGCGCTGATCACACTTGTGTACTTTATGTGCATTTTGTGTGCAGGGGGTTAAAAAAAATTCAGCATTGGTGTTCTTTCAAGAGAATGTATGCTTTTTTAGAGCTGAATGGTAATGCATTAGACAGATGTGATCCAGCCCTATAGTAGGCCATACATATAGCAGTGACGCAAAACTAGTTTTTTTTTTTTTTATTTTAGTCTAGGAAGTTTAGACTTGCATATAATATAAAGTTTGCTTCCTTAAAGTGGTTGTTACCACAAGAATGGATATCACTGCTTGCCCCTCTATTATATCTAGGCATACCATACTGTATAAGTGTTTTATTCAAATGAAGCTTGTAAATACCTTTTTATAGCTATCTTCAAGCTGGTCACATGACTCCCGGCCGGTCTCCTAATCAGATCCCTGGGCTACAGTGGGAGGGGCCGAGATCTCCTTCTGACCTCAGCCGGGGAGGTCATGTGGCTGCTCAGCCCCTCTTGCTGTAGTTCTAAATCAGAGTAGGAGACCGCCCGGGACTCACATGACCGGCATGAAGATACCCTGTTTCTCTGAAAATAAGCCCTACCCCGAAACTAAGACCTAGCATGATTTTCAGGGATGGCTGCAATATAAGACCTACCCCAAAAATAAGCCTTAGTAAAATCCTTGATCTCAGCCCCTCCTTCTGCAGTATTCGGAGAGGGAAAGTAGAGCTCTGGAGGGTCACGTGAGTGCCCAGCAGCGCTGTAAATAAGGTATTTTCCACAATAAAGTTACAAAAGGAGACACACTGCACATTACATATTCTTTTTACAAAATTGATTACATATTTTTACAATGACTTTATCCAAGGTTTATTTTTGGGATTACAGAATATCATAATGCTGACTCCTGAGCTGACAGGGAGAGAGGGGGAGAGAACTTTTTTTTATTATTTTATTCCAGGTTTTTTAGAACATAAAGAGGGCTAAATGACAGTACACTGTGCTGTCTACCATGCTTTAAAGGATCAGAATATTTATTTATTTTAGGGTTACAATCCCTTTAAGATCGTCTTTTTACATACCATAAATAAATAAGACATCCCCTGAAAATAAGCCCTAGTGTGTTTTTTGTAGCCATATTTTCGGGGAAACACGGTAGCTATAATAAGGTATTTACAAGCTTAGTTTTAATAAAACAATTATACAGTGTGGTATGCCTACATAAAATTAGAGGGGCTGGCAGTGGCAATTGGTAATATTTTATTCTCTCCGAATAGCGGCGGGGGGGGGGGGGGGGGGACAGAGACACAATTATGGAGCTGACAGGCAGGGAGGGAGGGGATGAGGGGGACAGAGTAGAGCTGCGGATGACAGAGTCATGCAGGTGGACCACGGTGATCAGGGCTCAGCAGCCATGATTATCATGGTCAGAACACAGAGGGGGACACAGGAAGTGTCAGGATCAGCCAGTTAAGAGAGGGGCAAATTAGATAGCACAAGCACTGTGCTGTTTAATCTGCTATAAAGGAAGAGTATCATTTTTTTTAAGGGTAACAAACACTTTAAAAACTCACCTTTCCTGGTTGGTACTTAGACTGCTACCCTTGCTTCCCTGTTTGCAGATGTCTCCTTTGCTTAGCTGGCTGCAAAGGAGACAATCGGGCATGCACTGCAGGCCAGGCTGCATGCATCCATTAAATCACACAGCACCTGGCAAGCCATGTCACCGCTCCTAGCTTCTGACACACAGCTGCAGGTGCCTATCACTACTCTACTCTACCCCCACCTCTCCTCTGCAACCAGGAAATTCCAGCGCTGATCATGGAGGGCCTGGCAGTGGTGACAAAAACAGCAGGTTGTTTGAAGATGGGGAGGTTGTAAATGTACTGGGGGATTTTTTTTTTTACCTTAAAGTAATATGAAAGGTTTTTTTTGTTTTTTTCCTTAAGCAAACATGTCATACTTACCTGCTCTGTGTAATGATTTTGCACAGAGCAGCCCCAATCCTCTTCTTCTCAGGTCCCCCGCTGATGCTTCTGGTTCCTCCGCCTTGACCAGTGCCCCCAATAGCAAGCTGCTTGTTCCATGAGACACATAGAACCACAGCTCAGCCCCATCCTCACTCTCTTCTCATTGGCTCACTGGCTGTGATTAACAGCAGTGGGAGCCAATGGCTTCCGCTGCTGTCTCAGCCAATGAGGAAACAGAGACCCGGAACAGCCGAAGCTCCCGTGCACATTACTGGATTGAGAGGGGGCTCAGGTGAATATTGTGGGGAGCAGTACACAGAAGGTTTTTTTTTTTACCTTCATGTATAGAATACATAAAGGTAAAAAACCTTCAGCCTTTAAACCACTTCAATGCTGTGAATGCAACAAGGTAAAAAATGTTTATCCTTTAGGCCCAGTTCACACTGCTGCGACTTTGAAGCGACACTCCAACATGACTTTGGCATGACTTGCATACTACTTCTTTAACAGAAGTCAATGCAAGTTGAGCTGACGTCACACCAAAAGTAATGTAAGAACCTTTTTTCTAAGTCGAAGTTATACTAGTATTAGAATGGTTCCATTGCACTTAATGGGGCACGACTTGTGCTCTCAAAGTTGGAGCGCATGTCACACCAGTATAAACCGGGCCCTAGTCCTACCTAAAATTTTCACTTGATTACCCTTTCCACGCTAAACAATGTGGATAGATGAATAAGCAATGCCAGCTAAAGTATTCTGACTGCCGGCGTGGCTGATAAAATACCTGAACAGTGTCTGCATCTAAATGTAAAAGTATAATGAAAAAAAATAGTTTAGCTCATAATTAAACTGTGAGCCAGGCCTTCCCATCCAACATCAGCGCCTGGCCTCACAAATGCTCTTCTGGAAGAATGGTCAAACATTCCCATAGACTCACTCCTAAACCCAGAAGAGTTGAAGCTGTTATAGCTGCAAAGGATGGGCCAACTTACTATTGAACCCTACAGACTAAGACTGGAATGCCATTAAAATTCATGTGCCTGTGAAGGCAGGCGTCCCAATACTTTTGGTAATATAGTGTATATGGTGGGGGCAAGTGTGCAACTGCAGACAAGAGCAGCTTAAAGTGGAACTTTAGCCTATGGAAATAATATTAGCGGACAGGCAGGTTTTTGAATGCAGAAGAGACATGCTTTGTCTTTTCTGCATTAAAGCTACTTACCTGCCAGTCTGCCTTTGTACAGTGAACTGCGTATGCTAATTCTGACTGAAGTCATCCCCGCCCGGCCAATGACAGTGGCCAGCGATAGAGACCCAGAAGCCGACCACCTGAAGATGTCAGCGGCTGAGCGGGGAGCTTGAGGATGCCGCATTGCCGGAGCTGTGTAGAGTTGCATAGTTACATAGTAGTTAAGGTTGGAAAAAAAGACAATAGTCCATCCAGTTCAACCTGTGTAGGTGTGTGTGTGTCAGTGTCGATAATCATTTCCCAGATTCCTGTATGTTGTGTCCTTTAAGATGCACATACAAGAGCCTTTTAAAAATATCAATACTCCCCGCTGACACCACCAATTGTGGTAGAGAGTTCCACATTCTTATAGCCCTGAAAGTGAAATACCCTCTACGAAGCCTAATTTAAACTGCTTCTCCTCCATTCTCATTGTGTGTCCCGTGTCCTCTTACATTCCCTGAGACTAAATAGCTTTTTTCCTATGCTGGGATCACCATTGAGGCATTTGTAAATCACTATCATGTCCTCTCTCAAGCATGCCTTCTCCAGCGAATTTTTTTTTAATCTTGTAGTTGTTCCTCATAATTGAGGTCCTCCAATCCCCTTATTAATTTTGTTGCACTTCTCTGCACTCTTTCCAGCTCATCCCTTCTAAAGACTGATGACCAGAACTGGACAGAAAACTCCAGATGTGGCCAGACCAGAGTTTTATAAAATGTCAGGATTATAGTTTTAGCTCTGGAGTAGATCCCCTTTTTATGCATGCTAATATTCTGCAGGCTTTGATAGCTGCAGCTTGACACTGCATGCTATTGCTCAGTCTGTCTTCCACTAGAACCCCCAGATCTTTCTACATCCTTGATTTCCCCAGAGTATTGTTCCGCTTTAAGCTGGCTACAGACTAATCAAAATTCCTCCAGCCGAATTTCAATCAGTGTGTGGCTGTCCCTGCTTGACAGAAGCAGATTGTTTAATCAACTTCTTTAAAAGGGGCATGGTGGAAAAGCTTCCTCAATCAGCGGCCACAGCCGCTGATCAGTGTATTCTGAGAGTGGCAGGTTCCACTGCCAGAATACATTGTACCAGTGGGGGGATTCCTCCATCCACCTCCTCTGTGTGGATGTAGAAATTGGTTTGTCTTTTTTTTTCACTCAGTCTGCTGACCGAAGGAAACAAAAACTAACCATGTATGGCAAACTTTAGGCCTTGTTTACATGGGTGTATACCCATGTGGAAACCATTTTTACCTACACGGGGATGCATAGGTATTCCGTGCATCCCCATGCAGACAGTCCCATGTATGTCAAGTTGGGCACAGCGGTTGCAGAGACACAGCCGCTGCTCCCTATTTGACATTTGTGTGGGTGTGTGTCCTTAAACACAGACAGTACGAGTTTGGGGACACGCACCAGCACCAATTGTCAACTTGGGAGCAGCACTTGTGTCCTTGCAACTGCTGCTTCCAATAGACATGAATGGGACTGCCCGCATGTGGTTGCACAGTACTCCCTCGCACAGGTGTATATTTAACCTCTTGCCGACCACCCACCGTAGTATTACAGCGGCAGGGCGGCTCGGCTGCACAAAATCACGTAGTACTACGCGATTCCGTGCACGAAGTCTCGGCCGCTGCTCCTGCCGCAATCCTCAAATAAACTGACAGAAGACCCGCCTGCTTATGTAAACAAAGCAGGCGAGTCTTCTGTCAGACAGGCAGGGAGATAAGAAACTTCGATCTCTCTGTGCCTGTCACATACACCCCCCCACACACACACAGTAAGCATATTTAGGCACACATTAACCCCTTTGATCAAACCCAGTGTTAACTCCTTCCCTGCCAGTGTCATTTATTCAGAAACAGTGCATAATATTTAGCACTGATTACTGTATTAAAGTGGAAACCCTCCTATCGTTTTCAAGCAAGGAAGCTGCCATCTTGGCCTCTGTTTAATATTCAACTGCCATGATGCTGCACATGTGATCAGTTATGATACCAGCCATTGGATGGCTTGACAGTTTGGTTGAGAGCACAATCAATGGGAGTGTTACATTTCCGGCACATTTTTTTTCAAACTGTTAAATTAATGGGTTTACTTCCTCTTTAATGTCACTGGTCCCCAAAAAGTGTCAAAAATGTCAGTTAGGGGCTCAATCTGTCTGCCGCAATCCCGCTAAAAAACGCTGATCGCAGCCATTCCTAATAAAAACAAAAAAATTTCCAAAAATCTATCCCGTAGTTTGTAAACGCTATAACTTTTGCGCAAACCAATTAAAATACGCTTTTTTGGATTTTCTTTTACCAAAAAATATGTAGCAGAAAACAAATTGGCCTAAACTGATAAAAAAATTTGACTGTTTTTTGTTAAGAATGTTTTATAGCAGAAAGTAAAAAATATGGCGGGTTTTTTTTCTTTCAAAATTGTCGATCTTTTTTTGTTTATAGCGCAAAATCTAAAAACCGCAGAGGTGATCAAATACCACCAAAAGAAAGCTCTGTTTGTGGGAAAAAAGGACATCAATTGTATTTGGGTACACCGTCGCAAGACCCCGCAATTTTTCGTTAAAGTAACGCAGTGCCGAATCACAAAAAATGGCCTGGTCATTAAGGGGGTAAAACCTTCCAGGGCTGAAGTGGTTAAGTAAACCCGTGTGAACAAAGCCATACTCCTTATTCTTCTAAACATAAGAAGCATTGGGTGGGTTTTGGTGGGGTATTGCAAGAGAAGATTGTTTCAAATTCCTAAAGTTAGGTTTGAAGTCTAAAACAACCTCTAATCTTCTTTATAATTAGGCTGTGCATAGGAACCCTTAATCTATGCCTGAGGCAGAAATAAATCTCAGCAAAATAAACCAAGCAGAAATCCATCCCGCTGAACAGCAGTATTTATCTAATAGCTGAGAGAAATCTGACATATGGATTACAAATATATATTTCTAAATGGTATCAATCATAAGTATTAGATGTCTGCAAAAAAAGAGGCCTCCTCCATCCCAGCCTACCTTGATCTCATCGATCCACTGTCGCACATTGAGGAAGCTCGTTTCTGATGTGACGTCATACATCAGCAGTACCCCGTGTGCTTTCCGGAAGTAAGACTTTGCTATACTGCGGAACCTAAGAGTACAAATATATACGTTGGACTTCATCAAGAAACAAATGTTTGAAATTAAAAAGGTTCTGTAGAAAAAAGTTAATCTGTGCACTTACTAAAGGAGGGATAGGATTACAGCCCTTGGATTCTAAACTGCTATATCCATAAACTCTATGGGAATGTGCATGTTCTTGCAAGTAATAGCGACACATAGAAATATCAAAATAAATGCCAAAAATATAAGTTTCTGTAGCTCCCAGCTAAGAATCTTAAGAATGCTGATTATATAGCAGTTTGGGATAAGAGTACATAAGTGACACTGACTTGGAGGGACTAAAAGTAGGACTAAAAGGCAAAACCTTTTATTTTTTCATTTTGTATAGAATAACAAAGGGTTATAGCCTCTGGAAGGGTTTTTTGCCATCTGTGTCCCATTGGGGAGTTCCTCTTCACTTCCTGTCCCATAGCCACAACAGGAAGTGAGAGGCAATCTTTCCAGTGTGAGGGAAATCCCTTGTATGTACTCACGAGAACTAATGTTCCCATTGGAAGATTTCCCCTTTATTTCTGTTCTGGCGGCCAATAGAATGTGGGACTTTCTTTGACTTTTGGTGATAATGGTCACCAGGACAAATAGAGGGGGCGAATCTCCCTAACAGGCACACAGACAGCAATAAAAGCCTGGCAGGTGTTGTAGTCCCTCTCCACTCCATCCAAAACTAAAAAAAAAAGTTTTTTATTTAGCTAGAAGTTTAGGCATGCCAATTTTTACAGTTCCCAGCTTGGACCAATGTAAGTATGTGCCATACCTGTGGGCACCACTACTACAGTGATCTCTACTAGCATCTAGGTCCCATGCCAAGTGTCTGTCCTGCTTCTTACTGAATGCCAGAGGACACCTGATTGTCACAGACCCCATTCAGAAAATGGTTTTCATTTTGTAAATGAATACAAAGTGTTCTTAGAATGGATGAGATGGAGATTGTAACACCTTCGCCCCGCCACGCCTTCTCTTCCAATCAAAGAATGCTTTGCATTCATGGAGAAAATGCACAGTGTTCCCTGAAAGGGGCCGTGCCAAGTGAGCAACCTCCTGTGTTCAGTGGGCAGCCACTTGGCACACGACCCAGAAGCTAATGGACATCCCTGGCGTGGCACTGTCTACTTCAGTGGTTTCCAGCTTCCACAGGGATCTCGCAGATACAGCATATACATACTGCAAAAACCCACAAGAATAAGGTTCTGGGTAATCTTTTGGTGCCAACACCCTAATCAGGGGAGATGCATCCAAAAAAATTCACACTACAAAAGAAACCACCACATAGGATAAAGCACCTCTAAGGCTACTAAAACAGTTTATTATAAATACTGGACATTAATAAACTATATTATAGTGCATGCCTGCAACACCTATGGGAAAGTCCCCCTATTCCAGTGATGGTGAACCTTGGCACCCCAGATGTTTTGGAACTACATTTCCCATGATGCTCAACTACACTGCAGAGTGCATGATGCTCATGCACTCTGCAGTGTAGTTGAGCATCATGGGAAATGTAGTTCCAAAACATCTGGGGTGCCAAGGTTCGCCATCACTGCCCTATGCCACCCCCCCCCCCCCCAACACCACTAACACCCCCCCCAACACCACTCCACCCTCCCCAGAGACCCACTCAAGCCCTAACAATCCCAATTGACCCCTAGTTCTCCTATGGATGTTATGCAAGGACACCCAAATGACCCGCTGGCTAAATATGGACACCGTATTTGTGTACTGGAAGAGGCAATCTATATGGAAGCCCAGATGACAAATGCTTGTCCATGAAGTTTATTTTTATGTCCAGTATTTATTAGAAACGGTTTTGGTAGCCTTAGAGGTGCTGTACCCTATGTGGTGGTTTCTTTTATGGCACAAACATACTTACCTTTGTCCAAGCTTAATCAATGTAACCATATAAAAATTGCCATACCTAAACCTAAACTTTAAATAAAACACGCCATGAAAGAAATATGGTGGTTGGTATTGCTAACCTCCTTCTGGAAATGTACCTTGCTTGGCTTTAACGTTGTCCAATTGGCTTCAGCACTTTCGCAGTCGCAGACCCGGAATAAAAGGGCAGTTTAGGAAACTCAGAGAAAAGTCATAACTTGTTTCATTTCAGTGGCCCAAAGTATTAAAGCAAGGGGGTCAGCTTGCATTTTCAGAATGAGAGGTTAGCAATAGCAGCCTTTGTGTTTTTCTTGTACCGGGTTTCCTTTAGCCATGGATTGGCCTGTAGCTTAGGACCAGCTACAGGCCAATCAGCCTATGGAACTATATGGGGTTAATTTACTTAAACTGGAGAGTGCAAAATCTGGTGCAGCTGTGCATGGTGGCCAATCAGCTTCTAACTTCAGTTTGTTCAGGGTCCTTTCACACGTGCTTTCCGCCCGGCGGACACCATTTTGCTCAGCGGGGATTGATCCACTGATCCCCGCTGAGCAGGCGAATGACAGCTCGGTCTCCGCTTACTTTGCAGAGATGGAGCTGTCAGATCCCTGCTCTCATATGGGAGATTGGATGAAAATGGACCGCCTGTCCGTTTTAATCCGATCCGATCTTCCAGATGGATGGCAAATAGGGTTTCCATCCGTCTGGATTTCACAGACCACGTCAGATCAGATAGCAGCAGGTGTCAGCGAACATGTCTCCGCTGACATCCGTCGCTCCATAGGGCTGCATGGAGCATCCGATCAGGTCAACCTGAAAAACTGACAGCTGAATCTGATCGGAAAGCCTGTGTGAAAGGGGACTTAGGCCAGTTTTTTTGGCGGATCTGAACGGTCCCCCCATGCATTCCTATGGGGCATCGGATGTCAGCGGAGACATATCCTCTGACATCCGACCCGATCCGTCAAATCTGGATGGATGGAAACCCTATTTTTCATCCGTCCAGCGGATCGGATCGGATGGGATCGGATGACAACGGACCGACGGTCCGTTCCCATCCGATTTCCCCCATAGAGATGCATGGGGAACTGACAGCTGTGTCTCCGCACTCAGCACGGAGACACAGCTGTCCTCCTGCTGCTCAGTGGGGGATCAGCGGCTCGATCCCCCGCTGAGAAAAACGGAATCCGTCCGGACGGATAGTGTGAAAGGGGCCTTAAGCTTGTCAATAAAACCCGAAAGCTGGTATCTATGCTGAGCTGTACCAAATTTTGCACTCTCCAGTTTTAGTAAATTAACCCTAAAGTATCAGCTGCAGGATATTATTATATAAAGCTTGCTTAACTATTACCAGCTGAAGATAAGAGTATGAGACGTGTGCAGCCATTCTCACAGGCCTGACACAGTTGCCAAACAGGAAGCTTAGTCCTGCAGGGACACCTGTAACACAGTAAACACAATCAATCTGACACTGACACTGAGAGATTACTGCACATACCTGTATGAGAAGAATGAAAAGGGGGGGGTCATAGGTAAAAGTTCAAGGTGAACATGCAAACGCCATGCAGGTAGTGTCTTTATGGGGATTGGAACCAAAGACCCCAGTGCTGCAAGGCAGAAGTGCCAACTACTAAGCCACTGTGCTGTTACACATTATAGTCCAGTGTTCGATATCCGTTTTGGATAGACTAGCCCTTTAAATTTTTGTTTACTGAGTTAACTGAGAGTGCTATATTTGCACATGAATAGTCTTATCAGCAATGCTAGGAATATATATTCAAGGTTTGCCCATACCTTTCCTGGCCAGCTGTGTCCCAGATCTGCAGCGTTGTATATTGCCCATCGACTAGAAGTTTCTTCATTTGAAAGTCAACTCCTAAAATGTAAAGAGAAGGATTCTTATCTGACATGTTTATAGCAACCTTGCAGTTAGAACACCATAAAGCAGTTTTTTTTATTTGAGCTGCAGTGTGCATCAGCCCCTAAATGCAAGAGATATGAAGATAGAAGAGGCAGAGCAGGTGATCAGGAATTGAATTAAATAGAAATGCAAATACAAAGCTGGTCGCACTGTGTACTTTGCAAAGTGCAGTTGCTTCAGAGCTATGAGGTAAAGCTTTACTTTACAAAGTATATCAAATCATGTGCAAGGAAAATAACAAAAAAAAAAAGAGCATTTTTGCTTGCACATGATTGGATGATGAAAGTTAACAGAACTTCTCAGTAACTAAGCCCTAGAGCCATACTTGCCAACTGTCCCGTTTTTGGCGGGACAGTCCCGGGAAGAAGGACCCTGTCCCGTGTAATTTAGTCTCCCGGGACTAGTCCCGGGAGATCAGTGTTGCCTCGGGCTGCCCGTAATTTGCTAAACCTCATTGGACACAGAAAATGCCCATCATAAGGCAGGACTAATCACAACCAATTATAGCTCTTGTGGGGGCGGTGCTGCAGTGTAGTATCGTGAGATGAAGGCTACAGTCTAATTTGAATGAAAGTTTGTGAGCCGAGAATGCGCCCCTTCTTTCCGCCCGAAGTCTGCTATTGTCCCCCTGGTAAGGAGCCGTGTGAGGAGTTCTCTCTCCTGTGTGTGTCTATCTGTCCCTCTGCATAGTAAGGGTCAATGTGGGGGAGAGCTGTCTACACCGGCATCTCTCACTGTGAAGGCAGCTCGGCTGCAGTGACAGCTCCTTCACAGTCCGGGGGGGAGGCGGGGTGGGCGCTGCTGCAGCGAGAACAAGCAAGATGAGTGCCCGAGTCAGTGTGTGTGCTGCTAGGAGGGGGATGGTGCAGCTGCATATGGAGGAATTGATCTTTCCCTATTCTTCCTGCAGTATTCTGTGGCTGCAGGAAGAATAGAGAAAGATCAATTCCTCCATATGCAGCTGCACCATCCCCCTCCTATACAACTTCTTTTGCTGGCCCCCCTAGTGTTCTCCAGCCCCCCCCCCCAAAGCCCTTAGCCTCCCCTCAGTGCCAGTAGCCCCCCCCTAGTGCCCCATAGCCCCCCCCGCCAGTGGTCTTTAGCCCCCCCCAGTGCTTTTCATCCCCCCCATGCTCTCTGGTTCCCCCAGTGCTCTCCACCCCCCTGTGCTCCCTGGCTCCACCCTCTGTGATTTCTAGTTTCCCCCCTTCTCTTCATCCACCTGGTTTTCCCTGCCTGCCCCCCCCCCCCAGTGCTACCTGTCCCCCCCTCCCCCCAGTGCTCTCCATCTCCTGCGCCTTCTAACCCCCCTGCAATGCTTTCCAAACCCCCCCCTTAATTCTCTTCAGCCCCCCCCCCCGTGCCCTTGCTCTCTGCTTGCCCTGTGCTTTCTGCCCCCCTAGTGCTCTTCCGCAGTCTCTGACCATCTCTTGTATCATGTCCACAGTCTCTGACTATCTACTGTATCATGTCTGCAGTCTCTGTCCTTCTCTTGTATCATGTCCTCAGTCTCTGACCATCTCTTGTATCATGTCTGCAGTCTCTGACCATCTCTTGTATCATGTCTGCAGTCTCTGTCCTTCTCTTGTATCATGTCCTCAGTCTCTGACCATCTCTTGTATCATGTCCTCAGTCTCTGACCATCTCTTGTATCATGTCTGCAGTCTCTGACCATCTCTTGTATCATGTCTGCAGTCTCTGTCCTTCTCTTGTATCATGTCCTCAGTCTCTGACCATCTCCTGTATCACGTCTGCAGTCTCTGTCCTTCTCTTGTATCATGTCCTCAGTGTCTGACCATCTCTTGTATCATGTCCTCAGTCTCTGATCATCTCTTGTATCATGTCCTCAGTCTCTGACCATCTCCTGTATCACGTCTGCAGTCTCTGTCCTTCTCTTGTATCATGTCCTCAGTCTCTGACCATCTCTTGTATCATGTCCACAGTCTCTGATCATCTCTTGTATCATGTCCACAGTCTCTGATCATCTCCTGTATCATGTCTGCAGTCTCTGACAATCTCCTGTATCATGTCCTCAGTCTCTGATCATCTCTTGTATCATGTCCGCAGTCTCTGACCATCTCTTGTATCACGTCTGCAGTCTCTGTCCTTCTCTTGTATCATGTCCTCAGTCTCTGACCATCTCCTGTATCATGTCCTCAGTCTCTGACCATCTCTTGTATCATGTCCTCAGTATCTGACCATCTCTTGTATCATGTCCTCAGTCTCTGATCATCTACTGTATCATGTCCTCAGTCTCTGACCATCTACTGTATCATGTCCTCAGTCTCTGACCATCTACTGTATCATGTCCGCAGTCTCTGACCATCTACTGTATCATGTCCGCAGTCTCTGACCATCTCTTGTATCATGTCCGCAGTCTCTGACCATCTACTGTATCATGTCCTCAGTCTCTGACCATCTACTGTATCATGTCCTCAGTCTCTGACCATCTCTTGCATCATGTCCTCAGTCTCTGATCATCTCTTGTATTATGTCCTCAAGTCTCTGACCACCTCCTGTATCACGTCTGCAGTCTCTATCCTTCTCCTGTATCATGTCCTCAGTCTCTGACCATCTCTTGTATCATGTCCTTAGTATCTGACCATCTCTTGTATCATGTCCGCAGTCTCTGACCATCTACTGTATCATGTCCTCAGTCTCTGACCATCTACTGTATCATGTCCTCAGTGTCTGACCATCTCCTGTATCATGTCCTCAGTCTCTGATCATCTCTTGTATCATGTCTGCAGTCTCTGACCATCTCTTGCATCATGTCTGCAGTCTCTGTCCTTCTCTTGTATCATGTCCTCAGTCTCTGACCATCTACTGTATCATGTCCTCAGTCTCTGACCATCTCTTGTATCATGTCCTCAGTATCTGACCATCTCTTGTATCATTTCCCCAGTCTCTGATCATCTCTTGTATCATGTCCTCCTGAACTATGCCTATAGGATTACTTTGGTTTTGGGCTATCTTTACAGTTTAAGTGCAGTTCAAAATGCAGTCAATGGTGTTCAGTGTGAAAGGGTCCCAAATTCCGTATATATGCGACTCAGAGAGATCACCCCACACTGTTCAGGTAAGAGTAGTTAAGGGCTGGGGTGACAGTGGGGGGGGGGGGTCACAGGGCTGGGGTGATGGAGGGGTCACAGGTAAAGGATGGGGCGATGGAGAGGTTATAGGTTAGGGTTGGGGTGATGGAGGGGGTATAAGTTAGGGTTGGGGTGATGGAGGGGTCACAGGTCAAGGATGGGCAATGGAGGGGTACAGGTCAGGGTTGGGGTGATTAGGGGGGGGGTAGGGTTGAGGTGAATGGAGGGGCCACAGGTCAGGGTTGGGGTGATGGGTAAGTAGTTCAGGTAAGTCATCTCTCTCATCACTGTTCTTACAATGCAGAGGCCTCATGTTTTGTTTAGGATGCTGAAGTTGGCTTCTTATTTGACTGCTGAAGTTAGCCACTTTCTCAAACAGCTTCTTATTCGGGTCAAATATTTATTTACTAAACAATCATCTGCTAAGTTTGTAATGAAGTTGTGAAGTTTGGCAACAATTCTATCCCCCTAACTGCCATGTATTTAATGGGGTAATTTTGAATAAATACCTTTTTCTCTATAAAAACCATCTTGGCTCACCCAGATGTGACTTGTTTTGTTTTCATATAGTTGAGCACCCCTCTATTAGCCCACCTTCACATTGGTCTGATTTGACATGCAATGCAATGGCACCGTCTGCATCTGTGCAACGTTGCACCGATTCCCAACAGTAGTTTTTGTAATTCTCTCTTTATTGAGTAGACCCTATAATCTGATGATAAATAGGCGGAGATTAATTATGCTGAGTGGGCTGAGCTTTAGGGAAGTGGGTGTGGTGGGTAATTGACAGCTGTGCTGCAAAGTGTCCCTGGAAATTTTTTTTAAATGTTGGCAACTATGCTAGAGCAGGGGTATGGAACCTATGGCTCGTGAGCCAGACATGGCTCTTTTGATGGCTGCATCTGACTCACAGACAAATCTTTAATAAAGGCGGGCGTGTCCAGACGTGAGCCACGCTGGACGTGTAGTTCCAGAGCTCCGTCGTGTCTACCACTCAATCCAGTGCCATCCACGTAGCTGTGCCCGGTGCCAAGGAGATTTTTGCACCGATCGACGGTACACTTTGTGGGCTACCCACCGCTACCCTCAGTTCATCTCTGGGTGATCGGATTGCCGCACTACGGACCCCGCGGCCTACTCACGGTACCGCTGCCGCCTCGTGTGCTGTGCATCTGAGGGCCTTGGCAATCACCGCCTGGTAAGGAGACCTGCCCTCCGCTACCTGTGCCCCGACAGAAACTATCTCCTTCCCCTCTGGCACCTAGGGACCAGTGGGAGCTGCCTCTCACTTCCACTTCTGAGGCCTTCAGCGGCCGGCCGCCATTTTCTCAGGGCCTATACTCACCTCCATCACTCGCAGGCGCTTCACCACTCCGGCCTCATTGCATACCTGCCTGCTCTGCTCTCTTCCCGACCGGACTCCAGGCACTTTCACATGGCTCCATCTACTCACTGTATAGCTGCGGCCCATGAATATGAATATTAAATAAAGGTTTCCGACCCCTGAAATATAGAGTATGGCCCTCATGGAATTACATTTGAAAATATGTGGTGTTCATGGCTCTCAGCCAAAAAGGTTCCCAACCCCTGCTCTAGAGAAACTGCTCTTTGCAAAATGCACAAAGGGGTTGATTTGCTAAAACTGGAGAGTGCAAAATCTAGTGCAGCTGTGCATGGTAGCCAATCAACTTCTAACTTCAGCTTGTTAAATCTCTGACACAAAAAAAAACCTGGAAGCTGATTGGATTCTATGAAGAGTTGCACCAAATTTTGCACTCTCCAGTTTTAGTAAATCAGCCCCATTTTGCTCAAGGCCTCATTAACACGGGCATACCTATCCATATGCCTGTGCAAAGGACTGTCTTTGCCCACATGGGATGCACAGGTATCTCATGCATCCACGTGCAGGCAGTCCTATTTATGTCTAATGGGATTCAGTGACTGCACAGACACAAGTCCCAATTTGACAGCCACAAATGTGCGTGTCCCCGAATGCAGGGATTGTGCGTTCAGGTACACGCACCTGTGTGACTGTCAAAATTGGGACTAATGACTGTGTCTGTGCAGCCTCTGCATCCCAATACAGTTGAATGGGACTGCCTGCATGTGGATGCATGGACCATCTGATGCGGGCAATGATGGCCCCTTGCACAGTTGTAAAGATAGGTATGCCCAAGTAAATGAGTCTTAAAGCGGAAATTCAGGTATGGTCTGCATTACATACCTACATTGGTCCAGCTTGGCACAATGCAACCATGCATATCTCATGCCTGAATGATTGCTGTGGAAGCTGCAAATCACTGTAGTATTTGGCACTATTACAATGATTTCTGCGATTATCCTGACCCCGTGCCTTTTGTATAGGACCTATAGAGGGTCGCTCGCTCGCTCAGCCTACATTCACAGAACACCTGGAATTTTTTTTAATGAATATAAGGCATTCTCTGATTGAGAGAGGTGTAGCGGTGGCGGTGTGATGTCACAATCACCACCTCGTCCAGAAAACCCCTTGTATTCATTAAAAAATTATAAGGTGTCCTGTGAATGGAGGCAGTTCTGAGCAAGCAAGCCTTGGTGGTCAGTGTGCAGAAGGGAAGCCACATGGCACAGCACTCAAAGATCGTAGCTATCACTATAAGTGGTGCTTTTCACTCATTCGATGTCCTCTATTCAAAGAGCGCTTTTCCACTGATGGAAGCTACAGCTTCTATAAATGGAAGAGGGGTGGAAAGGGGGGGCATGGACGGCATTCTTAGCCTGTGACAGGTCCAGTGACTGAATTAAGTCAGAAGATTTAAAAAAGGGACAGTTCCCATTTAATTTAAGTACTGTCCCTTGTACTGTTTTTTTTTTCTTTTTATTTCATCTAAACCTTAGGTGGCCTTAGATGTTTCAGCAGGGACTGGCCATATTAAAACCAGTGTGTGGCCCATCCCTGTTCAACAGAAGTCAAGTGTTAGATCAATTTCTGCAGAATGAACAGGGTGAACAGTCTTGCTGTCAGAATACAATGTACCAGCAGGGGGAGCCATAGCTTTAAGCAGGCTATAGATGATGCAATTTTCTTTCCTGCAACCATGGCAGAACCCAATGAATATTGCTGGTGGCTATAGCTGCTGGCAAAATATATATAAGGTGTTCTGGTTGCTGGTTGTACCCATATCGATCAATGCATTGACTTAGGTACAATCAGCCTGCCCATAGATGGTTCACATCTCAGCCTGTCCCTGCCATACTGGAAGGGATTAAAACCAACTATTGCCAGGTTTAAGTTTTAAGTGGTTGTGAAGGCTAAAGGTTTTTTTTTAGAATGTATAAAGGTAAAAAACCTTCTGTGTGCAACAGCCCCCCCAGCTCCCCCTAATACTTACCTGTGCCTGATCTTCCTCTAGCGCTGTGCACGGGAGCCTCTCCTGGGTCTCTCCCTCCTCATCGGCTGAGACAGCAGCAGGAGCCATTGCTTCCACTACTGTCAATCTCAGCCAGTGAGCCAATAAGGAGAGAGCAGTGGCAGGGCTGAGCCGAGCTGTGTGTGTGTGAATGGACACATGGAGCAGCCGCTCAGGAGCCCCCATAGCAAGCTGCTTGCTATGGGGGCACTCAGCAGGAGGGCGGGGACAGGAGCGCCGGCAGGGGACCTGAAAAAAGGAGGATCGGGCCTGCTCTGTGCAAAACCATTACACAGAGCAGGTAAGTTTGACATATTATTTTTACTTAAAAAAATGGATCCTTTAATATAATTTTAAGGAAGCAATTTACACTTTCTGAATAGGTCTGTGGCTCACATTAGTGCAGGTAGCACAATGTGAGTTCATGATTAAGGGTTGGAATGTTGAATCCCCTGGGCAGAAGTGTCCAGGTATAATTGGTCATTGGGATGAGCACAAATCATCTGGACATGCACACTAACAAGCCTTGTGTAATTAAAGTGCATTCCAACAGTCCATCATCCCTCAGCATACCAGTTCTAGAGTGCACTGCACCTCCATCTTCCACACCACTAGTTACCAGCCCCAGGGCCAACCTTGTTCGTAGCAAGAAATTCTTGTATTACATGACTTTCCTCTGATGTCTAATGTCTCTATAACAGTATATATAGGGACCCTTGTGCATCAATAAGTACAGTCAGGGCCGGCCTTAGGTGTTCAGGTGCTCTGTGCGAGCTAATCTTGTGGCGTCCATCCTCACCCCTCGCCCCCTGGTTACCTAAATATACACAAAGAGGAAAACATTTTTTGTAACAAATCGGAGAGAGATGGGGGGGCTTCGGGCATGGTACAGGAGGTGCAGGGGCTGCGGGCATGGTGCAGGAGGTGCAGGGGCTGCGGGCATGGTGCAGGACATGCAGGGGCTGCGGGCATGGTGCAGGACATGCAGGGGCTGTGGGCATGGTGCAGGGGCTGCAGGCATGGTACAGGAGATGCAGGGGCTGCAGGCATGGTACAGGAGATGCAGGGGCTGCAGGCATGGTACAGGAGATGCAGGGGCTGCAGGCATGGTACAGGAGATGCAGAGGCTGCAGGCATGATACAGGGGCTGCGGGCATGGTGCAGGAGATGAAGGGGCTGCGGGCATAGTACAGGAGATGCAGGGGCTGCGGGCATAGTACAGGAGATGCAGGGGCTGCGGGCATGGTACAGGAGATGCAGGGGCTGCGGGCATGGTACAGGAGATGCACGGGCTATGGGCATGGTGCAGGAGATGCAGGGGCCTCGGGCATGGTGCAGGAGATGCAGGGGCCTCGGGCATGGTGCAGGAGATGCAGGGGCTGCAGGCATGGTGTAGGAGATGCAGGGCTGTGGGGATGATACAGGGCTGTGGGCATGGTACATGCAGGGCTGAAGGCATGGTACAGGAGAGGCACTGCTGCGGGCATAGTACAGAAGATGCAGAGGCTGCTGGCATGGTGCAGGAGATGCAGGGGCTGTGGGCATGGTACAGGAGATGCAGGGGCTGCGGGCATGGTGCAGGAGATACAGGGGCTGCAGGCATGGTGTAGGAGATGCAGGGCTATAGGCATGATGCAGGGCTGTGGGCATGGTACATACAGGGCTGTGGGCATGGTACAGGAGAGGTAGTGCTGTGGGCATAGTACAGAAGATGAAGTGCTGTGGGCATGGTACAGGAGATTCTCCTGGAGTGGAGAATCACCTGTACCATGCCCGCAACACTGCTGAGGAGATGCAGGGGCTGCGGAGGGGCCTCACTTACCGTTTGGAGAGCCGCCTTGCATTTAAAAATGGCGCAGTCGGCGCCAGTACGTCACCCCGCATGCGCCGTCTGCCTGAGAATAGCCGAGCGTGTACGAGCGTTTCCGAGCGGCGGCAGCCCCTGGCCGTTTTTTTGTTTTCAGGTGCGCTGATCTTCAGCCAGCCCCCTCTCCAGACAGTTCTGCTGTGACTCGTCCTGGCTGTGAGTAACTGACTGCTGCGAGCTGTGATGGCCACGTGGCGCCTGTTACCCATGGTGCTTTGTGCGGCCGCACAGCTCGCACACCCCAAAGGCCGGCCCTGAGTACAGTCGGATACTGTATGTGGGTATGATCACACTGCCCAATGATTTATTTTTATCACTTTTAAAATAAACGTGCAGACGGTGAGGATCTTCACAAAGTAATTTTAAAACTTCAGGGTCTTTCAGATAAATAGAAGTACGCTAGATATAATTGAAAGACAATGTGGAAATTAATATAAGATTTAAAATTATTTCCATGCATATGCTTTAAGCAGTTTTAAACCCAAAAGCAAACATTTATTATATTACAGCTTTCCAATTCTTAAACGGAATGACTGCATTCGTTTTTTTAGGCTTTCTTTTAATCTGTTTTAACCTGGTGATCCAGACAGTAAGTATGTTGTTTTTTTAAAGAGCAAGCTCCCTTGCCGACCGCCGCACGACGATATACGTTTGGCAGTCAGCCCCGGCCAGGCAAAGGGACGTATATATACGTCACTAGCCTGTCACTTGCTAGGGAGCCAATAGCGGGCAAGCGCGCTCCCGCCCCAGCTCGTTCCCCAGCAAGTCCGTGCGTGTGACCGGCGGACACTTGCCGATCATCGCTGCAGAGGGAGAAAGTCAGGCGGCTGATGTAAACAAGTCGCCTGTCATTCTCCCCTGTGTAGGAATGGTGATCATATGGTTCTACTATGTAGGACCGTTGATAACTGTTCCTACACTTCAAGCCACAGCCAATCACAGTTAGAATCACGCCCCTAGGGACACACACAGCCCCTCCCTCTCAAAAAAGTTAACCCCTTCACTACCAGTGTCATTTTGCAGTAACAGTGCATATGTATAGCACTGATTACTGTAGTAATGTCACTGGTAACCCCAAAAGTGTCAAAAATGTCAGTCAAGGGTCCGATCTGTCCGCCGCAATGTCGCAGTACGCGTTAAAAAAAAAAAACACCAAAAATGACAGAAATCTTTCCCTTAGTTAGTAAATGCAATAACTTTTGCGCAAACCAATCAAAATACGCTTTTTGCGATTTTTTTTTACCAAACATATGTAGCAGAAAGCAAATTGGCCAAAAATGTTAAAAAAATTAGATTTTTACATTTTTTTATTTTTTTGGGGGGGAATTTCATATAAAAAAAATTGAAAAATATTGTTATTTTTGCAAAATTTACGCTCTTTTTTTGTTTATAGCGCAAAAAGTAAAAATCGCACAGGTGATCAAATACCACCAAAAGAAAGCTCTGTTTGTGGGAAAAAAAGGACGTCAAATTAGTTTAGGTACAGCGCCGCACGACCGTGCAATTGTCTGTTAAAATCACGCAGTAAAAAAAAAAAAAAAAAAAAAAAAAAAAAAAAAAATCGCAAAAAACCCCCTGGTCAGGAAGGGGGTAAAATCTTCCGGGGCTTAAGTGGTTAAACCTTTTATTCCTAAAAGGAAAAATACATGTTTGCTGTAACTTATAATTTATCTGTTAGTGTATTTAATCTGCTAGTACATCTAACACCCCCCTCCCCCCCAGACTGACAATGCTGCTGTTTGCTGTGCCCCCTGTGCTTCTTCATCCAGAGTGGGGGTGTTGTAAAATTTTGTCGGACCCGTGAAAAAATCGGACCTCGTCACTTCCGGTGACAGAGCATCACAAAACAGCTGATGGGAGTCGTCCGTGCGCATGCGCAGAAGACATTTTTCGAGGTTTGGCAAAATTATAACAGAGAGCGGACAGCTGATTGAGAGGAGGCGGGGCTGAGGTGCGACGGAGGACACATATGCAGAGCTGGTGGAGGAGGCGGGACGGAGGTGCGGCCGTGTAATAAATGCAGGACTTTAGCGACTCCTTCTGTTTTATTATCTTTAGCAATTATTGTATTATTTATCCTTAGGATTTCATTACATTTAGTATTTCTTATTTTGTATTATATAAACAGTAAATGTAATGAAATCCTAAGGATAAATAATACGATAATTGCTAAAGATAATAAAACAGAAGGAGTCGCTAAAGTCCTGCATTTATTACACGGCCGCACCTCCGTCCCGCCTCCTCTATTCAGCTCTGCAGATGACGCGGCGGTGTGTCTTCCGTCCCACCTCAGCCCCGCCTCCTCTCATTCAGCTGCCCGCTATGTGTTATAAGTTTACCAAACCAAGATAATGTCTTGTGCGCATGCGCACTTGAGACTCCTATAACCGGAAGTGACGAGGTCCGATTTTTTCACGGGTCCGAGAAAATTTTAGAACAGGGGCACTCTAATACAGGAGGTGTGTTACTGGCCAGATCACCAGGTGAAAACAGAGGGGGAAAAGCCTAAAGAAAACAAATGCAGCCACCACATCTAATGGTTGGTAAGCTGCAATATATAACAATTTTGGTTTTGGGTTTAATACCGTACCTACCGAAATTAACCTCCAAAGTACCACACTTACCTTACTGGACAACAGCACAGCTGACCAGAAAAGCTAGAAGAGCCATGCAGCACTGCACTGTAAACTAGTGATCTACACGGTTTTCATTAATAAGTCACAAACTTGAGCTATTTTACCAGGCATGCCCATTTCTCAGTCTGCACTACCGTAATAATATAAATATAGGTCACAATAACTTTATTAGGCGCACAGCGGTGATGCATATAACTACTCATACAATACATCAGGCTAACCTATCAGCAGTTCGGTGTTGTCACCCCAATGAAAGATTATTCCTGGCTGAATGCAGACCTGTACTTATTTAACAATAAAACAGATGAACATTTATCGACAAAAAAAAAAACCAAACAGCAATGCTTTTTAAAGTATATAAAAGATATACTGACCTAACGTGGTGGGAATGTCTCCTCTGAATTCATTCAGACACAGTCTTAGAAGGAAACTGGACTTCCCAGACCCAGCATCCCCAGCCAGAACAAGACGATAAATTGGACTTGGGGAGTGAGAGCCTTCTTCTAATGCCAGACCTTCTCTCTGTACGGAACACAGGTACAAAATAGGTTTGCAAACATAAGCTAGGACCAAATCAGCAATATAAATGTGACTAATATAAGGTATCTAGACCAGTGGTTCTCCTCCACCAGGCCGTAGCCCACTGCCATATCATAGCCTCCCGCAAGCTCCCAAAGTGTCCTCAAACTTCCATACTGGATCACAGTGCTCCCTAGCCCCCAAAGTAGCAAACCTCCCACAGTGCCACCCAGCAACCTTCACAGCCTCCAGCCCCCCATAGTGCTCCTAATCTCCAACAGTCTCCCACATTGCCTCCCAATCTTCCAGTGCCACCCAGCCACCTTCACAGCCTCCAGCCCCCCATAGTGCTCCTAATCTCCAACAGTGTCCCACATTGCCTCCCAATCTTTCACAGTGCCACACCCAGCCACATTCACAGCCTCCAGCCTCCCATAGTGCTCCTAATCTCCAACAGTGTCCCACATTGCCTCCCAATCTTCCAGTGCTACCCAGCCACCTTCACAGCCTCCAGCCCCCCCATAGTGCTCTTAATCTCCAACAATGTCCCACATTGCCTCTCAATCTCCCACAGTGCCATCCAGCCACCTTCACAGCCTCCAGCCCCCCATAGTGCTCCTAATCTCCAACAGTGTCCCACATTGCCTCCCATTCTTCCAGTGCCACCCAGCCACCTTCACAGCCTCCAGCCCCCCCCATAGTGCTCTTAATCTCCAACAATGTCCCACATTGCCTCTCAATCTCCCACAGTACCATCCAGCCACCTGCACAGCCTCCAGCCCCCCATGGCACTCTTTATCTCCAACAGTGTCCCACACTGCCTCCCACAGTGCCACCCGCACAGCCTCCAATCCCCCCATAGTGCTCTTAATCCCCAACAGTGTCTCACATTGCCTCCCAATCTCCCATAGTGCCACATAGGCACCTTCACAGCCTCCAGCCCATTTTAGCGCTCTTAATCTCAAACAGTGTCCCACACTGCCTCCCACAGTGCGACTCAGCCTGCTGCACAGCCTCCAGACCCCCCCCCCTCATAGCTCTCTTAATCCCCAACAGTGTCCCACATTTCCTCCCAATCTCCCACAGTGCCACCCAGCCATCTTCACAGACTCCAGCCCCCCATAGTGCTCCTAATCTCCAACATTATCCCTGCAAAGTTCTCTGCCTCCTGGATAGACCCCAGCCCACTCTAGAGACCCTATCACTCATAGTTTTTCCCAGTCCCCTCCAGAAAGTTCACCCCCTATAGGACCACCAGGTCTGCTGCAGAGTCCCTTAACTCCTTCCAGAACCCTCATCCCCCCACAATGACACCCAGCCCCATCCAACACCTTACATATTTTGCATTGCCATACTTTTTTTGTGCGAGTATAAAATTTTGTTTTACTGTTGGAAGGTTATGGAAGAATTTATCAGGCTCTGGTAACAATAGGATTGAGAACCACTGACCTAGACTATATATAGCAGGGGTCTCCAAACTGCGGCCTTTTGCTTGCCTTTATCTGGACCTCGGAGCACTATTCCATCCGCTAACACCAGCAATGGGAAATAATTCCTGTTGTTGACACCAACAATAGGGGAACTATTTCTCCCATTGACACCATTAAAAGGGAACAGTTCCTTCTATTGACACCAAAGATGGGCAAAATTACTTCCATTGACACCAATGATGGGGCGCAATTCCTGTCAATGATGGGGCACTAGTCCTCCAACTGCACTCCAGGACATCTTCTACTCCCATTGGCCCTAGTCTAGCCCCCCTAAACTCTGAGGTACAATAAACTGGCCCTTTGTTTAGAAAGTTTGGAGATCCCTGGTATATAGAAAACACATGTAATTAGTAATCAAGGTCTGAACAGCACTACTATCTGCACTATTTTGCAACCAAAACTAAAGGTTTGTACACTTTCTTAACCCCCCCACAGTGTATTCCCTTCTGAGTTCTTGAGGCACGAGGTTCTTGAGAAATGGGGGTTCCTACATCCTTTACATACTTTAATTTTCACACATCTACCTAAAACTCCACTTTAGCTTAAAAAAAAAAAAAGGGGCCCAGCTGTGTTTTTACCACTCCCCAAACTCTCCCTTAAGCTGCAAAGGCATATTCTGAAACAAAATGATCCCCCAGTTGCATTTGGCAGGCAATACAGCCCCCTGAACATAACTGATTTAACTGAATAGGCTGCACCACAGCCAAGTGCAATGAATGTTGTTGCAGGGTGTTAGGTGCCGGTTTTTAGGGGTTAAAACAGGTGATGTGGAGGAGTCACAAAACCTTCTCACTGTCTATCAAACGCCCTATGAAAAGTGATCCACTAATGTACAAGATACCCTAAAAGATAGTAATGTGCATTGTACTTACTTTGGGTGTAAACGCAGGAAGTCGCCTTTTTGAAGAGGCAGTAGAACCACTGCGGCTTAGAGGCCGAGATGGGGTCCACTTAATTCTTCCATCAATTTCTGATCTGGCTTCTACTGTCTGGCAAAATAAAGACACAATTATTTCATGCAGCAGGATAGGAATGGCTGATATTGGAAAAGCATGCTGTATTCCTGGTCAGTTGTAATAAATAACATGTATGTTGTCCAGGCATATCTTTTACAATCCTGGCCCTCAGGGTCCAATAAAATATACACCCATCAGCCATAACATTATGACCCCTGACAGGTAAAGTGAATAATATTGATTATTTCGTTACATGGGCACCTAAAAGTGGGTGGGATATATTAGGCAGCGAAGTGAACATGTTGTCTCAGAAGTTGATGTGTTGAAAGCAGAAATAAATGTGCAAGTGTAAGGAATTGAGCAAAATTAGGTGGGTGCTCATAGTGTTCTGGCTGATGTGCTGAGGTGTACAAACTAATTCAATCAGGCAACTAGTAATGTGTGCAGTGCACTATATAAAAACCAATCAGGATTCACCTTCCAATCACCTCCAATCCAGTAATATTAAAGTAGAAGTCCTCGATTTTTATTATTAAACCATCACTCTATACCTGTGGTCACCAACCTTTCGGACCTCACAATTTTGAATCCTGCAGACCACTAACATGCATTTTACATGGCTTATACACACAATGCTCTGGCCCTCTGCTCCCCCCCCCCCCCTTAAATTACACTACTGCCTTATACACATAATACTTCGGCTCTCTGCCCCCTTTTGCACCCCCCAAAATACACTGCTGCCTTACACAGACTCATCATTGGATCTCACCTCCTTATCCAGCCATGTACTCATACTCTGTGCTCCCTCCCACAGTCTGTGATCAGCGCTGCCATTGGAAGTCCCTTCCTTCTTCACCTCCCACTCCCTGCACTACTCCCTGCGCCTCCCTCTGAGTTCACAGGAGCCGGAAATACAAAGGAGGCATTGAGTATCAATGGGCGCTGACAGTATTGACTGTCAGCCTGCATTGGGAACAACACTGGAAACAACATTGGGCAGTATACATCCGCCACATTGTTGATTTGCGGTAGAACCCCTGGGGACCACCAACATTTTCTTGTGGACCATCAGTGGTCCACTGGTTGGCAACCACCGCTCTAGATCAGTTAAACACTGGACTAGAAGTTATTATGATCAACAATGCGAATAAATACTCATAATTGAAAAATGTTACTGCCACAGCTCCAGCTCCTCCATGCACCTTTTGGTTCAGGAGTACTTACCCACGTGGCAGGAATACATCTCCCATTGTTCCTTGTATGTATTAGCAATGTGCATGTGCAATGAATTACTAAAAATTTCCCTTGGTCTCTCCACCTGACATGCTAAAGTGTCACTTATAGCAGATGAGTGGAACTCATAATCTTTTCTTCCCAAACCTCTCTGTGCTGTCTGTCCATGAAGGCACACAGAGAGGCAGCATGCATCACTGCAGTCCATGGGTGGGGGGGCTCATTAGAATGCACTAGTAATAGTGGATACTGCAAAAATGGAAGTGCCAGTCGGGATAACAAAAAAAGGACGTGTTCTGATTGAGAAAAGCAGTAAACTACAAGAATGCATAGTAGCGTTGAAAAGTTTTTAAAAATTTAGGTTAACATTTGAAGCCTGCTTTTGTAGGTTCAGCACTATAGTATTTCTAAGGAAAACTGAACCTTTTCAAGCTGCCCCAGGTTCCGGGTTCTAAGAGCTCGTCCCACTCAGCATGAATAGCATGGCAGCAAATCAGGATGCACTCTGTGAGTCACACTGTAGTGTTTTTTCACTGTCACAGGGTTCTAGAAATAGTCCCCACACTAAAGCCATGCCCACTGACGCATTTCACCCCAACTTGGCTCATTCGTAGCCCAACTGAGTTAAAACACGTCAGGTGAATATGGATTGCTTAGGGCAGGGGCTATGTATGGAAGCCGGTTGCAGTGAAAACATATGCTACAGTGTGAGTTTCACCGAGTGCAGCTTCATTTTCTTCCTTTCTATAGCATTTCTCTGCTGCATTGAAAAAGCTTGACAGGGGCTCACTAAGATGTTTTACATTGTGGACTTCCTGCTTACAAGGTTCACTGACACCTAAAGGCAGTGAATAGGGGCATATACCACTGAGTACAACCAGATACCAGCAGGGCTCAGGCAGCCTCAGATGGCCAGAGTTCACCTCCCTTCATTATTTCCTCTATGATTTAATAATTGAGCTAGAAAACACACACTGGTACTCTATAACCATTAAGGTATTCCTTATAGTTATGGAATGTAATCCAAATATCCCCAACTCATTACTCTAGTTTTAAGACAAAAGGACCAATAAAATGGACCTATACCATTGAAGTATACCTAAAGCCAAAACTTGTCTTTGTGGATGGAGTAGGGAAGGGTAGAAACTGCTCGACCGATTTTGAAGTTTCCCCCCCCCACTTCCCGTTCTGTGGACACAACAGGAAGTGCAAGACAATCTCTCCAACCTGAGCTTAGACAGTTGCCACCAGGACAAGTGCCCATTGAAAATTTTTTCAGGTGGCAACTCTGAGAATATCCTCCTAATGAGGACACAGACAGTAAGAAAAACAGGGCAGGGGTTCTAACCACTATCCAAAACTAAAAAAAAAAAAAAAAATAGATTTAGCTTTAGACACGGAATACAATAAAACACGTGGCCACTCAGTAAAACTTGGGGAAAAACGGTTTAACCTTAAAATACGTAGGGGGTTCTTTACTGTCAGAGCAGTAAGGATGTGGAATTCTCTTCCACAAGCAGTGGTATCAGCAGGGAGCATCGATAGTTTAAAAAAACTATTAGATGGGCACCTTAACCACTTAAGCCCCGGAAGATTTTACCCCCTTCCTGACCAAGGGGGTATTTTGCGATTCGGCACTGCGTGACTTTAACGGACAATTGCGCGGTCGTGCGACACTGTACCTAAACTAATTTGATGTCCTTTTTTTTCCACAAACAGAGCTTTCGTTTGGTGGTATTTGATCACCTGTGCGATTTTTTGATCATGCGCTATAAACAAAAAAAGAGCGTCAATTTCGCAAAAATAACAATATTTTTCACATTTTTTTATATGAAATTCCCCCCCCCAAAAAAATGTAAAAATCTAAATTTTTTAACATTTTCGGCCAATTTGTGTTATGCTACATATGTTTGGTAAAAAAAAATTGCAAAAAGAGTATTTTGATTGGTTTGCGCAAAAGTTATCGCGTTTACTAACTAAGGGAAAGATTTTTGTCATTTTTGTTGTTTTTTTTTTAACGCGTAATGGCGGCGATCTGCGATTTTTTTTGCGGGACTGCGACATTGCGGCGGACAGATCGGACCCTTGACTGACATTTTTGACACTTTTGGGGTTACCAGTGACATTTCTACAGTAATCAGTGCTATACATATGCACTGTTACTGTAAAATTACACTGGCAGTGAAGGGTTAACTTTATTTGAGAGGAAGGGGTGGTGTGTGTCCCTAGGGGCGTGATTCTAACTGTGATTGGCTGTGGCTTGAGGTGTAGGAACAGTGATCAACGGTCCTACATAGTAGAACCGTATGATCATTGTTTCTACACAGGGGAGAATAACAGGCGGCTTGTTTAAACTAGCCGCCTGCCTTTCTCCCTCTCCACCGACGATCGCCGAGTAACACGCGCGGGGGAGGTCCGTGACGCGCGCTCGCTCCCCAGAGCCTCACAGGCTAGCGACGTAGACCTACGCTGCTCTGCCTGTGAGGGGCTGACTGCTGCAGTAAATATACTGTGAGCAGTCGGCAAGTGGTTAAAGACCACAACATACAGGGGTATACAATGTACGATTAACAGCAAACACACACACATCATAGGTTGAACTGGATGGACTGTTGTCTTTTTTTCGACCTCACAAACTATGTAACTATGTAACTATGTAAGACACACTTAAGCAGAATAAAGCAAATGTCGATCTGTCACTGCTATACAGCCAACCAAGTTTCCTACTTTGGAATAAGGAATCCTTGTAAAATAAGCAACCTGGCTGGCTGCGCAAGGTCCGAAAAGAAGACGCTTACCTCTGCTTCGGAGTTCACGTGGGAGGCACTTCCTTCCCAGGCCTCCTCAGAGCTCTGACTGTGGTCACTTCCAATGTCACTGGCGTAGCTTTCCGCGTCGCTGTATCCAAGACTGCGAGGAAGGGATACTCCGCTGTCTCTACATTTATTGGCCCATGAGGCTACATCAGAAAATCTGTGATATGGGTCATCGTCTCCTCCATAGCTATTGACAAGGACACAACAGGAGAAGCACAATAGACGTACATCAAGTCAAATTGACAAAAATCAAAAATGTATAATGCATTACACTGGTCAAAACAAGAGTCACCAATAAGTGAACCACAGATCGCTTTTTAGAGATGGGGTCAATAATAACTGCAAATCTGAAAAAGCCCTAAGATATACAAAATACTGTTTATCACATTTTTGCTTTTTTTATTTTTTTTTAAAAATAGCATATCCTGAGATTTTGGAAGATATGAGTAAGCTTGTTCCCTGCAACAATTAATCACCAATTTTGCAATTAAGTGTTTTTTTTGGATAGATTACTCACCTATCCAGTGAATCAAGCTGTAACCCCTTTGAAAGTCACCACACCCCATGACACCATCCTGCTTGTGACGTCATCAGGAGGCTTGCCTCCTGATGATGCTGCTGATGAGGCTGGCCTCCTGATGATGCTGCTGATGAGGCTGGCCTCCTGATGATGCTGCTGATGAGGCTGGCCTCCTGATGATGCTGCTGATGAGGCTGGCCTCCTGATGATGCTGCACTGCACCAGTTTTAATTTTGACGTCAAATTTCAATTTCATTTTAGTCATAGTCTTTTGAATAAAATGCCATTCTACTTTGTCATATTTTAGTTATCTGGATTGTTTTATTTTTAGTTGTATTTTAGTCGACCAAAATCGAATGGATTTAGTTAAATTGTAATGCATTATTTAGGCATTGCCCTAGAACAGGGATCCTCAAACTACGGCCCTCCAGCTGTTGCAGAACTACACATGACATGAGGCATTGTAAAACTCTGACATTCACAGACATGACTAGGCATGATGGGAATTGTAGTTCCTGAACAGCTGAAAGGCCATCGTTTGAAAACCCTTGCCCTAGAATTTCCAAACTAGTTATATCCTCCTTGAATAAAAATCTAATAACATGTAGTGGGGATGGGGAAGTAAATGGGAGTGAGGGAGTGCACAGTCCTAAGCTAATTTGCTGAGAGAGGAAACACTCACCATGTGGTTTGCAAGGCATGGTTCCGGAACTACCATGCAGCAAGCAGGCAGACAGAGGGGGCTGCATCTCTCAACCAATACGGCATGTCAGGGGGCCGGGGCTTTAACAGACAGGCGGAGCTCTGAGAAAATTGGCAGTTCAGGTGGGGAAACGTCCCACTCTCACATTTTTGTTCTGTTTTTGTTCATTTATGAAAATTGGAATAGATTTTTGTGCTTGTTTTGGTCAATTGACTTCATTCGAATTCTATTTTCGTTTAGTTTTTCACTGAAAACATGCAGCTGACGAAAATTTTGATGAAATTAACACTGCACTGCACATGCGCAGCATTTTCTAAATAGGCGCGAAGCCTCCTGGCGTGAGTGATGGGGCTATCCCAGGAGGCTTCGGGCAGGCAGGTGGGGGACAGAGGAGGAGTAATTCTTGCCTAGGTGCTGAAAATAGGTTTTCCCCATACCATTAAAAAAAAATGCATTTCAGCTGATCAAATAATGACATAGGCTAATGGCATTTTTTAGTATTAGTTTTTTTTATATAGGACAACTTATGTTTGGCTTGATATGGTCATAAAATGCTTTTTAAACAACAGAAAAAATATTTGCTGGGTCTAGTGAAGGTTTGTGCTGTTTGAACTGGTGTCCTTATATTACATTTACACCGTACCTGCTGTAGGTAATCACAGGTGGCTCTTTCTGTGGGTTTGGAGAGGAATGCTGAAATAGTAGAAGGTACATATGAGAACAATGAAAGACATAATCCATTTCTTTCTACAGTTAAACACTGCTTCCTTCTCTGTGCATCCCCCCCCCCCCCCCCATCCATACACATTTATTACTGATTTCCACTCCATGCTACTGCTCTGGATTTACACTGTTCTGTGTGAATGTGGCGTACAATGGTCATACACACGTGTAGGAATGAATGGGCCCCTAGTGGTTCCTTTGTCTTTCACACTAAACAGCGGCACATACAGTAGATGTAACCAACCACATAGGGAAGAATTGGATTTCACGCAGCAAATTGAAGTTGCTGCAACAAAACAGACAAATGTGAATGGGCCCTTACTATAGTAAAAAAATAATGTGTGTGTGTATATATATATATATATATATATATATATATACACACACACACACACACACACATACATATTATAAATACACACACATATATATAGGATATAAAAAAATCAACACACCCCTGTTAAATGTCAGGTTTCTGTGATGTAATGAGAATAATAAGTAATAAGAATGAGACAAAGATAAATCATTTCAGAACTTTTTCCACCTTTAACCGCTTCCATACAGAGCAGTTAGACACCCTTCCTGCCCAGACCAATTTTCAGCTTTCAGCACTCTCACACTTTGAATGACAATTGCTCAGTCATGCTACACTGTAACCAAACAAAATTGTTATCATTTTTTTCACACAAATAGAGCTTTCTTTTGGTGGTATTTGATCACAACTGGGGTTTTTTTTTTTCGTGATATATGCAAAAAAAGAGCAAAAATTTTGAAAAAAAAAAACACTTTTTTTTATTTTCAATTATGAAATTTTGCAAAAAATAAATTTTTCTTCATACATTTGGGCCAAAATGTATACTGCTACATGTCTCTGGTAAAATTAACCCAAATTAGTGTATATTATTTAGTCTGTGTGAAAGTTATTGAGTCTAGAAGATATGGTACCAATTACTGAAAATTGATCACACCAGATGTACTGACGGCCTATCTCCTTTCTTGAGGCCCTGAAATGTCAGGACAGTACAAATACCGACCAAATGACCCCTTTTTGTAAAGTAGACAGTCCAAGGTATTTAGTAAAAGGCATTGTGAGTTTTTTGAAGTTGTAATTTTTTCCCACAATTCTTGGGAAAATGAAGAAAAAATGTTTTTTTTCTTTTTTTTCCCACAAAGTTGTCAATTTATAAGCTATTTCTAACACATAGCATGTACACAGCAAAAATTGCACCCAAAAATACATTCTGCTACTCCTTCCGAGTATGGTGATACCACATGTGTGAGACTTTTACACAGCCTGGCCACAAAAAGAGACTCCACGTCCAAGAAGCACATTCAGGCGTTCTAGGAGCATAAATACACATAAAACTTTCTTACTACCTATCACACTTTTCAAGGCCCTAGAGCACCAATACAATGGAAAAGTCCACAAAATGACCCCATTTTGGAAAGCAAACACTCCAACGTATATTCTATGAGGCATTATGGGTCGTTTGAACATATAATTTTTTTCCACAGGTTTTTGGAAAATGTGGGAAAAAAATGAAAACTTTTTTTTTTTTTACACAAAGTTGTCAATTTATAGGATATTCCTAACACATAGCATGTACACAGCAAAAATGACACCCCAAAATACATTCTGCCACTCCTCCTGAGTATGGCAATACCACATGTGTGAGACTTTTTCACAGCCTAGCCATATAGAGGGGCCTAACATCCAAGGAGCATCATCATGCATCCTAGCCACTTGCCTAGGCCTATTTTTGACATTTGGTGTTTACAAGCTAAAATCAGTTGTTTTGCTAGAAAACTGCTTAGAACCCCCAAACATTATATATTTTTTTTTAGCAGAGACCCTAGAGAATAAAATGGAGATTATTGCAATATTTTTTATCACACCGTATTTGCGTAGCGGTCTTCCAAACGCAATTTTTTTGGAAAAAATTCACTTTTTTTAATTAAAAAATAAGAAACCAGTAAAGTTAGCCCAATTTTTTTCCATAATGTGAAAGATAATGTTACGCCGAGTAAATAGATACCCAACATGCCATGTTTCAAAATTGCGCACGCTCACGGAATGGTGACAAACTTTGGTACTTAAAAATCCCCATAGGCGACAATTTAAAAATTTCTACAGGTTGCCATCTTTGAGTTACAGAGGAGGTCTAGGGCTCAAATTATTCCCCTTGCTCTAACGATCGCGGCGATACCTCACATGTGTGGTTTGAACACCGTTTACATATGTGGGCGGGGTTTCTGTATGCATTCGCTTCTGCGCGCGAGCTAACGGGGACAGGGCGCTTTAATTTTTTTTTTTTTTTTTTTTTTTACTATTTATTTTATTTATTATTTTTTATTTTTACACCGTTTAAAAAAAAAAAAAAAACTGATCATTTTTATTTCTATTAAAAGAAATGTAAATATTCCTCGTAATAGAAATAGGCACGACAGGACCTCTTTTTTGTGAGATCTGGGGTCAAAAAGTCCTCAGATCTCACAAGTACACTAAAAGATAGAAAAAAAAAAAAAAAAAATAATTATAATATAAAATGAAAAAAAAAAAAAAAAAAAAGGACCTTTAAACCGGTTGCTAGGCAACAACATTTTCCGTAGCTCCGGTCCTCCAAGACCATAGAGTCAAGTGAGGGCAAGCTTGCCCTCACTCGACATCCTGTCTGTGAGGATTCGGGACCGGATCGTTTTCCCCGCTGCTGGCGGGCCCGGTAAGCGGGGAAAAGGATCGGAACGCGTCGGAAGGGGGGGGGGCGCTTCTTCCGCCATCCCGGAAGGGTGATCCGCCGCTGGGACCACCCTTATCGGAAAGCCAACCGTCCACCGTTTAAAAAAATACCAGGGTTATGGCAGCTATCTGCTGCCATAACACCGGTATTTAGGTTTAAACGGAGGACGTATATAAACCTTTTTGGACTTGGACATGGTGGCTGTATGAAGGGTGACAGGTATTCGGGTACTTTGTTGGGCAGGTGACAGGTACTCTGGTACTGATGAGCAGGTGGCAGGTACTCGGGTACTCCGATAGGCAGGTGACAGGTACTCGGGTACTCTGATGGGCAGGTGACAGGCAGGTGATAGGTACTGATGAGTAGTACTCACTGACTGATAGGTGATAGGTGATACTGTACTGATGGGTACTGATGATCAGTACTGATACGTGATAGGTACTGATGAGTACTGATGAGTAGTGATGGGTACTGATGAGCAGGCGGCAAGTACTTGGGTACTTCAGGCGTCAGGTACTCTGATGAGCAGGTGGAAGGTACTCGGGTACTCTGATGGGTAGGTGACAGGTACTCAGGTACTCTGATGACGGGTACTCCGTTGACAGGTACTCAAAGTACCCGAGTACCTGTCATCAGAGTACCCGAGTACCTGTCATCAGAGTACCCGAGTACCCGTCATCAGAGTACCCGAGTACCCGTCATCAGAGTACCCGAGTACCTGTCAGAATACCCGAGTACCCGTCATCAGAGTACCCGAGTACCCGTCATCAGAGTACTCGAGTACCCATCATCAGAGTACCCGAGTACCCGTCATCAGAGTACCCGAGTACCTGTCATCAGAGTACCCGAGTACCTGTCATCAGAGTACCCGAGTACCTGTCATCAGAGTACCCGAGTACCTGTCATCAGAGTATCCGTCATCAGAGTACCTGTCATCAGAGTACCCGAATACCTGTCACCAGCCCATCAGAGTACCCAAGTACCTGTCATCTGAGTACCTGATGGGCTGGTGACAGGTACTCGGGTACTTTGATGGGCTAGTGACATGTGCTCTTTATTGGGGGGGGGGCAATCAGTGTGTTTAGGGTGCACTGTAGTTGGTAACTAGCTGTTACCACAATCTCCTCCTCACACAGGATCAGTGTGTGAGGAGGAGAACACGGTGACAGCTAGTTAATGTGTTCTCTGTTGACATTTGTGACCGGCTGTGATTGGACACAGCCGGTCACGTGGTAAAGAGCCAATTTCATTGGCGCTTTACCTAGATCGGGGATCGACTCTGTCCAAGGGAGGAGTCTCGTCCCCGATCGCTGCTCTGCGCGCCCCCGGGGGCGCGCATTGCAGAGAGAACGAGCGGCTCTTGCTGGAGCCGCTCATGTGATCGGCTGTGATTGACACAGCCGATCACGTGGTAAACAGCCAATTTCTATTGGCTGTTTACCTTGATCAGGGATGGGCTATGTCCGAGGGACGAGCCTCATCCCTGATCGCGCCGCTGCGCGCCGCCGGGGGCGCGCAGTAGCAGCTAGAACGGGCCGACGTCATATGACGGCGGCCCGGATCTAGACAACCACTTTGCCGGCGTCATTTTACATGACTCGGTATGGAAGTGGTTAATGTGACCTGTAAACTGTAGAACTCAGTTGAACATCAAACTGAAATCTTTTAGGTGGAGGGAAGTAAAAATAAAAAACTAAAATAGTATTGTTCCATAAGTGTGCACACCCTTAAACTAATACTTTGTTGAAGCACCTTTTGGTTTTATTACAGCACTCAGTCTTTTTGGGTATGAGTCTATCAGTATGGCACATCTTGACTTTTCAATATTTGCCCACTTTTCTTTGTAAAAACACTCCAAATCTGTCAGATTGTGAGGTCATCTCCTGTGCACAGCCCTCTTCAGATCACCCACAGATTTTCCATTCAGGTCTGGGCACTGGCTGGGCCAGTCCAAAACTTTAATCTTCTTCTGGTGAAGCCATTCCTTTGTTGATTTGGATGTATGCTTTGGGTTGTTGTCATGCGAAAGATGAAGTTCCTCTTCATGTTCAGCTTTCTAGCAGAAGCCTGAAGGTTTTTGGCCAATATTGACTGCTATTTGGAACTGTTCATAATTCCCTCTACCTTTACTAAGGCCCCTGTTCCATGTGAAGAAAAACAGCCCCAAACCATGATGCTGCCACCACCACGCTTCACTGTGGGTATGGTGATCTTTTGGTGATGTGCAGTGTTGTTTTTGCACCAAACATATCTTTTTAAATTATGGCCAAAAAGTTCAACCTTCTCATATGCTTTTGGGAAACTTCAGATGTGTTTTTACATAATTTAACAGGACTTGGATGGTTTTCTTCTACCCCATAGCCCAGACATATGAAGAATACAGGAGATTGTTGTCACATGTACCACACAGCCAGTACTTGCCAGATATTCCTGCAGCTCCTTTAATGGTGCTGTAGGCCTCTTCGCAGCCTCCCTGACCAGTTTTCTTCTCGTCTTTTCATCAATTTTGGAGGGATGTTCAGCTCTTGGTAATGTCACTGTTGTGCCATATTTTCTCCACTTGATGATGACTCTTCACTGTGTTCCATGGTATATCTAATGCCTTGGAAATTCTTTTGTACCCTTCTCCTGACTGAAACCTTTTAACAATGAGATCCCTCTGATGCTTTGGAAGCTCTCTGTGGACCACGGCTTTCGCTGTAGGATGCAACTAAGAAAACTTCAGGAAAGACCTACTAGAACAGCTGAACTTCTTTATTTGGTGTTAATCAGAGGCACTTTACAGCGGCACTTTACACCCACTCCAAAAATTAAAAGTCAGCAGCTACACATAGTAGCTGCTGACTTTTAATATAAGGACACTTAACTGTCCTGGAATCCAGCGATGTCAGCATCAAAGCCAATGTTTCCATCGGCTGTCCGGTGCTGTCGCCGCCATTGCAGGTAAAGGAACCCGGCAGTGAAGCCTTACGGCTTCACAGCCGGTTCCCTACTGCACTCTCTACCTGGTCCGGCAGCAAGGGAAGGAGGAGGGATGAGGAGGGGGGCCAAACTGCTGACATACCTCGACTGAAGTGGGGAAGGTACCTATCAAAAACAGGTACCCACTCCCTCCTCCCCCTGGAAAAGTGCCAAATGTGGCATCGGAGGGAGGGAGGAATCAGATAAGTGTAAGTTCAACTTTTGAGTGGAAATCTGCTTTAAAAATGATGACAGTTTGTACTGACTCCTATTTAAGATAAATTTGAATGTGATTGCTTAATTCTGAACACAGCTACATCCCCAGTTATAAGAGGGCGTGCACACTTATGCAACCACATTATTTTAGTTTTTTATTTTTATCCCCCCCCCCCATAAGATTTCAGTTTGTTTTTCAACTGAGTTGTACAGTTTATAAGCTGCATTAAAAGGTGGAAAAAGTTCTGAAATGATTTATCTTTGTCTAATTTTTTACCTGCCATTTTAACATGGGTGTGTGATATATATATATATATATATATATATATATATATATATACATACACACACACACACAAACTAATGATCGACCGATATCGGTTTTTCGTTGCTGATATTGATATTTTGGCCAATGCATATCGGTATCGGCCGATATTGGTCAATATTTTTGTACATTTAAAAGAAAATTTATTTTTTTGTACAGGTACTCTTGTGGAGAGATCTGGGGGTCTAAAAGACCCCAAACTCCTCCTCTGCACTTAAAAGCATTCAAAACACCAAGTTTGGCTGCTTTGAATGCTGTCATTTTTTTGAATCTGACACCAGAAAGTCCCCGGACGTCCTTGTAATGACAGCCGAGCGGGTTCTTAGCCGCATCGGTTGTCATTACAAGACAGCCGACCGTCGGCTATGGACGCCGGTACCGGGGTGATGCCTCAAGCTGCAGGCATCACTCCGGTACAGCACTCTCCCGAAATATCGGTAATATCGGTAACCTCCGGGGCCGATTCCAATATATCGGGAAAAGTGCATATTGACACCTGATATATCGGCTTTGCCGATAATCGGTCAATCCCTAATATATACACACACATACACACACTATCTCACAGAAGTGAGTACACCCCTCACATTTTTGTAAATATTTTATTACATCTTTTCATGTGACAACACTGAAGAAATTACACTTTGCTACAGTAGTGAGTGTACAGCTTGTGTAACAGTGTAAATTTGCTGTCCCCTTAAAATAACTCAACACACAGACATTAATGTCTAAACCGCTGGCAACAAAAGTGAGTACACGCCTAAATAAAAATGTCCAAATTGGGATAATCACTGAGGAAGTTACGTGATTGTGACGATACGTGTGGGAGGAGTCAGGGGACAGAGGTCTGTTTTGTGGAGTATATGGGAGCTGCTGCCCCGTTGGATGATTTTTTTTTTTTTTTAAAGTGCACTGTCTCAAGTTTTATTGTAAGTGGATATTGTGCAATAAATGTGAAATCTTTATATACTACACAATGGGAGTGTATCTTTTATACTGAGGGGTCGTGGAGGAAAGAAAGCCCAGACAAAGCCAACTCAGTGAGGAGAGAGGAGAGTGGAAGGAGATTGAACAGCTGAGGATCCTGAAATTACCTCAGCAGGGGAAAGCAATTTTAGGCCTGGAAACAGGTCTAAACTGGAGGTGAGCGCAGTGGTGAAAGGTGGTGGGAGTCACCGCACAATTGTATAAACTGAAATCCACAAGGGTGAAGGTGGAAAAACTGCGGAATATGAGAAGCACTTCTAAAAGGGAAAAATATTTGAAAAATATTTGAAAGAAGAAAAGCACTACTAATTGAATTATAATCATTTGGGATTGTCACATTTGTTTTATTTTGTACACAAGAAAGTTTGTCACTGAATATTGATAGCAGTGTTGTGGTTTAAATGTAGGGTTTTGGTTTAAAAACATTAGTTGGATTGCACACGGATAGGCACAGCCAACATTTTTTATTTTATTTCGTTTGCAGTTGTGGGAACACAATTATTTGGTTGCAGCCATCAGACACAGGGTAGAAGTGAGAGACACATCAGGTTAGGGAGCGCGGGATAATACACACCTGTTTTATTCACTGTGATTGGCTGTCACAGCAGTCACATGATCAGAAAGCTCCCGAACGCTAAAATGCATTGGTAGCTTTCTGGTACCCACCGGCTACAGCACAAGGAGCTCGCTCTCAGCACGGTAAATTGTTTTAATGGGGCTGAATATATGTGGCCACTCAGCGTTAAGTGGTTAAAGTATCTAAACCTAAAACCAAAATGTAATCTATTGCAGCTTATTTGTCCTTGGTGTGGTGGCCGCCTTAGCAGGGGTGGACTGAGCGGTCGGGCACTTCGGACGTGGTCCAAGGGCCCAGCCGGGAAAGGGGGCCCAGCTGGGAAGGGTGCATGCCACCCAGTACAGAAAAAATGCACCCCGACCAACCCGATGTTGTCTCAGAGTCAATATCGGGCTATCGGGTCCCGGCGGCTGGCAATACGTAGGTGGGAGGAGGGGCTGCTTCCGTAGGAGGAGAGGCTGGTGCTGTGTTTCCATGGTGTGTGTCCTCCCGTGAGCGGAGGTGCGTCACGTACTGACGTTGCGTACGCGACATCGACGTGCGCTGCCTCCACAGGCCGCAGAGGCCAGTCGGATTTTGTTAAAAAAAAAAATATATATATCACAGCCTGCCAGCCACAGTCTGCAAGCCAGCCAGCAAGCCTGCCAGAGCAAGCCACAGGCCCACAGCCAGCAAGCCACAGGCTGCCAGCCAGCAAGCCACAGCCTGCCAGCCACAGCCTTCCAGCCAGCCAGCCAGCAAGCCTGCCAGTGCCAGCCACAGGCCCACAGTCAGCAAGCCACAGCCTGCCAGCCACAGGCCCACAGCCAGCCACAGGCCCATAGCCAGCCAGCCACAGGCCCACAGCCAGCAAGCCTGCCAGAGCAAGCCACAGCCTGCCACCAACCAGCAAGCCACAGCCTGCCAGCCAGCCAGCAAGCCTGCCAGTGCCAGCCACAGGCCCACAGTCAGCAAGCCATAGCCTGCCAGCCACAGGCCCACAGTCAGCAAGCCATAGCCTGCCAGCTACAGGCCCCCAGCCTGCCAGCCACAGGCCCACAGCCAGCCAGCCACAGGCCCACAGCCAGTCAGCCACAGGCCCACAGCCAGCCAGCCACAGGCCCACAGCCAGCCACAGGCCCACAGCCAGCCAGCAAGCCACAGGCCCACAGCCAGCAAGCCACAGGCACACAGCCAGCAAGCCACAGGCACACAGCCAACAAGCCTGCCAGTGCCAGCCACAGGCCCACAGCCAGCAAGCCACAGGCCCACTACCAGCAACCGTAATTAAGGTAAGAGGAGCCAACTTGGCCTAGATATCAGAGAGCTATGTTGTGTTTTATTGTGAATAGGAAGAGACCCCCCTCCAGGACCTATTAGACTCCATTGTAGTCTCTAATGGGACCTGGAGGGGATTCTTTCTAACACACTCTCTAATGGACACGGACATGGTCTCTGTTAGAAAGACCTGTCTAAGCCTATTAGACTGACTCCATTGTAGTCTCTATTGGGGCCTGGTGGGGATTCTTTCTTACACACTCTCTAACGGACACTGAGATAGTCTCTACTAGAAAGACCCCCCTCCATGGCCTATTAGCCCTCAATTGTAGTCTCTACTGGGGCCTGGAAGGGACTCTTTCTAACAGAGGCTCTCTAATCGACGCTGAGATGGCCTCTGTTAGAAAGACCCCCCTCCAAGCATATTAGACTCCATTGTAGTCTCTAATGGGGCCCGGTTTTTGCATTCATTATTTATATTGCACTTGTTTATAAATTATTGCACTTTTGTTCCTTGTGTCTAAAGATTGTGTAAGGTGTGGCTGGAGGCAGGATGTGGGTGTGGCTGAAGGTGGAAGATGGGTGGGGCCTGGAAGGGGGCCCTAGATTTATTTTGCCCGGAGGCCCTGAATGTTCTCAGTCTGCCCCTGCTCCTTCGTTTTCTTTTTTCAAGCATCCCTTTGCTTTATTTTTACCTAGAAATCCTGCAAATAACACACTTTTTATCCTTGGGTGGCTACGTCCCTCCTCCACTGTTTTCATGGAGGGGGCCACAGGTGTCACTCTAGGCTCTTCTCCTGATCTGGACTACAAACATGTCTGTATCGCTTCATTCCATTAAAAGGGAAGCAGGGCAATTGGTAGTGTACAGAAGATAGCTAGGAAGGAAGATGTTCTTCTGTTCAGCTCGCAGGAAGTGACAAGGACACTGCATTTCTGGCAGGATCGACAGATAGTTTCTGCATTTTTAAAAACATTTCTAGTTTGAAAAAAAAAAGATAAACTAATGCAGCCAACACATGTAAGCTGCAACTTATTGGATTTTTTCTTGGGTTTAGTTATACAATTTTTTTATTTACCCTCTGTGTCCCATTGGGGAGATTTTCCTTCACTTCCTGTCCCATAGCCAAAATAGGAAGTTAGTCAAAGTGAAGGAATCTATGCTTGTCAACAGAACCAGTGTCCCAATTAGAAGATTTCCCCTGTATTCCTGTCACAAAATTTGGGATTTTCTTTCACTTTCATCGAGCTAGTGCCCCTATTGGAAGATTTCGATTCTTGTTATGGTGACAATCTATTTGTGATTTTCCTTCACTTTCACTCTCAGTGATAACATTAACTAGGCCTTTTGAGACAGCGAGTCTCCCAAACAGGGGGAAAGACAAAAAGAAGAGCTCCACTCTATCAAAAAAAAAAAAAAAATTGTCTTTAGTTATACTTTAAGACCCCGTTCACACTGGGGCGACCTGTCGCCGTAGGTCGCCTGCCATAGAGAAGCTGTGGACCCGTTCTAATGGGAGCTTCTTTGGGGCGACCTGGAGCGACCTGCATTGACTTCAGTGTGAACGGGGTCTAATTCCCTCTAGCATTCTCTAGAATTGTTACATTGTATCCCTTGTTACAAAGAGTATATAATTCCTATGTGCCTCAGCTCTATCTAGCGGCTATAATGCCATAGTTTACTACTGCCCATAATAAAAGAACATTCATTTAGTATAGAAAATAGCCTAAGGAATGATAGTTTTATCAAATTCACACAGAACCAATGTACGTACATGCAGATTCGCTGCATGAATGCCTATTAAAAATTTTTTTTTTTTTAAGACCCTCAAGAAACACACTTTATGGAATGAATCAGTCAATACCTTCTTAGCCTGTATATTACATCATTTTCTGTCCTGTCTAAACACAACTCACCCGTCTGCGCTCATTTTCAAGGTCTGATAAAGCTGACCGCATGTAGTCATTACTGTCATATAGAGACTTATTGGCCTCGCTGGAATCAGAAAAAGCAAGTTAAGACATGTGGTCTTATAAGAACAAAGGCAAAGTATTCTTGTTGATTTTCAGGGATTAAATATTCAGATTTAATATATGGTCACTTTTTATATTTTATTTAAATATTCCTGCGAGCAATCGAAGTGAGCACTGAATAAATACCGCAGCGAGCACTTCACTCTCTCATAAGTGTAGGATCAAACAAATAAAAAATGCCACGCAATTAAAGTTCTATCAGTGTAACATATACATAAATAAATAAATATCAAGTTCTATCCGTGAAATATATAAGTAATTAAATAAATAAATAAATAGCAATGTGCTAAAAATCATGCAAACCCGTGACCATAAATATAATGTGAATCAGAAATACATAAAGTGTCACAATTCCTTTAGGTCCATGTAAAATTTATGACATTTTTAATGTTTACATTTTCAGAAATTTTACATAGACCTATAGGAATTGTGACACTTTTACCTCGTTTCCACTGAGTGGTACGGTACGGTTCGGTTCAGTACGGTTCGGTTCAGTACGGTACACCTTGCGTTTCCACTGCCAATAGTACCCTTTCATGATAGACGTGGTGTAGCAGGAAAGCTGCGATCGACGATTCTCTGTCAACCAATCAAAGTTCTGCAGAGTGTAGCTCCACCCTGTTGGTACGGTACTAATGTGCTTGGTACCCCAACGAAAGGGTCCCAAAAAAGTGGTACGGTGCGGTTTGGAATTAGGGTACCATTCACATTGGAAACGGCAAAAATTGCGTACCGTACCGAACCGAACCGTACCGCTCAGTGGAAACAAGCCATTTATGTATTTATGATTCACATTATATTTATGGTCACGGGTTTGCATGTTTTTTTTAGCACATTGCTATTTATTTTTTTACGTATATATTACACGGATAGCACTTGATATTTATTTATTTATGTATATGTTACACTTTAACAGATTGAGAATTGTTTATTAGAATAGTCAAGAATGATTCAGGTCGGTTTTCCCCCTAGCAGCCAATCACATTCCAACTTAGGTTTACATAAATGAATGTGATTATTTATCTGTTGGTTTTTTGCATGTACACATTGTTTTTTTTCTGTCCCATTCACACATATGCGGTTGGTTGGAAAGCATTAGCATGGGCACAGCAGCCCATTCATTTAAAAAAGTTGCTGTACCTGCAGGAAAAAGGTCCTTGCACCTTTTTAAAATTGCAGCCAAAAAAGCACAATAGATATTCCACACCCGAAAATGCACTGCCTTTTCAGATACCTCTGCTAAAAACCTACTCCTAACTTACCCCACTATCCTCTATATTAACCCACCCCTCTGCCTCCTTTATCCTAACCCACCCCCCTACCACCTAAACCACCTTCATATAACCTAACCCACCCTGCTCCAACCTAACCCATTCTCCTCTATCCTAACCCACCCTCATCCAACAATAAAACGTATCTTTCTCCAACCTAAAACCACCTTCCTCTGACCTAACCCATCTTGGTCTAACCCAACCCAGCTTTGTCTAACCCAACCCACCTTCGTCTAACCTAACACACCTTCGTCTAACCTAACCCACCTTCATCTAACCTACACCCACCTACATCTAACCTAAACCCACCATCCTCCAATCTAACCTACCTCTTCCAACCTAATCCACCCTCTTCAATCCTAACCAATCCTCCTGCAACCTAACCCATCCTTCTCTATCCTAACCCACCCTAATCCAACCTAACTTACCCTCCTCTATCATAACCCACCCTTCTCCAACCGTATGTCCTCTATCCTAACCCAACCTAGCCCACCCCTTTCTAACCTAACCTACCTTCCTCTATCCTAACCCACCCTCCTGTGACCTAGCCCACCTTTGTCTAACCTAACTCACCCTCCTCCAACCTAACCCACCCTCTTAAATCCCAACCCACTCTCCTCCAACCTAGACCACCCTCCTACTCCCCAGAGCATCCCCTTTACAGTAGCCATGTCCCAAGGCCAAAGATAAAGGGAGAAAGCCCTCTAGAAGTATATGGGGCTGTAATGCACAGTAGCAGCCATGACAGTGAGAATTGTGGTGCTGGATGTACACAAACAATGAAGCCCGTGGCTGTCAGAACATGGTAAGTAGGCATCAGTGGAGGGGGAGGGTGTATTAGGTTGCATCAGGGCAAAGGGGCAAAAAAGGATAAATCAAACTGTGAGAAGAAGAATTTTTTACACTCACTTTAGTATCTGGATTTGGCTAGTATATCCTCTGCTTTCATCTATCATTGTTTTCAGCAGATCCTTCTCCCTGTGTTAAATTAAAAATAAATACTATATATAATTACATGTATATAATAGCTGGCACATCATCAGCAGCTCTTCCAGCTGCTTTCCTGCAGAGCTTCCGGTTGGAATAGTGTCTGCTATCCCGCTATGACTCACCTGACGTCAATGGACCTCAGAAGTGGCCAGATCTTTAATCTCTTTCTTCTTTCTCTGCCTAAGTGGCTCAGCTATAATGACTGCTGTGTGATTAACTATAGTGTGTGTTAAAGTTTCACAAAGTCTGGCTCTGTGTGTAACGAATGACTGCAGCAAACACTAGAAGACTCATTAAGTAAAACCAACCATGTAATGATGGGAATACCTCTCACCATAAATTCTAATTAAAATTGTAATATTTTATTTTCTGTCACTACCTATGATGAAGTCCCTTTTCCTATAAAAGCACAATGCAATGTGTGTGAAGAGGGTACTGCACCATCTGTAGAGAGCGGCAGTTGCAAAGTTCATGTGCTGCAAGGGAATCCTTGTGCATAAAAATATAATGTAAGTGTAATGTAATGGTGATGAGAAAAAGGAAGCATGGCAACAAGAGACTAAAGCCCCATACACACGAGTAGAAATTCGGCCGGAAAATTTCGTCCGACGACCGATCTGCCGATTTTCGGCTTGTTAGTATGGTGCTTCCGACAACCGACTCCGACTTTTCGGCCGAAAAAATCCCGGTGTGCAGGCTATATAATTTTTGTCGACCGTCAAAACACGTCCGATTTTCGTCTCGTTAGTACAGATTTCGATGGGGAAAAAATCTTATGAGCAAGACTAGGCATGCTCAGAGATGAAAGAACACAAAGAAAGCAATCCAACACATGACATCACTTCTGAAGTAGAATTCTGTCGTGTGGGAAAATTCGTGTGCAGTCTAGAGCACATTCCAACCAACAGACACCACTCTGGACAAAAGACGGACGACCGGTCGGCGGAAATTCATTGCGTGTGTACGAGGCTTAAAAGAGACTTGTAGGAAATAACCTCATCCCCAATTTGTGGCTATATTGAGTTGTGATGACAAGACTAGGGATCAAAATTTTCCTTGAAATTTTTTTTTATGAAAATAATTCCAAACCCATCTATTCCCGCTGTTGTTAGGCTAAGTCTACCTTTTGAAAAAAAAAAAAAAGTAATAATAATAATAAATGCATCCACATTTGCAGAAATAAAAATTTGCAAACAATTGCAACCATGACCAGTGCACAGACTCCTGCAAACTCTTCCTCCTTCCCCATGTCTGTACCAAGGTAGGGACTTTCGATTACAGAGCTGCTGGAAGTGCCAATGGAGTACAAGCATGCTGATTACTTGTGTTCCATTGAGAACTATCATAAGTCCCTATGCCATGGTAGTTTCAGTTTATTTTTTTTACAAATCTTGCTCCGCTGCGCTAAATTCAAAATGTGACAGGAGCAGCTGGTGAGAACCCCCAATCCTGTAAGGACTGGGAGGGGTTGGGTGTGGGGATGGTGCAACTTGGCACCATGTTGCACTCTAAATATGGGTATAACATGTAGCATGGTATAAAAGGTGGACTTGACCGTTAAGGTGTATCGAACAGCCTTCTTTTTTTTCTTGTGTTGCTTACCATACCCTGTGTGCCGTCCTTTAAGCCTAGTAAACACGGACTGAATGTCGGGCGACATAGGACATTTTCAATAAAAAACAGCCAACATTCGGCCCGTGTGTAAGGCATCCGGTCTGACAGAAGCCTCTTGGACAAGCATGCTGCAAAATCAACAGCCGACGACACCTGTTCAGCGCTCTCAGCCAATGGCTAAGAGCGCTGACTGGAATGTTCTGGTGAGGGGGTCAGAAAACAGCAGGGGAGATCACTGTACTAACATCAGATCGTTGTACAGAAGCTGTACAGAAGCGCTAACCGGAGCTTTCAGGTTTTTTTTTCGCTCAACCTAGGGGGTTGAACGAAAAAAGAACTAGTGGTGTGTACAAGGCTTAACTCTCATGTCAGTGGACGTTCTCTGTTCCTTTTATATGTAGACATACAGAATTGTTCTATTCAAGTAGCCTGAACTCCAGTGACAACCACCTTTTAAACAGCACCCTGGTTGTAATCAGGTTGCTTGTCCCTGCTGCAGACTGCAATAAAGTGGTTCTAAAGCCTAAACATTTTTTTACCTTAATGCATTCCTTGCATTAAGGTAAAAAATGTTCAGGCATTGATTTTGGCCCCTCACCCTCCTTATACTTACTTGAGCCCTCATTTAACCCAGCGCTGTGCTTGTCTGCGGCTCTTCTCTGCCCTCACTTCCGAGTCTCGCGGTCTTTGCTGGGGCATCGGGAGCCATTGACAATTGGCTCCAAGTGCTGTCAATCAAAGCCAGTGATGAGGGAGAAGGGGGCAAGTTCCGCTGTCTGTTTCAATGGACGCAGCAGTGGGGCTCGAGAGTGAGCACGTATAATTGCCCCCATGGGAAGTGGCTTCCGGTGGGGGCACTGGAGAGAGATGAGGAGCCAGCAGCACCAGCGGGGGACACGAAAAGATGTTTTTTATGTAACAAAAAAAGAAAATAATAATCCTTTACAACCACTTTTAAGCACTTTAAGCATGCCTGATCTGCATCCTACCCCACCTTGCATTTAACGGGATGTTAACGTGAAGTTTGAGAGTAGGGATAGCAAGTTTGTCTTTGACAAAGAATCACAAGTCTGACATGTGAAAATGGAAAATTGCGCACGAGTCAGTGGGCGAAAATATTAGCCGCAGAATCACGTGTCTGACTTTGAACGTGTACCCGCAACTTGAGTATGGATGTACAAAGACAGAAGTGAAGGATTTCACATTAATGGAGATATGTATGCAGAGAGGGTCTATGTTTTAATCTTAATTTGTGATGAGACTTTAGTTTTATTTTAACCAGATGGGAACAAGGGTGGTTATGCCCTAAGCTGGCCATATACTCTTAGACTTTTCTTTTCTGAACGAAAAAACAACAAACAAAAGAAAAAACGATTCCTTCATTCGTGCTACACAATAAAAAAAAATAAAAAGGATTCCTTCATCCATGCTAAACAAGAAAAATGATTACTTCATGCATGCTCAAATAAAAAAAAAAACATTCCTTCATGCATGCTAAACAGCATAGATGGACTAATATCCCTCTGCAGGTAATAAATTGTTATATTCTGACAACCCGCAATGGTGGCTGTCCGAATACCCAAACAGCAGCTGTATAGGATTGGATGTCACTACTGTTGAGGCAAAAATTTTGTCTGGCTTATTTGATTTTTAAATCAAAGGATGTTGGGCAGGAGGGTGATGACAGGGCACCCATGGCGAAAATTTCAGCCAAATCACGAGGAACCAGCCAAAATTCATATAGGTTATGGCCAGCTTTACTCTCCATATCTAATCAATACAATTCAGTTGCTGTTCTCATTCCCATACATATACCGTTACCTTTCGTGGTGCAAATTCTGATCAGAAAGGTCATTCTTCAACCGGTCCAATTCAGTCTGTAGAAGGGAGATGTTGGTTTGTGTTTCTAGCAGGTTCATTTTCAAAAGCTCATTCTCCTAAAAAAGGGAACACCAAACTTGTTACATAAGAGCATTTGAACAGAAGTGGTCAGAATAGCAGTGGTGGATAGGACACCATCAGACCTGAAGTATAGCTTTAAACTTCCAGGATATCTCCCTGGCAACTAATTTTTACTGTGGCCCCCCTAGGATCACAACTGCAGACTTTAAAAAAGTAGGAGTCCTCTCAGCCAGAATTCCTCTACGAGTATTAGCCTAATCAAATCACTTATTAAGAAGTAAAATGACTATATTATATGGTTGTTCAAAAATATGTCTTGGGAATCAAGAGGTTAAAACAGTAGCCATTAGCTTGTTACCGTTTTGTTCAGGTGACTCTTGGCTATCAAGTAAAAGTGACCCAAGCAGCTGTAGAGCTGCTTGATCACTTTTACGGAACTGTGAAATTGTTTTTCACCATTTGACAGATGCACACAGCTTTAAAGAATATGTAAACCCAAAATTTTATAAAATAGGAGATTCAACACCCCATATCCATTATATGAATGACCAATAATGGTTAGTGGGTGTGCTACACATGTCCAAAAAATGTAATCCAAATACTTTGGGAGTGTGGAACACAACTAGTCCATCTTCTTCCCCAGGAGCTCTTCGGCAACACGAACCAGCAATTGGTCATGTTTGGTATCACAGAAGCAGATCTTGCTGCCTTTTTGTATATTGACAGTAGCAGGACATTCTCTGTGGGGTTGATTTACTAAAACTGGAGAGTGCAAAATCTGGAGCAGCTCTGCATAGAACGTTTTTTGTCAAAGCTTGAAGTATAACTAAAGGCTAAACTTTTTTTTAGTTTTAGATAGAATGCAGAGGGATTAGAAGGCTTGTCAGTTTTTATTGCTGTCTGTGCCCCCCGTTGGGGAGATTCACCCTCTCTATTTGGCCTGTTTACAATTATCATTAAAAGTGAAAGTAAAAGAAAATCCAAAGTTTTGGGTTGTCCCAGAAAAGTAAAAGAGGGGAAATCATCCAATGCCGACACTAATTTGGGTGACCTGTGGGTCCCCAAGAAATTCCCTTAATTTGCAGGGATTTCCTCTCACTTCCTGTTTGGCTATGGGAAGGGAAGTGAAGGGAAATCTCCACAATGGGACAGAGATGGCAAAAAAAAAAAAAAATACTGATAGGGGTCGCAACCCTTCCTTTCTCTATCCAAAATGAAAAAAAAAAAATTTTGCCCATAGTTCTACTTTAATTGAACAAGCTGAATTTAGAAGCTGATTGGCTACCATGTACAGCTTTAAAACAAAAGGTTCAGCACCGACACGTTCTATGAAAAACTGCAATTTGAAGTCCACACATTACAACTTGAGAAGGTGTAGAAGAAAATCCCCACACCAACTGCAGTGAGAAAGGTGCCCACGTCACCAATGTGGAAAAAAAGGGGGCAATCCTGCTTACCAGATGGTGTTGACCCTCAGATTTTTGAGAGGACAACAACAGCATACGAAAAGCTTGAATTAGAAAACTCACATCAGAGTCAGGCACACATAAAGCGTTCCCCACCACAGTATCTAGTTCCAGGCACCCTTTGCACTCAATGTACAGAGCACTTCCTCTCCCGAAGTAGCATATGACCCACCCTTATAGGCAATCAGCCAGTTCTCAATGCATGCATCCACCAGCACTGGCGTCTGTCTCACCAAACAGTACAGCTGCACCAGATGTTGCACTCTCACATTTTAGTAAATAAACCCCTGTGTGTCAAGTAGCGTTACCACAAAGCAAGGTCATTATTCTTCTGTAGCACCCTCCTAGGTAGGTGCTAGGAAAATATATTTGGTGGCTCTGTTCTGCTTATCAGGAGAGCCTGATCTTATAGTTTGACCTGTCCCATGTTTCCAGGTGTGATTTATTGGGTCTAGGGGAGTCTCCCCACTTTATCCAATAAGGGAGCTTGTTGGACAGTGGAGGAAACCTAACCAATAGTGCACCAGGGTTTATGGCTGTCTCAGTGAGTGGGCACTGCTGCAATGCATCCTGGGATTGGCTATAAACCCGGAGGGAGCATGTGACAGGGTGTCTTTTGGCAGGAGCAAAGTCCCAGGAGGAGGTGGACGGCTGTCTCTCCTCCTGCAGAGTGAGGAAGGTGGTTCAGGCGGTCAGCCTAGGGACCAGGAGTGGAGCTGGGCTGCAGAGTATCCAGTGTGCTGACCAGTGGAGCTGTTGGGCAGAAGACTTCGGGAAAACCAGTATCGTGAGTACTGAGGGATCTGCCTAAGGGTCTGCCTAAGAGAGGGGACCACTCCAGAGAAGTCAGGGGATCAAGGAGTCAGCTCACTCAGAGTGTTTCAGTAAAGGGGGTGCAGAGTAGTGAACCCTGAAGATAGGGATGAAGAGGGCGCCAGGAAGGGCCCTGAAGTTGTTCAGCAGTACAGTCTACCTCAGAGTACAGCTTACCTCAGGATAGAGTTTACCTCAGGAAGCTTAAGCAAAACCGTTCACAGCCAAGGGCAAAGTGAAGCAGCGGCCTAGTCGTGACTAGCTCAATTTCAGCGTTACTCAGCGTTAACCAGCACTTATCCATGTCGTCTCTGCCTATTGTGCATAGTTTCATTCAGTTGGAGTATCCCACTCATCCCTTCTCCTATCCAAGTTCTAAATAAGACATAAAAACCAAAGAAACTGGACTGATTCTTGTCTGAGGTAAAACACTTGTCAGACTGTTCTACTGTTGCTAATGGTAACCCAGGGGAACCCATAACCAGCAGCTCCCTTGGAAGTAGTGCTACACTTCATTGTAACTTTGCTGGGTTTTTTCATAGCAAATCGACTTTTGATCTTCATATGATGTCATTTAAAGCAACCTTGCAAGTTTAAGTAAAAATAAGATAAATAAATATAAACTGTGCTCCTGTTTAGCCCATTAGTAGGCCTTAGTTAACCTTAATCAGCCCTAATTAACTATAATCTTAATGTAGTCAGCTTTAGAGAGGACTACGACATAAATATGAGATTTACCATGATATGTCTAAATGAAATGTAGAAGCTCTGACATGAAATGCCAACACTGGGCTTGCAGATAGTGGTGGGCGCTATCACTTCTATGCTTGAGGCATTTGTCTGTGTGCGTGTTTGCGCATACCCGCATACAGCCACACCGGGAACGTTTTACAGATGTTCTACACACTTATGCATGCTGTATGCCCCCCTTGCAGCTGTGTATAATCCCTTCAAGCAACTATTATCCTCCCCAATCCCCAACACCTGCAATTTGTGCCAATTCACTGATCCGTACAGTGCCTTGCAAAAGTATTCGCCCCCCTTGAACTTTGCAACCTTTTGCCACATTTCAGGCTTCAAACATAAAGATATAAAACTGTAATTTTTTGTGAAGAATCAACAACAAGTGGGACACAATCATGAAGAGGAACAAAATTTATTGGATATTTCAAACTTTGTTAACAAATAAAAAAAATTAAAACTTGGGCGTGCAAAATTATTCAGCCCCTTTACTTTCAGTGCAGCAAACTCTCTCCAGAAGTTCAGTGAGGATCTCTGAATGATCCAATGTTGACCTAAATGACTAATGATGATAAATAGAATCCACCTGTGTGTAATCAAGTCTCTGTATAAATGCACATGCACTGTGATAGTCTCAGAGGTCCGTTTAAAGCGCAGAGAGCATCATGAAGAACAAGGAACACACCAGGCAGGTCCGAGATACTGTTGTGAAGAAGTTTAAAGCCGGATTTGGATACAAAAAGATTTCCCAAGCTTTAAACATCCCAAGGAGCACTGTGCAAACGATAATATTGAAATGGAAGGAGTATCAGACCACTGCAAATCTACGAAGACCTGGCCGTCCCTCTAAACTTTCAGCTCATACAAGGAGAAGACTGATCAGAGATGCAGCCAAGAGGCCCATGATCACTCTGGATGAACTGCAGAGATCTACAGCTGAGGTGGGAGACTCTGTCCATAGAACAACAATCAGTCGTATACTGCACAAATCTGGCCTTTATGGAAAAGTGGCAAGAAGAAAGCCATTTCTTAAAGATATCCATAAAAAGTGTCGTTTAAAGTTTGCCTCAAGCCTCCTGGGAGACACACCAAACATGTGGAAGAAGGTGCTCTGGTCAGATGAAACCAAAATGGAACTTTTTGGCAAAAATGCAAAACGATATGTTTGGCATAAAAGCAACACAGCTCATCACCCTGAACACACCATCCCCACTGTCAAACATGGTGGTGGCAGCATCATGGTTTGGGCCTGCTTTTCTTCAGCAGGGACAGGGAAGATGGTTAAAATTGATGGGAAGATGGATGGAGCCAAATACAGGACCATTCTGGAAGAAAACCTGATGGAGTCTGCAAAAGACCTGAGACTGTGACGGAGATTTGTCTTCCAACAAGACAATGATCCAAAACATAAAGCAAAATCTACAATGGAATGGTTCACAAATAAACATAACCAGGTGTTAGAATGGCCAAGTCAAAGTCCAGACCTGAATCCAATCGAGAATCTGTGGAAAGAACTGAAAACTGCTGTTCACAAACGCTCTCCATCCAACCTCACTGAGCTCTAGCTGTTTTGCAAGGAGGAATGGGCAAAAATCTCTCGATGTGCAAAACTGATAGAGACATACCCCCAGCGACTTACAGCTGTAATCGCAGCAAAAGGTGGCGCTACAAAGTATTAACTTAAGGGGGCTGAATAATTTTGCACGCCCAATTTTTCAGTTTTTTTATTGGTTAAAAAAGTTTGAAATATCCAATAAATTTCGTTCCACTTCATGATTGTGTCCCACTTGTTGTTGATTCTTCACAAAAAATTACAGTTTTATATCTTTATGTTTGAAGCCTGAAATGTGGCAAAAGGTTGAAAAGTTCAAGGGGGCCGAATACTTTCGCAAGGCACTGTATATTAGCTTTAGGTGTATGCTGCATGTAACATTTAGATGTGTTTGTTATGTACCTGCTCCCAATCAACCATAAAAACAAACTTTGAAGTGAAGAGTGGTTTTGCCTATTTGCAGTAATGTATGCATTGTAGTAGCCTCAGACAGATCCTTTCACAAGTTCAGTGTGTGAACTTGAAAGTAAACATTTCTCTACACAGAAACGTGCCCAGTACAAACACTGGGAACCCGCCGTGTTCAGTACACCTCACTGATCAGCGCCACGATACTGGCTGAGAACGCTGAAGCATTGCATATGTAACAGCTGCTCACGGTAATCCCCGTCATACCGCTGGCAGCTTGTCAATGGGATAGTTTGATCAAACGCATGCATGCACTGAGTGTAGGAACTGCCTGGAGGTAGGGTCATGCCATAAGGAACAAGCATTGAGCCGGATCTAATGGTAGGTAGAGGACGTTTCTGGCATCCAGAGAACAAACACTACAGCTGATGCTTCCAAGTTTTGCATAGAACATTATTGATCGTGCCTAACAAAAGAGGACATTAATAGACATTAAAGGGCCTGTTCACACCATTTGCATTGGGCTGCAGTGGACAACTTTACCCAGAACAGTTCCTACACAAAGGCAAGGGAAAGTCCCTTGGTTGCTATGAAGTCAGTTCACATCATGAGCACTGCAGTTAAGAACCCACCCTTTTTATGACATTTTGTTTACAAGTAAAAATCAGTATTTTTTTGCTAGTAAATTACTTGGAACCCCCAAACTATACATACACATACATGCATACATATATATATATATATATATATATATATATATATATATATATATATATATTTCAGCAGAGATTCTACAATATTAAATGACAGTTGCAATTTTTTATGTCACACGGTTTTTGTGCAGCAGTTTTTTGAAAAGGATACACTTTAATGAATTTAAAAAACAAAAAGCAAAACATAATAATATATACCCAAAATTGTTGTATAATATGAAAGATGAAATCACACCAAGTCAATAGATACCTAACATGTCATGCTTTAAAATTGGGCACGCTTGTGGAATGGCAGTAATACAAAAACCCCATAGGCGACACTTTAAAAAGGTCAACAGGTTACTGGTTTAGAGTTACGGAGGAGGTCTAGAGCTAGAATTTTTGCTCTCGCAGAGGTTTGCGGTGATACCTTACATGTGTGGTGCAAACACCATTTACACATGTGGGAGATACCTACGTATGCATTCACTAAGCGCTAGCAAGTGGGGACGGGGGCGCTTTAAAAAAAAATTTTCATCTATTTTATTACATTTTTTATATGTTTATACTGTCCCTTTAAAAAAAAAAAATGTGATCATTTTATTTGCTATAGCAAGGAATGTAAACATCCCTTGTGATAACAATACAGCATGACAGTTTCTCTTTATGGATAGATCTGGGACCCAAAATCTCTCCTTTATCCTTTAAAAAGCAAAACATAAAAAAGAAAAAAAAAGTATCTTTTGCTTTAAGAAAACAAAAAAACAAGCACGTTTTGATGGCCTGAGAACTAGAAGTGACCTATGACATTGCTCCGTTCCTCCAAGGGCATAGAGATGGGCGGTGGATATCTTGCCATCGCTCATCTCTATAAAAAACACTGCCAACGCCGGATGGTTACCGAGCTCACCGATCGCAAAGGTAAGCCCGGCAAGCGGCGGGAGGGGCACCTCTCCCACCACTCCTAAAAGTGATCCCGCGGTGAATCCGCCGCTGGGAGCACTTTTATCAGAAATCAGGCTGCCTAAGGTAAAAAATTATACCGGGGTTATGCCATCTAGATGCACCAAAATTATGAGGTAAATGGCGTAAATTCCCAGTTAGGCGGTTGGCATGTGGGTACATGCTTCATACTGAAAACCACAGCAGCATACAAGTAAATGAAATGTCACTTGAGACCATTTCAATAAAGTTATAACAAAATTGTACCGGATTTGGTGCATCTGCACAGCTGCTAACAGTACACACCCGCAGCTGTGCATTCAGGGAAGCTGCTGGTGTGAATGAGCCCTTAGAAAATACAGACTATACCTGGTACACACTATCAGTTTTTTTTTGTTCAACCCAGCAGGCTGAGCGAAAAAAAAAAACGGAGGAGCTGCTGTACTAACTATATGATGTTAGTACAGCGACTTCTCCACTGAGCTATTGTGTTCTGACAGGGGGACATTCGGCCGGCTTCTGTCGCACAGGCTGATAAACACACAGGCCAAATGTCGGCTGGCTTCTGTTGAACTGGCCAATACCGGCCAATATTCGGCCCGTGCGTACCAGGCTTATAAAAGGACATCTTCATGCTCTTGCTCCCAGATTTAGATAATGGAAATTACATACACAGATATAACAACCTAATAAATTACATTTGTTTTCATGAACCCATTCACGACACTGCCCCCATCTACATCACCAATCTCTGCAGATATCACCCAAATCTTACTCTCCGCTCCTCCCAAGACCTCCTGCTCTCCAGCTCCTTTGTTACCTCCTCCAATGCTTGTCTCCAGGACTTTCTCTGAACCTCTCCCATCCTCTGGAACTCCCTATCCCAGTATGTCTGGTCAGCTCTTATCCTGTCTGCCTTTAGGCGATCCTTGAATACTCATTTATTTAGGGAAGCCCACCACACCTCCACCTAAAAACTTTACTGAAGTCATCAGATCATCCCCTGCAGACTTCCATCAGATCTTCCCTTGCAGTTATTACCTTGTGTGACACCTCCCCCTCCCTTCAGATTGCAAGTTCCATGAGCAGGGGCCTCCTATTCCTTCTGTATTGGGGGTACTTTTATTAAATAGGAAGTTATTCTTCCTGTGAAACTGCCTATACATTCATTCTGGACAAATGCCAGAAAAACGGAATGTTACCAAGCTCTTTTCTTTCCAGGTCAGATGTTATTCATTCATAGGAATAGAGTGAATCAGGAGAATACCACTAGACGGAGTTAATAGGAAGAGCTCCATCTAGTGGACATAATGCTGTATTTTCCTGATTCACACTTATGAATGGAGGAACATCTGACCTGGAAAGAAAATAGCCAAATAATATTCAATTTCCCGACATTCGCACAGAGTGAATCTACATACATAATGAAAAGCTATTTTATCAATGCACCCCATACATTATATATACAAAAAGGAGATATGGGCAGGTCCTGCAAAAGAACCAATAGATAATTGGGGTTTGACCCACCAAAATGGTAGAATTACACCATATTTCTTCATTTTCCATTTGCAAGATCTCCAAACTGGAGTGATATTGTATTCAAATAGACTAGGTCATACCTGGGAAAGGTCAAAGATTTGGTTTTTCAGCTTAGTACTTTCTTCTTTGGTTTCTTGAGCCTTCTTCTCATCTTTGGTCTACAGTAAAGACAAATCCCAAAAAAACCTAAATTAAAACATGCCAATGTTTAAATATGAAGGCTACAAATGGTATAACCTGTGGTCCACACTGCTTTGGGCACTCATTAGTGCCAGCTGCAAGAAAACTGCATTGTGACAATGATGTTATACTATGTTACCACAAATGCAGCAGGTATCATTATAGAGCTGTTGTGGTTGGTGTTTGGCAGCCAATTTAAACTAAAAGAATGCAGTAATTCAACATGCAATGATCCGTGTGTTTTAGGCCTCATTTACATTGCCTCCAGGGCCAGACACTACCCAGATCAGCTTACTTCTGTGGTGGGTACGGCAAGGTGTTTCAACGTTTGCTGCCCAGCCTGAGCAATTCAATGGTTAACACGGTCTAACAAGGAGTTGTTACATACAGCTAGGGACAGATGAGCGACCCCATACCCTCCATGTGCAAATACATGTGAACAGCCATGGAGCTTTTCATTGATCATATGGGTGTATACAGCGATCGATGGCTGAGTGAATGAGGCATTAAATGCACCACAATAGATTGCCTTGTTCTAAATGCACCCTAAGTTGGGTTTCAGCTGGTTTCCAATACCTGGCTTGCATTTTAAGGCTGGCAGGCAGTCAAGTTTCTGCTCTCCATAGAAAATAAAGGGAACAAGGGCTGAGATTTTGATGCCTCTGTTGCAAATTTTGAAGATCAATTTCTCCACAATGACAAAACCTACAGAGGTGAATGGGGCTTTGTTTTAAAACACTTTTATTGCTTGTTGTGAATATCCAAGTCATTTGATGTGTATACTCCGGTCACAATTTTACTTTCAGGCAGCTTTTATTGCTTGTTGTGAATATCCAAGTCATTTGATGTGTATACTCCGGTCACAATTTTACTTTCAGGCAGCTTAAAAAGCACTATATTAAAGCGGCATTAAAGATAAAAAAAAAAAAAAATTAATATACTGCAGCTTACCAGTTCTTAGATGTGGTTGCTGCATTAGATTTCTTTTTTTTTTAATGTTTTTTCCTTATTTTAGCCTGGTGACCCAGCCAGTGTGTTGTGGGGGGGGGGGGGTGGGATAGTGGGGTGGTAGTTACTTCTTCCATGTTTCCCTCCTTGTTGGGAGCCATGCAAGGGTCACATAAGCAGTCCCTTTATTCTTGCCAGATATTTATTAACTGGCACTCTGGTCTCGGCATCTTTCAGCAGGACTGACGCAGCGGTACCACAATCAGCCAACAGCCGCTCCCATGGACTCCTGATAACTCTATCGGGCTGGGGTCCAGACCCCTGTCCTTTTTATTACACACAGAACCAGTGGATTGGACCCAAAAAAGCCCGCCAAGAAACATAATTAACACTAACCCTCCCAACTAGGGCAGCATAAAACTCTACCTGCCTACAAGTGTCTTATTATTTTTCAACTTCCTTTAACAGACCAAGCTGTCCAGAAAATGTAGCAGTTAGAGAGTTGAGACAAACCATTTAACACTGACAAGGGTGCTTACAATGGTCAGATTTTACTCATCTATGTAAAACCTTTAAAATGAAAAGAAAACTGTTGCTGCAACTGATTATTAAAAAGAGTTCATTTGTTAGTCAAGTTCATCTAAATCTGCTAGTACATTTAACACTACCCTCTACCTACACTGACAATGCTGCTGTCTAAAAGTGTTTCCATTGCTCCTCCATCCATAGTGGAAACACTTAAGGACAGGAAGTCTGTTACTCAGCAGATCATCAGGTAAAAGAAAAAAGAAAAAAAAAAGTCTAAAAAAGAAAATGAAAGCAGCCATCAATTTTAAGGATTGGTAAGCTGCAATATATTACATTTTTGTATTGGGTTCAGTATTGCTTTAAGTTGTAAAGTATTGAGTTCAGAGACAGGAATTTTTACTAACACAAGTGAAAAACCTGCCTAACCACATACAGTAAATCAAAGTACATCCGCAACAGCAAAGCACTCTGGGTAATTAGTATTTCACCTTTTGTCTTTATTTTCCTTCAGTTTATATTTATCAAGAACATAGAAAATACAAGCCAGTAACAACAACTCTGTAAACAATTGAAAGGTACGGTAACTCAGATTCAGTTGTAATAATTGTATGACTGACTTTGACATTATGAACACTAAGCAGGTCAGATACAATGAAGCTAAGTAGGTATTTTAAGACAGGGATTTATCTTTGCTAAAAAATATATGCTGAACCATCAGACCAAGCTGGCAATACAACACACAGCTTCCACAAGCTTCCTTACAAAGGTAACTTCCCCATAGCAGGATGTCTAGGTAGTCCCTGAATGGGGAGCAGAGGGGGCAGGGTACATCCACTATAAAAGGAGGGGTTAGCTAAGGAAGTACTGAACCATACACTGCATACAATACCACCAAGATAAACTTCTTAAATACTCAACTACAGACAGATGTTTTTAATTTTTGCTTTAAAAACTTCTTGCTGACCATATAATACATATGTTTGGTGGCAGGGAAGGCGGGCCTTAGCACCCACACGCCGCACTTATGCGTCCATGGTGGCCGAGGTTTCTGTGCATAAAAAAAACTGTGTAAGTTACCCTTGCCATCCGGTCAATCCTGGCCTGCAGGTCTGACTTTTCGGTTTCATGCTTCCTTTGTAACTCCTGAAGAGCAGCTTCGAGTCTTTGCTGTTCCTGAAAAAAACAAAATCGTCAGTATTTTTTTTATATGCTAATATATGAACGTCTATTCAAAATATGGTGGTGTATCTCTCTGCTATCTACGGTTAGTAGTTTAAGGGCTTGTTTACATTTGCTTCAAAATGTGGCATTGGACACACTTTTTTAAAGCACTCTGAATGCCAGTCATAGCATCTGTCACTAAATAAAACCGTAAGCTTACAGTCCTGTTGACACATTGCGTTTGATTTGTTTTGCTTCAAAAATTTTACCCCATGTCGCTTTTTTGGTGCCTCAAAGTGTCTTCAAAACCTCCAAAGTAATCTATCACAACGCTCGCTAACAGCACCTGCAGCTGGTGAGAGGCTTTTATTTAAAGTTAGCTTAGCTTGGTTTTGGAGGTATTGCAGGTATGAGATATCCCAGGATGCACAGGGGAAACCAACAAGCGAACCAGAAAGATGTCATCAGTAGTCACTTCCGGTTCAGGAGTTTATATTCTGGGAGTGTCTGGTGAAGATGTCACATCTGGTGTGCAGCGTGGAGCAGCAGTAAGGTGAGCGGGGTCTTGACTGGAGTGGAGCAACTAGCAGAGAGCACACGTGATGTGCAAAATGTGAACGCTAAAATGGATAGTGAATGGGACTGGAGAGTGAATGGCAGATGTCAGCTGTCATACGTAGTACTCAGCATTGGAGCAATAAAGCAGGAGGTGAGCAGGGACCAGAGAGAAAAGAGGATCAGAAAACCATAGTTACTACTGAGTGGGGGATAAGCAGAACTAAGGGATACTACTAAGTGGCAGACCAGCAGAGCTGGGAGTTACTACTTAGCAGGGGATCAGCAGAGCTGGGAGTTACCACTGGGCGGGGGGATCAGCAGAGCTGGGGGTTACCACTGGGCGGGGGGATCAGCAGAGCTGGGGGTTACCACTCAGCTGGAGATCTGCTGAAGGAGGGTAATAAGCTGGGGATCTGCTGAACGGGGATACTAATGAGCTGGGGATCTGCTAAGCGAGGGTACTAATGAGCCTGAATTCTACTGGGGCTCTTAGAAACAAAGAGAAAATCAACACACACACACAGGGCATTGGGCACGCTTCATTAAAGATTCAAAAAAAGCATGGCAGAAGCATCAAAAACACATAAAAAAAGCATGCTGAAGAGGTAGGCTCTTTAATGTGTCTTAGAGTGGAAACAAGTGTAAAAAAGCCCTGAATTTCGCAAGAAATGTGTATTAGTAATATGCAAACAATTATAAATCTATTACATGCGGTTATGTACCCATAATTCCTCATGGATACATAAAAGCATGCATTTAAATTATGTATCAACAAACTTCCCCTGTGAATAAATTTAAAGTGTAAGTATGACCAAATTTTTTTCAGGGTTAGAGTAGGGAAGGGTTAGGACTAGGGATCGACCGATTATTGGCAAAGCCGATATATCGGGGGCCGATATGCACTTTCCCCGATATATAGGAATCGGCACCCGAGGTTACCGATATTGCCAATATTTCGGAAAGTGCTTGTACTGGGGTGATGCCTACAGCTAGAGGCATCACCCCAATAATGGCGTCCATAGCCGACGGTCGGCTGTCTTGTAATGACAACAGATGCGGCTGAGAAGCAGCTCGGCTGTCATTACAAGGAGCAGGAGGGGACGTCCCTTCCCTCCCGCGGCTCGCCCGGGTCTCCCGTCCCACTGGGAGACCTGGGCAACCAGTCTGCACGGCCGCCGAAGAGAAGACCCGATCAAAGCCGCATTCGGCTCTGATCGGGTCTCCATGAAAAAAATCCGGAAGTGTTGTCATGACATCACTTCCGGGTACTGGCGGCGCCAAATTCAAAAACATTACAGCATTCAAAACAGTCAAACTTGGCGTTTTGAATGCTTTTAAGTGCAGAGGAGGGGTTTGGGTCGGATCAGCTACATTGGAGCCCAAAGGAGAGATGAGGGGTCTAATAGACCCCCCATCTCTCCATAAACAGTACCGGTCATTCCTATTGCTGACAAAAGGGATGTTTACATGAAATATAAAAGTAATATAAAGCCATGAAAGTGATCAAAACATTTAAAGTGCCCCCGTCACCTTGTGCTCACACGGAGTGGTGAACACATTCATTGGTCCCGCAAACGTATATATATGGTGATCACATCACACATGTGAGGTATGACCGTGAACATCAGAGCTCCTGTGTAAATCTAAACTGTTAACCTGCAAAGGCTTTTAAAGCATCACCTATAGATAGGCTACAATGGAGGGGGGCAAAGTGGGACTTTAACGGTGCAAAATGATGGAGAAAAATCTGAATTCTCAAAAATTGTACATTTTATTACACATAGAAGGTGAGGACTGTCTTGTCCTCACCTTCTATGTGTAATAAAATGTACAATTTTTGAGAATTCAGATTTTTCTCCATCATTTTGCACCGTTAAAGTCCCACTTTGCCCCCCTCCATTGTAGCCACTTTAAACAAAGGGATGTGGTGCTTTCTACTTCATCTCTAGCAATATTTCTTTAAAAAATCACCTATAGATAATTTAAAGTACCGTAGTTTGTCACCATTCCACGAGGGTGCACAATTTTAAAGCGTGACATGTTTGGTATCTATTTACTCAGTATGACATCTTTTATATTTTACCAAAAAAGTGATATTACCGTATATTGTGTTTGTGTTCACTAAAATTTATTAATGTGTATTTTTTTTTTTTTTATTATTTGCATTTGAAAATCTGCTGCACAAATACCATGTGACATAAAACATTGCAACACCCACTATTTTATTCTCTAGGGCCTTTGCTTAAAAAAATATATAATGTTTGGGGGTAGTTTTCGAACAAAATAAAGTACATTTTTACATGTATGTGAGAAGTGTCAGAATTGGCCCTGTATTGTGGTGGTTAATACAGTAACAATAATAAAATGATAACTTACTAAAATAGTCTATATCGGGATCTGTTTATGTAAAAAGCAAAACATTGTTATATTTCCCCATTATACGGGATGCTTCCTCTCACCTGTCCACGTATTTGATTTTCAACTTTGGCCAAATGGTGCTGTAAATCTTCTTCAAGTTCTGCCATCTGCATGGCCGTGGTCTCCTCAGTCCTAAAATAAAAGGAAATGTTAAGCATCAGGGGGACAAAGATTAGAACGGTCACATTGCCATGGTAGCTCCAAAATACGCCAAGGTTGCCATTTGCATTGAGTTTATACATTCACCATGTGTTTTTGTTCATTCCCCCCCCCCCCCCCCCCATCCCCTCCAAAACACGGATTTGCAGTTCTCAGCACCAAGTCATCATCTTGGCACCAATGCTTGAGGTGCCCAATAAAAATAAGCTTTCACAAAATGTGAGAAGGTGAACACAAAACACCCTCCCTCGGCCCACCTAACCCCCCTCCCCCCAGAACCTGCTGCACTTACCTCCATTAAGGATGAGATTTCACTGCCCATGCAGCTTGTGCAGGGGTCTGGGAATGTGAAAGCTGCAGTTTTCTTCAGGGGTCGATCTGAGTGATTCTGATTGGTCACGTGCTGGCACATGACTGCTTTGACCAATCAGAATCACTCTGATTCATGCTGGCATCCTTAAAGTGGAGTTCCACCCTATTTTTATACTTACCTCCATCTTCTCGCTCCGGGTCACCTGAAAAAGAAATGGATAATCGCATATTTTTTTTTTTTTTACTTACCTCGTAGCGAAGAAAATATACTTACCTTACTTCCTTCTTCCTCCTTCCTCGGCCGCAGCCCGTCGTCACTTCCTGGCTCTGCAATGATTCCTGGGAGCTGGACGTCATAGCTCCCAGGAATCATTGCGCCTGCACCGGCCCGACGTCAGTTCCGGGTCGCGCGCGTCATCCCCTTCTAAACAGCTTCTGGGCATGCCCAGAAGCTGTGGAGGGGTGACGCGCGCGACCCGGAAGTGACGTCGGGGCCGGCGCAGAGCATCGTGGGACCACAGAAGGCGGAAGAAGACGCCGAAGAGGACGCGCTGGCTTCAAGCTGCCCACATCTGAGATGGCAGCGCTGGACAAGACGTTTGCAAGGTAAGTATTTCGTCTTGCAGGTAAGTGCAACCCGGGACAGATCAGAGGCTAGCCATTGTGGAATGCACTAGCCCTGACTGTCCCGGGGGTATTAAAAAAAAAAAATACAAATCCAGGGTGGAACTCCGCTTTAAGGAAAGAAGGGGAAGAAAACTGTTGCTTTAAGATCCACTTCCCTTCCAAAGGTCTGATGCCCATGAGGTCCCTCCCTGGTGTCGGCATCTTAACATTGGCAGGTAGGGGCACCTAAAATAATCCGCTTTTACTTATCCTAAAAAGAAAAACTGTTTGCTGTAACTATAAAGTATTAGCTGGAGTTCAACTTCAATATGTTACTGTATTTAAGTCTGCTAGTCCATCTAACATCCCCCCCAGACAGAAAATGCTGCTGTCCAAATCAGCCTTCTGTGCTCCTTCATCCAGAGTGGAGGTGTGTTACTGGGCAGATCACTAGATAAAACAGAGGGGAAAAAAGCCTAATAAAGGAAACAAATGCAGCCACCACATCTAATGATTGGTAAGCTGCAATATAATAAATGTTTGCTTCTGGGTTTAATACGGCTTTAAGTTTACTATTTGGAATATTTATCATCAGTAAAGACAATGAGAAAGTGGGAAGCGTTTTAATAAATGTGTGGTTATGTGTTTAAGATAAAATATTTTTTTCCTGCAAGTTCTGTGTTCAGATGATTCAGTACAATGAAGTGATTTTGTTCTGGGTCACTGGCTGTTATGAAAGTTGTGGTAGATCGGCATTGAAGGAAAGGATTTCTGCATGATGAAAGCATTGAGGAGAATCATAATACTCTGCTAAGGAATTTTCCCTTAGCTTAGTGAATGTGATGAACATTTCATTTTGCAAAGCATACCCAATCACGTACAAGGAACTAAATTAAACTGTATTTTTGTAAGTGATCGGATAATGGAAGTTAGCAGAGTGTCACGTCAGATAATTCAATACAATGAAGTAACATATTGTTCTGGATCACTGCCTGTAATGAAAGCTGTGCTAGATCCTCAGCAAAGAAGGAATGGATTTCTGCACAGAGAGAGCATTGAACTTAAAGAGTATCATAATCCTTTCCATGCATTTCCCTGCTTCATTCCTTCACGGATGAAAGGACACATTCCTCTAGAATAGTGACAAAGATTTTACAGAAAGCACACAGAGAAAAGCCGCTCAGGTGTAGTCTCTGAGCCTGGTGCAGGTCAGATCCGTCATCCCAAACAGTAGAAATCCAAAGGTGAGACCGCACTCGAGGTAATTTGTTGAAATCAATGAATTTCTTTATTCCTCATAGATGAATACATACAGACAGTGCACAACAGACGTGTCAGGTTGAAGCGTTTCACGATACAAGCGATCGCTTACTCATAACCATGATGAGTAAGTGATCGGTTGTATCATGAAACACGTCAACCTGACACGTCTGTTTTGCACTGTCTGTATGTATTCATCTATGAGGAATAAAGAAATTCATTGCCCTCTTCACATCACCCCCCGCCCCCACAGTATTACTCTCTGCCCCTTTACCCCCCTCCCCCATAGTAGTGCATTTTTTCCCCTTCACCTCACCTTCCCCATCCCCCCCCCCCAACAGTAGTCTTCTTTGCCCCTTTACATCAAACTCCCAAAGTATTGCTCTCTGCCCTGTTACATCCCCCCAATAGTAGTGCATTCTGCCCCCTACACATCGACCCCCCCCCCATCATCACCTCTCAGTAGTGCTCTCTGCTCCTTTACACCCCCACTTCACCCCAATAGGGAACTCTGCCCACTTCACGTCACCTTCCCCATTCCTCCCCCCCAACAGTAGTGTTCTCTGCCCCTTTACTACATTACCCCCCCTTCCCCTCCACAGTAGAGCTTGCTTTACACTCGCAACAAACATACCCCTACTCCCCCATCCTTTAGAGCCAGGTCCTCTCCCCCCCCCTCACTCTGCTACCTTACACAGAGCGGAGAGCAGGAGGCAGGCCAGACGAAGAATGGGAGGCACAGTAGCACTGGATGGAGGGTGGGAGCAGGAGCTGCCAGAGTTAACTTTGTATATTAACAAGCTGGTGACTGATTGCTAGGACCACTCTGTGTCCTAGCAACCAATAACCTGCGGTTAATCTGGAAAGTTATCCGGGGTCGCGCCTGCTCCCGCCCTCCATCCAGTGCTCCTGTGTCTCTCATCATGTGTCTCCCACACCCTGCTCTGCTGTGATAATGACAGCAGCAGCAGCTGGTAGACTGGGAAAACTGGCTTCTAAATGGAGCGACCATGGGTCCAGTTAAGACACTGACTCGGTCCAGGTGTGGACCGCGGTCTACCACTTAGTAATGTGTGCACTAGAGCAAATTAATATTTACAACATAAGACAAATCCAATTTTTATAAAGACGCTTTATACTTAATAAAACCCCTACTCACACATTCCAAATGGATTTTGGGCATGAAGAAGAGGATTAGGGCTAATTCAGCTCTGTTAGTGTTAACTGGTTTGTCTTAACCCAACTGCCACTTTTGCTTAAATGTGACAGGGAGTATAACTTTTTCTGCGGATGCGAAGAAAAACTTTACAACTACGGCATGCATAAAACCGTGTGTGGTTGCCTTTGCAACTTTAGGGGCATTAAAAACATGACTAAACTGCCTACAATTACTACCAGCTTACCACAAGTGTTACAGAGCTGTAACTGCCACTTTTGCTAGACCACTTGGCAAGTAAAGAATGTTGATAAAAGGCAGAATTACTGGCCTGATCACCAGGTAAAAAAAAAGCAAGAAAATAAGAAAACGAATGCAGTCACTAAGAATGAGTAAACTGTTATATAATACCCATTAGGTATTGGGTTTAATACTGCTTTAAATGAAGATAAAAGGCAAAATAAATAAATAAATAAAACACCATCCATGTCCTGTTTACAATAAACGCCCCTTACAACAAATATGAATACACCTTACATGCCTTTGTCCTATAGTAAGTTCAGTCCCCATGAAAGCATGTTCATTGATCCCCATCCAGTACCAGATGCTAGGAGGTTCTTTACAGGTTGTTGTCCCCCCCTCCCCGTCCCCAAACACACAAACCTTTTGAGGACAGATTCGAGTTTTTCAGTGTTCAGTCGCTGAGTGCGGAAATCATAGGACATGTTTTCAATCAGCTTTTCATATTGTTGAAGCAGTCCGGGCACCGGGACCCCCTGGATTTCCTGGTATACGTTCCACAGCTGTTCTCTGGTATCACTAAAAAGAAAATATTGAGATTCAAAATGTCATCTACATACATAGATTATATATTTTGACATACTGGGTTTAATTTATTAAAAAGGCAAAATAGACATTTCACCTTGCAAGAGAGTTTTCACTCTGCTAAGGACTTTTCCCTTAACTTAGTGAATGTGGTGAAAATTCACTTTGCAAATAATACCCAATCACATGCAAGGACAATAAAATAAATGTTATATTTGCTTGTGCTTGATTGGATAATGGACATCAGCAGAGCTTCAACCTTCACTAAGTGAAGGGGAATTGTCTTGCAAAGTGAACAGCCTATTTGCTATTAGTAAATCAACCTCAAACTCTCTGGTAGTATGACCATATACAGGATTTCACAAAAGTGAGTACAACCCTCACATTTTTGAAAATATTTTATTATATCTTTTCATGTGACAACACTGAAGAAATAACACTTTGCTACAATGTAAAGTAGTGAGAGTACAGCTTGTGTACATTTTCTGTCCCCTCAAAAATAACTCAACACAGCCATTCATGTCTAAACTGCTGGCAACAAAAGTGAGTACACCACTAAGTGAACATGTCCAAATTGGACCCAATTAGCCATTTTTCCTCCCCGGTGTCATGTGACTCGTTCAAATTGGGCCCAAAGTGTCAATATTTTGTGTGGCCTCCAAAATTTTCCAGCACTGCCTTAACCCTCTTGGGCATGGAGTTCACCAGAGCTTCACAGGTTGCCACGAGTCCTCTTCTACTCCTCCATGACGACATCACGGAGCTGGTGAATGTTAGAGACTTTGCCCTCCTCCACCTTCTGTTTGAGGATGCCCCACAGATGCTCAATAGGGTTTAGGTCTGGAGAAATGCTTGGCCAGTCCATCACCTTTACCCTTAGCTTATTTAGCAAGGCAGTGGTCGTCTTGGAGATGTGTTTGGGGTCGTTACCATGTTGGAATACTTCCCTGTGGCCCAGTTTCAGAGGGGAGGGGATCATACTCTGCTTCAGTATGTCACAGTACATGTTGGCATTCATGGTTCTCTCAATGAACTGTAGCTCCCCAGTGCAGCAGCACTCATGCAGCCCCAGACCATGACACCCCCACTTGTCTTTGTACTCCTCACTTGATTGCCGCCACACACGCTTGACACCATCTGAACCAAATAAATTTATCTTGGTCTCATCTGACCACAGGATATGGTTCCAGTAATCCATGTCCTTAAGGGCCATACACACTATAAGATTTTCTGAAGACTTTTTCCTTCAGATTTACCTTTTCTATGTAGTGCAAGGGCCTGCCAGATTGCATAGAAATTGAAAGTGTTTAGGTTTGACCTCATATTATATGGTTTTGGTAAGTCTAAAGGAAAAAAAGTCTTCAGAAAATCTATATGGCCCATTAGTCTGCTTGTCTTCAGCAAACTGTTTGCAGGCTTTCTTGTGCATCATCTTTAGAAGAAGCTTCCTTCTGGGACGACAGCCATGCAGACCAATTTGATGCAGTGTGCGGGCGTATGGTCTGAGCACTGACAGGCTGACCTCTACCCCTTCAACCTCTGCAGTAATGCTGGCAGCACTTATACGTTTATTTCCAAAAGACATCCTCTGGATATGACGCTGAGCACGTGCACTCAACTTCTTTGGTCGACCATGGCGAGGCCTGTTCTGAGTGGAACCTGTCCTGTTAAACTGCTGTATGGTCTTGGCCACCGTGCTGCAGCTCAGTTTCAGGGCCTTGGCAATCTACTTATAGCCTAGGCCATCTTTATGTAGAGTAACAATTCTTTTTTCAGATCCTCAGAGAGTTCTTTGCCATGAGGTGCCATGTTGAATTTCCAGTGACCAGTAAGAGAGTGAGAGCGATCACACCAAATTTAACACATCTGCTCCCCATTCACACCTGAGACCTTGTAAAACTAACGAGTCACATGACAATGGGGAGGGAAAATGGCTAATTGAGCCCAATTTAGACATTTCCACTTAGGGGTGTACTCACTTTTGTTGCCAGTGGTTTAGACATTAATGGCTGTGTGTTGAGTTATTTTGAGGGGACAGCAAATTTACACTGTTATACAAGCTGTGCACTCACTACTTTACATTGTAGCAAAGTGTCATTTCAGTGTTGTCACATGAAAAGATATAATAAAATATTTACATAAAATGTGAGGGGTGTACTCACTTTTGTGAGATACTGTAGTTTTTAGAACCATGAAAAAAGTTTAAAATTTACAATATTATACTATCTTTTCATCATATAACAGCAATATGTTTCTAAAGAAGTTCCCCAAGAGACAGTCTCTGTAAATCATTTAGTGAATAACTAATTCTTTCTATAAAAATGATGAAAAACCGTTTTCAATTTTCTATGCAAAATAATTTTCATGATTAAGCTACATGGCGTTTTCACATTTCATGCTAACATGTAAGATCAAAAAGTGATGCCTAAACCATCCTTTTTTTTATGTTAATGACACTAATTAAGGGGGGAGGGTTAATATTACTGCCCCTGTCACTAACACTAATGAAGGGGGAAGGGTTATTATTGCTGCCCCTGTCACTAACACTAATGAAGGGGGAGGGTTATTATTACTGCCGCTGTCACTAACACTAATGAAGGGGGGGAGGGTTATTATTGCTGCCCCTGTCACTAACACTAATGAAGGGGGGAGGGTTATAATTGCTGCCCCTGTCACTAACACTAATGAAGAGGGGAGGGTTATTATTGCTGCCCCTGTCACTGACACCAATGAACGGGAGGAGGGTTATTATTGCTCCCCCTGTCACTGACACCAATGAACGGGAGGAGGGTTATTATTGATGCCCCTGTCACTGACACCAATGAAGGTGGGAGGGTTAATATTGCTGCCCCTGTCACTGACACCAATGAATGGGAGAAGGGTTATTATTGCTGCACCTGTCATTGACACTAATAAAGAGGGAGAGGATTATTATTGCTGCCACTTTCACTGACACCAATGAAGGTGGGAGGGTTATAATTGCTGCCCCCATTACTGACACCACTGAAGGGGGAGGGTTATTGTTGCTGCCCCTGTTACTGACAACACTGAAGGGGGAAGGGCTATTACTGCTGGCCCGGTCACTAAAACGAATGAAGAGGGGAGAGTTATTATTTCTGCCACTTTCACTGACACCAATGAAGGTGGGAGGGTTAATATTGCTGCCCCGTCACTGACACCAATGAAGGGAGGAGGGTTATAATTACTGCCCCATTACTGACACCAATAAAGGGGGAGGGTTATTGTTGCTGCCCCTGTTACTGACACCAATGAGGGGGCAAGGGTTATTACTGACGGCCCGGTCACTAAAATTAATGAAGAGGGGAGAGTTATTATTGCTGCACCTGTCACTGACACCAATGAAGGTGGGAGGGTTAATATTGCTGCCCCGTGACTGACACCAATGAAGGTGGGAGGGTTAATATTGCTGCCCCGTGACTGACACCAATGAAGGTGGGAGGGTTAATATTGCTGCCCCGTGACTGACACCAATGAAGGTGGGAGGGTTAATATTGCTGCCCTGTCACTGACACCAATGAAGGGGAAGGGTTATTGTTGCTGTCCCTGGTACTGACTGATATCAATAAAGTGACACCAATAAACTGCGGTCTCGGTCACTGACATCAATGTAGAGGGGGTTATTCACTGACACCAGCAAAGGGGAAGGGGGCGGGGGGTGATATTATTATTATTGGTTATATTTTAACCAATATAGGTTGGGTGGTGGTGTTAGGAGGGAATCATAATGTATTCACATTTCACCAGTATGCCTAAAACAATCTATTCTATGTTAATGACACCAATAAAGAAAGGAGAGGGTTATTATTGCTGCCACTGTCACCAATGAAGGGGGGACAGTAATTATTGTTGCCATTGTCGCTGACACTAATGAAGCAAGAGGGGTTATTATTGCTGCCCCTGTCACTCAAACCAATGTACAGGTAGTGTGTTAATATTGCTGTCTCCATCACTGGTACCAATGAAGGGAAGGGGGGGGGGGGGGAGTGTTATTATTGCTTTCACTTACATCACAGGGGTGGGCGGATAATATTGTAGATTCCACTCTGACCTGAACCCCATGTCATGTCATTTTCATATGGACTGATGTGGAAGGGGAATCCAGCAGCAGAACATGCACCTAAGGACAGAGCTTTCTGGAGGGGGTAATCCCCGTTATAAGTATGTCTTTTCCAGCTTTTATTACTAGTACTAACTATGTTACTATACTTATATTGCCATAGGTGTGCACCCCAAAGCTCAAACACATATGTGTGTGTGCATGTGTATATCTACTGACGGTGTCAGTAGAGCAGTAGACGGTGTCAGTAGAGCAGTAGACGGTGTCAGTAGAGCAGTGGACAGTGTCAGTAGAGCAGTGGACAGTGTCAGTAGAGCAGTGGACGGTGTCAGTAGAGCAGTGGACAGTGTCAGTAGAGCAGTGGACAGTGTCAGTAGAGCAGTGGACAGTGTCAGTAGAGCAGTGGACAGTGTCAGTAGAGCAGTTTTACAGTGTCAGTAGGGCAGTGGACAGTGTCAGTAGGGCAGTGGACCGTGTCAGAAGGGCAGTGGACCGTGTCAGTAGGGCAGTGGACCGTGTCAGTAGGGCAGTGGACCGTGTCAGTAGGGCAGTAGAAGTGTCAGTAGGGCAGTGGACCGTGTCAGTAGGGCAGTGGAAGTGTCAGTAGAGCAGTGGACAGTGTCAGTAGAGCAGTGGACGGTGTCAGTAGAGCAGTGGACAGTGTCAGTAGAGCAGTGGACGGTGTCAGTAGAGCAGTGGACGGTGTCAGTAGAGCAGTTTTACAGTGTCAGTAGGGCAGTGGACAGTGTCAGTAGGGCAGTGGACAGTGTCAGTAGGGCAGTGGACAGTGTCAGTAGGGCAGTGGACAGTGTCAGTAGAGCAGTGGACAGTGTCAGTAGAGCAGTGGACGGTGTCAGTAGAGCAGTGGACAGTGTCAGTAGAGCAGTGGACAGTGTCAGTAGAGCAGTTTTACAGTGTCAGTAGGGCAGTGGACCGTGTCAGTAGGGCAGTGGACCGTGTCAGTAGGGCAGTGGACCGTGTCAGTAGGGCAGTGGACGGTGTCAGTAGAGCAGTTTTACAGTGTCAGTAGGGCAGTGGACAGTGTCAGTAGGGCAGTGGACAGTGTCAGTAGGGCAGTGGACAGTGTCAGTAGAGCAGTTTTACAGTGTCAGTAGGGCAGTGGACAGTGTCAGTAGGGCAGTGGACAGTGTCAGTAGGGCAGTGGAAGTGTCAGTAGGGCAGTGGAAGTGTCAGTAGGGCAGTGGACAGGGTCAGTAGGGCAGTGGACAGTGTCAGTAGGGCAGTGGAAGTGTCAGTAGGGCAGTGGAAGTGTCAGTAGGGCAGTGGACAGGGTCAGTAGGGCAGTGGACAGTGTCAGTAGGGCAGTGGACAGTGTCAGTAGGGCAGTGGACCGTGTCAGTAGGGCAGTGGAAGTGTCAGTAGGGCAGTGGACAGTGTCAGTAGGGCAGTGGACAGTGTCAGTAGGGCAGTGGACAGTGTCAGTAGGGCAGTGGACAGTGTAAGTAGGGCAGTGGACAGTGTCAGTAGTTTATATTTTTTTAAATTGTATTACTTTAATTATTTTTTTTTACTATTTTATTAGGAGCCCCGTTAGGAGGCTTTGGTGAAATATCGGGGGTCCAAGCAGGGGGGGGGGGGGGGGGACTGTGCCATGCAGAGTGATTAGTATGTGCACTCCTATGGCCATTGCCTGATATTTTTAAACTGGGAGTTCTATAAAAAAAAATTAAAAGAAAATGAGAAGTTGACATGTGGATACAAACGTGCCCCTTAGACTCTTTTAGCTGACACTACTGCTCTGTGATGTATATAGCTGGAAGCTAGGCCAGTAACAAAATTACAACTTAATTCCTAGTCTTCCTTTAAAACAACAATTTACACAGCACTTTACATACCATACATTGACATACATCAATCCCTGCCCTCAAGGACCTTACAATCTAAGGTCCCTAACTCATATCCATACAGACTGAGGCCAATTTAGACAGGAATCAATTAACCTACCAGCATGTTTTTGGAGTGTGGGAAAGAACCAAAGTACCCGGAGGAAACCCACGTAAGTGCAGGAAAAACTTGCAATTGCATGCAAATAGTGTGCTGATTGGGATTTGACCCAAAGACCCTAGTGCTTCAAGGCTGTAGGCTGAGGGGTAGAGGACAACCCAGAAGAAAAACATAGCACACAAAGTGTTGGAGAAGGCGTAATATATTGTTAGCCATTCCAGACACAGCAGAATCCCTTCAACAGTAAGGGCTTAACAGCAACACTTACAACAGTGGATGAAACTCACAGCAGGAGAGCGGTACACCAGGGTCGGCAACACTTGGTGCAGGGGCGGTGGGCAAGCAGATGCAGTACGCACAGTAGTGGAAACATTTCCCAAAAAATCTTCAACAGTCCCTACGCTGTCCCTCCTCCTCTGGATTCTTCCCCTACGCTAGGATATTCTCCCTGTCAAGAAGGGTTCCTGTCCTTAACCTGGTCATATGCAAAATGCACGCCAACTGCAGTGAACCAGGGCTTTCTGTAAGCTTTGCCTTCCCTAAAGATGACCGCAGCAGTCACCTAGGTTTAATCGGACAGCAGCCCACCTGATGGCACATACGGAGGCCTATGAGGAATGAATACTCTTTTTTGTCCTCCACTCTAGTATAGGAGAAGAGCCAGCAGCACAGTAAATCTTTGTTTGAAGTTTTATTGTAAAGTGGTGTAAACAACACAGAAAACCAACGCGTTTCAGTGAAAAAAACAGTATCATGTCCTCCACTCTCCCTGCAAGGTGGATGCAACAGCACCACCTATGTATGGAGGTCAACCTGCACCTGCCTACAAGGTAGAAATGCTAACCACATATGTAAGAGATACATAAAATTCAAAAAGGCAGGCATCTTTTTTGCAGTCATCTAATATCACCAAAGCCTCTAATTCACATATGATACATAAAATGAGCAGCACTTTTTGATGTGGGCTCTAAAAATGCTGACATGTATAAACAACTCCAAATGAAGTCTATCCATACAAGTCTTGTCTAGAAAACCAAACCTCTGCTGAAGTTCTACTGTTTGCTGAATACGTTAATTGCCAATGATTGCACACTGCTTGCGTCCTTAATGGAGAGGCAATAAACGGGGATTATTAGTTGTATCAACATAGTAAAACAGGAAGGACTCGCAGCAGGCTGGGACTAGGACTGCAAAGAATGTGGGCGATGGCATGTTTCTTTTATCTTCATTAAACAGGTGTAACTCTTGAGGCCGGTTTTTACACCGCTCCTGTACCGTCAGGTAGACCTACACTGACATCTCGGGAAATGTTTGCAGTCTAGGTGGAGGATTAGTGCGATGACTCAGTGACATGTGAGTCAGTTGTACAGGCATTCGGCCAAACACGCTCTATCACAGTCACTGGAAAGGTTATCATACGCAGACATTTTTTTTTACATATTTTATGGATTGTGTTAGATGCTTTGATATCATTGTCCCATTTTAGGCCAGCCAAGCCAGAACGAAGCTTCATGGTGCATGAGCTTTGTGGATCCACGTCTTTATAGTTCACTTAAAAGGATTCTGATTTTGGCTAGGCACCAATAAGCATGAGATTTCTTTACTCCACAGTTCTGATTTATCTGTTGCCGCCATCTCATGACTTCTGGTAGGACTGCCGACAAGTTAACGTGAGCAGATGTACCGGCTGCAGACACCCATGACAACTGACTTGACAAGGCTGCAGTTATTCACAATTATTTTGGGTCTGAAACTTTATGTTGCACGAGCTTTGTGGATCCACGTCTTTATAGTTTGCTTAAAAGGATTCTGATTTTGGCTAGGCACCAATAAGCATGAGATTTCTTGATTTCACAGTTCTGATTTATCTGTTGCCGCCATCTCATGACTTCGGGTAGGACTGCCGACAAGTTAACGTGAGCAGATGTACCGGCTGCAGACACCCATGACAATTGACTTGACAAGGCTGCAGTAATTCACAATTATTACAGGTCTGAAGCCACACAAGGGTTCGCATTCATTTCCCCTGTTAGAAAAACTTACGGATTAGTCATGGCCCAGTGGTGGTGATTTATAGTGAGTTGGTTGGGAATCAATTGCTTAAATAAGGCCTAAGAAAGAGGTGGGGGAAAGTAATTCAATAATCTGTGACTCAAAATGTAAAAGGCGGCCAGGTCTTTCAAGGAGAGCTGAAGGCAAAACTTTTTTTTCATTTTAGATGGAAGGAAAGAAGGATTATACCCCCTGGCCCTTTGTGTCCCATCGGGGAGATTTCCCTTCACTTCCTATCCCATAGTTACCAGAAGTAAGAGGAAAATCCCTTATAGTTACCAGAACTGTGAGTGCCCCCACTGGAATATTTCCCCTCCATTCCTGTCCTAATGACCACTTAAAATTTGTGATTTACTTTCACTTTCAGTGATATTGGTCACCAGGACTAATGGAGAGGGTGAATCAACCAACTAGTACAAAGAGTAAAATAAGTATTGGACGCGTCGCCATTTTTCTAGGTAAATTGATTTTTAAAGGTGCTATTGACATGAAATTTTCACCACATCGGTAACAACCCATGCAATCCATACATACAACTAAACCAAAACAAATGCGTTCAGAAATTAAGTTATGTGTAATAAAACGGAATGACACAAGGAAAAAAGTATTGAAAACGTGAAGAAAGAGAGGTGCAAAAAGGCATGAAAAGCCAAGACACCAGCCTAAATTTATCAGTAATTAAAAAGCAATCCTGCTCCTTGTCAGTGCAAATTAATATCAGCTGGTTCAGTCCCAACTTATGGCCTATAAAAGGGGTCTCATTACCATATATTTACCTAGAAAAATGGTGAACTGTTCAATACTTAGTTTACCCACTGTATATAACCTAGGATACTAGTTCGCAGGAGCTACCTGCATCCTAAAATGAAGGACACTAGTTGACAGAAAAGGCTTGCATCCTAGCAACCAATATGCTGGTTGGCAGGAGCATTTTAGCAACCAAAAACACTAAGCGCCGGCAGCCATCTGCCTCCTAGCAGCCAAGAACGCTAGATGACAGGAGTCACTTGCATCCTAGCAACAAAGGATGCTAATTGCCAGGAGTTGCCTGCATCCTAGCAACCATTAACACTAAGTGGTAGGGACTACCTGCATCCTAGCAACCAAAAACCATAGGTGGCAGGAGCCACTTGCGTCCTAACAACCAAGGATGCTAGTTGGCAGGAGCTACCTTCATCCTAGCAAGAAAGGATGCTAGTTGGCAGGAGCTGCCTGCATACTAGCAACCAAAAATGCTAGGTGGCATAATGTACTTTTTTGACAGTACGTTGTACATACAGTGAGGGAAAATAGTATTTTATCCCCCTGCTGATTTTGTACGTTTTCCCACTGACAAAAATGATCAGTCCATAAATTTAGTAGTAGGTTTATGTTAACAGAGACAGAATAAAAAAATAAATATCTAGAAAAACGCATTTAAAAAAATATATAAATTGATTTGCATTTTAAGGAGTGAAATAATTAATTGATCCCTTATCAGTCAGCAAGATTTCTGGCTTTTTGGCTCCCGGTGTCTTCTATACAGGTAACGAGCTGAGATTAGGGGCACTCTCTTAAAGGGAGTGCTTATATTCTCAGCTTGCTAACTGTATAAAAGACACCTGTCCACAGAAGCAATCAATCAGATTCCACTCTCTCCACCATGGTCAAGACCAAAAAGCTGTCCAAGGATGTCAGGGACAAGATTGTAGACCTTCACAAGGCTGAAATGGGCTACAAGACCATTGCCAAGCAGCTTGGTGAGAGGGTGACAACAGTTGGTGCGATTTTTCGCAAATGGAAGAAACACAAAATACCTGTCAATCTCCTTCAGTCTGGGGCTCCATGCAAGATCTCACCTCATGGAGTTTCAATGATCATGAGAATGGTGAGGAATTAGCCCAGAACTACTCGGGAGAATCTTGTCAATGATCTCAAGGCAGCTGGGACCATAGTCCCCAAGAAAACAATTGGTAACCCAATACGCCATGAAGGACTTAAATCCTGCAGCGCCCGCAAGGTCCTCCTGCTCAAGAAAGTACATGTATAGGCCCGTCTGAAGTTTGCTAATAAACATCTGAATGATTCAGAGGAGAAATGGGTGAGAGTTTTGTGGTCAGATGATACCAAAATCGAGTTCTTTAGCAACTCAACTCTCTGTGTTTGGAGGAGGAGGAATTCTGCCCATGACCCCAAGAACACCATTCCTACAAACATGGAGGTTGAAACAGGCTTTGGGGGTGTTTTCCTGCTAAGGGGACAGGACAACTTCACTGCATCAAAGGAACGATGGACGGAGCCATGTACCGTCAAATCTTGGGTCAGAACCATCTTCCCTCAGCCAGAACACTGAAGATGGGTCATGGATGGGTATTCCAGCATGACAATGACCCGGGGAGTATGGCTACTTTTAAAAGACTCTTGGACATACATCTCAAGGATAAAAACATTCAGGGGTATGGGAAATGATTCACACAGACACAGGTTGAACTGGATGGACTATTGTATTTATTCAACCTCAACTACTATTCAACTATGTAATGACCCGAAACACACGCCCAAGGCAACAAAGGAGCTCAAGAAGAAGCACATCAAAGGTTTTGGAGTGGCCTAGCCGGTCTCCAGACCTTAATCCCATAGAAAATATGTAGAGGGAGCTGAAGGTTTGAGTTACCAAGCGTTAGCCTCAAAAACCTTAATGACTCGGAGAGGATCTGCAAAGAGTAGTGGGACAAAATCCCTCCTGAGACGAGTGCAAACCTGGTGGCCAACTAAAGGCCCGTACACAGGAGTCGAAATTCTGCTGGGAATTTTCGTCCGACGACCGATCGTCGTTAGTATGATGCTTCCGACAACCGACTCCGACTTTTCAGCCGAAAAAAATCTGATGTGCAGGCTATAAAATTTTTGTCCTCCGTCAAAACACGTCCGATTTTCGTGCAGTCAGTACAGATTTCGACAGGGAAAAATCTTATGAGCAAGACTGGGCATGCTAAGAGAAGAAAGAACACAAAGAAAGCAAACCAACACATGACATCACTTCTGAAGTAGAATTTTGTCGTGCGGGAAAATTCGTGTGCAGTCTAGAGCACATTCCAACCAACCGACACCACTCTGGACAAAAGATGGACGACCGGTCGGCGGAAATTCGTTGCGTGTGTACTAGGCTTAAAAGATTTGTCTGACCTCTGTGATTGCCAACAAGAGTTTTGCCACAAAGTACTAAATCATGTTTTGCGAAGAGGTCAAATACTTATTACACTCATTAAAATGCAAATCAATTTATACTTTTTTCAAATGCGTTTTTCTTGATTTTTTTCGTTGTTATTCTATCTCTTACTGTTAAAATAAACCTACCATTAAAATTATAGAATGATCATTTCTTTGTCAGTGGACGAACGTACAAAATCAGCAGTTTTTTCCCCTCACTGTAACATTAGCACAATGTTACATGCATACAACGTACAGACAAGACATTACGTAGGATTTTGTTGCCAGCTAAAAAGAAACCTTATTTAAAAAAAAAAAAAAGTAAATTGTAAATTTAAACAATTGATATAGAACAACACTTTCAAAAACATAAAAACAAAATTCTGTACATATATGTATTTATTCTTCTCTAATATAATACTGATTACGTCTTTTATCGGGAGTACACTTTTAAGTATCATGTTAGTCACGGTCTCTTAAAAAAAAAAAAAAAAATGTTGATGTCTTCTGGGGATTAGCCTACTGACAAAGGAGAAAACTATTTATAGCCAACAAATATAACAATAAAATAAAATTAGATTTTTATAGACAGAATAGGAGCAATATTCTGGTAAAGTATGTCCAGATAAACATTTTTTTGTTTTATATAAAGAAAGGAACTGTTGAAACCCCTGTCCTGGTTTTACTGCTATCTGGGGCTCCATTACAGAAATGTTTCCTCACTTCCTGTCCCAGTGACAACGGTTTCACCAGGCAACAAAAATGTCCAACAGAAATACAGACAAAACTAAAAATGCTTGTTTTAGAGTAGTGGAAGGGTTAGAACCCCTGTCTGTTTTTTTTTTGCTGTCTTTGTCTCCGCTGCACAGCTTTCCCCATTTCCTGTCTGGTGAAACTGTTGTCATCGTGATAGTAAGGGCCCATTGACACTATCATTCCAGTGTGTTACTTTTAGCCCCTGTTCACACTGGAGCGACCTGTCAGGCGACCTGGTCGCCTGACAGGTCGCCGTAGGTCGCCTGGCATAGAGAAGCTGTGGACCCGTTCCAATAGGAGCGACACAAGTCGCTCCGACTTAGAAAAAGGATCCGGAGCTTCTTTGGGGCGACCTGGAGCAGCCTGCATTGACTTCAATGTTATGTAGTCCGTGCCGGCCACTCCGAGGTAGCGGTGCGAGCAGCGCGCCGCGATCTGTGAGGTCGCCCCGGGAAGTAGCGTCGCCCCAGTGTGAACGGGGCCTTAGGAAGCCCATTCAAGTGAATAGGCTGCCAATGTTATAATGTAATTAACAAACAAACACGCAGCATTTTTCCAGGGCAGCATACCACAATGCACAGTAGGAGGTCCCTTGGTTTAGTGCATTGAAGTACCTACAAAATTGCCTGGTGGCCACTGTCTGCTCACATTACAGCACCCATGGCATTTTGAGGTACGGCAAATTTAACACAGCATATCATGCTTGGCAGGTTTTTCTGCTTGCCAAATGTGCCCATTAAAATAGGGCTGCACGATTGTTAAAAAAATTGCGATCTCAAATCAAACCTCCTCACGATCCTAAAGTGTTACTAAATCCAGATACTGAATTCACTATATCTGGTCTCCCACAGTACACAGAACATGGAAATACAATTATATTAGTAAATATAAACTGATAAATACCTTTTTTCATCAGCTGTATATAGCAATTAGAGCAATCTTGTGACTTGGGAGTCCTGATAGCTGGTAGGAGGAGTTTTCATTTCTCCCACGATTGTCCTATAAGGCTTCTAGACCAGAATACTCTGTCTGAACATGTCTGAACAGTGCTGATTGGCCCTGTGCTGGTCCTATGCATCCTCCCATGAAAAAAAAAACTCTCTAGCAATACACACCAAACTGAGCATGTGCAGATTGACTCTATAGACTGTAAATATTAGGTTATTTTTTTGGAGTCCGTAGAAGGAGATGATCAGAGAAGACAGGATCATCCATTTTACACAATGCAGAGGATTAACCCCTTAGGTTCCACACTAAGGGGTATAACAAGCATGCTTTGGTGCGTGCATATACAGACTGATTTTACTGTTGTGGGTTTAGTAACACTTAATCATTCACCTAGGGTGGCATCTTTATTGTTAACATAGTGTTCTATATTTCAATATGCCCCTATCCACAGACCACGCTACCCGCCACTACACATTTGTGGGAAAGAGACCCTTGTCCTTTGGAATAAGCTGCTTTCTCAGGAGGTGGGTTGTTAGCAAGTTATCAGTTGGTTGCCAGGTGTGATGAGGTTGAAAGGGGGTAGCGTGTTAGGAATGTTACAGTGGGGTGCCAGGTGTGGTAAAGAGGAGGATGACAGGGGTGGGGTGTTAGCAAGGTATTAGTGGGGTGCCATATGTGATGAAGATGAGAATGGCAGGGGGTGAGGTGTTAGCACGGTTGCAGTGGTTTTCCAGGTGGGATGAGGATGGCAGGGGGTGGGGTGTTAGCAAAGGTGGCAGTGGGTTGCCAGGTGTGATGAGGATGACAGGGGGTAGTGTTTTAGGATGGTTGCAGTGGGGTGCCAGGTGTGATGAAGATGAGGATTAGAATGGCAGGGGGTGGGGTGTTAGCAAGGCTGCAGTGGGTTGCCAAGTGGGATAAGGATGACGGGGGAGAGAGAGAGAGAGAATAAAAAAAAAGGAGGAAAGGCACAGAAAGAGAGAAAGAAGGATCACAAATATGAAAAAAAGGAAAACAACACATTTTTGGCATGATCTGTATTTTTTAAGAATTTAGAAATTTGGAAATACATTTTTAAAAATGTTGAAATATCTATGACCTTAATATGTGCGTCTGCAGGCTGTAACTGATGCTGTTGAGAAGTCAAAAAAGAACACTGCAAAAACATGCACAGTACAGTGGTGTTATCTCATTTATGGGAATCACTGCCTCTTGAAATCCACTATAGCCTGTGTCCTCATGCTTTTTTGGGAGGTGGATCATCAATCAAGATGTGACATCCCACCCACTGCGTTCTTTTTTAGTTACTGGGCATGGAGGAGGAGGGAAGAACTGGGCTGTCATTTAGGATCTGTGTACATGCCCACATGTGTGATGTCAATAATTTGTGACCGGAATAGCTCAGCTTAAAACCACAAAGTGTTCTCTCCGGCAATAGAGACCAAACTAAGAATGTGCAGCTGAACTACACTTAGTTTGGCCATACATACTTTCTTCTACAATTTTCTGTTAGATTTACCAAAAACCATATAATATGAGGTCAAAATTAAAGATCACTTTCAATTGTCTACTATTAGGCCCCTTTCACACGGGCAATCCGATCCGCCTGTCACTTTTTCAGGCGGACCTGATCGGATGCTCCATGCATCCCTATGGGGCAGCGGGTGTCAGTGGAGACGCCTCCGCTGACACCCGCTGCTATCCGATCCGTGAAATCTGAATGGATGGAAACCCTATTTTCCATCCGTCTGGAGGATGGGATCGGATGAGAACGGACAGGCGGTCCGTTCTAATCCGATCTCCCCATAGAGGACAGCGGGGATCTGACAGCTCCCTCTCTGCACACAGAGCGGAGACTGAGCTGTCATCCGCGTGCTCAGCGGATCAATCCCCCGCTGAGCAGAACAGACTGTCGGGCGGTGCGCCCGTGTGAAAAGGGGCCTTAGGCAGGCCTTTGTACTACATAGTTGAAGGTAAATCTAAAGTAAATTGTAAGAAAATTGTATAATGTATGGCCAGCCTTACTGTGTGTTATCTGGACTTGTGAAGGGTGAACGTGCAGGAGGGGGGGGGGGGGGTCTGTGCATACAGGATCACACAGCCTTTTTTTAAAAAAATGCAGAGGATTAATTACTTAAATTACACAGTGAATATAACAAACATGCTATTCTCCATCTACAGACTGATTTTACTGTTGTGGGTTTAGTAACACTTTAATCCAGGAATTCCACTATTTATGTAACATTGCAGAGCCATTCTCTCATCACAGCTGATAAAGAAAAAAAAAAACAGCTGGCAAAGTTTATCATAACATTGCTCAGCACTGAGAGCTAAAGAGAAACATTGTATCATTTGGTTCTTTTAGATCAAAGGGGTAAACTTCGGTCTGTAAATGAGGGAAGTTTAACTAAGACTAAGGCTCCGTTCACATGTAGGCGTTTTGGGGCGTTTTTCTGCTCTAGGATCAGCTCTCAAGACGCCCAAGAAGACAAATCCTATTCATTTCAATGGCCCCTGTTCAAATCTGAGCGTTTTGACGCCATGAGCAAAATGCCCAATGCTCAAAAAAGTACATGAGCTTCTTTTTGGGCAGATTACAGGCGTTTTCCATTGGTCTCTATTCAATCTAAAAACGCCTGCACAAAAAACGCTTGTAAAAACGCCTGTAAAATGCCTGAAAAAACGCCTGAAAAAATGCCCATAAAAACGCCCGTAATAGCAACGCCAAGATGTGAACGTAGCCTAAGTGTCGGTTCACATATATGCGATGCGGGAACCATGCAAATCCACTGCGGGTTCCCGCATCGCATTCAACTCGCAGGCAATTCCCACTGCCATATGTGAATCGCTGGGGGTGTCAATACAAAGTTAACGACACCTCCAGATCAGTTCGCATATCGCAATGCGAACTGTCAGTTCGGACATGAATCAAAAAAGGGTCCTGTGCCAGTTGTGTCCGAATGCGATGCAAATTCATCCATGGTATCCGTATGGCTAAATTCGCATCACACAGACATCGCATGTGATTTGCAGAGCAGTGCGCTCCGAATCAAATGCAATGTCTGTCATCGCACTAATGTGAACCAGGACTAAGCCTTTTCCGGACATTTGTTGCTTACAAGTTATAAATCAGTATTTTTTGCTAGAAAATTACTTAGAACCCTTAAACAATATATATATATATATTTTAGCAGAGACCCCAGAGAATAAAATGGCGATCGTTGCAGTATTTTATGTCACACTATATTTGCGCAGTGGTCTTTCAAACGCAATTTTTCGGGAAAAAGTACACTTCAATTAATTAAAAAAAAAAACTAAACAGTAATGGCGTGCCAATTGCTTACCACGTGGTCGCAGTGCAATTTTGTAATGCAAATTCAAATTTGGGATTGGAAAAAAAAAGTGAACAGACAATAGGAGAGCTTTTGAAATGTTTTGTTTTAGGAATGTACGTTCAATTTTCGAATCTAATTTTCTAATATTTTGCTGTGCAGTATTGCAATGCAAATTCCCACTTGGGATTGGAAAACAAACAAAAAGCGGGCATTCACAAGGCGTTAGCATCATCTCCTGAATACCTGAAAACCATAACTTTACCGTCGTTGTGGATTGCTTTTCAGAGGGGCGGTAAGCTTACTAAGAGCATGAACAAGGCCTAAAGCTGCCAATGCACAGAACTTTGTTTGAAGTTTTTCATTTTAAGAACGTACATTTGATCTGCATTTTTACCTCCTCAACTATCCAACTACAAAGTACCATGGCAGCCATTTAGGTTTATCCCCAATACCATGGCACAGCTAATTTAACTCCGCTTGTCTGAAGTCAATGGGGCCGCCCTGTATTGGCGTGCCAACTGCTAAGCACATTGTTAGCAGTGCGGTTTTGTAATGTAAATTCACACTTGGGATTGCAAAAAAGTGGGCATACACTAGTAGAAGTTTCCAAATTTTTTGATTCTTTCAATTCATTTTAATTAAAGTTTAAATGCAATGTAGATACAATAGTGTCGGTCAACATATTTATAAGAGGAACCTGCAGGTACCGCTGATGCAAAAATAAAACGCGGGAAAGAGGAAAACATGCATGAACTTTTTAGAAGTCGCATACTTGTCATGCCTTATCCACTTATCGCTGGGCAATACTTCACTCTATCATGCATAATCTGTCGGTCTATCAAGTGGATAGTGCAATTTAATGGCATGTGCCATACCTATGTATCCAGAGGTAAAATGTAAATTAAAAGAAACAGAAAACTAAAAGTAAAACAACTAAAACTATCCCGCACCATATTTTATAGTAAACCCAGTAATCCTAAATATCCAGAACCAGTAAAAGACTTGCTGTTAGGTTTCTGATAATAGGATAGAATCCCAATAGCTCCACTTACTTTAGAAAAGTTTCAGACCTTAATTATTGAATACAGTGCATTTCTTAAAAAAAGTAGTGGGAATTAACCCTTTTGAGGACTTCCGAAACATTTAAAGGGTTTGTAACCCTAAATTATTGCCTTGCTGTCAGCCCCTCTCTTTCAATCTCTTATCCTGCATTGTATAACGGTTTGTATGAAACAATGCCTCTAAATACCTTTTTGAGAAGGGTCTTTAGGTGTGTCATGTGACTCCCGGCCGCTCTGATAACACAATCCAGGGCTACAGCAGGAGGAGCCGAGCTCTCCCTCTGACGTCAGCCAGTAGTCAGGTGACTGCCGGGCTGTCCGCTCGGCTCCTGCTGTAGCCGTGGATTGTAGTATTACAGCGGCTGGGAGTCACATGATAGACCTAAAAACACTTCTTAAAAAGGTATTTAGCGGGATTGTTTCTTACAAGCAGTTATACAATGCAGGACAGGAGATTAAAAAAGAGAGGGGCTCGCAGTGACATTTGACTGGTTTATTATCAGCAGCAGGGGGGGGGGGGGGGGGGAGACAGACACACGGAGCTGACAGACAGGGAGGGAAGGGGGGACAGCAGAGAGGAGAAACAGCGGATGACAGAGGCGCGCAGGCAGACTGCGGTGATCAGGGCTCAGCAGCCATGATTATCGTGGTTAGCACAGTGAGGGGGACACAGGAAGTGGGAGGATCGGCCAGGTTTTTCACAGTTCCCAGAGGTGGCAGTGTGACTAAATTGACACACTGAGTTTTTGTGCTTCCGTCAGTATACCGCTTCCTTCCAGTCTGAACATAGATATCAGATATTATAGCCGCCCCATACAAAACTAGCCGAGAACTTGGCTTGTATAAGATCTGGAAAGTTTATTGAACAGACTCACACAGAATACATACCACACCAGGTCAGGTGAGCCTGATTACATCATATGCAGATGAAATTGTATACAGAAACATAAATAACCTGAGCTAATTACCTAGCCATCTGGACAAAAACAAAAGGTGAATGGGAATCCAGACCCAGACAATATTATAAATTAACCACTTAAGCCCCGGAGGATTTTCCTGCTCAAAGACTCGTCACTGCGTGATTTTAACAGACAATTGCGCGGTCGTGCGACGCTGTACCCAAATGAAATTGACGTCCTTTTTTTCCCACAAACAGAGCTTTCTTTTGGTGGTATTTGATCCCCTGTGCGATTTTTACTTTTTGCGCTATAAACAAAAAAAGAGCGACAATTTTGAAAAAATAATATTTTTCACATTTTTTTTTTTTTTTTTTACGCAATAAGCGTATTTTGATTGGTTTGCGCAAAAGTTATTGCGTTTACTAACTAAGGGAAAGATTTATGTCATTTTTATTGTTTTTTTTTAGCTAGTAATGGCGGCGATCTGCGATTTTTTTTGCGGGACTGCGACATTGCGGCGGACAGATCGGACCCCTAACCAACATTTTTGACACTTTTGGGGGTACCAGTGACATTACTACAGTAATCAGTGCTATACATATGCACTGTTACTGTAAAAATGACACTGGCAGGGAAGGGGTTAACTTTGTTAGTGATCAAGGGGTTAAGTGTGTCCCTAGGGGCGTGATTCTAACTGTAAAGGGGCGTGGCTAGTGATGTAACCACAGAGACATACGATCCTACATAGCAAGATCGTGTAGCCTCTGCAGTTAGATCAGGGAGAATGACAGGCGGCTTTGTTTGCATTAGCCGCCTGCCTTTCTCCCTCTCCACCGGGAGATCGCGGGGGACCGGCAGACATCGGAGCCGCCGGTCACTCGCGCAGACATGTCAGTGAACGAGCAAGGGTGGGAGTGCACCTCCGGTGGCGTGCGCTCGCTCCCTAGAGGCTCGTAGGCGACCGACGTAGCTATACGTCGGTTTGCCTGTACGGGGCTGACTGCCGCAGTAAATAGTCGTGCAGCGGTCGGCAATCGGTTAACATGGTAATTAAATAAGCACTGCAACAAGGCTAAAACAAAGTACATTACACATAATCCTAAGTATAAACACAGAACACCTTATTAAATAGACAATATCAGGAGACCCAAATAGCAGACTGTCCCTCTCCTACATCGAAGTACTATACACATACTTATTATAAGTATAAACACATCCCCACAGTAGACAATAGGTGAGTTAATTAGCACAATTAACAATGTGTGGAAGACAGGTGGTTGAGCTGATGATATTAGCCTCTGCTATGAGTTTGACTGTGTGGAGCAGTCCTTTATTTGTAATAAGCAGCTAGGCCTTTAACATGGATCCTAGACCTAGTGTCCCAGACTCTGTGTGTCTTGGGGAGCCAGGGACTTGAATCCAAAGTAATATTACTCCAAGGGTCCCCGAGCATACACCTCAAAAAGAGTAGTGTTCCCTTAAAAGCCAGGGCCCATAGTCAGTAGGCAAGAGGCTATCCTGCAGTCTCCTTCAAAAGCCTCTGTCCTCGGTGAGTTTGTAACAGGCAGGTAAAGCCTCGTACACACGCAACGATTGTTGGCCGACCGATCGGCTGTCTTTTGTCCAGTGTTGTTGTGTTGGTTGAAATGTGCTCTAGACTGCACACAAATTTTATCGGCCAACAAAAACCATCTTCAGAAGTGATGTCATGTTCTGGTTTACATTTCCTGTGTTTTTTCTTCTTTGAGTATGCCCAGTTTTGCTCATCACATTTTTGTCTGCCGAAATCTGTACTAACTGAAGAACAATCGGCCGTTCTGTTGACGGCCAACAAAAATTTTATAGCATGCACACCAGATTTTGTTCGGCCGAAAAGTCGGAGTCAGTTGTCGGAAGCATCATACTAACAAGCCGACAATCGGACGATCGGACGTTGGTCGAAAATTTACGGCCAACAATCGTTGCGTGTGTACGAGGCTTTAGACAGCACAAGCACTGTACTGCTATAAGGAAACAGGATCTCTATTTTTTTTTTTTTTTTTTAGGGTAACAAAAACTTTAATGCGTTACATGACTTCGACACTGAGGTAATAGTCAGTCTCGCTGCTAAAGAATATGGGACACCATAGTTTTATACTGTATAGGAAAGGAGCCCATCGTAAGTCCTAGCAGGCCGTGGCGACGGAGTCGTCAGTATACCGGTAACTTGTGAATCTAAATTTTTGGTTTCAAGAATGTACGTTCAATTTTCTGATCTTTTCTGATTAGTTCCTAAATTTACTAGTGTATGCCTAGCTTAAGGGCTGGTATACACCAGGAGGTGCGTTTGAGCACATGCGCTTTTTTGCGCATTCCCCCACACATTGAATTTTAGGGCAGCCCTTAGATTTCAATGGACTGCACTATGAGTGTGAAATGCATAACAAGTTTCGGCCATGATTTTTAAAATTGCACTGCGCCAAAATACATGGTACTGCTTTACAGTGCACTTTGCTGGGCACGAACACCCGCGTGTTTGCTAGATACGTTAGGGTGGCTTTAAAAAAAACGAATGGCACCCGCACGTGCCTGCACAAGGCAGTGTATTTTTGTGCAGTGTGGGAAAATGCACAATTCCAGCATTACACCTGAACAAAGTTTGGATGGGCAAAGCAGTCAAAAAAGCGTGTTCTCTGCTATTACACTACTTTCAGTGTTACAGCCGGATGTAACCTTAATTTGCATGCAACAAGTGAGTGTAGACAAAACAGGTAATTATTGTATAAATTTAATTATTATAATTGTCACAAAATATGTCATTACAGTCTTAAAGGCAGAATGTGGGCAACGAAAGAAAATATGAGCTTTACAAGTAATTTTTGGTGCAGAACTTAGTTCTCAGACCTCAAACCCAAAAAACATTCCTGTAAGGGTCCTTTCACACGGTCGGTCTGCCACCGTAGGCGGATCCGTGCTGTTCAGCAGGGGATCATAAACACAGATCCCCACTGAGCAGGAAGGTGACAGCTCCCTCGCTGCTCTGTGTGCGGAGAGGGAGGTGTCAGAGCCCCATGCATCTCTATGGGGGAATCGGATGAAAGCGGACAGGCGATCCCCTGGACGGATGGAAAATAGGGTTTCCATCCGTCCGGATTTCACGGACAGGATCGCATGCGGATGGCAGCGGGTGTCAGCGGACATGTCTCCGCTGACATCTGCTGCCCCATAGGGATGCATGGAGGATCCGATCAGATCCGCCTAAAAAACGGACAGGCGGATCTGATCGGAGCGCTCGTGTGAAAGGACCCTAAGAGATTCTCCTCAATTAAAGGGGTTGTAAAAGTATGATGTTTTAATAAATAAATAAATAATAAAAACAAACCATGCCTATACTTACCTGTTCTGTGTAATGTTTTTGCAACGAACACCCCCGATCCTCTTCTTCTGGGGTCCTCCGCCGGCACTTCTGGCTCCTCCTCTTCATCAGGTGCCCCAAGGAAAATTGCTTTCCATGAGGGGCACCCGTGTGGGCTCGCTCCCGAGTCTCACTGCTGCATCCATTGACAGACAGTGGGACTCGGCCCCGCCCCCCACTCCCGTGTCACAACTTTTGATTGACAGCAGCGGGAGCCCCCTGCCCACAGACCCCGACAATCACAGCCCAGGATTGTCGGGAAGAGGCTCTTGTCCCCATCAACATTGGGAAAGGTGCACCCATCCCCCATGTTGAGGGCATGTTGTGGCCTGGTATGGTTCAGTAGGAGGGGCGCTTATTCTCCCCCCCCCCCCTTTCCTGACCTGCCAGGCTGCATGCTTGGATAAGGGTCTGGTATGGATTTGGGGGGGGGGTCCCAACGCAATTTTATTTTTTACATTTTGGCCCAAAGGGCCTGGTATGGACTAGAGGGGGGGCCTTACACCTTTTTCTAACATTTTTCTTTTGTCGGGCTATTGCCGGCTGTTGCAATTCTACAGGTGTGAGCCCACAGGCAAGAAGGTGACACGGGTTCCCCGGAGGCGTGGAATCTAAGGGCCAGCCACGGTTCTGCCAGGGACCCCCTCACGGGAGTTTGGACTTAGCTGCGTGCTGACCTCAAGTCACGACCTCCAGGTTCACCCTGCTCCTGAGGAGAGTACCCAAAGACACAGTGCAGGCACGGATGGATGGAGCAAAAGGAGAGCCGGATAACTAGCCAAGGTCAGGGTGGGCAGCAAACAAACTTAATCAGGAGAACTAGCGGAGTCAGTACACAAGAGATCCGTCCACGAGAAGTCAGGTTAGGAATGATTGCACGGAAGGGGCTCAGGAACAAGTGTTGCTCAAGAAACCAGAAACTGGTCTGAGTGGGATTTACATAGGGAGACACATGGGAGGTTGGACAGGAAGTAGCAGGAAGGAAGGTATATTAACCATCAGGTGAAGCGGGCGACACCCATAGCTGCTAAGTCAATACAGCAAGAGCAGAGCACAAGCTTGTGGAACCACAGGTGCCAGCAGACCTACAGCAGCAAAAGGTAAAAACAATAAGACACAGATTAGCTCCGCAGCTGATCTATGACACCGGCATTCTTTTCTTTACATTCATCTGTCATTGGGGAAGTCCGCTGACAGATGATGACTCATGCTTGTTGAGGATGCGGCTTCCCGTTAGGCTGCTTAATAACCAGCTATTTATTCACACAGAATTCAAATTGGTCGATCGTTTTTCGACTGATCCGTATTCTAATCTTTCTGAAAAGTTGGAATTCGTTGGAAAACAAATAAACTAAACTAATTTTAATGGATTTCAATGAAATTCGTTACTTTTCCATTCAGAGATTCGGATATATCCGAATATTTGTTACTATTTCATAACCAAAAATTTACATCCGGACCAAAATGAATTGCACATGTCTAATAATTACCAATATTTGCAGGTCTATGCCTCTTATATGTCCACACTGGTAGTGCAGGCTCTGCCTCAGTAAAGGCAGGCCATCATGTAGTATGTACTAGGGATCAACCGATATGTTTTTTTCAGGGCCGATACCGGTATTTTGGTCACAACGTATCGGCCGATATGGGCCGATATATTGTACATTTAATGTTTTGAAAAATAAAGACAATTTTTGACACAAATCTTGTACTGAACATGTTAATTTTTGTTTAATGCTTAATGGCTGTCTGGCACCCTGTGGTTGGTGGCTGGATGTCTGGCACCCTGTGGTGGGTGGCTGGCTGTCTGGCACATTATGGTGGGTGGCTGGTAGGCAACCTGTGGTGGGTGGCTGGCACCCTGTGGTGGGTGATTGGCTGGCTGGCACCCTGTGGTGGGTGGCTGGCTGGCTGGCACCCTGTGGTAGGTGGGTGGCTGGCACAGGGGCTGTGGGTGGCTGGCTGGTACAGGGCCTGTGGGCGGCTGGCTGGTACAGTGCCTGTGGGCGGCTGGCTGTCTGGCACCCTGTGGTGGGTGGGTGGGTGACTGGCTGTCTGGCACCCTATGGTGGGTGGCTGGCTGGCACAGGGGCTGTGGGTGGCTGGCTGGTACAGTGCCTGTGGGGGGGCTGGCTGGTACAGGGCCTGTGGGGGGCTGGCTGGTACAGGGCCTGTGGGGGGCTGGCTGGCTTGCTCGCTGGTACAGTGCCTGTGGCTGGCTGGAACAGGGCCTGTTGGTGGCTGGAACAGAGCCTGTGGGTGGCTGACTGGCTCGCTGGTACAGCGCCTGTGGCTGGCTGGTACAGGGCCTGTGGCTGTGCATGGCTGGCTGCTGTGGGTGGGTGTATGGCTGTGATACACTCCCACGAGACTAGTCCCGACTCCATACGAGACTGTCCAAAGCGAGGGAGGCGGCCTAAGAAGGCAGAATGACGTCACAAAAATATTGGCAACACAAAAGTTCCGGCCCTGCCGATAATCGGTCTATCTCTATTATGTACCTCTGGTTTACCTTTATCCTTTCCATACTTCCCCTCTCATTTCCTTTCCTTTTTCCCCCTTCTTATCTGTTATATTTTCTTTCTCTTTCTCCCTCTCCCCTTTACTTCAGGCTTGTCTCTTATCCCCTATCCCGCTGCTCTCTTGGCTTCAGCACTAGTTGTCCAGATCTCAGCTGATAAACTTGGTGTGTGGGTATAAGGATACAACTTTATGGGGTCCTCAATTGTAACGTAGCCTTGCAATGGGCTGAGACGTATGGCATTTTTGACACTGACGTAAGATCTCTGTGATGTGGACTTAACCTTCTTTGGTCTCATTATACTGTGATATATGCCTGTTATGTATTCCTTCCTCTATGAAGACTATCATCTGTAGATTGTATGGTGCTTTGCTATAGAGTGAAATAAAAAAATATAAACATAAAAAGAAGAAGTAGAGGAGGAGGATTTTTCCAGGCAGCTTTGTGTGTTTTTGGCCCCACAGACTTCAATGGTGCATGCGTTGTTGGGCCCATACACTTTTATTATGGGAGCACCTGCAAAGTGTGTATAAAGGCTGGTACACACTATAAGAAAATTGGGCGAATGATTGTCCGATTTTCCTCGTTGTTTCACAGTAAATCGGAACCGATGAAAGAAAAGTTGTACAAAAATTCTCGTACGACAAAGGCCTTTTTTTAAGTTGTTTACTGTTTCTGATCATGCGCAGTCTTTCTTTTCTGATTTTTCTTGTACAAAAATCGTACGAAGACAGAAACGAATATTGTTAGTTTTTTTTCTGTACAAGAAACATTATGGAGTTTGTCCCTTCGAGAATTTTCGTACGAAAATTCTGAATGGGCTGTGGAAAGATCTGTACACACTATACGAAAATCATACAAAAATTCTATGGACGAAAATGTTTGCCCAATTTTCTTATAGTGTGTACTAGCCTTTACACACATTTTTTCAGGTGCTCCAGTTACTACAGTCTATGGGGACAAAAAAAAAAAATGTTCCTGACCCAAAGGAGCCCCTGTATGGCACATTGCTCCTAAAACGTGAAAAAAAAAAAACAGGCAAAAAAAGGACTTTAAATTGCCTGAATATGCTCAAGTATGGATGGAGCCAGGGTCCTTTCACACGGCTGTCAGAGCCCTGCTCTCCTCTATGGGAGATTGGATGAAAACGGCCACCTGTCTGTTTTCATCCGATCCTCCAGACGGATGGAAAATGGGCAGAGTTATATAAAGTACTAGAAACCCATACTTGAGTAAAAGTACAAGTGCTCGATCAAAAAGTGACTTGAGTAGAAGTGGAAGTGCTCGATCAAAAAGTGACTTGAGTAGAAGTACTAAAGTATTCAACATTTTTTGTACTTAAGTATTGCAAGTAGTTTTTTTAAAAATGTTGCTACTCAAGTACTGAAAGTAAAAGTACCAGTAGTTTTGAAAAAAAAATTGCTACTCAAGTACTGAAAGTAAAAGTACAAGTACTGTGTTATGTAGTTATTAAAGAAAGAAGTCAAAAGTTTGAACATCATATTGTCTTTTATTATTTCAAATGCAGCTTTTATTTATACATACAGTAGCTTTTATTTTCGTATGCGCTGATAATACACATGTTTTGAGCTTCATGAAACCTGCCATCTACTGTTCTGGCAGTGGTCATTTTTATAATTGTAACGAGTAACTATGCAGCACAAAAAAAAATGATCGGAGTAGAAGTATTGAAATCATTGAAAAAATGTAGTGAAGTAAAAGTGGAAGTAGGAGAAAAAAATTCTACTCTAGGAAAGTACAGATACCGCCTTTCTGTACTTAAGTACAGTAGTGAAGTAGTTCTAATTAGTTACTATACATCTCTGAAAATAGGGCTTCCATCTGTCTGGATTTCATGGACAGGATCGGATCGGAGAGCAGCGGGTGTCAGCGGAGATGTCACCGCTGACATCCACTACTCCATAGAGGTGCATGGAGCCTCCGATCAGATCCGCCTGAAAAACTGACAGGTGGATCTGATCAGGAAAGCCTATGTGAAAGGGCCCTAAGAAAAGCTTTCAACTCTACCAGGAAGGCTACAGAAATAATATGTAATGCACTCTGAAGAATAGAATGCACATGCCAGTAAATGCAAATCATATAAAGGTTGCTTGATTTTACCACATCCATAAATGTCACTCATATTGGTGTTGTGCTTGAGTCAGCTTGAGACATTTTAATTTCAGACTAATGGAAAATGATTGTCCTGCTGTGAATGTAATTAAATATGGCAATTTATAGGATGATGACCATTGTTTTCTAATTATCTGACCCTTTCGATTCCTCATTTTCAGATTGAGGAAAGCAGTGGCAGGTTTTCCTGTTATGTTCTTTACCCCCCACCCCACTCATATTCACATTACCAGAAATTCTGCACCACATAAGTCTTTGCTGCATAAAAAAAAAAGAAAAAAACAACATACTTCCAGGTATAGGAAAAGGTGATTTCCTCCCGTCAGTGAACTAGGCAATTGCTAAGCCTGTCATATGATGGAGGGAGTGATATTACTGCCCCCCTATTTAACACAGGGATTCCAGGTTTGGCTGAAGGGAAGGCATTTATACACCATTTATAGGTAATAACACCAGGGGTGGTTGACCCAGGAAATATCGGATTGACTCCCGGGGGATCAGGAAGGAACAAACTCCCCCTTGCACAGGAAATTGGATCATACTTTACTGATTTTTTTTTTGCCTTCCTCTGGATCAATTGTGGGTATAGGGATTGTGTATATGCAGGTTTTCTATTTGTTTGTTTTTTTTCAATTGGTTGAACTAGATTTAGAGCCGGTTCACATTAGCGCGACTTGTCAGCCTGACAAGTCGCGCTCCCTCGCGGTCCATTGACCGCTACAGGACCCGTTCTAATAGGAGCGACACAAGTCGCTCCGACTTAGAAAAAGTACTATTTCGGGGCGACCTCGGAGCGACCTGCATAGACTTCCATTATGTGAAGTCCCTGCAAGTCGCTCCGAAGTCGTGGTGCAATGTAATGCACAAGTCGCCCCCGAAGTAGTAAGGAGTCGTGTTGCGCTAATGTGAACCGGCTCTAAAGTGTTACTAAAGCCTCGTTTAAAAAAAAAAAAAAAAAAATGTAAATAACAAACATGTCTATACTTACCCGCTTTGTGTAATGGTTTTGCATAGAGCAGCCTCAAACCTCTTCTTCTGGGGTCCCCCAGCAGTGCTCCGGGCCCCTCCCCTTTGGCAGATGCCCCACGGAAAGCATCTCACTCCCAAGTCCCACTGCTGCGTCCATTGACAGACAGTGGGACTGGGCCCCGCCCCCCACCCCCATGTCACAGCCAGTGGCGGCTCGTCATATGGGGTGCAGGGGCGCCGCCCCTATCCATGCGTCCGGCCCCCTAATCTACATGCGGACGCATGGAGTTCAATGGGGCTTTTTATTTTTTTTTTTTTAACCATGTGATTAGAGCAGAGCAGTGCACCCCGAGCCCACCCAGTTGTGACATGGATCCTCCTCCTGGCCAATCAGGAAGCAGGTTTTGAGACCCGTTTCCCGATTGGCCGAAAGGAGAAGCCATGCCATTGGGCATGGAGGAGGATAAAGGAGACGCAGAAGACGGGGAAAAGGCCAAAGCTGCCGCCGCCTGCTGCTGCATCCAGGCAAAGTGAGTGGGGGGGGGGGGTCCTGCCTGTCCTCTCCTGTCCTCTCCTCTCCTGTCTCGCTGTGGTTCCGGGGAGGGGGGATGGTGTGCAGCCCGGTGTGGTCCGGGAGGGAGGGGGTATGGTGCGGTCGGTCTGTTGACACCCCCCCCCCACCCCGGGCCCATGGAGCCCCAGCCGTCACTAGCCACAGCTTATGATTGACAGCAGTGGGATTGGGCCCAGCCCCCCACTCCTGTGTCACAGCTTATGACTGACAGCAGTGGGAGCCAATGACGTTTTCCCAGGAGGGACGAATGTGGGGGCACAACCAAAAGAGATAAAGCTACCAATCTTTCCAATGAGAAGGGAGACAGCAGCGGGAGTGAGAGGGAAGAAAAGAGGTGGGGGAGCTGCAGCACAAAAGGTTTTTTACCCTAAAGCATAGACTGCAATAAGATGAAAAACCTTAAAGCGGAGTTCCAGCCATTTTTGTGTTTATAAAAAGTCAGCAGCTACAAAAAGTGTACCTGCTGACTTTTATTAAACACACCCTCACCTGTCCCACGATCCAGCAATGCGGCCGTCCGAACCCTTGGTTCTCTCCCTCTCCCCTGTATTACTAGTGTGGGCACCTGGCTGTGACAGCTTGCTGCTTCGTAAGCCAGGTGCACACTGTGCATGCGGGAGTCACGCTGCGCGTCCTGAATGGCAGGGCAATCGTCTGGGGCCTGTGACGTGTCCCAGAAGACTGCAGGAAGGAGGGGGAGAGATAACTTTGGCTCGAGTCAACTAGGCCGCCTGAGCAGGAGTGGGAGCGGGTACCTGTCAAAACTAGGTACCTGCTCCCCCCCCCCCCCCCAAAAAAAAAAATTACATGTCAGGGGGTCAGGAGTCCTGAAAGCGGAACTTCCACTTTTAGGTGGAACTCCGCTTTAAGGCTTTAGAACCACTTAAACTTTGTAACAAGTTATGTAAGGCACGGGCAGTATAGGATCTATGGTAATGCTGTTGTGCGTTCCTTTGCGATTCATATGCAGTTCTGTGCAGTACAATTTCAGCCCATTCACTCTAAATCGGCTGAAATCGCACCACACCACAAGTACTTTTGCAGTACATTTGGAAACGCACTACATCCGGAACGTTTGGTACTTTTGTACCATGTGACACAGTGCAATCAGGTGCAGGCAAACGCACTGCATTTATGACCTGTGTTTGGGGTGTCGTTAACTTTGCACGTTGCAGATCGCAAATATCAGTGCGATTGGAATGCGGTGCAGGAACCCCGATCGAAAAATGGGTCTCTAGCATTCCTAGCAATATGGACCCTTTAAAATCTCATAAAGGTTTTTATGAAAGCAATCCAAATTTATGAAAGCATTGCAACAGTTTCAATAAAAATTCCGACACGTACAAAATGTATGTAGTTCTTATTCACATCACTTTTACAATGCATCACTATGATTGTGACAACTTGGCCCAAAAAAAAAACGATTTAAAGTGAAAGTAAACATGGAGATAGACTCTAACCTGTTATGGACCGCCCCACGCAAATGTACTGCGGCAGGGCAGCCCTCCTGCATGAAATAACGTACCTGTACATGAATTCTGGCACCTGGTCTGGGGCAGTACAGATTCTGTGAGAGGGGAAGATGGAGATCTTGTGTTCCTGCTAAGCAGAAACACAGATCTTTGTCTTCCCCCCCATTCAAAGCATCTCCCCCACACAGTTAGAAAGCACTCCTAGGAGCAAATTTAACCCTTTGATTTCCCCTGATGTTAATGCCTTCCCAGGCAGTGTCATTAGTACAGTGACAGTGTTTATATTTTAGCACTGATCACTGTATTAGTGTCACTGGTCCCCAAAAAGTGTCAGTTAGGTGTCCGATTTGTCTACGGCAATATCGCAGTCCCGCAATAAGTCGCTGATCGCTGCCATTACTAGTAAAAATAAATAAATAAATAAAGATTCAGTTTGTAGACGCTATAACTTTTGTACAAACCAATCAATATACGCTCATTTTTAAATTTTTTTTTTTTTTTAACCAAAAATATGTAGCAGAATACATACATATTGGCCTAAATTGATGAAGAATTTCGATTTTTTTTCATTTTTTTTATTGGATATGTTTTACAGCAGAAAGTAAAAAATATATTTTTTTTTTTTTTTTTTTTCAAAATGGTCACTCTATTTTTGTTTCTAGTGCAAAAAATAAAAAACGCGTGATCAAATACCACTAAAAGAAAGCTCTATTTGTGGGGAAAAGTAGGACATCAATTTTATTTCAGTACAGTGTTGCACGATCACGCAATTGCCAGTTAGATTAATGCAGTGCCGTATCGCAAAAAAAAACGGCCTCGTCATGAAGGGGGGTAAACCTTCCGGGAGTGAAGTAGTTAGGGAACCACATTTACAAATGGAAACTGGCCAATCCAGCCAAAAAATGGGTTTTCCTTTTTACAGTTCCTTGTCTACAGCTACTAGTCTCCAAGGATACACAGCAACAATTTTACACAAAGACCACCCCTACAATAGACAACAATGTCTATCTATATAGCTGAACCACCCTACCTAACGAAACACGCAGCTCCCAGAAAAAACAACCTGGCTGAATTCTATACATTCCTAGAAACTGTAAAAAAAAAACACGCAAAAACAACATGGAGGAAAGAAAGCAAGATACAGTAATAGGTTGGATTGCGAGCATAATTAGTTCCAGCAGCATGCTTGTAATCCAAAGCACTCATATCAAAGCAAACTTTCCCATAAGAAATAATGGAAACTCAGATAATTTGTTCCACAACCATTTATTGGTATAAATAAAGATATGCTGCTGTCATATCTAAAGTACAGGACTGTACAGTATAAGCCATCCCCTCTGTTAACCACTTGCCGACCAGTCACTGGGACTGTACTGCGGCAAAGTGGCTCGATTCCGTCCAGCGACGTAGACCTACGTCGCTGGACTCCTCCCCTTGTGGGCGGCGCTCGCGCGTGGCCGGAGGCTCGCTCCCGCTGTTTTCAGTCACAGCGGGAGTCAGGCCAGGGGAGGAGCAGCGGCGATCGCCGCCGCTCTTCCCCGATCGTCGGGGGAATCGAGTCTGGAGATCCGCCCGCTTCTGTAAACAGAGCGGGCGGATCTCCTAAGTGACAAACAGTGACAGATTGCAGGGTTCAGCATAGCTGAACATGCGATCTGTCCCTGTGTCACTCAGTCACCTCCCCCCCACACACGTCAGTAAGCACCAGGCATACATTAACCCCTCCCTCTCCAATAAAATTAACCCCTTCCCTGCCAGTGTCATTTTTACAGTAACAGTAGCACTGATTACTGTAGTAATGTCACTGGTACCCCCAAAAGTGTCAAAAATGTCAGTCAAGGGTCCGATCTGTCCGCCGCAATGTCGCGGTCCTGCAAAAAAAAAAAAAACGCAGATCGCCGCCATTACTCGTTAAAAAAAAAAAAAAAAAACACCAAAAATGACAGAAATCTTTCCCTTAGTTAGTAAACGCAATAACTTTTGCGCAAACCAATCAAAATACGCTTATTGTGATTTTTTTTTTACCAAACATAGGTAGCAGAAAACAAATTGGCCAAAAATTTAAAAAAATTTAGATTTTTACATTTTTTTGGGGGGGAATTTCATATAAAAAAATGTGAAAAATATTTTTATTTTTTCAAAATTTTCGCCCTTTTTTTGTTTATAGCGCAAAAAGTAAAAATCGCACAGGTGATCAAATACCACCAAAAGAAAGCTCTGTTTGTGGGAAAAAAAGGACGTAATTTCGTTTGGGTACGGCGTCGCACAACCGCGCAATTGTCAAAGTCGCACAGTGCCGAATCGCAAAAAGTGGCTCAGACGTAAGGCAGCAAAATCCTCCGGTGGTAAAGTGGTTAAATAACATTACATGTCCCTGTGTACTGTATATAAAAGATGTGGATTTCTACTGTATCAGAGCGTCTCCCGGCGCTCACGTGACTCCACGGCTCTCTGCTTCTCTCCTCCCCAGAAGACGTCAGCAGGAGTGGTTGGCCCTGCCCGCCGGGGGGGGGGAGGGAGAGAGACGAGGAATCACGTGAGCACCAGGAGACACTCTGATACAGTAGAAATCCACATCTTTTATTTACAGTACAGGGAGACATAATGTTATATAACAGAGGGGATGGCATGCTTATACTGTACTAAACCACTTTAACATTGTGAGTCTAATACTGCTCGTATATCAAGACAGCGCTCGCATGTCAAGGAAGAAGAAAAAAAAAAAAAAAAAATGTTCTTTGTCTTTCAAAACGCTCATAAACCAGGTTACTCGCAAACCAAGGTATTACTGTACAACCATGAAAGTAAGCGTATACTTTTTTTTTTTTTTCGTTTCAGGAAGGGTTAAACCTGTTACCTTAAGGCCCTTTCACACGGGCTTTCTGATCCTGTCTGCCTGTCAGTTTTTCAGGAGGGCCTGATCGGACCTTGCAGTCTCCCCTATGGAGCAGCGCATTTGTCAGTCGACACATATTCACTGACACCCGCTGCTATCTGATCACAAAATCCAGATGGATGATGGTCCTATTTTCCATCTGTCTGGCAGATCGAATCGAATGAAAATGGACAGGCGGTCCGTTTACGCTTGATTTACCCATAGAGGAGAGCGGGACTCTGTCCATGTCTGCTCTGCACAGCGGAGCGGACAGGATCGGTCATCTGCCTGCTCAGCGGGGATCAGCAGAGCGATCCTAACAACCAATGACATCATCAGTTGATAAGGAGGATGTCGGTCATCCTTGTTTGATTCTTCCTTGCCCCTCTCTGTCAGGTTAAATTTGCTGAGTGATGGAGAAAAACTGAGGAAGAAGAGAAACATTGGACTACTAGTCAGTACCAGCGTGCAATAGTGTATTGGATTTGGAAGAATAAATCACCTCTAACGTTGGGTGTCCTACATGTGTGGATGTTGCATTATGTAAAACTAATAGTTTACATTTTAGAATAGGATGCCTCAAGGCTGTCAATATTTTTAAAGGATGCCTCGACTGAAAAAAGGTTGAGAAACACTTCTCTAGAAGATTACCAGCAAGGAGAAGGTGATCCCGATTCCCTTATACAGATCTTTAGTTATCACAAGAGCAGATGTGTCAAACACAAGGCCCACGGGCCAAATCCGGCCCTCCAGGCCATTTCATGTGGCCCTCGCACCAGGAAAGGGTGGGAGAGAGATGTGAAAGAGAGCCGATTCCTGCACACTGCATAGCACACCCCTAAACCCTGCACTCAGTATGTAACACACTCCTCAGTACTACACTCTGTACACAGCGCACTCCTAAACTCTGTACATAGGGCACCTCTGAACTCTGCACACTATACGTAGTGCATCCCTGAGCTCCGCATATTCAACACTCCTGGTATTTAAAGCCCCTTTAAGATCCTCCCACTGTTAGTGCAATTTGGCCACACCCATAGTTCAATGCGGTTCAGTGGGGGGGCCTGGTTAGGTTCCTGCACCTATTCTCTGAGACAAAAAATATATATAGTCTTACAGATACAACCGGCCCTTTGAGGACAACCATAATGCTTGTGTGGCCCTCAATTAAATTGAGTTTGACACCCCTGCACTAGAAGTATCCCCAGAGGAAGGAAGACGGTCCCAATTCCTCTATATCCGGAGTAAGCAACCATAAAGAGGTGAGGACCTACCTCAACAACATGTAATAAGTCAAAGATCACCGGGTACGGTGTTGGCCAGTGCCGCCTTCTCACACCTGAATTCAAACCTCTGATTGCTGTACTACCATGTCGCAATCTCGTGCATTGCACGGCAATCAAGGGTTTAAATTAGGTGGTGAGGAGGCAATATATCACCTGCTCATCACCTGTCAACACACAGTCAGATCGCTTTTCAGAGGAGCAGCAGTGCTGCTGCATTTGTGAATAAGCCCTTATTGCATTCGGCAGCGGTACCCTTAGGGCTCAGTCACATGTAAAGTTGGGGGGTGGTAAAACAGGAGGATATAACAGATATCTTTGGCTAAGTGCAGAAAACCTGCAACACCATATTGCACCTGCGGTGTGGGTAAACCATGACACATCAGTGTGAAAGCAGCCGTATACTATATGCCCAGTGTATTGCTTCACACTGACCTGAAGATCTCTTCTTTCCTGCTGATGGAACCACACTGGAGACCGCTAGCAGGGATAAGAGGTGGAGTGCAGTTGGTATCACTCCGCATGGGACAGGAGCCGGCACTACAGAGGAGGCATCGGCTTATGCGGCTCTTTCTCCCTACTACACCTCCAACTTTACAAGTAGTCCCTCTGCATTGCACTCTGATGTTCCGGGGATGGCGGGTCAGCAAGCCCAGACCGCCATCTACCAGTCACCTGTCCGCCATCTACAGGTTGCTGACCATCCCCTCTATATTGATCTTTAGTTATCAGTAGAGGATTACCAGCAGGAGGAAGGTGGTCCTGATTCCCATATATAGATATTTTGCTATTTCTATAGGGATCCCCTTAAAGTAGAATACAGCAAGGGAGGGTTATAAACCCGGTCAGATTTTTTTTTTTTCGCCATCTGGGTCCCATTGCAGAGATTTCCCTTCACTTCCCGTCCCATAACCAAACAGGAAGTGAGAGGAAATCACTGCAAATTAGGGGAATTCCTTGGGGACTCCCAAGTCACCAGAAGTAGAGTCCTCATTGAAAGATTTCCCCTCTATTATCTTTCCAGTCATTGCTTGTAACCATTGGCTACCAGGGCTGATCGCTGTACAGGCTGCCATACACACTGGCCAAATGCTGGCCGGTTTCTGTAATACCGGCCGATATTTGGACCATATATAACACCCCACTGTCCTAGCGACTCTTCGCCCTTCAGTGGGATATTTGTACCATGAGCCCCGGGCTGTTCTTATATCCTTAGGTCCCTACCACCAGTTTAATGGATAAAGCATAAAGCTCATCTTAAAGCGGAACTTCAACCCTAAGTTCTGCTTCTCTGCCTCCTTCCCCCTCCTCTTTAACTTCTAGAGCCGGTTCACACTAATCCGACTCAAAGTCGCCCGGACTTTGGGCGACTTTGAAGTCACCCGTGCAGCGCAACTTCATTGCGGCTTGCAAACGACTTCTCATAATAGAAGTCAATGCAAGTCGCTCCGACTTCGCCCATAAATAGTGCAGGAACCTTTTTCTAAGTCGGAGCAACTTGAGTCGCTCTGATTATAACGGTTCCATTGCACAGCATTGGGAGCTACTTGTCAGGCAACCAAGTCGCCTGACAAGTCAGAGTAGTGTGAACCGACTCTCAGGGTCCTTTCACACAAGCGGTGCCCCCGGCAGACTTTGTTTTGCTCAGTGGGGATCGATCCGTTGATCACCGCTGAGCAGGCGGATGACAGCTCGGTCTCCACTTACTTTGCAGAGACAGAGTTGTCAGATCCCCGCTCTCCTCTATGGGAGATCGGATGAGAACTGACCGCCTGTCCGTTTTTCATTCGATCCAATCCTCCAGAGGGATGGAAAATAGGGTTTCCATCCATCCAGATTTCATGGACAGGATCAGATCGGATAGCAAGGGGTGTCACCTCTGACATCCGCTGCTCCATTCAGGTACATGGAGCATCCAAACAGGTCCACCTGAAAAACTGACAGGACCTCATCAGAAAGACTGCATGAAAGGGTCCTTAGGCACGTTTTATGGGGGGGGGGCCCGGGTGAGGACAGCAGTTAATCCCCGGACAGGTAAGTTTCCTTTTATTAACCACTTGCCGACTGCCTAACGCCGATCTACGTCGGCAGTCAGCCCCTCACAGGCAAAGTGACGTAGGGCTACGTCACTAGCGTGTGAGGGTCTAGGGAGCGAGCGCGCGCCCCCGGAGGCGCGCTCCCGCGTGGTCACGGACCCACCCGCGCGTGTGACCAGCGGACCCGATGTCTGCCGGTCACTCGGCGATCGGCGGGGGAGAGGGAGAATGTCAGGCAGCTTGTGTAAACAAGCCACCTGTCATTCTCCTCGCTGTAAAGACACTGATCAAACGGATCTAGTATGTAGATCCGTTGATCAGTGTCCTTACAGCTCAAGCCACAGCCAATCACAGTAGAAAGCACGCCCCTAGGGATACACACAGCCCCTCCCTCCCAAATAAAGTTAACCCCTTCACAACCAGTGTATTTTTACAGTAACAGTGCATATGTATAGCACTGATTACTGTAGAAATGTCACTGGTAACCCCAAAAGTGTCACAAATGTCAGTCAAGGGTCCGATCTGTCCGCCCCAATGTCGCAGTACCGCAAAAAAAAAAAAAAAAAATCGCAGATCGCCGCCATTACGCGTTAAAAAAAAAACAACAAAAATGACAAAAATCTTTCCCTTTGTTAGTAAACGCGATAACTTTTGCGCAAACCAATCAAAATACGCTTTTTGCAATTTTTTTTACCAAACATATGTAGCATAAAACAAATTGGCCGAAAATTTTAAAAAATTTTGATTTTTACTTTTTTTTGGGGGGAATTTCATATAAAAAAATGTGAAAAATATTGTTATTTTTGCAAAATTGACGCTGTTTTTTTGTTTATAGCGTGTGATCAAAAAATCGCACAGGTGATCAAATACCACCAAAAGAAAGCTCTGTTTGTGGGAAAAAAAGGACGTCAAATTCGTTTAGGTACAGCGTCGCACGACCGCGCAATTGTCCGTTAAAGTCACGCAGTGCCGAATCACAAAATACCCCCTGGTCAGGAAGGGGGTAAAATCTTCCGGGGCTTAAGTGGTTAAAAGTCAGCAGCTACAGTATTTGTTTCTAATGACTTTTAATTTTTGAGGAGAGCTGTAGAATATCTCTAAGCTGGCCATACATGGAGTGAATTTGGGCTAGTTCCTGAAGAATCAGCCAAAATGTTCTTTATGGGTGGCCAAAATTCACTCAATGGGTGAATCTGTTGGCCACCTCCTGCCAAACATCGCTCAAATAAAAAGTTCAATGAAGCCGGGCCTAAAACTGTGTTAACCAATCCAATTAAATGCAGCCATTGTTTGGGTATTCTGGCAGGTTCCGGCTGTCACAGTACTATATCGTAACGGACTTGAAATAGAGACCACACTGGACTGATTAAGGGCCAGTTCACACCACATGCAATCCAGTGTGGTCTTTTTTTCTGCATCAAAAACACATGGAAAGTAAAGCCTCGTAAACACGCAACGATTGTTGGCCAACCGATCGTCCGTCTTTTGTCCAGTGTTGTTGTGTTGGTTGAAATGTGCTCTAGACTGCACACAAATTTTATCGGCCAACAAAAACCAACTTCAGAAGTGATGTCATGTTCTGGTTTACTTTCCGTGTGTTTTTTCTTCTCTGAGCATGCCCAGTCTTGCTCATCTGATTTTTGTCTGCCGAAATCTGTACTGACTGACGAACAATCGGCCGTTCTGTTGACGGCCAACAAAAATTTTATAGCCTGCAGACCAGATTTGTTTCGGCCGAAAAGTCGCAGTCGGTTGTCGGAAGCATCATACTAACAAGCTGACAATCGGCCGATCGGATGTTGGCCGAAAATTCACAGCCAACAATCGTTGCGTGTACAAGGCTTAAAGCCCCGTACACACGTACCGATTGTCGGCCGTAAATATTCGGCCCACGACCGATCGGCCGATTGTAGGCTTGTTAGTATGATGCTTCCGACAGCCGACAGCGCATTTTCGGCCGAACAGAATCTGTCGTGCAGGCATTAAAATTTTTGTTGGCCAACACCAGAACGGCCGATTGTTCGCCAGTCAGTACAGATTTTGGCCGACAGACAGCAGATTTGCAAGACTGGGCATGCTCAGAAAAGAAAAAAGACAAGGAAAGTAAACCAGAACAGGACATCACTTCTGCAGTCGGCTGTTGTTGGCCGACAAAATTCGTGTGCAGTCTTTTGCAGTTTTCAACAGACATGACATCCCTGGACAAAAGACGGCCGATCGGTCGGCCGACGATCGGTACGTGTGTACGGGGCTTTAGTTATATGGCTGTGGATGGCATAGTTCACACAAGTGCTTGCAGTTCCAGAAAAAAAGTAGAACATGCTGCATTTTTCCTGCACTAGACTGTACTGGAACGCTGTACAATGCATCTCAACGTACCAGAATGCACCTAAACACACCGGAACCTTATTTGAGGTTAAGAAAAAAGAAGGGAAAATGCACTGGACTGCATCAAAAATGCACCAAAAACTCATCAAAAACGCACCGAAACGCATCAAAAACATGCAGGCAGAAAAGCAACTGGGAAGCATCCGGACTCCTCCATTTCTATGGTGTGAACTGGTCCTTAGTAATTCTTAAGTCAGCATTAGGTGGTTACACGGATGAGTGGCGGTCTTGGACTCCCTTTGGAGGTATGGGCTGCTACCTTACTGGTACAACTGTGATTTCACTTCAATGGGGAAGATATTTGGGATGGGGAGAGAGGAGCACCCGGTATCAGAGTGATGGAAGGATTACAATCTTTTATTGAAAATAATGAGAGTACAGATCAAGCCAACGCATTTCGGGGGACGAGCCTCCCCCCTTTGGGCTGTTGGCACGTGTAAATGGAGAAGGATAGGCTCAGTGGCGGTCTCTTGTAAGAGAAAAAGTTGGCTAGAGTTTCCTTTAACTTGCAGGGATTTCCTGTCACTTCCTGTTGGGCTATGGGACAGGAAGTGAAGGAAAAATCTTCCCAAAGAGGCACAAATGGCAAAAAGAACCTGACAGTGGTTATAACCCTCTCTTACGCTATCCAAAATAGAAAATGTTTTACTTATAGTTCTACTTTTAACAGAAGGACTAATGTAAACAGCCCAATTATTATGTATCCAATCAGGCAGGCACTGCATAGTGCTAGTAGATCTCTATAACAATCAGATTGTATAGTGTATGGCCAGATTTAGAAATAATAAAAATAGATGTGACTGTAGTTGGGCTTTAAAAAGAACTAACGGCAAAGTCTTGTTTTTATTTTGGATAGAGTCAGGGAGGGTTAAAGCCACTTTTTTTTAACCTTCTGTGTTTCATTGGGGAGAATTCCATTCACTTCCTGCCCCATAACCACCACAAGATAGTGAAGGAATCCTTGGTTGTCACCATTGGAAGATTTCCCCTCTGTTACTGTTTTGGATTGGCTTTCACTGTCAGTGATAACTGTCACCAGGACCCAAACAGGAACACAGACATCAAAGACAACTGATAGCTGTTCTAATCCCTCCCCACTCCATGCAAGACTAACAATAAAAGGATAACAAATCATCCCCCAAACAGAGGGAACCCCCCCCCCTCCACCCACACACACAGAGGGACCCCATACCTGGCCAGGTGCTGAGTTTCTCCCCCCAGCCTCCTCTCCAGCTCCTCCCAGGCGGGGGGCGGCTCAGTGGATGGGAAAGCCGATAGATTGAGAGCTTCGGATACCTCCTCAAAGCGGGCAGCGAAGTCCTGGAAGTCGATGATCCCGTCCTGATCCACATCCAGCCTGCGGAACAGAGGCCGGACCAGACTGGGCTGCACCCCCAGATCCGTGCACACCGTCGCAAAGTCCTCCAACTCCACCAACCCGGAGCCATTCACATCGCAGGCGGCGAACAGGCTCCGGAGGTGCGAGAGATTGGGTGCTGAGCCCATCACCTCCGGGGGGGGGGTGGCAGAGTCCTCCTAGGTGATCAACATGGGTAAAACCGTCCAGAGACACCGGATCAGGAGAGGGAGAGCACTGCTACTATGTATCAATGTAAAAAGCAACACTTCTCTATGTATACAATGTATCAATGCGGAGATTGGCACTTCCTTTATGTATACATGTGCAGATGCTCTATGTATCAATGTGAAGATCCTCTATGTATACAATGTATCAATGTAAAGATCAACACTTCCTTTATGTATACTATATATCAATGAGAAGATCCTCTATGTATGCTGTGTATTAATGTGAGGATCAGCACTGCTACTATTTACAATGTATAGGTATGTAGATCTGTTCTTCCTCTGTGTATACAATGTATCAGTTTATAGATCTGTTCTTCCTCTGTGTATACAATGTATCAGTATGTAGATGAGCTCTTCCTCTGTGTATACAATGTATCAGTATGTAGATGAGCTCTTCCTCTGTGTATACAATGTACCAGTATGTAGATGAGCTCTTCCTCTGTGTATACAATGTATCAGTATATAGATGAGCTCTTCCTCTGAGTATACAATGTATCAGTATGTAGATGAGCTCTTCCTCTGTGTATACAATGTATCAGTATATAGATGAGCTCTTCCTCTGAGTATACAATGTATCAGTATGTAGATGAGCTCTTCCTCTGTGTATACAATGTACCAGTATGTAGATGAGCTCTTCCTCTGAGTATACAATGTATCAGTATGTAGATGAGCTCTTCCTCTGTGTATACAATGTATTAGTATGTAGATGAGCTCTTCCTCTGTGTATACAATGTACCAGTATGTAGATGAGCTCTTCCTCTGAGTATACAATGTATCAGTATATAGATGAGCTCTTCCTCTGAGTATACAATGTATCAGTATATAGATGAGCTCTTCCTCTGAGTATACAGACAGAACGTTATATGTAGAGGAGTGTCACTCCCGTCAGCTGGTGATCCCAGAAATTGTAGAAGTCCCCCCTGCCTCCAGTGCAGCCATAGTCGGTGTGCTGTCAGTGTCTCTCCCAGGTAGAAGTCCCCAGTGTCCGCTCCATGATGAGATTAGGAAGTCCGATCTCCTGTATGTGTCTGCTCCAGCCTTCCGCCAAACTTTCCCATACACCTTCCCTGCAGCTCCGCCCCCACACACCTCTGTGTCCCGAGGCTCCGCACAGTGCCCGCCCCATTCTCCACCCCCACACACCTCTGTGTCCCGAGGCTCCGCACAGTGCCCGCCCATTCTCCACCCCCACACACATCTGTGTCCTCCTTTAGTACAGTTCCCGCCTCCTACTCCACCCCTACGTCTCCCGCACCGCTCAGTGCCCGCCCCCTGCTTCACCCTTACACACCTCTGTGTCATGTTCTTACACCCCTACTCCACTGTACGTCGCGAGCGCCACTCAATGCCCGCCCACTGCTCCACCCCTAAGTTCCAGGCTCTCTGTGTCCGCCCTGGGCCCCGATCAGTGCCCACCCCTTGCTCCACCCCCCACACCTCTGTGTCCCCAGGCTGCGCTCAGGGCCCGCCCTTTGCTCCACCCCCCACACCTCTGTGTCTCTAAGCTCCGCTCAGGTCCCGCCCTTTGCTCCACCCAGTGTACAGCCTGCACATATTTCTCCGGCCACAGGCTCAGGTCAGTAGAAGTGACAGTGCTGGTGTGACCACATATTTTCTAGCACGCCTCGCCCTCTACACAGGTAGATCACACTCTACAGGTATGCCGGAGATCGCAGCATTAACCCTTCCCAGGGAGACACCTCCTGTCCTCAGCAAAGACATTCTTGTTGTGTCACTTTATCATTTAACCTCTTGCTGACCAGGCCTTTTCTGGAACTTTTTGTTTAAAAGTTTAAATCATTTTTTTTTGCTAGAAAATTACTTAGAACCCCCAAACATTATATATATATATATATATATATATATATATATATATATATTTTTTTTTTTTTTTTTTTCAGCAGAGACCCCAGAGAATAAACTAGCAATCATTACAAAATTTTATGTCACACTGTATTTGCGCAGCGGTGTTTTAAACCAAAAAAATAAAATTTTCTGAATTTTATGCAAAAAAACACCATAGATAACCCAGTTTTTTTTTTAATATAAAAGATAATGTTACACCGAGTAAAAAGATACCTAACATCTCACACTTTAAAATTGCGCACGCTCAAGCAAGGCCCGAAGCGAAAAAAAAAAAATAGCGTAGGGCAGACATGACCAGGTGAAGAGGGGAGACAGGGTAGGTAGGAGTTAAATAAATTATGTTTTGTTTTGGGGGGCTCAGGGATTGGTGGAGGCATGCTTGGGTGGGGTTTTATGGTACAGTTAGGAGGGGTGGTCTCTAATTTGGCGGTCAGATGAGATCAACGGACGAAAGAAGAAACTTGTTGGGTTCCTTCTTAGGAACCACTCCCAATGGGGAAACCACCAAATCCGGCAGGGGCAAAGCAGGGAACGGGCCCGCCATGCGACCGAGCGCCACCTCCTTGTGCAACTTTTCTGACACCACCAACGTGTGTCGCAAAGCCAAACGCAAATTTTTTGCCAATGGCGGCACGGAGGTAGGGTCATACCGGAAGTGCATCGTTTCTCCCGGCTGGACAGGCAGCCGGATATTTTGGTGCTGCATGCTGGGGGCAATGATTTGGGAATCAGGTCCACGTGGGCCTTGATTAGGGACATCAAATTCATAGGTGTGCGCAGCCTATTGCATTAGGGTGTGCACCCCAAAGTTTAAATACACATGCATGTGTTTGCCTACATGTACATGGCCCCGGTACATTACTCTCCCTGCTGGCAAAGTGAAATAGAAGTGTGTGGCACTTCTCTTATGGCAGAGCAGGTCCGAGGGAGATCTTTCCCATCTCCTCACTGGCAAACAGAGCGATAATGCTAATGTGCCCTAGGTGATAAGGGTGTGCCCAGGCACACCCTGTGCGCACGCCTATGATCAAATTTGATTTCCTTCGGCTACGCACGGCTTTTCCGGAGCTGCTCATTGTTTGGTCCGATATGGTGGGTCGCACTTCGTGGCGGATGGCCAGGTCGGTTGAGCGGCTCAATAAAGCTCGGATTAAGTTGAATAAGGAAGTGGGGCGATTTGTTTGTCGGAATGGGGGGTTTGTGGTTCACCACTTGGAGTTGGAGGTGGATACCTGGCGGTATCTGCGGGTTGACGGCGTTCACCTCAATGCGGTGGGGACAGATTTGTGGTCCCTAGGGTTGCAGGATGGGATCCAGCGAGCCTTGAGGGTTTGGAGTGGCACTCAAGGGTAAGGTTTTACCCTTGGGTGCTGGTGGCGTTTTTGTTAGTCTTTGCTGGCGGGGGAGGTGAACAGTTTAGAATAAGGGTATGGCTGGGACTCATCGTTGGTATGTGTCCCTATGGTGCATTCCACTTAATGTCAGTTTAAATGGAATTTAAAATGGTGGCACTGCGGGGAGTGGGTTGTCTCCGAGCCGGTGCCGCGGCTGGAGGCCTATCAGGGTATAGGTCCCGCAGTGCAGGATTTGGAATTTTTGGGGGGTGCCTCAAAGACCAAATTCCTGTTTTAAGGAATGTTTTTTCTCCTTTATGTTAATTTAAGTTTTAAATGGTTAATAAAAGGGCTGCTATGGCCAATTTACTCCACTTACGGTGTGGTCTCATTCATTGAGGTAAATGGGAAAGTTGGCATGGAGTGGGGGTGGAGTTTGGCTGTTTAAGCAGTGTACCAGGTTGGGGACATCTATTCTACATTGGTCATGGAATGGAGACAAACTTCGGTACTTTTAAAATCTTCATAGGCAACAATTTAAACATTTTTACAGGTTACCAATTTAGAGTTACAGAGGAGGTCTTATGCTAGAATTATTGCTCTCGCTCTGACATTCGTGAGGATACCTCACATGTGTGTTTTGAACACCGTTTACATATGTTTGCGCGACTTACACATGCGTTCGTTTCTGCGCACGCACACAGAGGGATGGGGCTCTTTAAAAATAATGTTTTTCTTATTTATTTTACTTTTTGTTTTTACACTGTCTTTTATTTATTTATTTATTTATTTTGTAATCACTTTCAGACTCCATTCACACTGCCACAACTTGTGAGGCGACTTGTGTGCCCTCAAGTTGCCCCAAGTCGCTTGACATAACAAAAGCAATGTTAATCAATGAGTGCCGTCTTAATTGGCACTACTGAAGTCGCTCCAACTTCAGAAAAGGGTCCTGTACTACTTTGAGGCGACTTGTATCCGACTTGTCCCATAGACTTCAATGGGAGTCGCCTCCTTATCTTATTTGAAGCGACTTGTGATCCGACTTTCCATTAAAATGGCCCTGAACCAGAAAAGAAGATAATTTTTCTTAGAATTTTTAGTAGCACAGGGATGGGGCTCCGCTCCTTTCACACCTGGGCGTTTTTGTTGTAGGCGTTTATTGGGCATTTTTTGGGCGTCTTTGGAGGCAGCCATAACATCTGAACTTCTGTATAGGGGTATATATACACACACACATATATGTATATATACACATACACACATACAGGTGTGATAGGAGCGGAACCCCATCCCTGCGCTAATGAAATTATTTGCAGGGATGTGGCTCAGCTCCTATCACACCTATATGTGTGTATGTGTATATATATATATATATATATATATATATATATATATATATATATATATATATATATATATATATATATATATACAGTATATATATATATATATATATATATATGTGTGTGTATATATACCCCTTTACAGAAGTTCAGATGTCATGCCTGCCTCCAAAGACGCCCAAAAAATACCCGATAAACGCCTGCAACAAAAACGCCCAGGTGGAGCGGAGCCCCATCCCTGCGCTACAAAAAATTCTAAGAAAAATTATATATTTTTTCTGGTTCTGGACATGCTACAGAGATGAAACTTCACAGGTACACTTTTTAGACCCCCCAGACACTAAATCCAAAGAAATCTCATTTTTTTTTTTCAATAATTTTTCATTTTTAATAATTGGCTCTCTATCAAAAACGAGAATTTTTAAGAACTTTTTTTTTGTGTGATTGAGCATGACCCAGAACCATCATATTCTGATTGGCCAAATACAAAGTCGTCTATCATACAAGTCGCGCTGAATTCGCGCTAACAAGTCGCCCCTTATGAGGCGACTTTCTGGTCGCGGCAGTGTGAATGCGGTCTCAGTCCTATTATAAAGAATGTAAACATCCCTTGAAATAGAAATAAGGATGACAGGTCGTCTTTATTGAGAGATCTGGGGTCTAATTTTTTTTTTTTACTTTCTATTTTAATAAAAAAAAAAATAATAATATTTACTGGGAACCCATAGTGACATCATGACATTGCTCCAGTCCTCCAAGGGCATAGAGATGAGTGGCGGGCCATCTTGGCCTCACTCTTCTCCACACCCAGCAACCACCAGTGTTGAATCACTCTCGGGCATCACCGATCGGTCAGGTGAGCCCAGGAACTGCTGGTGGGTGGGGACCACTTTTGTCTGAAAGAGAATCACATATAGTATAAAAAAGTACCGGGGTTTTGGCAGCTATCAGCTACAATAAACCTGGTATTTAACATCAAACAAATGACATATTTTTACTATAGGCCAGTCTACGATATTAACTATATTACTTGCTTTCCTGGTCAATTTTAAAATTTTTCACATATAATGGTAAAATCAGCATTTTATGCTAAAAGATTACTTAGAACCCCCAAACTATGGTATACAGTGTAGTGATTGACCGATATTGGTTTTTCATTGCCGATACCGATGTTTTGGCCAATGCATATCGGTATCGGCCGATATGCACCGATATTTTCGTACATTTAAAAACATTTTTTTTTTCTTGACAGGTACACTTGTGGAGGCATCTGGGGGGTCTAAAAGACCCCAAACCCCTCCTCTGCACTTAAAAGCATTCAGAACGCCAAGTTTGGCTGCTTTGAATGCTGTCATTTTTTTTAACCACTTCCCGCCCGCCCTATTACAAAATGACGGCGGGAATGTGGTTGTGTTATCCTAACCGGACGTCATATGACGGCGGCAGGATAACACAGCTCTGGGCGCCCCCCGGGGGCGCGCAGAGCGGCGATCGGTGATGCAAGGTGTCAGTCTGACACCCTGCATCTCCGATCTCGGTAAAGAGCCTCTGACGGAGGCTCTTTACCATGTGACCAGCCGTGTCCAATCACGGCTGGTCACATAGTAAATAGGAACAGCCGTTGATCGGCTTTCCTTAGTTCGTGCCTGACAGGCACGAGCAAAGGAGCGCCGATCGGCGGCTCCCCTGACAGGGGGGGGGGGGTCGGCACTGGTAATCAGATCATTGATTACCAGTGCAGACCCTCGGGGGGGGGGGATGCCACTAGATCCACCAGGGATGCCCACTATGACCCCAGGGATGCCCACTATGACCCCAGGGATGCCCACTATGACCCCAGGGATGCCCACTATGGCCACCAGGGATGGCAATCAGGGCTCAGGGAGCCCCCCATTGCCCTCCCCATCAGTGATGCCCACCAGTGTCCTCCCTATCAGTGCTGCCCACAAGTGCCCATCATTGCCATCCTTTAGTGTCGCCCACCAGTGCCCATTATTGCCCACCAGTGCCGCCTATCAGTGCCCATTAGTGCCCATCAGTGCCGCCCATCAGTGCCCACCAGTGCCACCTATCAGTGCCCATTAGTGCCCGTCAGTGCCACCTATCAGTGCCCATCAATGCCGCCTATCAGTGCCCAGCAGTGCCGCCTACCCGTGCCCACCAATGCTGCATATCTGTGCTACCTATCAGTGCCACATATCAGTGCCACATATAAGTGCCGCCTATCAGTGCCGCCTATCAGTGCCACCCCATCAGTGCCTCCTCATCAGTGCCTGTCAGTGCAGTCTCATCAGTGCTCATCAGTGCAGGAAAAATTATTTATTTACAAAATTGTATAACATAAACAAAAAAACTTTTTTTTTTTTCAAACTTTTCGGTCTTTTTTTATTTGTTTAGCAAAAAGTAAAAATCGCACGGGTGATCAAATACCACCAAAAGAAAGCTCTATTTGTGGGGGGAAAATGACATAAATTTGGTGTAGGTACAGTGTTGCATGACCGCGCAATTGTCATTCAAATTGCAACAGCGCTAAAAGGGGAAAATTGGCCTGGGCAGGAAGGGAGGGAAGTGCCCTGTATTAAAGTGGTTAATCTGGCGCCAGTACCCGGAAGGGATGTCATGACATCACTTCCGGGTTTTTGCATTGAGACCCGATCAGAGCCAAATGCAGCTTTGATGGGGTCTTCGGCGGCTGTGCAGGATGGTTGCCCGGCTCTCCCAGTGGCACGGGAGACCCGGGCAAGCCGCGGTAGGCGGCGGGAGGGTGGGACGTACCCTCCCGCTTCTTGTAATGACAGCCGGGCTTCTCAGCCGCATCGGTTGTCATTACAAGACAGCCGACCGTCGGCTATGGACGCCGGTATCGGGGTGATGCCTCTAGCTGCAGGCATCACTCCGGTACAGCACTTTCCCGCAATATCGGCAATATCGGTAACCTCCGGGGGGCCGATTCTGATATATATTGGGGAAAGTGCATATTGACCCTCGATATATCGGCTTTGCCGATAATCGGTCGATCCCTAATACAGTGAATATAAAAAGTCTACACACTGCTGCTAAAATGTCAGGTTTTCCGCCTTTAATGTGACCTGTAAACTGTACAACTCAGTTGAACAACAAACTGAAATCTTTTAAGTGGAGGGAAGTAAAAATAAAAAAATTAAATAATATGGTTGCATAAATTTACACACCCTTAAACTAATACTTTGTTGAATCACCTTTTGATTGTATTACAGCACTCAGTCTTTTTGGTTATGAGTCTATCAGCATGGCACATCTTGACTTTTTAATATTTGCCCACTCTTCTTTGAGCTCCTGTGCACAGCCCTCTTCAGATCACCCCACAGATTTTCAATCGGATTCAGGTCTGGGCTCTGTCTGGGCCATTCCAAATCTTTTATCTTCTTCTGGGGAAGCCATTCCTTTGTTGATTTGGATGTATGCTTTGGGTCGTTGTCATAATGAAAGATAAAGTTCCTCTTCTTGTTCAGCTTTCTAGCAAAAGACTGAAGGTTTTGTGCCAATATTGACTGTATTTGGAACTGTTCATAATTCCCTCTACCTTACTAAGGCCCCTCTTCTAGCTGAAGAAAAACAGCCCCAAAGCATGATGCTGCCACCACCATGCTTCACTGTGGGTATGGTGTTCTTTTGGTGATGTGCAGTGTTGTTTTTGCGCCAAACATATCTTTTGAAATTATGGCCAAAAAGTCCAACCTTTGTTTCATCAGACCATAACACATTTTCCCACATGCTTTTGGGAGACTTCAGATGTGCTTTTGCAAAATTTAGTCGGGCTTGGATGTTTTTCTTCGTAAGAAAAGGATTCCATCTTGCCACTCTACCCCAAAATAGCCCAGACATATGAAGAATACGGAGATGATTGTCACATGTACCACACAGCCAATACTTGCCAGATATTCCTGCAGCTCCTTCAATGTTGCTGTAGGCCTCTTGGCAGCCCCCCTGACCAGTTTTCTTCTTGTCTTTTCATCAACTTTGGAGGGGCTTCCAGTTCTTGGTAATGTCACTGTTGTGTCATATTTTCTCCACTTGATGATGATTCTTCACTGTGTTCCATGGTATATCTAATGCCTTGGACATTCAATTGTACCCTTCTCCTGATTGGTACAGTTTAACAATGAGATTCATCTGATGCTTTGGAAGCTCTCTGCGGACCACGGCTTTTGCTGTAGGATGCAACTAAGAAAATGTCAGGAAAGACCTACTAGAACAGCTGAACTTTATATGGGGTCAATCAGAGGCACTTTAAATGATGGCAGGTGTGTTCACTGGTCAGACTCCTAATTAATAAGAGTTTGAATGTGATTGCTTAATTCTGAACATAGCTACATCCCTAGTTATAAGAGGGTGTGCACACTTATGCAACCACCTTATTTTAGTTTTTCATTTTTACTTCCCCCCTAAAAGATTTCAAATTGTTTTTCAACTGAGTTGTACAGTTTATAGGTCACAATAAAGGTGGAAAAAGTTCTGAAATGATTTATCTTTGTCTCATTTTTTTACATCACAGAAACCTGACACGGGTGTGTAGAGATTTTTTATATCCATTGTAGTTTCTGAAAACAGAGGCCCTGGAGAATAAAATGATGGCAGTTGCAAATTTTTAGGTCAGATGATATTTGTGCAGTCGTTTATCAAACACAGTGTTTCAGGAAAAAATACACTTAAATTAATTTTATCACACGCAAACATAATAGAAAAAATGATGTTGCATAGCGTGCACCTGTAATTTTGCAATGGTGCCCAAAAATCTCCATAGGCGACACCTTAAAAGCTTTTACTACTCATTCATTTAGAGTTACTTTGAGCTCTGGTGCTAGCAGGGCCAGATTAACGTAGGGGCTATTGGAGCTGCAGCTCCAGGCCCCTACCTTAATATAGGCCCCGGGTTGGCCATATTCACTGTTACCGCTCTTCTGTCACTTGTAAACACAGAAGTCTGGCTTTTATGCTCGCTTCCCCAGGCAGCTCCCTCAGAACCTCCCCACACAGCACGAAGGCCGGACAAGGAGGGACAGTTGCTGATGCATGGATGTGTTTATGGGCTTCAGAGACAGCATCCCATGTTGAATTAGGCATGCATGGCAGCACCCTTCCTCCTCTGGGTGCATGCCAAGGCACGGCCCTTAGGGCCCTTCAAAATCCTCAGCACCAAGCCCATGATGCTATTAATCCGGCCCTGGGTGCTAGAATTATTGCTCCCACTTCAACATTGGTGGTGATACCTCACATGTGTGGTGTGATCACAGTTTACAAACATATGCGCGCCCTATTCATGCGGTTGCATTTGTCAGAAATGGGGGTTACATATAATTTATTATTATAATTGTATTTTTTTTAATGTTTTTATTATTTTTTTTACTTTAGTGCTATTACAAGGGGCTAACAAACCCTTATATGATAGCTTTTGGCAGGTGACAGGTTCTATTTATGGATACATCAGGGGTCTATAAGATCCTCAGTGTTTTCCCTGCCCTCCAATGCAGCTAATCAACAAGACAATAGAAGGCTTTTCACCTTGATGCAGAGGGTGCACAAAAAAAAAGCGCACATGGCACCATCATTGTGAAAGAGGAGACGCAGACTAAGGGCTCGTTCACATTGGATATGGTGACCTACATTTTTCCTGCACTGGACTTATGCAGGTCACTGCTAGGGCACATAAACAACAATTCTCCTCTATGTGCCCTGTTCACATCACAATGCTTGTATGATGTGCAGCTTAATGCAGAAAAATGAATGCATGTCTGATTTTTTCCACAGCACACTGTACGGCATCCAGGGTTGCTGATAGGGGGGACCACCTGTCCTCTTGTAGGGGACCCGAGCACATAGGGGGCCCACATAGGGAGGGGGGCTAGTGATGGACGACAATTGTACAACTCTTCTTCCAGCAGCTGAAAGCTGGTCTCTACCCCTCTCCCTGCTGTCAGCTTTTATTTGCTGAGAAAGAGACAGTCATTCCTCACTAATCCTCCTCCCTGTGCAGCCCCCCCTCCCAGCGCTGGCTTTAATGTCAGCTCTGCTTTTAACCAATTCCATGCAGTGCCGTTACACCCCCTTTCTGCCCAGACCAATTTTCAGCTTTCAGCGCTCTCACATTTTGAATGATAATTACTCAGTCATGCAACGCTGTACCCGATCAAATTTTTTTTATCATTTTTTTTTCACACAAATAGAGCTTTCTTTTAGTAGTATTTAATCACCATTGGATTTTTTATTTTTTTGCGAAATAAGTGAAAAAAGAGTGAAAATTTGGAAAAAAAAACATTTTGTTTTAGTTTCTATTATAAAATTTTGCAAATAAGTAATTTTTTTTCATAAATTTGGGCCAAAATTTATACTTCTATATATCTTTGGTAAAAATAACCCAAATTAGTGGTTATTATTTAGTCTGTGTTAAAGTTATAGAGTCTACAAGCCATGGTGCCAATCATTGAAAATTGATCACACCTGATGTACCGACAGCCTCATCTCATTTCTTGAGGCCCTGAAATGTCAGGACAGTACAAATACCCCCCACATGACCCCTTTTTGGAAAGTAGACATTCCAGGGTATTTAGTAAGAGGCATGGTGAGTTTTTTGAAGTTGTAATTTTTTCCCCACAATTCTTGGGAAAATGAAGAAATAATTTTTTTTTTTTACACAAAATTGTCATAATAACAAGTTATTTCTCACACATTCTATAGGCATACTTGTAATTACACCCCAAAATAAATTCTGCTACTCCTCCTGAGTATGGCGATACCACATGTGTGAAACTTTTACACAGCCTGGCCACATACAGAGGCCCAACATGCAAGTAGCACCGTCAGCTGTTCTAGGAGCATAAATTACACATATAATTTCCTAACGACCTATCACACTTTTGAAGGCCCTGGAGCACCAGGACAATGGAATTACCCACAAAATGACCCCATTTTGGAAAGAAAATACCCCAACATATATTCTATGAGGCATAATGAGTTTTTTGAACATGTCATCTTTTCCCACAAGTTTTTGGGAAATGTGGAAAGAAAATTAAAACATATTTTTTTTTTTCACAAAGTTGTCAATTTATAACATATTTCTAACACATAGCAAAAATGACACCCCAAAATACATTCTGCTACTCCTCCTGAGTATGGTGATACCACATATGTGAGACTTTGTCACAGCATAGCCACATACAGAGACCCAACATGCAAGGAGCACCGTCAGGTGTTCTAGGAGCTTAAATTACACATATCATTTCATTACAACCTATCACACTTTTGAAGGCCCTGGAACACCAGGACAATGCAAACCCCCACAAAATGACCCCATTTTGGAAAGCAAACACTCCAACACAATGTAGGAGGCGTGGGCTGCAGATAGGTACTCAGGTACTCTGATGGGCTGCAGACAGGTACTCAGGTACACTGATCGGCTTCAGAAAGGTACTCGGGTACTCTGATGGGCTTCAGAAAGGTACTTGGGTATTCTGATGGGCTAGAGACAGGTACTCGGGTACTCTGGGCTAGAGACAGGTGCTCGGGTACTCTGGGCTGGAGACAGGTACTCGGGTACTCTGGGTTGGAGATAGGTACTCGGGTACTCTGATGGGCTACATAGAGGTACTCGGGCACTATGATGGGCTGCAGAGAGGTATGCGGGTACTCTAATGGGCTGGAGACAGGTACCCGGATACTTTGATGGGCAGGAGACAGGTACTCAGGTACTCTATTGGGCTGCAGATAGGTACTCAGGTATTCTGATGGTCTAGAGACAGGTACTCTGGGCTGGAGACAGGTACTCTGGAACTCTGGGCTGGAGACAGGTACTCGGGTACTCTGACGGGCTACAGAGAGGTACTCGGGTACTATGATGGGCTGCAGAGAGGTACTCGTGTACTATGATGGGCTGCAGAGAGGTATTCGGGTACTCTGATGGGCTGGAGACAGGTACTCTATTGGGCTGCAGATAGGTACTCAGGTACCCTGATGGGCTGGAGACAGGTACTCAGGTATTCTGATGGGCTGCAGATAGGTACTCTGAAGGGCTGGAGACAGGTACTCGGGTACTCTGATGGGCTGGTGACAGGTACTCGGGTACTCTGATAACAGGTACTTGGGTACTCTGATGGGCTGATGACAGGTTTCATTGGTTCTTTACCCTGATCAGGGATGGACTGTGTCAGAGTGACACTCTCCATCCCCGATCGCCGCTCTGATTGGACACAACCAGTCACATGGTAAAGAGCCCTTTTTTGTAAGGGCTCTTTACACTGATCGGGGATGGGCTGTGTCCCGACGGACACGCCGCATCCCCGATCACCGCGCTGCGTCATATGACGCCCATCGGGATCGACGGAGTGTTCCTGCCGACGTCATTTTACAATGCGCCGGTATGGAACTGGTTAACTTTTTTATCTCTGTAAGGGCCCTTTCACACGGGCGCTCCGTATGTCCGCAAATCATCCTATTTTTTTGCGGATGATTTACGGACATAATGTAAGTTAATGGCATTGCGGATGTCAGCGGAATACCATCCGCTGACATCCGATTTTCTTCCTTTCAGTTCTGTTCCGTTTTTTGGAACGGAACAGAACCCTATTTTTCCTCCGTTCAAAAAACGGAAAGGAAGCAAAATCGAATGTCAGCGGTGTCACCCGCTGACATCCGCAATGCCCATAGACTTACATTATGTCCGTATATCATCCGCAAACGGATGGGATGATATGCGGACATATGGAGCGGATGACACAAGTGTCATCCGCTCCCTGAAAAAAAAAAAAAAAAAGTGCCGGAGCGGATCGCAATGCGGTCCGTTCCGTGTGAAAGAGCCCTAACTTTTTCTCTCCCTCTGTCTCTCTGATTCTAGAGCGCCAACTGCCCAGCCTGTATATTTTTTTCATTGATTCTTCATTTTTATTTATTAACTCAGTTTCGTCTTTTAGATTTAGCAGGAATTCTGTGAGTTATGTTGTATTTGATTCTGCTAATAATGATTTAATTGTATTTTTAGCAAAATATAAAATTAAAATTTTCTTGGGGGGGGGCGGGGGCTGTCAGGTAGTCTGTACGGGGCCCCGCAACTTCTATCAGCAGCCCTGAATTGGCACCACGTCACCGCATTACAGTGCAACGCACAACACTGCTGTGCAGAGACGTGAATGATGTATCAATATGTGACCCTAAAGCCCCGTACACACGTACCGATGGTCGGCTTACAAATGTTCCTCTTTTCTCCCCGGGATGTCGGTGTCTGCTGAAAAGTGCAAAGACAGCACAAGGACAGCACAAGAATTTTGTCCGCCGACTGCAGAAGTGATGTCATGTAATGGTTAACTTTCCCTGTGTTTTCTATTTTCTGAGCATGCCCAGTCTTGCAAATCTGCGGTCTGTCGGCCGAATTGTGTACTGACAGGCGAACAATCGTCCGTTCTGGTGTCGGCATACAAATATTTTCATGTTTGCACGAAAGACTTTTGTCCGCAGATTGTGCGCAGACATCTGTCGGAGGCACCATACTAACACGCGTACAATCGGCAGATCCTTCGTCCACCGACGTTTGTATGCCGACGATCGGTACGTGTGTACGGGCCTTTAGACCACATGCACACTATATTCTCTTTGACGCCTTTTCTCCTACAGGAGTTTAGCAGCAGAAAAAGCGTTAAAAAGCTGAATTTTTTGCCGGCGTTAATGCATTCTATTGCACAAAATGTTAAATTATTCTGTCCATTAACCACTTGCCGACCGCTCACATTGAGGGTACTGCGGCAAAGTGGCTCGTTATCGTCCAGCGGCGTAGACCTACAGACCTACGTCGCTGGATCCCGCACCCTCTCAGCGGCGCGCGCGCGCCGCCGGAGGCTCGCTCCCGCTGTATTCAGACACAGCGGGAGTCGGGCCAGGGGAGGAGAGGCGGTGATCACCGCCGCTCTTCCCCGATCGTCGGGGATCGAGTGAGGAGATCCGCCCGCTTGTGTAAACAAAGCGGGCGGATCTCCTATGTGACAGATTACATGATTCAGCATAGCTGAACCTGCGATCTGTTTCTGTGTCACACAACCCCCTCCCCCCACACACGTCAGTAAGCATGAGGCATACAGTTAACCCCTTCCCTGCCAGTGTCATTATTACAGTAACAGTGCATATTTATAGCAGTGATTACTGTAGTAATGTCACTGGTACCCCCAAAAGTGTCAAAAATGTCAGTTAGGGGTCCGATCTGTCCGCCGCAATGTCGCAGTCCCGCAAAAAAAAACGCAGATCGCCGCCATTACTAGTAAAAAAAATAAACAATAAAAATGACAAATCTTTCCTGTAGTTAGTAAATGCGATAACTTTTGCGCAAACCAAAATACACTTATTGTGATTTTTTTTACCATAAATATGTAGCAGAAAACAAATTGGCCTAAAATGTTAAAAAATTTTGATTTTTAAATTTTTTTTGGGGGGGAATGTTTTATATCAGAATGTAAAAAATATTGTTTTTTTTTTTTTCAAAATTGTCGCTCTTTTTTAAAAAAATTAAAAATCGCACAGGTGATCAAATACCACCAAAAGAAAGCTCTATTTGTGGGGGAAAAAAAGGACATTTGGGTACAGCGTCGCACGACTGCGCCGTTAAAGTAACGCGGGGCCGAATCGCGAAATATAGCCTGGTCAGAAATGGGGTAAAATCTTCCGGTCTTAAAGCGGTTAAAAATACGCTCATTGAGGATTTTTTTTGTCAAAGACATGTAGCTAAAGGTAGGCTAACATAAGGGGGTGATTTTAGATACAAAGAAGAAAAAATATCAAGTGCCTGTAAAGGCAGGGTTTTTGATTTTAAGTGTGCATGAGCCCTAAGTTTAAAAAAATGTTTTTTTTCAATCAGCCTGCAGACCAGCTTGACAGTGCCCTAGCAACCAGTGACTAGACAGCTAACAGCGTTCTTAGCAACCAGTGACTCTAGGCAGCTGACAGTGTTCCTAGCAAGGTAGGAAGCTGACAGCGTCCTAGAAATCAGTGACACTATGCAGCTAACAGTGTCCTATCAACCAATGCAACAATGCAGCTCACAGTGACCTAGCAACCAGTGAGGCTATGCAACTGACAGCAGCCTAGCAACCAGTGACCCTATGCAGCTGATAATGACCTAGCAACCAATGACACAATGCAAGGCTTCGCTGCCGGGTTCCCTTACCGGCAATGGTGGCGGCAGCACCCGACAACCAATGGAAACATCGGCTGCGGTGCCGACATCGCTGGACTCCAGGACAGGTAAGTGTACTAATATTAAATTGTTTAATATTAGTAACACTGTCACCTACAAGAAGCTGAAAAATAACCCCACCAAAACCTTGAAAGACAAATTAAACAAATTGGTGAAAAAAGCCAAAGAAAACGGGATCCTTACAAAGAAAGAAGCACAGTACCTTGTACCAAAAGCACCCAGACTACCAACCATATATCAGCTGCCGAAAATCCACAAACATAAAACTAAGCCACCCGGCAGGCCAATTATAAGTGGAATTGGATCCATTTTCTCCAGGATTGGAGAATACATTGATCATTTTTTGCAGCCTATAATACCTACCTATCCGTCCCATTTACAAGACAGCAAACATCTAATTAACATCTTAGAAGAATTAGAAGTACAATCGAACACTATCCTAGTGACCATAGATGTGGAATCGTTGTACACGAGTTTAAAACAATCAGATGTGATAGACACCACTATTGCTGCCTTAAATTCAAAAACCAATCTCCAACCAATACAAAAAAAGTTTATATGCGATGCCCTTGGCCTGGCAATGGGCAACAACTACTTTTGGCACGATGGTAGCCACTATAACCAAATTAAGGGTGTGGCAATGGGTGCTAAATATGCACCAAGTGTCGCTAACATCCTTCTGGGCCAATGGGAAAAGGAGGTAATTTTCAAGAACCCCAACCCATCGTTAACCTTATATAAAAGGTTCATTGATGATCTGCTGGTCCTATGGAGTGGTTCGGAGGAGGACCTAAAGAAATTCCTGGCAGAAATCAATGATAATCAGTATGGGCTGGTATTCACAGCCACTTGGGAGACTGAATCCGTGAATTTCCTTGATTTGACTCTGGTAAAAGAGGGCAATCAGATCTGTACCAAGAGTTTCTTCAAGGACACGGATAGGAATAGTTATATTCCCACAAGAAGTTGCCATCATCCCAAGTGGCTGGGAGCTATACCGAAGGGACAGTACATGCGCATAAGACGCAACTGTAAGAAAGAAGAAGACTACTTGACCCAATCAAATCTGTTAACATCTAGGTTTGTTGAAAAAGGGTACAAATTGGAAGAAGTTTTGAAAACAAGAGAACTTGTGCGACAAATGCCGAGGAAAGATCTGCTGAAAACGAAAAAGAAGAATAAGAACAGCAATGGAGAAATAGCGTTCCTAACCAACTTTAATAGAGATTATAAAAAAGTTGAAGCCATTATGAGAAAACATTGGCCAATTTTGAAAAAAGATAAGACTTTGAACAAAATATTACCGGAAAAACCAATTTTCATTTATCGAAAAGCTCCTAATCTTAGACACAGCATTGCTCCAAATATACCAGACCCGCCCACCAATAAACCAACTTTCTTAGATGTGAATGTTTTTTTTCGCTGTGGGAGGTGCAATGCGTGTAAGAAAACAAAGAAAAATCCAAGGAAAACCACCACCTTCCAATCTAATGTTACCGGTCAGCAATTTAATATCAAAAAATTCATTTCATGTAGGTCCACCCACGTTACATACCTGATAACTTGTCCTTGTGGCCTCCAGTATATTGGAAGGACCACAAGACAATTATCGGTGCGTATTAACGAACACGTTAAAAACGTGAGGAAGGGATTTCCAAAACATAGCCTCTCCAATCATTTTCGCTTGTACCACAATAAGGATCCCTCAAAAATGACTTTTTGTGGTATTGATAGAGTAATAAACCATTGGAGAGGAGGAAACATGACTCAAAAAATATCCATTAATGAAACCCAATGGATATATAAAATGAACACATTGCAACCTTTAGGTATGAACATTGAGATAGATTTGAATTGCTTTATATCTAATTTTTAATAATTTTAATCTTTAATTTTTAAATTTTTAAATTTTAATCTTTTAACCAAAAATAAAATTAATTTTAACTTGTCCCCAACAATAATAAAATTGAGGTAGTATATGCAAATTTATGATTTAAATCCAATTAATTAATTTATAACATGTTGTTTAATTTATTTAGTACTGAAATGGTTAATGAATTTACTAGGTTATGCATTTGTATCAATACCGCTATTGATGGAATTTCAATAATGTAACGTGAGGCATTCCACCAAAAACCCAGTAAGCACAGTTGCGGTCCAAGGTTTTAAACTAAGCAATTTTGCTTTGGGTATATATTAAAAAGAAAAAAATCGCGGCGTCAATGCTGCAATATTATGATATCATCCTTTTTGTTCTAAGCAGGCTCCCTTAATGATTCTGATCCGAGTCATGTGGGCGGGGTTACAAACTAAGGAGTTTCTGATTGGATGCCAAGCGGTTTATTCTCAATAAAAAAGAGAAGTAAACATACGGTCACATGATCCCCTGATGACGTCAGGTCGTACTGACGAAACGTACGTCGGGAAGGGAAACGTGAGACCGTAGCCATTTCCGGGTTAGAGGAGCGCTGTGCGATCGGCAGTGCTCACAACCCTCGTTGGATGTTTTTATGAGAAAGGCGATTGTTTTATGGTGATTCGAGTAAGTGCAATACTTTTTAAATAAAGCAATATGTTTAGATGTACTGCACCATGAGAGTCTCCTTTTTGTCCCACCCATGTTTGTCACCTGATCCGAGCTACACTTTAAGGGCTTGATGCTGGATTACCCACTGTGTTAACAGAGGAGCTGAGGATCGTGTGTACTGAGTGGAGATATTGCCTATGTGACCCCCTATAATTAAGGGGTCATATATTTCCGGTAAGGAGTACCTTACTAGATCACTGGGTGAAGTGTGGAGGTGAAGGTTAATCTGCACTAACATCAAGTCTCTGCTAATTTGTGTGACACCAAAGAGATGTGGACTGTTTGATGCTGCATATGGACTGTTTGCACTTTATAATGTTGAGCACAGATTGATTGATTTTCTAGATTGTCACCAATCATGAATTTTTAAATTTTTGAATTAAGGTTTAATTATCTGCACAAGCACTTTTATGTTTGAGCGCGACACTACTCTTCTTTTAAACAATTGTTCAGCACCTTGCTTTTTTTTGTTGCCGCTCACTACAAGGAAGCAATTCCTGTAAATAATTAATATTTATTAACTATTATTATATTAATATATATATTCACATATATTTTTATGTTTATATTCATTGATTATATATTTATATATTTATACATATATACACGGTTGAACCACTTGCGCGGTTTTTTGGTTTGCACCAAACCCCCCTTTTTTTCTGTACTAATATTAAAAGTCAGCAGCTACAGTAGCTGCTGACTTTTAATTTTTTGAGGGGGAGGCTGGAACACCGCTTTAAGCCCTATAATGGTAAGTCCAAATCTCCATGCGGACCTGGGATGTAAACAATGCAGGGACCTGTGCATTGCATTTGGGATGCACTGATGGCAGTTGCATTGCTCTGCAGGTTTCATATTTGCCAACTGTCCTGTTTTTGCCGGGACAGTCCCGGCAAATAGGAGCCTGTCCCAGGTAATTTACATTGTTCCAGCAATGTACTTATTTACACCTTGCACTTTATATTTACATTTTTTGTATGGTCACACCTGAGCACATTTGACCCTTTAGAATTGCAGGGAATTGTGATGAGAATTTTAAACTTTAGGCAGAAGTAGTGCAGCTGAATGGGAGAATTATTCCAACTCTGCTACTTTGGCCTCAAGTTTAAAATTCCCTTTTCAATTTCCTGTTATTCTCTCTTTATTGAGTAGACCCTATAATCTGATGATAAGTAGGCGGAGATTAATTATGTGGAGTGGGCGGAGCTTCAGGGAAGTGGGTGTGGTAAGTAATTGATAGCTGTGCTGCAAAGTGTCCCTGGAAATGTTTTTCAAATGTTGGCAACTATGAGGTTTCAGTGCCAAAATGTAAAGCCCAACTCCAGGATATTAGCGACTCTCCCTCCCACCCTTCTCCCTAACTAACTGCTGGTATAAAAAAAGAAAAAATTCTCCAAATGTCCATTTTACTTACCTGAAGCCACGGTAACATGATGGCCATTCTCTCGTCTTCTATTTACTTCCTAGGGTCCTTCTTTGGGTGACCACATCAATGCCTGCACAATGAGCACACCTTCTGTTGGTGGAAGCAACACTTCCAGTGGGCGCACCCTCTCATAGGCTCCAGAGGCAGGAGGAGTCATAGGGAGCGGTGAAGCAACCAGTACCCAAGAAGATAACCAGCGGGGAAAAATGTCTGGTCAGGGCAAAGGGCAGGATATTTACTCACAGAGGAAACTGTGGTTTGATGCATTACACTGCGGGATGGCTTAGGAAGAGGTGTTTGCAATAAAGACTGAGGAGTAAGGTAATTGATGCACAATGCACTATTTACATGTCATTTTTGCATGGGCTATAACAAATGCACAATTGTTTTATTATTGTGTGTGCATTTATTATGTTTTTAGGAAAGATGGACTATGCCTTTTTCAGCAGATGGATTGGGAGAAACTCATCTTATAAGAATTCTTCACTTTAAGAGCCCATTCACATTAGCGCGACTTGTCAGCCTGACAAGTCGCGGTATGTCGCGGTCCATTGAGTAGTACAGGACCCGTTCTAATAGGAGCGACACAAGTCGCTCCGACTTAGAAAAAGGGTCCTGTACCACTTTGGGGCGACCTCGGAGCGACTTGCATAGACTTACATTATGTGAAGTCTCTGCAAGTCGTGGTGCACAGCGGTGCACGCGACTTCACAGGTCGCCCCCCGAAGTCGTGTCGCCTCAATGTGAATGGGCTCTAAAAGATGTATGCACACCCTAAAAAAATAAACATACACTCACCTAGATGGCTGCAGCATTGATCCAATACTGCAGCTGTCCCTCGCTGGCTCTACATTGAGAACTGAGCAATCAAAGGTGGCTGATCGCTCAGTCCTCAGATTTGAGTCTGTCAGTCCCCAGCTCTCTGCTGTGTGTATCTAGTGCTCACTGGTTCTGCCGGATCAGGGAGGGGGTCTAAACGGCTGGCTCAGGCTCTCAGTGGCACTCTAAGACGCTGAACCAGCTGCCGGTCCAGGCACCTTGGTGGATCCCGACATTAATGTCAGCTTTCCTGCAGGACCTGAGCGGGCCCTGTAATGTCAGCTGACAGCAGACTTTAGCCTGCTGTCAGCTTAATCTGGGTCACAGGGGTGCAGAACTATGTACTTCTGTGACCTACAGGAGAAGTAGGGCCAAAAGAGCTTTAGCTGTACTTCTCCTTTAACCCTTTTGCTGTTAAAGAGGCACTGCAGTCTGCTCACATAATTTGTAAAAAAAACATCACTGCCATTTTAAATTTTTTTTCCAACCACTTTGCATATTTTATATACTGTATACTGTGATTCTGTACTTGCCAAATATGCTGCAGAAATCTCCCTCCACTAAGTCTGACTGCAGCCATTTTAACTGCGGGCAACTGAAGTTGCTGCCTGTTGACTTCATGGATTAACACAGACACACAGAGGCACACAGACACACACACACATCTATACAGACACACATATATACAGACAGACACACACACATATATACAGACAGACACACACACATATATACAGACAGACAGATACCCTCACACCACTGCTTGCCTGCACATTTCATCTCACTGGATGAATACTCATGGATTTCTGCAGTCTTCTGTTATCTCCCCCCTCATCCAGCACCCTCCAGCTCTGTAGCAGACTCAACTCTCCTCCCTTGCTGGCAAACTCTCACTTAAGTGTGAGGGAGAGAGAGAGGGAGAGAGAGAGGGAGAGAGAGAGAGGGAGAGGGAGGGAGAGAGGGAGAGAGAGTGGGAGAGAGGGAGAGAGAGAGAGGGAGGGAGAGTGGGAGAGAGGGAGAGGGAGGGAGAGTGGGAGAGAGAGAGAGAGAGATATGTGCATGATGTCATTAACCTAGACAAATGACCAGAATAGGAAAGTGCTGTATCAGGTATTTATTTTGGAAAAAAAAAAAAAGTATTTACTTGCAGAAAAAAAAAAATGTTTTACTATCCAAAGTTAAAACAACAAGGACAGATTTAATATATGGAAAGATGAAAAAATGATCAAAGGTCTGCTTTAATAATATGTACCCAGGAATCATGTCTTTAAAAGGGTTGATACAAGTTCATGTTGCTATTTGTGAAGCAGGCTCCCAGCAGTTAGTAAAAGAGATCTGGGTGGCTGTAGAGCTGCCTGATTACTTTCACAACTGATGCAATGTAAAAAAATCTATAAAAATAGTAAACACATATGAAGACAAATGCGAGCATGCATGTGTATGTAAACGATGATTGCGCAACACATATTAGTTCTGAAATGAGAGAAACAATTCTTGGTCCTTCTTGGTTACTCTAAACTGCTGAGCTGTAAAAATATTTACAGCAATTAATTTTGGGTATGGTAGTTTTTGCCATATTCACGGTGCACGCAGTTTTCAGGCACGACATGTTTGGTATCTTTTTACTCGACACAACTTCACCTTTTATTTTACACAAACAAATTTTTTTTGGGAGGTGGATTTTTGCTAGTAGAGATGATTGGGGGGGCATTTGTGCCAGGAGGGGCAATTGGGGGGGATTTTTGCTAGGATGGGGGAGGGTAATTTGTACTGGGAGGGGGGATTTGGAGTAGGGGGGTAGATAATTTGTACTCAGATGGGAGATTTGAGGGGTAGAGGATTTGTGCTAGGAAGGGTAATTTTTTTTTTGGGGGGGGGGGGGGTTAGTGCTAGGAGCATATGTGGAATGAGAGGATTGAGCTAAGCATGTAGATTAGTGCTCAATTTTTTGGGGGGGAAAGGGGATTTTTGCTGACATATAATGCTCATACATCTTTTGGGGGGTGCAATTTGGCACGTTCGCCCTGGGCTCTAGGTGACCTTGTCCCGGCACTGATCCCCTGATTAAGAAACTGGCGGTAATAAGGACTAAATTAAATGAAGACTAAATTAGACTGATATAGGTACTCTGTACTCTGATGGGCTGCAGATAGGTACTCTGGCACTCTGGGCTGGAGACAGGTACTCTGGGCTGGAGAAAGGTACTCAGGTACTCTGATGGTCTGCAGATAGGTACTCGGGTACTCTGATGGGCTGCAGAGAGGTATTCTGGTACTCTAATGGGCTGGAGACAGGCACTCGATACTCTATTGGGCTGCAGATAGGTACTCACGTACCCTGATGGGCTGGAGACAGGTACTCTGATGGGCTGCAGATAGGTACTCAGGTACTCTGAAGAGCTGGAGGTACTGTGATGACAGGTACTTGGGTACCCTGATGACAGGTATTCTGGTACTCTGGTGGGCTGGTGACAGGTACTCGGGTACTCTGATGGGCTGGTGACAGGTACTCGGGTACTCTGATGGGCTGGCGACAGGTACTCGGGTACTCTGAGGGGCTGGTGACAGGTACTCGGGTACTCTGAGGGGCTGGTGACAGGTACTCGGGTACTCTGAGGGGCTGGTGACAGGTACTCGGGTACTCTGATGACAGGTACTCAGGCTACCTGACAGGTACTCGGGCACTCTGATGACAGGTACTCTGGCACTCTGAGGGGCTGGTGACAGGTACTCGGGTACTCTGAGGGGCTGGTGACAGGTACGCGGGTACTCTGATGACAGGTACTCCGGCACTCTGATGACAGGTACTCGGGCACTCTGATGACAGGTACTCGGGCACTCTGATGACAGGCACTCGGGTACTCTGATGACAGGCACTCGGGTACTCTGGTGATAGGTACTCGGGTACTCTGAGGGGTTGTGACAGGTACTCGGGTACTCTGATGGGTGATTGTGTGATTGTGACAGGTACTTTGATGGGCTGGGGACAGGTACTTTGATGGACTGTTGACAAGTCCTCTTTATTGGTGGGCAATCAGTGCGTTTTGGTGTGCAATGTAAGCGGTACCTAGCTGTTTCTGCAATCTCTTCCTTACACAAGATCAGTGTGTGAGGAAGAGAGTCCGGTAACAGCTAGTTAGCGCGGCTTGTTTACATTCTGTGACCGGCTGTGATTGGACACAGCCGGTCACGTGGTAAAGAACCAATTTCATTGGCTCTTTACCCTGACACTCTCCATCCCCGATCACCACTCTGCGCGCCCCTGGGGGCGCACACGAGCGGCATGCACAAGGACAGTGCATGTGGCCGGCTGTGATTGGACACAGCCGGTCACATGATAAATTGGCTCTTTACACTGATTGGGGATGGGCTGTGTCCCGAGGGACACACCTCATCCCTGATCGCTGTGCTGCGTGGGAGAGCGGCGAGAACGGGCGGACGTCGTATGACATCCGCCCAGAAGTGGTTAAAAGAAGAATAAGTCTCTAAGTACAACTTAATGGGTCCTTGCCCTGTTTATGAAGGAGTACCAAATGCACCTGGTACATGGAATATGGTACGCATAAATAATCCTTTGAGCTAGGGAGCCAATGATTTATTATATTTAGAACATTCTGGTGGGAGCCCATCTAGTCTCATTTTTTTTTCTTGTTAGAGAAGAAGAGTTGATGGCTTGTTCCATCCCTTGTGTAAGTGTTTTGTCTGCATCTGGAAATGTTGAGTTTGCATTTTTTTTGTGCCTGCGTGGGTTTCCTCCAGATTTCTTCCACACTCCAAAGACATGCTGGTAGGTTAATTAGCTCCAGCCTAAATTAGCCCTAATATGTACAGTATTTGTAATAGTGTGAGTTAAAGTGATACTAAAGCCTTTTATTTTAACAAACATGTTATACATACCCGCATAATGATTTTGCAAAGAGCAGCCCCGATCCTCCTCTTCTTGGGTCCCTCTTCAGCTCTCCTGGCCCTTCCCTCCAGACAAGTTCAGACACAGAGCCGCGGCTCGGCTTCCGCCCCTCTCTCTCCTCATTGGCTCACTGACTTTGATTAATAGCAGTGGGATCCACTGGCGCCTGTTTCTGTCACAGCCAATGAGGAGGGAGAGTCCCGAACAGCTGAGTCTCTCATGCACATCGCTGGATCGAGTTGGGCTCAGGAAAGTATTTGGGGGATGAGAGGGTCTACTGTACACAAAAGGCTTTTTATCTTAAAGTAGAATTTCACCTTAACACTATAATCCCTGAATCTACAGAAATCCATGATCTAACAGGGGCGTAACTACAGGGGTTGCAATCGCTACCGGGCCCCATGCTCCAAGGGGCCCGGTAGCAAACCAGTGGGTGAACTTCCAGGATTGCAAAGGTCACACTTGCGACCGGACCCTGGCATTGCACCACTGTGGGGAGGCCCCAAGATTGCAGAAAGGGGGCCCACTGCAGAACTTGTGAAAGAATCCTGCTGCGGGACAGTAATAAAAGGCCATGCAACGAGTGTAAAGAGCCCCAGGATTAGTGGGAAGAGCCCTGGGCTTGAAGGTAAGGGCCCCGGCCAGGGGTCTGGGGGGCCCTTCATGGTTTCTTGCATCAGGGCCCTGAAGGTTCTAGTTACGCCTCTGTGATCTAACACTAATCTATCTAGTCCTGTAAAGAATAAGTCATTATACATACCTTTTTTTAAGCCAATCTGATCCGATCCCACACCTAGCTGTCAGCGGTGGCTTCGCTGTGTAGGCGGGTGCAGAGGACACATCCGACAACAGAAGCCCCATAGTAAGTCTATGGGTGACGTCACTCCCAAATTCATTTCACAGCCGTTGTTGGCTGTGTCCTCTGCAGAGCTTCCGCCGCTGGAGACCGGATCGGATAATCTTCAAAAAAGGTATGTATAACGATTTCCCTTTTATTATCAGCCGTCATGTAATGTAAATACAGCCGCTGTAACGGCTTTTATCTCTTCTTCTCCTCACACAGATCCTGTCAGTGAGGAGAAGAAGAGACGATCCGTGCTGCAGCCAGGGGATCAGTGAGTTTGAAGCATTTTTTTGCTAATTACTCACTGATCACAGGGGGGGGGGGTCTGTGCTGGTAATTAGAACATTGATTACCAGTGCAGACATTGGGGGGGCCACTAGAGCCACCACGGATGCCCACCCATGACCACCAGGGATGCCCACCATGGCCACCAGGGATGGCAATCAGGGCTCAGGGAGCCTGCCAGTGGTGCCCTCCCTATCAGTGCTGCCCACCATTGGCATCTATCAGTGCTGTCCACCAGTGCCCATCATTGCCATCTATCAGTGCTGCCCACCAGTGCCCATTATTGCCCACCAGTGCCACCTAACAGTGCCGTTCATCAGTGCCGATCAGTGCCGCCTATCAGTACCCATCAGTGCCGCCTATCAGTGCCAATCAGTGCTGGCTAACCATGCCCACAAATGCTGCATATCAGTGCTACCTATCAGTGCCCATCAGTGCTGCATATCAGTGCCACCTATCAGTGCCCATCAGTGCTGCATATCAGTGCCACCCAATCAGTGCAACCCCATCAGTGCCTCCTCATCAGTGCCTGTCAGTGCGGCCTCATCAGTGCTCATCAGTGCAAGAAAAAACATATCTATTTACAAAATTGTATAACATAAAAAAAATTATTTTTTTTTTTCAAACATTTCGGTCTTTTTTTATTTGTTTAGCAAAAAAGAAAAAAACCTTGCGGTGATCAAATACCACCAAAAGAAAGCTCTATTTGCGGGGAAAAAATTATATAAATTTGGTTTAGGTACAGTGTTGCATGACTGCGCAATTGTCATTCAAAATGCAACAGCGCTAAAAGCTGAAAATTGGCCTGGGCAGGAAGGGGGTGAAACTGCCCTGTATGGAAGTGGTTAAAGGACCTTATATTGTAAGTTTCTTGTGGGCAGGGACTGAGGTGACTATACAATATAGATGTAAGTGCCGGTTCACACTACATCAAGTCATGCTCCATTCTGTGCAATGGGAACCGTTCTAATAGGAGTGACTCAAGTCACTCCGACTTAGAAAAAGGTTCCTGCACTACTTTTGGCCAAAGTCGGAGCGACTTGCATTGACTTCAATTATGTGAAGTCAGTGCAAGCCGCGCCAAAGTCGTGTCGCCATAGTGTGAACTGACTCTAAAGCGCTACATAAATAAAATAAATAATGATATTCTGCATTGGATACAGTCAGAAAGGGGAGTTGTTCTAACCTAGTTTGTAAGGTAGAGTGTTTGGAGCATATAGTTCCTGATAATCATAAAAATCCTGAAGTATTCCTAGGGGTTGATAGTCACCAGGTTCTCGTATGACATAGTCACCATCTTATTCTTGACCTTTGAAATAATTGCCATGAATTGACTGTGCTCTTTTCTCACATTTATTCTTAGTACTTTTGCTGTGCTCAGATCACAGCTCCACGTTCTTCAGTACTTGGAACAAAAAAAGATAAGGAACATTGATTTTCTATCCTGTAGTAAACGTCTGGCAGAACACAGAAATGTTCTGTAAATTTAGACAAGGCACCTTTTGTGTTCAAAGTTAAATGATCAAAATCCATTAGACACAAGCTCTCAGCTCTGTGAAAACAAGTCTGCTTAATATACACTTCTGGTATTATCCAGCTGGACAAATCTTGATTATTGCTGTAAAAAAAAAAAAAAAAAAAAAACGCCTTATTTTTCTTAAAAAAATCTGTATGTTCTTTTTTCTAGCCCTCGAAATACCGACTGCCTCTGCTTGCCTAAGAAGGCCTGTGGCTAGCTGTAAACTATAGTAAGTGATGCATATAATTCAGTGGCGGCCCGTCCATTGGGGGCGCAGAGGCGCCGCCCCCCACATCCATGCGTCCATCCCCCCAATCTACATGCAGGGCACCGGACGCATGGATTCCAATGGGATTTTTTTTAAGCACGTGATTAGAGCCAGAGGCTCTAATAGTCTTCAAAAAAGGGTAGGTTTGGGGCGCAGAGCACTGCACCCTGAGCCCACCCAGTTGTGTGACAATAGTGAATTAATATTCGCTATTGCCACACTGATTCTCCTCCTAGCCAATCAGGAAGCCGGTCCTGAGACCTGTTTCCTGATTGGTCGAAAGGAGAGGCCATGCTATTGGCCGAGAGGAGGAGGGAGGAGACACAGGGGAAGCCCACGGAGGAGACTGAGGGGGAAGCCACCGCCGCTGCCTGCCCAGGGTAAGTGACCAGACAACAGGGGGGGTTAGGTGTGCGGGCTAGAGCTGGTGTGGTCCGCCTGCCAGCCCCCCCCCCCCCCCGGCCCATGGAGCACCAGCCGCCACTGATATAATTCAAGTTTTGCATTTGATAAGTTCATAATACATCAGATGTCATACAGCTGATCACAATGATATTAATAGATATGCCCATAGACCTTGGATGACAGACTATTGATCTGGTTGAGCCATGCCTATGAATCCCCCATAGATTGTCCTGCATAATTGGTCTCAGTAGATAAAGAGGTTCACCATAGAAGAAAAAAATTGCCCCTATATATTCCTAACTAATAGCTGCATGCATCCAGAATCACTTGATGGTGTAAGAATATGTAAATGTGCTGCACTGAAAACTATGTAAAGATCTATGCAAATGTCATATAAGGCACTGCACTAAAAATCTCAATCAAAAATGTGTGTATAGACGCGACAACAATGATTTATCCAAAAATAACTCATACGTTACCCAAAACAACTCATATGTTGCACTCAAATAAATTGTTGAAAAATTATTCAAATAAAGTCCAAAAGTAAAAATAGTCCCAGATGGAGAAATCCTAAATCTTAGTAGTGCAAAATCACGCTTCGTCAATGAAAGTGAAAGGACACAATTCTCCACCTTACCCTATAGCAGTGATGGCGAACCTTTTTGAGCCTGAGTGCCCAAACTGCTACACAAAACCAACTTATACTTAATAACAGCCACAGATAAAGGCCTATCACCAATCTCAGTGACACAGCAACACTTCCTCCGAACAGATGTCCACTCACTCTCAGTTGCCCGTGGCAAGGCCCGCAACTGGCACTGCAGGGGGGGGGGGGGGGGGTATCCTCGCAGCCTCTCTGTCCCCTGGCTCACAGTGTGCTGCTCCAGTCTCTAAAAATGTGGATCTCTCTCTCTCGCCCCATAGTCTTCTGGAACTATATGTCCCATAGTGCACTTGTCAACCCCCTCATTGGTGCTTGGCTGCAGCCAATGGGGAGGAAGGAGGAATCAGAGCAGGCAGCGATCTTTGCAAGCGCCACTCTGTCCCCGTCCAGCGCTGCTTGACAGAAGGGGGGGTGAGCGGGGAAATACACTGACAGTCCACGCTCACTTCCCCCTTGTTACAGTGCCACTGCCGTGTGGGGGGAGGGAGGATTAGAGAGCCCAGGCATCAGTGGCGGCAGCTTCCCAGTATAGCTGGCATGCCCACAGAGAGGGCCTTGCGTGCCAGCTGTGGCACGTGACGCGTGCCATAGGTTTGCCATCACTGCCCTATAGCATTGGTCTCCAAACTGTAGCTTGGGGGCTAGATGTGGCCCTTCAGTTGCCTTTATCTGGCCATTGTGGCACGATTCCACCAACTGACACCAATGATGGAGCACTATTCTTTTCATTGATACGAACATTGATGCTGGGGCATTTTCACTGGCCACAGTTCGGCCCCCTAAAGTCTTAAGGACAGTAAATTGGTCATTTGCTTAGAAAGTTTGGAGACCCCTGCCCTAGAGGGTAAACACTCACGTGCAGAATTGTAACACATGCTGTAAATGCACTCAGAGATTGCTTCTGTACACAGCCCCAAGCAAAGACTTTCAAACAAAAATTGAGCCTTACCACCAAAGGTCAATTTAGCATGTTGGCAGCCACCAGGGCCCAGAGAACGTCTTCAATCTGATCCAGTTGTACTGAATATGTAATCAATCAGAGGAACCACAAAACCCAGCTTCACAACCACATTACTTGATGAAATTGACCACAAAGGATACCCATCTCTCAAGCTCAAAAGGAAGAGTAGAAAATCATGGTGCTCACTGCACTTTATGAAAACTATAAAAATGCACTCACATGTAAGGTAAAACCAGTACTGGGAGAAAAACCACTGCTGTTCCAATGTCAAGGACTCCAGAAAGTGAGGAAGTCATGACATCATCCATCACTGGGTTGAGAGGTAGGCCCCTCAAACCCCCCATTGGTCTCCAGAGGGTGTGCCCAAATCTTCAGGAGTGGTGAGAGGCCTAGTAGTCACCTGGCTTTCTGTATTTTACTGGAAGGCTCAAATGTGGGGTTCAGGACCCCAATGCCAACTAATGACAGTGGCGTCACTAGGGTTGGTGTCACCCGGTGCGGTAACTCATGGTGTCACCCCAACCCCTTTTAATAATGTGTTTTGCATACACAAAGATTTAAATTTCGCGGATGAATTACCATCCACCAGTTGCCTAGCAACTTAATTCAAGTAGAGCTAAAAATATGCAAGGATTTTGTATTGTCATTAATAAAAATGGCACTGTGACACAGCAGATCGGTGTAGAATTGTCAGCAGCCATGGCTAGTGTACAGGCAGGATCTGGATGGCCCTTGTGCCCTCCTGGCAGGACCATGCTGATCACACATCACTGCCAATATAGCACTTTTATCCTTCATAGGATCAGAAATAGGAATTAGTACTGCTTTATAAAAATAGCTTTCGCTTTATTTGGCTAGAAGGTGATATTATTACCATTCCCATTTAAGTGGTGTCTTCCTACAATCCAGCATGCATTACTGGGGCTGATTTACTAAAAGTCTCATTTTACTGTGCTGCATTCATGCACCAATCAAGATTCAGGGAAAGAAAAATCACTGGTGTAGAAAATGAGCTTTAATAGTGATTTGTGTGTGAGCTCAGTGACAGCATGTGGGGTGCATCTCTGTCCCCCCCAGCCTTGTTCCCACCATAGCCTCTTCCAGCAGTAATCGGCTGGGACAAATAGATCATTAAAAGGTCAAAGTCACACACTCTGAGGTGAATGGACTATCTGTATCCGTTCAATGCATTGACCTTTGTCTTTACTACCTGCTGTCTGTATTCATGTAGGATCATGGCAATTGAAGCTGAGATTACCCTGGTGTCAGTGAGGGGAGCTGATCGCTAATAACCCTTTCCCTGCCAGCACACCACACACACTCTAAGAAAAAAAGAGTCTCTTCTGCTCACATATAATCCCATACATGTCAATATACACACAGACACAAATCATGGAACTTGTATGGGGGGGATTCCCACAATAGAAAAATAAATCGCTGTAGATGTATAATCTAGTAAGAAAATCTAGCAAGAAATAACTAGCTAAATGTACTACAACATATAAGATATATATGGCTCAAACCTATCTTTTTTTTGCATGTACATATATGTTAGAGTGGATTCTAATCCATTTCCACTCTATCCAAAACAAAAAAAAAAACAAAAAAAAAACATTTAAATGTAAAAAAAAACAAAGGACGTCCAAAAAAATGAAAATGTTAATAACCAGTAAGAATTCAGATCAAATTAATATTGTACATACATGACTTTAGAAAGTGTAGATCGCTCTGTTTGTTACTGCACAGACTATATATATATATATATATATATATATATATATATATATATATATATATATATATATATATATATAGTTAAAAATATATATATATATTATATATATATATATTTTTTATTTATTTATATATATATATATATATATATATATATATATATATATATATATACATACACACATACATATAACCGGATCTAGGGAAACGTTATTCATTTAGGCAAAAGTTTAATTGACCATATTGTACAAACTATACTATATATATATAATAACGGGAGCTACAGAGGTAGACAGGAGTTACTTCCTGTCCCTGCAATATTTATTGGTCCTGGTTTATATTTATTGGGATTCAGAGGGTCAATATTTTTGGCTAAATAAAATAACTCCAGTTTTATCCATATAAAATATGTACTTTTTCGCTTTGTTTAGCAAAGCTGCTCTGAATTCAAGGAATCAGGTGCAGAAGAATTTTCTATATTTTATTTCTCTGCACATGGATGGTTAGCTATTCACTATAAACTCAAGCTTTTCAGGGTAAAATGTACATTCTCCTTTAGTAAATCGCTCCAATACAGGCTCAGCTCCAGTATAAGCGATAGTTTATAACACAGGCTATTTCTAATTAAAAAAGAACATCTACGAGATGGTGCCTGAACTGAGTTTCAGAAGCCTAAATTGTCCAATGGATTTCTTCCTAGGGAGACCCATTTAGGTTATTAGTAGGAAAGCAAAGTATTTGTCATCTTTAAGGCCACACAGGTCACCCAGACAGTGTCCCCGCAGTAGATCGCTCACACCAGGTACAGCGATTATCTGTACTTATTTTGCACTAAGTTCAACATCACCCGGCCTGGCCGCCCGCACATGACTACTCACCTGTCTCATCTCCCTAGCGTTGACGTCACCGCGACTGGCTCCGCCCCCGCCCGCTCTGCCTGAACGTGAGGGCAGGGAGTAAGGGAGGGGAGGCTCAGGGCGCGCGGCCCGGCCCCGAGAGAGGCGGAGCAAAGAAGCACTGGCTGGCAGCACACACTGACTCACTGACACAGTACTATGCGGCGGCGGCGCAGCGGCGATGCGATGCCGGCCCGGCGGCCCGCACAGTTAGATAAGGAAGAGACAAGAGAGGCAGAGCGGTGTCACCCTCCACCCGGCGGACACCCTGGTGCGGCCCGCCCCCCCCGCACCCCGCTCGTGACGCCTCTGACTAATGATACACAGAGTCCACTGGCCAGTGATGCAGGATGGATTTTTCATATCAGTTAGACTCTGTTTAGAGTTGAATTGGTCAGAGATAGTCTATTTACAGTAATGTATACCCGTGAATTGCAACCTTAAGACCACCTAGTTGCCTGAAACTCATATAGCCTGGTGGTAACATACCGCTCAGAGTATTGTGGATTGCTTTTTTTATTAACTGTTTCTTATCTTATATGAAAGGAAGCATTGCCTAAAAGAATCAGTGAGTACCAGAGCTTCCAAGGAAGGTCATCCTTTTGAGGACAGAAGAACTCAATACAATCAGTGGCTCCTCTGGAGGTAGAGCTACACTTTATTTCCCAGAAGAACATTTGGAACTGAACAGAATGCTGCTTAGACAACATATACAATCAGTGCTTGGACAAGATCATCCAGTGCCCAGGGCAAACGTGCCAAATTGCATCCCTCCCCCTTCATTTTGTGCTTATATGAGCTTATGAAGAGGAGAGGGAGAGAAAACACAGCCCTCACCTCCTCCTGGCTCTCTCCTCCTCTTCTTGCTGCTTCCAGCCCTGTGCTGGCACAAATAATGATGCCGTTGTCACTACTCCTGTCAGCCTTATAGTATAAGGAACTTGAGACAACCCATCCCTACAATTCACACTCCACCCAGGACAGCCATCCCTTCTACCCACCCCTTGTCCCTGCCCTGTATACAATACATATTCTTGTGCATCCAGCACCTGTGTGTACAAGCCCATACCTTGATCATACATCAACATGTCCCAATACAGAAAGTCATAGCAGCTAACCAAAAATCAACTTCCATTAGCTACAACACAACTGATAAAACCATAAAATTAGTAGCTGTGGCTACCTTATATCATTGTTCCTTGAACAACCACCATTATGAAATCAAATGACAGTCCAATTAGAAATACAGTAAATATACTGGTTCACTAGTGCTGTGCAGTACACCACCTTATATGTCATTTTGATCCAGGACAGGGGCGTAACTACAGTGATTGCAATTGCAATTGGGCCCCATGCTCTAGGGGGCCTGTGCTGCTCCCCTGTACACCTGGATAGGAGGGGTGGTGGAGGCAACATGTAGAGAAATTACTGACCTCCTTTTTCCTCCTGTAGCTGTTCCTCTGTATGCTGCCCCCACCACTCATCCTATCCAGTTCACTTGTGTGCTGCTGTCTCTGGGCCCCTGAGTGCTCCCCTGGTCCCCCCCCATTGTGCCCCCCCCCCATTGTGCCCCCCCCCCACACTGTGCTCACACCTGTCGGCTGCTGCAGGGGATGTATCACGATAGAGAACAAGGAAGGGGTCAGTAAATAGTTAATTTACCAGCTCCTTCCTTTTCTGAATGGACAGAGTCATAGTCAGTGACGTTGTAAAAAAAATAAAATAAAATGATAAAAAATAATACAATTAAAATACCAAAAAAATAAAAACTGCTGACACCAGTAGGTGAACTTCCAGGATCGCAAGGGTCACACTTGTGACTGGGCCCTGGCATTCCACCACCGTGGGGAGGCCCCAAGCTGGTGGGAAGGGGGCCCACTGCAGAATTTGTGAAAGGGTCCCGCTGGGGGACCGTAGTAAAGGGCCCCGGGATCAGTGGGAAGAGCCCCAGGCTTGAAGGAAAGGGCCCCAGCCAGGAGTTTGGGGGGCCCTTCATGGTTTCTTGCACTGGAGCCCTGAAGGTTCTGATTACGCCTCTGATCCAGGGAATATCCAATTGCCTCTTGGGGGATCAGGAAGGAATTTTTTTGTGCCACTGCAGCAAATTGGATCATGCTTTATCGTGTTTTTTTCTTTTTTCTTTTTTTGCATTCCCCTGGTTCAATTGTAGATGTAGGATTGTGTATATGGAGTTTTTCAATTTGTGTGTTTTTTTTCTCTGTGGGTTAAACTGGATGGACTTTTTTTAACCACTTGCCGACCAGTCACTGGGACTGTACTGCGGCAAAGTGGCTCGATTCCGTCCAGCGACGTAGACCTATGTCGCTGGACTCCTCCCCCTGTAGGCGGCGCACGCGCTCCCGCTGTTTTCAGTCACAGCGGGAGTCGGGTCAGGGGAGGAGCGGCGGCGATCACCGCTGCTCTTCCCCAATCGTCGGGGAATCGAGTTTGGAGATCCGCCCGCTTGTGTAAACAGAGCGGGCGGATCTCCTAAGTGACAAACAGTGACAGATTGCAGTGTTCAGCATAGCTGAACATGCGATCTGTCCCTGTGTCACTCAGTCACCTCCCCCCACACACCTTAGTAAGCACCAGGCATACATTAACCCCTCCCTCTCCAATAAAATTAACCCCTTCCCTGCCAGTGTCATTTTGCAGTAACAGTGCATATTTATAGCACTGATTACTGTAGAAATGTCACTGGTACCCCCAAAAGTGTCAAAAATGTCAGTCAAGGGTCCGATCTGTCCGCCACAATGTCGCAGTCCCGCAAAAAGAAATCGCAGATCGCCACCATTACTCGTTAAAAAAAAAAACACCAAAAATGACAAAAATCTTTCCCTTAGTTAGTAAACGCAATAACGTTTGCGCAAACCAATCAAAATACGCTTATTGTGATTTTTTTTACCAAACATAGGTAGCAGAAAACAAATTGGCCAAAAATGTAAAAAAATTTTGATTTTTACATTTTTTTGGGGGGAATTTCATATAAAAATTTTTTTAAAAATATTGTTATTTTTTCAAAATAAACCCACTTTTTTGTTTATAGCGCAAAAAGTAAAAATCGCACAGGTGATCAAATACCACCAAAAGAAAGCTCTGTTTGTGGGAAAAAAAGGACGTAAATTTCTTTTGGGTACGGCGTCGCACGACCGTGCAATTGTCAGTTAAAGTCGCACAGCGCCGAATCGCAAAAAGTGGCCTGGACGTAAGACAGCAAAATCCTCCGGTGGTAAAGTGTTTAACCAGACTAAGTATATAATTATGTAATAAAATCTTGCATGCCTCATTTTTATAAATGTCTGTACTTTCGAGTTCTGTAATTAACGATTGTTCCTAAATTTCTGTTTTCCTATAATTTGAGATTTTCTCACCATTCTGGATACCAGTGCTGGATTTTTTACACAACGATCTGTGGACATCCCTGTGGTTTTGTTGTATATAACTTGCATTTTATGATTACTCGTTTTCTTTAAAGAACACAAATCCTTGTTTGATGCTGTAACACCTTGTTTTCATTCAGCAGATAGATGACACGCCACTGTGAATGGACGTTTCTTTTGTGCGGAGAGGATGGTAAGTTGCTTTATTTATCGGACAGACGACTCCGATCACCCCCTTTACTCCTGCGTCCCAGGATATGAAAAGAATGTATTCTGTATAGTGGAATCTCTGCTCGGTATTATTATTTGCTTTCTTCACTAAAGACTTTGTGTGTCTGTGTATCATCCCCCACAGATACTAACCGGGCAACAGCCTTCTAGTGAAAAGGAGATTACAAAAGCGTTTTATAGCACACATTCTTGCAGTCACACAAAACACCCTAGGCAAACAGCACAAAGGTGCAGTCCAATAATGGAATCTGAGGTCTCCAAGAGCAGAGACAAGTCATTCACATCATTGAAATCCCATAGAGTAAAAATAGTCCATGAGTAAGTAAAACACATTGATAACTTTTACTGGTAAGTGTACTAAAGGTGGGAATGTGGACACGGACCTTAGGGGTTTTCACACATTCCTTCTATAAAAGTTATTTAGGAGCTCATTCACACCAGCAGCCGCACGAATGGCACTGGAGCTGGTGTGTGCTGGAAGGGAGAATGCCAATGCTTCAATTCTTGCGCATTGTACTGTTTGATTTTTGTTTTGCAAGACGCTGCACTGAAAAAAAATTACTACATGTAGGGAAAAAGCTTTTTGCCTTGTGTTACATTGGGACTGGGCTGGGCAAGGCTGCCCAGTACAGTCCAAGGCACCTGGTGCCCCTTCCCACACACCTTGGCGTCCCTTTAAAAAGTTCTAAAACCTTGGGGGACAGGAGGGATCAGCAATCATGCGACCACTGTGGTCACATGACCCAGAACCATTCCCGCTGGCTCTAGAGATTGAGATATAGGCGTGTGCACAGGGTGTGCTGGATGTGCCTGAGCACACCCTAATCACCCAGTGTGGTGCAGAACCCCCCTGCTGTCCAGAGGGGGAATGAACAGGAATCCACTCAGCAAAGAGCACTTCCCATTTATTCTCTAGTCTAGTGCAGCTGAAGCTGCAGAGAAAGGGACTGGGGAATCTGTGCCCTTAGTCCCTTTCTCTGTCTAAAAAGGGAGACATCAGGGGTCTATGTAGACCCCTGATATTTCATCAAATCCGCCCAATGGGGCTCCTAAAAAATAGTAAAAAATAACAACAAATAAAATTGTAAAAAAATAATAAAAATAAAATGCCTAAAATAAAAAACTACTGACACCATCCATTGCCCTACTGACACCAAGGTTCCTGCGCTACTTTGATCAGACATGGGCACTATTTCTGCCCATTGATTCTAATGTAAGTCGCATTGAATTCGGATCATCAGCCTAAATGATCCGATTCGTGGCATGCGACTGCTCTGAGGATCTTGAAGGGGAACCCCACACATAGTTAAATGCCTAAAATAAAAAACTACTGACACCATCCACTGCCCTACTGACACCAAGGTTCCTGCACTACTTTGGTCAGACATGGGCACTATTTCAGCCCATTGATTTGAATGTAAGTCGCATTCAATTGGAATCATCAGCTTAACTGATCCGATTCGTGGCATGCGACTTGTGCTCTGAGGATCTTGAAGGGGAACCCCACACGGAAATTTTAAAAATAAACAGCGTGGGATTACCCCCCCCCCCCCAATTCCATGCCAGGCCCTTTGAGTCTGGTTTAGATCTTAAAGGGGGAACCCCACGCCAAAAAAAAAAAAAATGGCGTGGGGATACCCCCCCACTTCCATACCAGGCCCTTTGGTCTGGTATGGATTTTAAAGGGAATCTCCATGCAAAAAAAAAAACAGCGTGGGATCCCTCCTAAGATCTATTTTGGTTGGCGCTCGCTCGTCCCTCCCCTTTTCTGACTTGCTGGGCTGCATACTCGGGTAAGGGTATGGATTTTTGGGGGAACCTCAAAGATTCATACCAGACTCAAGGGCCTGGTATGGTCGGATCAAATTCAGGTCCTGTTCAATGAATCAGCATGGAAGTCGGACATGAAATCGCAAGGCAATGTTGCATCGGAAGTCATCCAACTTCCATGTCGGAGCAGTGTGAACCCAGCTAAATGAATGAAGCAGTGTTAGCAGGCTTCATTTATAAATACATTGTAAAAATATTGTTACATGGGTTTTGCTTTGTTTCTTATGTGCAAATGAAAGACTTGTTCTTTGATGTGCACATAATGTCAGTCCCAGCCAAACCTGTAATTGAAAAAAATAATCAAACTTGTTCCCATTGAATACATAATTATCTCCAATTTAAAATGCATCTAAGGCCGGCCATACACAGAGTGAATTTTTTTCCTGCAAGCACAGGTTGCAGGAAAGAAATTTGCTCGATTGCCCCATCAACACAATGTTCATTCAGGAATCCCTCCCATCAGGCCATTGTCTTTTCCCCGTGGGGTGGCGGAGGAAGCCGTTCCTGCCCGGAGAGGACAGTGATTATTGCTAGCTCCTATAGCAGCCGATAGCAATAATCGCAGCTAAAACCCAGCATGCTGGTTGTACCCAAGTTAATCGATCGATCGATCATCTTGGTACATTCAGCCTGCCCATAGATGGTTTGAATCTCAGTCAGTTCCTGACGAACCGACTGAGATTCAAACCGTTTATGGCCTGCCTATTATTCATTATGTAACTGAAGCCTACTTCTGTTTTCCAATACTCATTAAAGCGGGGTTCCGGCCTCTGGGGTGAAATTTTGATAAAAAATACCCCCGGGACAGTCAGGGCTAGTACATTCCATAATGGATAGCCTCTGAACTGTCCCAGGTCGCACTTACCTTTTAGAAGAAATACTTACCTTGAAAATTTATTTTCCAGCGTTGCCATCTCGGATGTGGGCAGCTGAAGCCAGCGCGTCCTCTTCTGTGTCCTCTTCCGTGTCCTCTTCTCCTAGAATGCCCTGCACCGGCCCCACTCGTCACTTCCGGTGAGGGCGCGTCATCCCTCCACAGCTTCTGGGCATGCCCAGAAGCTGTTTAGCAGGGAATGATGTGCCCGCACCAGACATGATGAGTGGGGCCGTTGCAGGCGCATTGATTCCTGGGATCGATGACGTTCAGCTCCCATGAATCAATGCAAGGAGGAAGTGACGGCGCGGGCCACGGCCGCAGAGGGAGGAAGTGGAAGAAAGGTGAGTAAATTTTCTTCAATAACAAGGTAAGTAAACAAAAAAAAATAAATCGTAATTATCCATTTGTTTTTCAGGTGACCTAGAGCAAGTGGATGGCCCAAAATCGATTTTGTCGATTTTGAGGCCGGAACTCCGCTTTAACCACTTAAGCCCCAGAAGATTTTACCCCCTTCCTGACCAGGCCCTATTTCGCGATTCGGCACTGCGTGACTTTAACGGACAATTGCGCAGTCGTGCGACGCTGTACCTAAACGAATTTGATGGCTTTTTTTTCCCCACAAACAGAGCTTTCTTTTGGTGGTATTTGATCACCTGTGCGATTTTTTGATCATGCGCTATAAACAAAAAAAGAGCGACAATTTTGCAAAAATAACAATATTTTTCACTTTTTTTTATATGAATTTCCCCCCCAAAAAAATGTAAAAATCAAAATTTTTTAACATTTTTGGCCAATTTGTTTTCTGCTACATATGTTTGTTAAAAAAAAATCACAATAAGTGTATTTTGATTGGTTTGCGCAAAAGTTATTGCATTTACTAAGGGAAAGATTTTTGTCATTTTTGTTGTTTTTTTTTTTTTTTAACGAGTAATGGCGGCAATCTGCGATTTTTTTTTTGCGGGACTTCGACATTGCGGCGGACAGATCGGACCCTTGACTGACATTTTTGACACTTTTGGGGTTACCAGTGACATTACTACAGTAATCAGTGCTATACATATGCACTGTTACTGTAAAAATTACACTGGCAGTGAAGGGGTTAACTTTATTGGGGAAGGAGGTGTTAAGTGTGTCCCTAGGGGCGTGTTTCTAACTGTTGTGGGATGTGGCTTTACATGTAACAGCACAGATCAACGGTCCTACATAGCAGGACCTTATGATCAGTGCTGTTACACAGGGAAGAATGACAGGTGGCTTTGTTTACATTAGCCGCCTGCCTTTCTCCCTTCACAGCGGACGATCGCGAGTGACCGGCGGACATCGGGTCCGCCGGTCACACGCACGGATGTGTCCGTGAACAAGCCGGGGCGGGAGCGCGCCTCCGGGGGCACGCGCTCGCCCCCTATTGGCTTACAGGCTAGTGACGTACCCATACGTCACTTTGCCTGGCCGGGGCTGACCGCCGCAGTATATGTACTTGCGGCGGTCGGCAACCGGTTAAGATATAGACCCCTTAGAGCAGGGATCCTCAAACTACGGCCTTCCAGCTGTTACGGAACTACAAATCCCATGAGGCATTGTAAAACTCTGACATTCACGGACATGACTAGGTATGATGGGAATTGTAGTTCCTGAACACCTGGAGGGCCATAGTTTGAAGACCCCTGCCTTCGAAGCTATGCCCATTTTAGATTTACCACCTCCATTTTCAGTTATAGTTATTGCAACACCATCTACCCCATTCGGTTATCCATGGAGCAAAATGTGCCAGCCCTAGCTGTGCTTTGTGTGCGTTTTGGCCACTGTGTAGGCGGCACAATCCTCAGGCATATTTGTTTTAGGCACATCCCAAATAATGAATGGTTGCCATGCTGCACATCGCAATTCTCTAGGGTCATGCACAGCTGGTGTCTTGCTAGCTAAGATTTTATTAAAATGTATTATATTCATAAACATGTTTCATGCAATTGCATTACAGTCTGTTAAATGTTAATGTATATGTTACTCATACAATACATCTTCAGCTGTGGCCATTGTTGTCATCTAAGCACATAGGATATAGATATGTGCAGGCATGACACAAATAGGCAGATATGTAAATAGTAATGCATTGTCTCTTTTTCCTCATTCCTTAAAGAGTACGTAAACTCTAACAAAGCATTTCTTTTATTTTCTCTCTTTTGGTCTGTTAAATATACTTCTGAAAGAATGTTATATCTCATGCAAAAAAAAAAACATCAGTTGTTCACAGGGCTTTTTTTCTCAGAGAATAGGTGCAGGAACTCCCACTTCTAAGTTACTTTGTGTCTCCACCCCCTACCCACCTCCGAGCACTAACCCTTGGTTCCAACCCTACCCACCTCCGAGCACTAACCCTTGGTTCCAACCCTACCCACCTCCGAGCACCCACCCTTGGTTCCAACCCTACCCACCTCCGAGCACCAACCCTTGGTTCCAACCCTACCCACCTCCGAGCACTAACCCTTGGTTCCAACCCTACCCACCTCCGAGCACTAACCCTTGGTTCCAACCCTACCCACCTCCAAGCACTAACCCTTGGTTCCAACCCTACCCACCTCCGAGCACCCACCCTTGGTTCCAACCCTACCCACCTCCGAGCACTAACCCTTGGTTCCAACCCTACCCACCTCCGAGCACTAACCCTTGGTTCCAACCCTACCCACCTCCGAGCACCCACCCTTGGTTCCAACCCTACCCACCTCCGAGCACTAACCCTTGGTTCCAACCCTACCCACCTCCGAGCACTAACCCTTGGTTCCAACCCTACCCACCTCCGAGCACCCACCCTTGGTTCCAACCCTACCCACCTCCGAGCACCAACCCTTGGTTCCAACCCTACCCACCTCCGAGCACTAACCCTTGGTTCCAACCCTACCCACCTCCGAGCACCCACCCTTGGTTCCAACCCTACCCACCTCCGAGCACCAACCCTTGGTTCCAACCCTACCCACCTCCGAGCACTAACCCTTGGTTCCAAACCTACCCACCTCCGAGCACCCACCCTTGGTTCCAACCCTACCCACCTCCGAGCACTAACCCTTGGTTCCAACCCTACCCACCTCCAAGCACCAACCCTTGGTTCCACCCCCTACCCAGCTTCCAGTACAGCCCCTTTTGGAGAATATAGAGCCAAGTATAATTTTGTAGTGGAATGTATGGAATTTGGTTATGATAACAAGAAAAGCAAAAAATAGATCCCCCACAGCCAGTAGCAATAGACCCCCCCCCCCCCCAGCAGCAATAGACCCCCAGCAGCAGCAAAATATCTCCCAGAAGCCAGCATCAATGGACTCTCTAGCAGCCAGCAACAGTAAACCCCTCCCTAAACAGTAGATCCCTTCCAGCAATAATTAACCCTTAGTATCAAAATATCCTCCACCAGCAACAATAGATTGCCATGCAAAAATAGATCCCCTCCAGCATCAACAGATCCCCCATCAGCCAGCATCAGTAAATCCTCCATCACCCCTTGCCATGGCATACATTCAGAGCTGAAGGTGCCGGAACTGCGTTCCCCCGCGTTCCCCCTGAAAAAAACCCCTGGTTGTTCATTTACCCTTTTGAGCTGATAACTTTCTGTTCTCTCTGCTTCTGCATTCTCAGTTAGCATTGTTCCCTGCTATATACAGTATATGGACTACAAAACACCTCCCTCTGTTAGGAAGAAGAGAAGGAAGTGTTATGTATGTCTAATACAATGTTATTTAGTCCTAACACACTCCCTCTCCTAGGATGACCACTGACCATGCTGCTTGGTATGATTGTCACCCTAGGATTAGAAGTGAGGTATATGGCAGAATTGCCAGGAAAAAGTGTAAAAAAAAAAGAAAACAAATGGAGACACCATACCTAGAGACCAGTAGGCTGTAATATTCCTAATTTTTGTTCTTGGGTTTACATACGCTTTAAGTTTAACCATGAAAGGCATTAGTATGGCTGTTGTTTCTGCTACAATAACATGCATTGGTACAGCCCAAGCAGTATAGAGATAATCTGTACACTCAGTGAGCAGGATCATGGAGCACTGGGCTACTAGAATACTGCATGCATTGGAGTCCAGATATTTGCTTTTATGATGTATGATTACTGTATACAACCCCTTGTGTCCTGCTATGGCCCATTTACACTTATATACACTATATTACCAAAAGTATTGGGACACCTGCCTTTACACGCACATGAATTTTAATGGCATCCCAGTCCTAATCCTTGGGTTCAATATTGAGTTGGCCCACCCTTTGCAGCTATAACAGCTTTAACTCTTCTGGGAAGGCTGTCCACAAGGTTTAGGAGTGTGTCTATGGGAATGTTTGACTATTCTTCCAGAAGCGCATTTGTGAGGACAGGCACTGATGTTGAATGAGAAGGCCTGGCTCGCAGTCTCCGGGTTGAGGTCAGGACTCTGTGCAGGACAGTCAAGTTCCTCCACCCCAAACTCGCTCATCCATGTCTTTATGCACCTTTGCTTGTTGGAACAGGAAGGTGCCATCCCCAAACTGTTCGCACAATGTTTGGAGCATGAAATTGTCCAAAATGTCTTGGTATGCTGATCATTAAGAGTTCCCTTCACTAGAACTAAGGGGCCAAACCCAACCCCTGAAAAACAACCCCACACCCTAATCTCTCCTTCACCAAATGATTTAGACCAGTGCACAAAGCACTGTCCATAAAGACATGAATGAGCGAGTTTATGGGGGGAGGAACTTGACTGGCCTTCACTCCTGTGACCCATTTTCAGCAGACAGCGGGCTGAAGTCCACTGTCTGCTGACTTCACAAAGCAGGCCCAGGCTTGAGCAAGATTGCGACAATGAAGTCAGGATCCGCCCTAATGCCTGGACCGTCACCTGGCTCAGCCTCTCAGCAAGCAGTTGAGAGCCTCTGCCAGCCGCTCCCACCCCCTCCACAGCCCCAGGGCTGCTGATAGGGGGAGACCACCAGTCCTACTGTAGGGGGCCTGGGCACACAGGGGGGAAGCATAGGGAATTGGTTCGGTTAGGCAGGGGGGCAATTACAGAAGGAAGCCCTGTGCGGCTTTCTGCAGCAGCTGAAAGACAGTTTCTTCCACTCCTGCCAGCTTTCAGCTGCTGCGGGGAGAGACACAGACACATGGCATCGTTCCTGTAATTGCTCCTCCGACACAGATCCCCATCCCTGCTCTGCCTGCTTCTGATTCCCCCCCCCCTCCCTGTGCGCACCCCTTTCACTGTGCCGCCCCCTCCCCTCCCAGAATACTGCAGGCTTCCCTGTCCTGTAAATAATAACAAATTCTAAAATTAAAAAAAAAAAAAAATAATAGTTAAACATTGTAATAAATAATTAAAATAATTGTAAAATAAAATAATTGTAAACATTTTTGACATTTAAAAAAATAAGAATAAATAAATAAATATATATATATATATATATATATATATATATATATATATAATATTATTATTATTATTATTATTTTATATATATTTTTTTTTTTAATTGTAAAAAAATCAATTAAAAAGGGCTAATTCACACAGGTTCTCTGTTATGTTTGTGTCCGCTAATAATATTAGTGTGATTTTTAGTGAAAATATCGTCTTGATATATTTGGGGGGGGGGGGGGGGCTGCCAGGTAGGGTGTAGGGGGCTCCGTGATTTCTAACCGCAGCCCTACACAGCCCAATGCTCCAGTGAGCTGTGAGAGCCGAGTTATCGGTGGTGTTCACTCGCTCACTTCTCAGTGTTGGAGGTAAATCCAGCTAGGTGAGTATGATTAAAAAAACAAAACAAAAAAAAACATACATCTTTTAAGGTAGTTGTAAATCCTTACATCTGCCCAATGAAGGGACTGGCCTAAGGTGATACACAGAGGCAAAACAAATCCTCCTGCATAAGTTGTACCTGCTTATCTGCAGTCTTTTCTTCTTTACATCTATTCAAAGTCCAGAATTAAAGAGCTTGTCTGAGCTGTTAGAAAACAGGGGGAGGAGAGCTGAAATTACACTCTGCAGAGCTCAGTGAGGGGAGCTGTTTGGATGGAAGAGACGCACACCCCATTCACACAGCACACAGGAACAGAGCTGAGGCTGTCAATCAGCTGGAGGTCCCTCCTCTGTCACCTTTTTTCTCTGTGTGTCAGGAAAACTTGTCAGAAGTGATTCATACTGATAGCAGAGGAAGGAAGCAGCAGACAGAAATTACACTTAGTGCTTTTAATTGAGACCAGTACACACTATAGAGGGATATGCTTTGTTCATATTTCATGTCTGAGGTTTACAACCACTTTCAGACATCCAACACTCCAGTGATGATTCACTCTCTATCCCTCACCATTATCTGAAGGATTACTTGTAGATGGACTGACAGAAATGAATTGATTCCTTGATCTTCTCTGTAATCTTCTCCATATTACCACCCAAACGCTACAATAAATGCTTTCACTGAAACACTGTGGGTGAACACAGGAACCAGTTTTATTTGCACATGAAAATGAAACAAGAAGACAAAAGAAAGGAGGCTGCAAAAGAGGAAGCGAATGAGTTTGTATTTATCAGGAAACCGGATATACAAAGTGACAGAATTCTGGACTAGTTTCCTCTTAATCATTTCTTCTTTTCCCTCATTTCTGATTCTGGGACTTTTTAAACATATCTGCTTTTTTTTTTAATACATTTGCTAGAGCAATTAACCATTTGCCGACCAGCAGGTCAGCTCTATTACGTGAAACAATGTATCCGTACTTTGTTTCGTGTAATAGACAGTGGAGGCCCAGGCGTGCGCTGATTGGCCAGAGGGCGAGCCAATCAGCGGGCGTCCGCCGGCCACCCGTGATCGCTCCCCATAGAGACAGAACGGCGTTTTTCCCTATGTAAACAAACCAGACCGCCGTTCTGTCAGAGATGAATACAGGGATCCTGTGTTCTTGCTATTTGGGAACACAGATCTATATGTTCATCTAGTAGGTACAACCCCCGCACAGTTAGAAAGCACCCCCTAGGGACACACTTAACCCTTTGATCGCCCCTGGTGTTAACCCCTTCCTTGCCAGTGTCATTAGTACAGTAACAGTGCATATTTTTAGCACTGATTACTGTAGTAATGTCACTGGTCCCCTCAAAAGTGTCAGGTAGGGGTCCGATTTGTCTGCCGCAATGTCGCAGTCCCGCTAAAAATCGCTGATCGCCGCCACTACTAATAAAATAAATAAATAAATATATAAAAATGACACAAATCTATCCCCTAGTTTGTATACGTAATAATTTGTGTGCAAACCGATCAATATACACTTATTGGTATTTTTGTATTAGGTGTGTTTTATAGCAGAAAGTAAAAAATATTGTTTTTTTTTCAGAATTGTCGCTTTTATTTTGTTTATAGCGCAGAAAATAAATACGGCAGAAGTGATCAAATACCACCAAAAGAAAGCCCAATTTGTGGGAAAAAAAGGACATCAATCCTTTTTGGGTACAATGTTGCACAACCGCGCAATTGTCAGTTAAAGTAACGCAGTGCCGTACTGCAAAAAAATGGCCTGGTCATTAAGGGGGTAAAACCTTCCGGTCCAGAAGTGGTTAATAATCTGTTTGAAAACTTTGAAACTTCTGAAGGAGCCCTAATTGAGAATGACTGGTATAAACTAGGGATGCACCGAATGTTCGGCAACCGAAATTATTCGGCCGAAAATAGCCAAAAAAAGCACTTTCGGTGTTCGGCCGAATAAGTAAATAGGCCGAATAAATTTTGCCGAACAATGACATTTTTAATGACGCGGATGGTGGGTCGGTAAGCGACCCGCCATCCCCGAGCATCACTGTAAACATAGCCGGAGGCACTACAGGAAGCAGAGCGGATGCTTCCTGTATAGCCGCTTAGCGCCGGCTTCTGTCACAGGCGGAGTGATACCAAATGTACTCCGCCTGTGACAGGGCACAGGAGCCATACAGCAAACATCGACTCTGCAGATGGGAGGGAGGGAGGTAAGGAGAGACATGAGAGGACAGAGACACGAGAGGACAAGAGAGAGAGACACGAGAGGACAAGAGAGAGAGTGAGAGGACAAGAGAGAGAGAGAGAGAGACATGAGAGGACAAGAGAGAGAGTGAGAGGACTAGAGAGAGAGAGAGACATGAGAGGACAAGATTATTTAATTATTGTAATGGTGAAAAAATTGGCAAAATAAATGGAAAAAATGCGAAACACCGCGTTCGGTATTCGGCCTTCGGCCAAGCATTTCATTATTATTCGGCTTCGGCCAAGAATTTCATTTCGGTGCATCCCTAGTATAAACCCTAGATAACCAGTGGCCCATAAGGGCCCCTTCACACTGTTGTGCTGCATTAAGGCACTTTTACTATTGGTCTCATTGGCTAATAGCAATACACAGGCAGAAGAGATTTGTTGCCTTGATTACAAAGGATAGGGTAAGTAATACACCTTATTCCTGCACCCCAATACTAAATTGGCATTTACCCCTTGTAGAGCAGGACAGCTCACTGCAGAGGGTTAAATGCTAATTTAGTCCTGGGGCACAGGAATAATCTGTATTACTTACCCAATCTCTCATTTCAGCACTTTTCTCTTCTACCTGAAGCTCTGGGCTGTGGGTGGTCGCTCAGGTTTATCACATACAACATAAGGCTAATAACTCTGCATTGTATGTGAGGAGGTGAGCATGCAACCAGGGTCTGAAGTGCCTCAGAGAGGCAGCAGTGCTGAACCAATTGAACAACTGAAGGGTCCCTGCTGGAGAGAGGAAAAAGGTAAGTATTATACTTTATTCACGCTACCCCTAGACCAGTGATGGCGAACCTATGGCACACGTGCCACAGCTGGCATGCAGAGCACTCTCTATGGGCATGCGAGAGCTGCCGCCACTGCCTGCACTGTGACAAGGGGAGAAATCAGCGTGGGCTGTCAGTTTATTTTACCCGCTCACCCCCCCCCCCCTTCTTCTGTCAAGAAGCACGGTACAGGGATAGAGCGGCGCTTGCAGGGTTCCCCACCCACTGTGATTCCTCCTGCCTCCCCATTGGCTGAAGCCAGGGACCAATAAACAGCTAGGACAAGTGCACCATGGGACATGTAGTCCCGGAAGACTATGGCTCCATTTCAATCAATTAACCACTTGCCGACCGCCGCACGACTATCTACGTCGGCGGTCAGCCCCTCACAGGCAAACTAACGTAGGGCTACGTCGCTTGCTTGTGAGGGTCTAGGGAGCGAGCGCGTGCCCCCGGAGGCGCGCTCCCGCGTGGTCACGGACCCCCCCGCGCGTGTGACCAGCGGACCCGATGTCTGCCGGCCACTCAGCGATCGGCGGGGGAGAGGGAGAATGTCAGGCAGCTTGTGTAAACAAGCCACCTGTCATTCTCCTCGCTGTAAAGACACTGATCACATGGATCTACTATGTAGATCCGTTGATCAGTGTCCTTACAGCCCAAGCCACAGCCAATCACAGTAGAAAGCACGCCCCTAGGGACACACACAGCCCCTCCCTCCCAAATAAAGTTAACCCCTTCACTACCAGTGTATTTTTACAGTAACAGTGCATATGTATAGCACTGATTACTGTAGAAATGTCACTGGTAACCCCAAAAGTGTCAAAAATGTCAGTCAAGGGTCCGATCTGTCCGCCGCAATGTCGCAGTACCGCAAAAAAAATCGCGGATCGCCGACATTACGCGTTAAAAAAAAAAAAATTACAAAAATCTTTCCCTTTGTTAGTAAACGTGATAACTTTTGCGCAAACCAATCAAAATACGCTTTTTGCGATTTTTTTTACCAAACATAGGTAGCATAAAACAAATTGGCCGAAAATGTTAAAAAATTTTGATTTTTACATTTTTTTGGGGGGGAATTTCATATAAAAAAATGTGAAAAATATTGCTATTTTTGCAAAATTGACGCTCTTTTTTTGTTTATAGCGCGTGATCAAAAAATCGTACAGGTGATCAAATACCACCAAAAGAAAGCTCTGTTTGTGGGAAAAAAAGGACGCCAAATTTGTTTAGGTACAGCGTCGCACGATCGCACAATTGTCCGTTAAAGTCACGCAGTGCCGAATCGCAAAATACCCCCTGGTCGGAATGGGGGTAAAATCTTCCGGGGCTTAAGTGGTTAAAGAAAAACTACAGCCCCAGCATGCCATGAGAAAATAAGAGGAGGGACAGTTTGGAGCCCGAGAAAAAAAAGGGCTGAGGGAGAAGGGAGAGCAAGGATGAGAGGAGTGTGGAGATAAGAGTGAGAGGATGCTCAGGTGGTTCAGGAGGGAGAGAGAGCCCAAGCCACTGCAGCCCCTGTAGTTGAACCAGCCAGAGGGGTGCAGAGAGGACATTATCAAGAAGAGTGAGGAGGGTGATCAAAGGCACCAACAAATTGAGAAGCTGCTGCCAGGCACACTGACACTGGAGCCAGGTGAGTGCTGAATTGACTACAATCTCTCTTGGAGTGTGCGATCATCACCTGGGTGAGTGACTGGGTGTGTGCAGTTGAATTGCAGTGTTGGCACTTTAAAAAAAAAAAGTTGGTTTTGTGATGAAGTTTGGGCACTCCGGCTTAAAAAAGTCACTGCCCTAGACTAAATAATCACTTAAAGTGGTTGTAAGCCTTTACATATACCCAGTAAAGGGACTATCCTCAGGTGATACAATGAGATTAAACATATCCTCCTACAAAAGTTGTGCCTGTCTATCTGCATTCTTCTCTATATCTGTTCAAAGTGCTGAATTTTTAAAAGAGAATAAAAGTGCAGCGCTAAAATGTAATGTCCAAAATTTATAAAAAGTCCTTATCCAAAAGGAGTCCATATAAGGTGTCCAGAGGAGGTAATGATACTATAATGCAGCTACGTATAATGAGCGTGAAGAGACCATCCCCAACAACCAATCACACTACCTCTTACTCTCCAGTTTAGACCCTCACAACAAAGGTCAAATACGCAGTGGACAGCAATTCGGTGATATCTCCAGTATCAATACTCCCTCTCCAGGTCTTTCAGACGTCTCCACCAAGGCTTGATAAATCCCATGAAGGGACAAAAAAAACACTCCTCATGGTGTAGAAATCGCCAAAAAGTTTATTAAATAAAAAGAATATTACTCACATTCTGATGGTATAAACTTGCATATCTGTGTATAACATCCAGCATTTCCAACCAGAAAGATGGCCACAGCGTCCCAGGATGCAGTAACTTCACACGTCTCCAACTCCTTCCTACGTGTTTCGTCATCAAATGACGTTGTCAGGGGATGAATTATTAAAGCTTGAGAGTTCAGAAAACAGGGGGCAGAGAGCTGAAGTTACACTCTGCAGAGCTCAGTGAGGAGAGATATGAGAGCTGATTGGAGGAAAGAGACACACGCCCTCCACACAGCACACAGGAACAGAGCTAAATCTATCAATCAGCTAGAGATCCCTCCCCTGTCACCTTTTTTCTCTTGGTGTCAGGAAAACTATCAGAACAGATTCATGCTGATAGCAGGGAATGAAGCAGCAGACAGAAATGACTGTTTGTGCTCTTAATTGAGACAAGTACACACTATAGAAGGATATGCTTTGTTCATATTTCATGTCTGAGGTTTACAACCATTTCAACCTTGATGTTTGTACATTTTTAGCTTTAAAGCTAAGCTCCAAGCAGAAATAAGAGACACAAATGAATACAGCTTTGTATTTGTTAAAGTGACCCTGTAATAGAAAAAGCAATCCACTTACCTTTTTCAGCAGCCCTTGTATTGGAAAGCCGTCCCTTAGCTGCTCCCCGGCTGCTGCAGGTATCCAACCCTTCAGGTGGGTTCAATACCATGTGCCACATGCTGTGGTTCCTCCCGTTGGCTCGTACGCCCTGTGGTGAGCCGGTTCTGAAGTGGCCGTTTGTCTAAAGTTCAGCTTTAATCTGAAAATTATTTTTTCTATTATAAGCAGAACATGACCATTCGTTGTAATGTGCACTTGTGTGAAAAGCACTTCTGTCTGCTATAATCAGCCTTTTTCTTTGCTGGTGTGCATGCCCGATGTATCACCCATTCCTGGCATCTTTTATATCCTAAAGAAATGATTACTACAGATAGCGATTCACATGCAGTTCTGTGCAGTGCGATTTCAGTCCATTCATTTTGAATAGACTGAAATTACACTGCTCCAAAAGCAGTGCGAGCAGGCCTGCTGATAGGGGGGACCACCAGCCCTCCTGTAGGGGGCCAGGGCACACAGGGGGGCACCAACAGAACAGGGAATCGGTACGGTCAGGAGGAGAGGCAATTACAGAAGGAAGCCCTGTGTGTTTCTCTGCAGCAGCTGAAAGCCTGTTTCCCACCCTTCTTCCAGCTTTTACCTGCTGCAGGGAGAGACACAGGCACAGGGCATCATTCCTGTAATTGCTTCTCTGACACAGATCCCCCTCCCTGTTCTGCCTCCTCTGATCCCCCGTGTGCCCCTCTTTTTAAAAAAATTGTAAAATAAAATAATTGTAAAAATCTTTAATATTTAAAAAAAAAAGTTATACATTTTGTTTTTTGTTTCTTTACATGTAAAAAAACAATTAACCACTTGCCGACTGCATACTGTATATATACGGTGGCAGAGTGGCTCTGCCAGGCAAAACTACGTATGTATACAGGGTGTGCCTGGGAGGAGCAAGGGGGCAAGTGTGCGCCGTCGGTGGCGCGTTCCCGCCCCCGTGTGTCAGGCGGCTCCGATTGCTGCCTGACACCGGTGATTGCTCCCCGCTGAGAGAGAAGAACGGTCGGCTGTTGTAAACACAGCCGACCGTCCTTCTCCCTGGGATGATCACAGAGCTCCTGTGATCCTGCTATATAGGAACACATGTCTCTATGGTCATTTCAGAAGCCCAACCCCCATACAGTTAGAATCACTCCCCTAGGGTCACATTCAACCCCTTGATCACCTATACTGTTAACCCCTTCCCTGCCAATGGCATTATTACAGTAACAGTGCATATTTATAGCACTGATTACTGTAGTAATGTCACTGGTCCCCCCAAAAGTGTCAAAAATGTCAGTTAGGAGTCCGATCTGTCCGCCGCAATGTCGCAGTCCAGCTAAAAATCACATTACTAGAAAAAAAATAAAAATAAATGAAAATGACAAATCTTTCCCATAGTTAGTAAACGCGATAAATTTTGCGCAAACCAATCAAAACACGCTTATTGCGATTTTTTTTTTTTTTTACCAAAAATATGTAGCAGAAAACAAATTGGCCTAAAATGTTTAAAAACTTTGATTTTTAATTTTTTTTTTTTTTGGGAATGTCATAGTAGGATGTGAAAAATATTGTTTTTTCTTTCAAAATTGTCGCTCTTTTTTTGTTTATAGCGCAAAAAATAAACATCGCAGAGGTGATCAAATACCACCAAAAGAAAGCTCTATTTGTGGGGAAAAAAGGGCGTAAATTTTATTTGGATACAGCGTCGCATGACCGCGGAATTGTCCATTAAATAACGCAGTGCCGAATCGCAAAATATGGCCTGGTCATTAGGGAGGCAAATCCTTCCGGTCTTAAAGTGGTTAAAAAAGGGCTAAGGTTCTCTGTTATTTTTGTGCCCACTAATAATGATTTCAGTGTATTTTTAGTAAAAATATTTTCTGTATAAATTTGGGGGGGGCCCAGCCATGTAGGCTGTACGGGGCCCCGTGATTTCCAACAGCAGTCGGATCGCATCCAGTGCGGGCAAACGCATTGCGTTTAGGGCGTCGTCAACTTTGTACTGACACCTGATGCAGATCGCAAGGGCAGTGCGGGAAACTATCACGGAATACGGGTTTTCCGCATGGCATTCTAGTGTCATCGGCCCCTAAAAGATGCCAAGAAAGGGTAATACATCGGCGTGTACAACAGCATCAGTCAAAGAAAAAGGCTGACTATACCAGGCAGAAGCGCGTAATACAAGGAATACATTAAAATACATTATTAATAACACAAACAATTCTAAGGCAACAGCGGATAGATTTTACATGGTAATAAAATAATGACTGTAATAGAATTCCATTTTCCCTTTGGTAAAACAAACAGCACACAAATAAACAATGTTGCATTTACAACATAACAAGGTAGAAGTGTTTTCAATAAATAATTCAGGATTCTTTCATTATTTAAACCATTCAGTCTGGGCAAAGGTTTTACTTCTGGGCATGTTTTACCTACAAATCTGCTTGTCCTTATGTGCCATCCTAATCAAAGGACCTGGAATATCTCTTTCTTTATATGTTAGAGGCCATGTGTACTCTGGACCGGAAGATTTTCCCCCTTAATGACCAGGCCATATTTTGCGATTCGGCACTGCGTTACTTTAACTGACAATTGCGCGGTCGTGCGATGCTGTACCCAAAAAAACAGTAGTTCTTTTTTTCCCCACAAATAGATCTTTCTTTTGGTGGTATTGGATCACCTCTGCGATTTTTATTTTTTGCGCTATAAACAAAAAAATAGAGACAATTCTGAAAAAAACTATATTTTTCACATTCTGCTATGGCATTCTCAAAAAAAAAAAATAATAAAAAAATCTAAATTTTTTAATATTTTAGGCCAATTTGTTTTCTGCTACATATGTTTGGTAGAAAAAAAAAAAAAAATCACAATAAGCGTATTTTGATTGGGTTATCGCGTCTACTAACTGTGGGAAAGATTATGTCATTTTTATTGTTTTGTTTTTTTACTAGTAATGGTGGCAATCTGCGATTTTTAGCAGGACTGCGACATTGTGGCGGACAGATCGGACCCCTAACTGACATTTTTGACACTTTTGGGGACCAGTGACATTACTACAGTAATCAGTGCTAAAAATATGCACTGCCACTGTAATAATGACACTGGCAGGGAAGGGGTAAACACTGTGGGTGATCAAGGGGTTAAATGTGAGCCATGGGGAGTGTTTCTAACTGTGGGGGGGGGGGGGTGGCTTGTGAAATGACCATAGAGATCCTATATAGAAGGATCACAGGGGCTCTGTGATCATTTCAGGAAGAAGAACCGTCAGCTGTGTTTACAACAGCCGACCGTTCTTCTCTCTCAGCGGGGAACGATTGCGGGTGTCAGGCAGCAATTTGAGCCGCCTGCCCCATGCATCGGTGTCCCCGCTTCCAAATGGGGGTGGGAGCCCCTAGCTGCAGGCGCGCAACCAATGTAAGTCTATGTCGTTTCGCGCAGGAGAGTCGCACTGCCGCAGTAAATTGGCGGTGGGCAGTCGGGAACCGGTTAACTACATTTACCGGCTGCTTTATTAGGTACACCTGTTTAATTGCTTGGTAAAACAAATTACTAATCAGCCAATCACATGGCAGCAACTTAACACATTTAGGCATCTAGACGTGAAAACTGAGCATCAGAATGGGGAGGAAAAGGGATTTAAGGCCCTGTTCACATCTGAGCGTTTTTCAGCTCGTAAAACGCTTATCTCTGAAGTCTCAACAAGCAAAATCCCATTCATTTCAATGGCCCCTGTTCACGTATGAGTGTTTTGTTGCCTGAAACAAAATGACTGAAGCTCAAAAAAGTACATGAACTTCTTTTTTGGCAGATTACAAGCGTTTTCGTTAGATGTCAATGCCTGCCTCCAAACACCCGCAAAAGACGCCTGAAAAAAAACCGCCTGAAAAAAGCCCAAAAAAACATCTAAAAAATGCCCAAAAAAAACGCCTAAAAAGCCCAAAAAAACGCCTGAAAACAATACGCTCAGGTGTGAATGGAGCCTTAGTGACTTTGACTGAGGCATGGTTGTTGGTGCCAATGGTCTTACTATTTCAAAAACTGCTGATCTACTGGGATTTTCACACACAGCCATCTCTCGGGTTTACAGAGAATGGTCAGATAAAGAGAAAATATCCAATGCGTAGCAGTTGTTTGGAAGAAAATGCCTTGTTGATGTCAGAGGATAATGGGCAGACTGGTTTGAGATGATAGAAAGGCAACAGAAACTCAAATAACCACTCGTTACATCCAAGGTATGCAGAATACCATCTCTGAGAAGATCGTCCAATCAGAAAACTTTTTGCATACATTGAGGAGATGCAAAGTGATCTCTGAATGGTGCCCAAGTCCAGCACCTGACCTCCTGTGATCTGAATGCGCTGGGCAGCTGCTTGGCATGGGACCCTGAAGCAAGTGGAGATCCCTGGAATAGTGGTGTCTACTACTGATTTCCAGCTTCTAGACGAATCCCAAAGGTTTTGTCTATACATAGTTACACTGGTCCAAGCTGGACTAGACTGTAAATATATCCATACCTAGGATTCTTTTTTAATTGATGGATAGTGGGATGGAAAGGTCTCCGATTATGGGACAAGCGGTGGTTTGAACACTGTTTCCAACTCCATGTTTAGCATAAAAGGTTGGGCATATGCCAATGGATATAATAAAGATAAGGTGAGTATTTTAGGGAAATATGTGTAGATACAATAGGGTCAGTATACAGCTGGGGAGAATGGGAAGGGTCTTTAAGGAAAGCATAGGGGGGATGGGAAAGAATAGTAGGTAAAGGGGATAAAGGATAGGAAGAAGAGATGGGATAAGAGAAAGAAAAAATGAAAAACAAAAGAAAAAGGTGGGGACGGGGGGTAAAGGGAGGGGTGGTGTGGGACGGAGGGCCTAATAGAAGGGAAGAGGGAACTGGGGGGGGTGGGGGGAGGGGTGGAAAGTCCACAATTTTAATTATAGGTAGAACAGGAGAGGAACTTGGAGGAGGAAAGTCAACAATTTTAGGAGATTCTTTACAGCAGACATTTGATACTTTTAAAATTAACCATGCTGACTAAGAACAAGATAAAGTCACCTGCAGCCAGGGTCGTAACTACAGGGGTTGCAATTGCAACCGGGCCCCATGCTCAAGCGGGCCTGTGCGGCTCCCCTGTACACCTGGATAGGAGGGGCAGCGGGGGCAGCATGTAGAGAAATCAATATCCTCCTTTTTTCTCCTGGAGGAGATTGGTTCCTCTGTATGCTGCCCCCGCCACTCCTCCTATCCAGTTCACTTGTGTTCTGCTGTCTCTGGGCCCTGTGTGCTCCCCTGGTCCCCCCCCTACTGTGCTGCCCCCCCCCCACTGTGCTCCCTCCCCTCTCCTGCCGGCTGCTGCAGGGAATGTGTCACAATAGAGAACCAGGAGGCGGTTGGTAAATATGTAATTTACCAGCTTCTTCCTTTTCTGAATGGACAGAGTCATAGTCAGTTACATTGTAAAAAAATAAAATAAAATGATAAAAAAAATAATACAATTAAAATACCAAAAAATAAAAACTACTGACACCAGTGGGTGAACTTCCAGGATTACAAAGGTCACACTTGCGAGCTGGCCCTGGCATTCCATCACCGTGGGGAGGCCCCAAGATGGCAGAAAGAGGGCCCACTGCTGAACTTTTGAAAGGTTCCCACTGGGGGACCGTAATAAAGGGCCCCGCAACAAGAGTAAAGGGCCCCAGGATCAGTGGGAAGAGCCCCAGGCTTGAAGGGGGGGCCCTTCATGGCTTCTTGCCCCAGGGCCCTGAAAGTTCTAGCTACGCGGCGCTTCTGCATGCAGCAATGCTCACCCAAATACCATAAGTTTACATTTTTTCTCTAGAATTTCACATGAACGAGATCTCTTTATAGATAAGGATGTGCCATCTACTTCTCATTCCAGAAAGGTGTCTGTAAAGCAAATGTGATAATTGACCATTATGAGGTTCTAGATCCAGAAGAACCACATTTGTACTTTAGTACACATTGGCTTAATATTTTTTATAACTCTATATGTGAAATTTATTTTACTAAGTAAACTCACGGGCACACATTAAAGTCACCTACTCATCAAGATACACGTTGTCATAATAATACAGTACTCTGAAGTTCCTGAAGAACAGTATGTAGTAATGCAGGTTTTCACAGCATCACCATCTCTTCCGCCTTGTATGGTCTCATTTTTGGTTGCCCTACCCTTCTATTGCAGTGCAGAATGGTATGTAGCTGTTTTTATATGTATTCCTTATGTTTTGTTTCCTTTCAAAGGAGATCTATTTTATTGTGACTGTGAAGGTATTAAAATAATTTAGCCAGCATTATATCTCAATGATTCTAAGAAAATAAAAAGTAATAATAGAACATTTTTACTGCATGGGACATTTATAAGCTTGGTGGTTATGGTGGGGTGAGAAAGATAAGTCTATGACAGGTCTGTGACCAGAGATGTATAGTAACTAAGTAGAACTACTTCACTACTGTACTTAAGTACCGAAAGGCGGTATCTGTACTTTCCTGGAGTAGAACTTTTTTCTCCTACTTCCACTTTTACTTCACTACATTTTTTCAATGATTTCAATACTTCTACTCCAATATTTTTTTTTGTGCTGCATAGTTACTCGTTACTATTATAAAAATTACCACTGCCAGAACAGTAGATGGCAGGTTTCATGAAGCTCAAAACATGTGTATTATCAGCGCATACGAAAATAAATGCTACTGTATGCATAAATAAAAGCTGCATTTGAAATAATAAAAAACAATATGATGTTCAAACTTTTGACTTCTTTCTTTAATAACTACATAACACAGTACTTGTACTTTTACTTTCAGTACTTGAGTAGCAAAATTAAAAAAAAATACTTGCAATACTTAAGTAAAAAAAATGTTGAATACTTTAGTACTTCTACTCAAGTCACTTTTTGATCGAGCACTTCCACTTCTACTCAAGTCACTTTTTGATCAAGCACTTGTACTTTTACTCAAGTAGGGGTTTTCGAGTACTTTATACAACTCTGCCTGTGACATACTGCAATACTACCAATGATGGCAACCTGGTTTTGTTCTAGCTATACCTGCAAAGAAACCACTCACCTTCTTCTATGGTATTGCTTCCTTACTGGCCTAACCACTGAGAAGTCGCTCCACTGCTGCTTTTGAGGACTTTGAAACCCTTAGACATCTATGTGCATGAGGCCATAGGATTCTTGGGAGGAATATACAGGTTCTGTTAACAGTCTCTTGGTATTTTAGTGCTTTGCCCTAGTAAGGCTAACTTTAGGTTTTGGCTCTGCTATACTCCTTGGTGCAGTAATCTATTTTATAGGTCTTTTTGGGATCCCCTAAGCTTGGTGGTTGATTACTGATGCCTGCCTCTGGAAGAAGCTTTGAGAGCTCCGAATAGGAAGGACAGCCACTGAAGTTATAAATATTTATCTAACTTCAGTCAATTCCTGAGAGAAGCATCCAGAAGGTGGCTGAGGGAGAAGATAAATGATTAGGAAGCTTGCTCAGGGTGGCTCTGAGGAAGAGGCACGGCCTCGAAACGCGTCAGCCCTCCGTCTTCATGAGACATTGGACTTTTCAAATGATGCTGCTCTATGGAATTGATATGCTGGATTACTACGCATGTTTGTGAGTAGTTGATTTTAAACTTATGTTATTAAAAGCCCGCTGAGGATAATGCGCTAGGCTGGTGCGCCCTTTCTTTGTGTTTGTATTTGCCTCTTTTCTCCTGGGGCTGTTGCCCCTGGGATGCAGCCTGTGTATTGAAGAACTGATATTAGGCTTCAGCATGTGCTTGGCTAAAAGCCTGAAGGAATCTGGATTGAAAGGGAATCACCTGTGGAAGCTGCCCTCAAGAAGGATCCTTATATCACAGAAGAGTGTTGCATGGAAGTTGGGGGCTGACCGCTATCCATGGACATTGTTAGTAGGACCCTTGCTTAAAGGGTAAATCAACTTTTCATGGAAAAAAAAAAATTAGGTAATAAAAAAAAAAAAAAAAAAGAATATAGCGTATACATATTGTGATTGAATTATTAAAAATTATTAAGAATTATTAAAAATGACTTTTTAGTGTGCGGAGCTGTAATTTTTTGTAAAATGCAATGCAATATGGCATCTTGGAGGCATTCTGTACACAGATAGTGTACAGAGCGCCCCCCAGAAATGTAATTTCCTGCTTGTGTGATTGGCTCAATGATTTTCCCAGAAGTCTGCACTAAGATACAAGTCAGATTTTGGGCATCCCCTGCAACAATAATGTTGTTTTTGGTGTGATACTCTCCAAGGGAAATCACATCTAAAGGAATGCAGACCCTGGTAATTTCCTCATTAGAGCACTGCAGGTGCAGCAGCTGATTGATAATTATAAAACCACTCACATACAGATTCACTTTGCACATGGACTCAGGCAAACAAATAGCTATTGCTTCCGCATAACAAAAGGTAGAAATCTACAACAAAGTTTGGTAAAATCCCTGCAATGTACAGAGATCACCCAGAGGGGAATGTTTTTTTTTTTTTTAAACAAAAGTGGAGTTACTCTTTAAGACTGCAGTTGGGCATGTGCTTTGTGGGTTGAATGCCAGAGGTTGCTGCAAGTGCTGGGATTGTTCATAAAGACTCTAAGCTTAACTGGTGGTCTCATTCTACCTCCAACCTAACGTTGCTGCTGGAGAATCTGTGTTTAAGAGACAGTTCTCCTGTTTCCGTTGGCATTTTGGAGTATCCTGCATCCTCATCCCTCTCTCCTTTTGGTTGCTGCAATAAATCCACAAAAAGAGAACCCCTAGATTGAGTCTGCGTGTGTCGATGTGCTTGGAACTCTGAACTAGTGAGAGACCTGGGCCATTCTTAGCCTCCCCTTTCAGGGGTGAACACTACAGTATGTAAATCTGGCCTTTAATTGATGCTGCAATAGCCTTAAAAAATATATCAATATAACAAAAATTGCCATTTGGCCATCTGGGAAAGTTCTAGGTCCCGCAGGTTTGTCCCTGCTTTGAAGCACCAACCAAGTTCTCAGCCGTAATAAAGCTTCCATGAATGAAAAGTGTTTTGTGAATGGTGGAGACCTTTCATTTATCACCATCTTCTTTTCATCCACAGAATTTACCATACAGCTTTAATGAAAGAAGGAGGGTTCGGAAAGGGCAAGCCTAGTCAGTACTCTTAATGAGTGCCTTTGACAGGTCCATTGTGTTGTATTAACCCCCTGTGGTAGGACTGAACCGGAATGAAGATTTCAACAAATCCGCAGCCATCAGCACAAGGGACTCACATTGTAAATAGGGTCCCTTGTGCTGATTTAAAAAAAAAAAATGTTTTGACAAAACTGAGGTTTTATTTTGAGGCTTAATGCCTCAGCATTGACTAGATTACTTAGATCACTTATATCTAGCATAAGCAAAGGTGCTAACTAATAAAATGCCCCTGACTCAGAATGTGTCAAAATGAAGAATGCCCCCTAGCTAGAGATATGGCCATTGACTTCATTCATTAAAGTGGAGCTCCTCCGAAAAGGGAAAGCTCCGCTTGTTTGCTTTCTCCCCCCACCCCCCCTTCCGCTGCCACATTTGGCACCCTACAGGGGGGGAGCGGATACCATCAAAACCAGGTACCCGCTCCCACTTCTGGGTAAGGTCGCCGCAATATGTGTTCGGCGATCTGCAAAATTTCGGACCTCTCCTCCTTTCCCCCCCCCGCTGCCTTCTGGGAGACACACAGGTCCCAGAAGACAGCGGGACCATTCAGAAAGTGTAGCACGACTCACGTGTATGCAGTAGGAAAGAGTCTGTGACACCTCAAGGCTTCTCTTCCTGTTTTCCCTTAGTGAAGATGCCGGGGCCTGAATCCGGAGCCGATGGACGGATCGTCTTGGGGTGCCGACATCACGGGATCCCTGGACAGGTAAGTGTTCTTATATTAAAAGTCAGAAGCTACAGTATTCGTAGCAGCTGACTTTTAATTATTTTTTTCACAGGTTGGAACACCTCTATAAAGCCATAAATAATAACTGACAGAGATCTTCATATACAATATATAGTCCCATGATACTGGCATCATTTATGTCAATGTCTCATAAAAACAATTATTTTACAGACCACTCTGTAGTATTATTATTGCAATTATTATTATTATCAATAATAATAAATCCCCATCAAAGACATGTTTTCTCTGTATTCCAAAGAACAATAAGGGGGAACAAAATGCAGCTGGTTATACAAGCACTAGTGGAGCAATTGTGCTAGAAAATGTGAGTGTTGCGACACCTGGTGGTCATTGTTCTTCATTGTCATGCACAAATATATCTGAATACTCAGTATAAATATATTGATTGTAGCTTTATATTGGGTTAAAAAAAAAAAAAAAATGCGTTGATAAATATATAAAGGAATGTGGAAATGATCAGGGCCGCAATTTTCTGATATAAAGGTGATGTTATGTTTCATATAATTCTTTAGCATAGCTCAGTAGAGCCTTCTTATAACAGGTGGGTATTCACATGTTTCATTCCACTACAAAAAAAATAGGATTATTCCTTATATCAGGATAAAGGGTAGAGCCATGCTAAGAATTCATTTTGGGCCCCAATAGCCAGCTGCACATCCAGAACTGCTTGTGTATAGTACAGATACAACACAAAGTAGAAGAAAGGCTAACTATTAATATTAATTAAATAATTATTTAATAATGAATTAATAAATTAATTCATAAATAATTAATTAATTATTAATTAATAACTAATAATAGTTAACAAGTGCATAAAGTAATGCACTTGGGTGCCAGAAACCAGAAAGCAAGCTACTCACAAGGGGGGGGGGGGGACCTCTGGGTGAGTCTAAGATGGAAAAGGACCTGGGGGTACTGGTAGACAATAGGCTTGCCAGTGGCATGCAATGCCAAGCCGCTGCAAGCAAAGCCAACAGAATACTGGGATGTATAAAAAGGGGGATTCACTCCAGAAATAAAGAGATTATTCTCCCGCTCTACAAGACTCTGGTCCGGCCACATTTGGAGTATGCTGTCCAGTTCTGGGCACCGGTCCTCAGGAAGGATGTGCTGGAACTGGAAAGAGTCCAGAGAAGGGCAACAAAAATAATTAGGGGAATGGAGGACATCAGCTATGAGGAAAGACTACAAGCACTGAACCTATTCTCTCTGGAGAAGAGACGATTGAGGGGGGATATGATATCAATGTACAAATACTGTACTGGCGACCCTAGCATAAGGAACAAACTATTCAGAGTAAGGGAATACAATAAGACACGTGGCCACTCATTAAAACTAGAGGAAAGGCGGTTTAACCTTAAAATACGCAGGGAATTCTTCACTGTCAGAGCAGTAAGGATGTGGAATTCTCTTCCACAAGCAGTGGTATCAGCAGGGAGCATCAATAGTTTCAAAAAACTATTAGATGGGCACCTTAAAGACCACAACATACAGGGGTATACATTGTACGGTTAACAGCAAACACACACACACATTATAGGTTGAACTGGATGGACTGATGTCTTTTTTCATCCTCACAAACTATGCAACTATAGTTAACTATTAACTATAAAGGCTAACTAAAAGGCTAACAAAGTCTAACTATTTCAAAAAATGCTCCCTCCTATTTCAAAAAATACTCCCACCTCTGATACGGTCACATGATCCCATAGATCCAGTTCAGAGAGCAATCGCCAATGGCTGGGAATTCCAGGAGGTGTAAAGTCATTCATAGGCTCCTATAGCCCAGCCGATGTGAGCGCTCCCTCTTCTCCCCTGCAGCAGCCACTCACTGGCCCAGGGGAGTTGGAGTTACAGGATCACATGATTTTACTTGAGCAGGTTAAAAATAGATAAGTATACATATATTTTATGCAGATTGGGCAGGATAGATAGGAGGAGGATAGGAGGAGGATAGGAGGGGGGGCATTTTCAAGAATAGACAGTGTTAGCCATTTCATGTTTTCTAATCACTTCAATATCAGGCACTTTCACCCGCTTCCTGCCCAGGACAATTTTCAGTTACACAGTCATGCAACACTGTACCCATAAGAATTTTTTTTATTACTTTTTTTTCTCACAAATAGAGCTTTATTTTGGAGGTATTTGATCATCTGGGTTTTTATTTTTTGCTAAATAAATAAAAAAAGGAAAATTGTGAAAACACAAAATATTTTTCTTCATTTCTGTTATAAAATGTTGCAAATAAAAAAAATTTCTTCATAAATTAACTGTATTTTGCTACATTTCTTTGCTGAAAATAACCGAAATCAGTGTATATTAATTATTCTGTAGGGAAGTCCACAAACTGTGGGATATACTGTATCTGAAAACCGATCAATCCTGATGTACATACGACCCCGGTTCTTGAGGCCTGAAAACTCCAGGACAGTGAAATAACCCCTATTTGGAAAGAAGACAGTACAAGGTGTTTAGTAAGAGGCATGGTGAGTTTTTTTGAAGTTGTAAATTTTTGTCAAAATTTTTGGGAAAATTAAGAAATGTAAAAAATTGTTTTTCTACATCCTGTCACTAGTGCAATACAGAGTTGGCATATAACTGTGGGTGATCAGGGACACTGACTGGCAATTATCTTTTTAATAATCAATTTTTTAAATTTTTTTAAATGTTTTTTTTTACATTATATGCACTGCAAAGGTTTAAAATACTCTTGTGCATCTGGGGGGCTCTCTCAGTCACTAATCTGAAATAAATATGCAGGTCACAGCTGAATTTTACAGGGCAGAGAATTAAACTGGTTCTAAACTCAAAATGTTTTTACCCTTTTTAATTCCCTGTCCTAAATCCCTTAACACGTATCTGGCTACTCTCACCAATCCTGTTCTGTCCCAGCTGAAGCCCCGCTCCTCCACTTCCTGGTCTCACAGGAGACATAGGCAGCAGGGGGAGCCATAGGTTCCTTTTGCTGTCAGTCGAACTCCTGTGGGGAGGGAGCGGGGGTGTGGCTTGCCTGCGCTGTGTTCATCTATGGATGTGCACAGCCCAGCTCGGGAGCACATAGGAGGGGGCATTCTTTGGAAGGAGTGGACAGTGCACACAAGGGACCACCAAAAAGGAGGTAAAAGACCGCTCTGTGCAATATCGTTGCATAGAGTAGATAAGTATAACCTTTTTTTTATTTTAAGGAAAAAAATAGTCTTTAGAATCACACTGCTGCTTGCTCCTTATCTGCTTCATCCGCTACCTGACCCTCACTTGCACTCTTCTTGCTGGTGTAATCCTGAAGGCTGCAACCTGGCATTAGCACTCAGCGAAACCCATGACTACCATCAGGAGCTCTGTTGAAGACCAGCTAGTTTTAGACTCGGCACCATGGGTGAGCCTGCATCATCTGCTAAGCGGGTCCGCTTGTGTATTCATTCAGCTGATCACTCATTAATTTTTTGACTGCTACAGGCATTAGCCTGTGAGCCTGACTACAGACCGTGACTGCATTTTTATGCACTAATTTGTTATGGTATATTTTGGGTATTAATTATCTTTTTTTTTTTTTTGGTGTATATGTATATATATTATATTATGCGTTATACAAATACATATATACTGTATTTAAAGGAAAAGCGCAACTGGTTTTATGTATACGGAGTTTTTGTTGGTTTGTATCAGGAAAGCACCCTAGGTTGATAACCATGGCTCCCTCTATAGACACGATGGAGGAGTGATGTAGCCTCCCAATCACAGAAGATGTGTGTTTTTTTGCAGGATCACCAGGTGAAAATAAAGAACAAAAATTTAAATAAAGATCCAATGCAGCCACCTCACCAAGGACTAATAAGCTGTAATATAATACATTTTAGATTTTAGATACATTTTATGATGAAATTCATACTCTTTTTTTTTTTTTTTTTTTAAGTCAATTTGAAGGAAAAGTATGGGCAAAGCTTTTTTGGCCATATTTCTCCAATGGATCACAGGAATGCAGCTTGCTCTGCACTCCTGTGACCCGTTTTCAGCTGACAGCAGGCTAAATGCTGCTATCTGCTGACATCACTCAGCCGGTTCAGGTTTGGGAAAGATCTTGACCATATGGTCAGTATCCGATAAGAAGCCTGGACTGTTACCTAACTCAGTCTCTCAGGGATCCACCTGAGAACCTGAGCCAGCCGCTCCCGTCCCCTCCACAGCCCAGCGCTCCAGTGAGCACTGGAGGGGCAAAGCAGACTGACAGTCCCGGCTCTCTGCTCAGAGTGCACGGGAGAACTGAGCGATCAGCTGTGTTAGATTGCTCAGTTCTCACTGCAGAGCCTGCAAGGGACATCCACCTATGTGAGTACTGTATCAATGTTTATTTTTTTTAAATCCCAAACTTCTCTTTAAAACTCAACAGTTCAGATCATTAAATGCAAATTATGAAAAAAATGCTGAAAGTATGCCCTCAATGTAAAACTATAATGGCACAAAGCCAATTTTATTTTACAATATCATTTTATATTCGTTTTTATTGTCTCTATGCAATCTTTGTTCTATGTATAAACATTTAATACATGACATATACAGGGAAATTCATAAAGAGACACTCTTTGAATTCCAATGTGCCTCTGCATGACAAATGTTGGTGAGGGTGACAGATTAATGTACCTGTTGTAGACAGATACTTAATTTTGGGACATGCACCAAGTGTGGAGGCGCAATGAGAACAGAATATCTATACAGACACTTTACCATCAGTGCAGCTGTGCTTCTCCCCACCATTTCACCTGTCAGACAGAGCTGCATTGGGGAGTTTTGTCCATGGGGGTGGAGCCTGATGGGGATTAAAAGACTCTAGTTCCCCATCAGGTCAGCTCCTCTTCTGATTGAAAGCAGGCAGTGGGCGGATGTTTAACCAATAGACGGCCTTCTTTTGGGTATGAAATCCCCCTGCTGCCAATTACAAAGAGAGAGCAGACCTGATGGGAAACTAGTGTCTCAGCTTCCCCACCAGGCTCCACCCACTGCAGCATCACTGGTTGCTAGGAAGCTGTTGGCTGTGAAGCTGACAGCGTCCTTAACAACCAGTGATAGGAAGAGGGTAGGAGCAGTGGCGGAGCCAGAGGGCTAGCTGGGGTAGCATTTGCCACCCCAGACGAAGTCCTTGCCACCCCTGTTGCCACCCCGCTGAAATAGGTAGGGCTGAACGATAGAGCGTGGGCAATAGTCACATTGCCGAACGTACGATACTCAGTGGTTGTAGAAGGTAGCAAAACAGAGCCCGACATCCGTCCCACATGTTCCATCTGCCTGCCTGCAGCTAGTTCTCCTGACTGAGCAGTGAGCAGCGGCGCCGTGTGCAGCTGCACAGCTAACCAATCACGCGTGCCTGCACACTTGAGTGGTTCACTGTGCCGCTACTCACGACGTGATTGGTTCGCTGTGCCGTGCTCACTGCGCAGTCAGGAGAACTGGCTGTGGGGTAGACTGAACATGTGGGATGGATGTCAGGCTGTGTTCTTCTACCTTAGGTAAGTCTCTCTGCATTGAAGGGGACACGGCATGCTGGTCACTACATTGATGGGGGGTACGCTGGTCACTACATTGATGGGGGGTACGCTGGTCACTACATTGATGGGGGGTACGCTGGTCACTACATTGATGGGGGGCATGCTGGTCACTACATTGATGGGGGGGCATGCTGGTCACTACATTGATGGGGGGGCATGCTGGTCACTACATTGATGGGGGGCATGCTGGTCACTACATTGATGGGGGGCATGCTGGTCACTACATTGATGGGGGGCATGCTGGTCACTACATTGATGGGGGCATGCTGGTCACTACATTGATGGGGGGGTACACTGGTCAGTGGTCACTACATTGATGGGGGGCATGCTGGTCACTACATTGATGGGGGGGTACACTGGTCAGTGGTCACTACATTGATGGGGGGCATGCTGGTCACTACATTGATGGGGGGCATGCTGGTCACTACATTGATGGGGGGCATGCTGGTCACTACATTGATGGGGGGGTACACTGGTCAGTGGTCACTACATTGATGGGGGGCATGCTGGTCACTACATTGATGGGGGGGTACACTGGTCAGTGGTCACTACATTGATGGGGGGCATGCTGGTCACTACATTGATGGGGGGCATGCTGGTCACTACATTGATGGGGGGGTACACTGGTCACTACATTTATGGGGGGCATGCTGGTCACTACATTGATGGGGGGGTACGCTGGTCACTACATTGATGGGGGGCATGCTGGTCACTACATTGATGGGGTACAAAAGGTAGGTAAGAGACTACTACTGTAGTACTGTCTGACTGTACTAGTGACTGACTGAATAGTGATAGTGAGAAGTCTGTAAAGGAAAGGGGATCTATCTTATGGGGAACCTGCCCTTGCCCAATGCCTGGCCTGCTGACTGTAAGGGGGGATCTATATGGGGGACCTCACCGCACCCTGGCCTGCTGTAAGGGGGGATCTATATGGGGGTCCTCACCTCACCCTGGCCTGCTGTAAGGGGGATCTATATGGGGGACCGGGTCCCCCATATAGATCCCCCCTTACAGCAGGCCAGGGTGAGGTGAGGTCCCCCATATAGATCCCCCTTACAGCAGGCCAGGGTGAGGTGAGGACCCCCATATAGATCCCCCTTACAGCAGGCCAGGGTGAGGTGAGGACCCCCATATAGATCCCCCCTTACAGCAGGCCAGGGTGAGGTGAGGTTCCGTCCCCCATATAGATCTCCCCCCTTACAGCAGGCCAGGGTGAGGTGAGGACCCCCATATAGATCGCCCCTTACAGAAGGCCAGGGTGAGGCGAGGTCCCATATAGATCCCCCCTTACAGCAGGCCAGGGTGAGGTGAGGTCCCCCATTAAGATCCCCCCTTACAGCAGGCCAGGGTGAGGTGAGGTTCCGTCCCCCATATAGATCTCCCCCCTTACAGCAGGCCAGGGTGAGGTGAGGACCCCCATATAGATCGCCCCTTACAGAAGGCCAGGGTGAGGCGAGGTCCCATATAGATCCCCCTTACAGCAGGCCAAGGTGAGGTGAGGACCCCCATATAGATCCCCCCCTTACAGCAGGCCAGGTTGAGGTGAGGTCCCATATAGATCCCCCCTTACAGCAGGCCAGGGTGAGGTGAGGTTCCGTCCCCCATATAGATCCTCCCCCTTACAGCAGGCCAGGGTGAGGTGAGGTCCCCCATATAGATCCCCCCCTTACAGTAGACCAGGGTGAGGTGAGGTCCCCCATTAAGATCCCCCCTTACAGCAGGTCAGGGTGAGGTGAGGTTCCGTCCCCCATATAGATCTCCCCCCTTACAGCAGGCCAAGGTGAGGTGAGGTCCCCCATATAGATCCCCCCCCCCTTACAGTAGACCAGGGTGAGGTGAGGTCCTGTCCCCCATATAGATCTCCCCCCGTACAGTAGGCCAGGGTGAGGTGAGGTCCCCGGACCTCACCCTGGCCTGCTGTAAGGGGGGATCTATATGGGGGGAAGGGACCTCACCTTACCCTGGCCTACTGTACGGGGGGAGGTCTATATGGGGGACCTCACCTCACCTTGGCCTGCTGTAAGGGGGGAGATCTATATGGGGGACGGAACCTCACCTCACCCTGACCTGCTGTAAGGGGGGATCTATATGGGGGGAAGGGACCTCACCTTACCCTGCCCTACTGTACGGGGGGAGGTCTATATGGGGGACGTGTTACTGCTACACTTTTCATTGGTTAAGCACGCAACTCCTTCGTGCTCCAAACGGCTCCAAAACAAAACATAATGCGGCAGAACACACAGGAAACTTCTTTTTAGTGTAATTGAACACTTTGTATATTGACCCCCCAAAATAATACCTTGCCACCCCTGTTTTAAAAGTCTAGCTCCGCCACTGGGTAGGAGTGGTAAATATGCCAGGCACTCCACCTGTCCCTGTACGTACGTCAACTTAAAGTGGTTGTACACCGCTGGACATTTTTTTTTTTTTACCTGTAAGGTAATGTCATAATGTTCTAGTATGCATCGCAAACTAGCTCATTATGTTAAACTTACCTTAAAATGAAGCTCTTCCAGTGCCCAGATGTCAGCTCAGGGAATGCTGGGACTTATAGTCTTCCTGGTGGCCATTCCTCATCTATGTACACTGCCTGGCAGGGAATGCTGGGACTTGTAGTCTCCCTGGTGCCATTCCTAAACTATGTACACTGTCTGGCAGGGAATGCTGGGACTTGTAGTCTCCCTGGTGCCATTCCTATACTATGTACACTGCCTGGCAGGGAATGCTGGGACTTGTAGTCTCCCTGGTGCCATTCCTCATCTATGTACACTGCCTGACAGGGAATGCTGGGACTTGTAGTCTCCCTGGTGCCATTCCTTAGCTATTTACACTGTCTGGCAGGGAATGCTGGGACTTGTAGTCTCCCTGGTGCCATTCCTATACTATGTACACTGCCTGGCAGGGAATGCTGGGACTTGTAGTCTCCCTGGTGCCATTCCTCATCTATGTACACTGCCTGACAGGGAATGCTGGGACTTGTAGTCTCCCTGGTGCCATTCCTTAGCTATTTACACTGTCTGGCAGGGAATGCTGGGACTTGTAGTCTTCCTGGTGGCCATTCCTTATCTATGTACATTGCCTGGCAGGGAATGCTGGGACTTGTAGTCTCCCTGGTGCCATTCCTAAACTATGTACACTGCCTGGCAGGGAATGCTGGAACTTGTAGTCTTCCTGGTGGCCATTCCTCATCTATGTACACTGCCTAGTAGGGAATGCTGGGATTTGTAGTCTCCCTGGTGCCATTCCTCAGCTATTTACACTGTCTGGCAGGGAATGCTGGGACTTGTAGTCTCCCTGGTGCCATTCCTAAACTATGTACTACACTGCCTGGCAGGGAATGCTGGGACTTGTAACCCCTCCAATGTAGAGCCCCAGACCGTATTACACTCCCTACAGATACAGACATGTACTCACATAATTAGACACCATGTCCACCGCTGTACTTTTCCCCCTTCTTCATACACAACACACGGCGTGCTGCACTATAAACAGTCCAAGGGGAAACACAGCATGTCGCGCATGGTTCTGCTGCAGTACCGGTACATGGACAGCAGGGGGCACCAGTCTGGGGCTGGATGAGGAGTCGGTGGGCTGGCGGGAAAGGTGTGGGGGGTGTACTGCAGAGAGCCGACACCGGAATAGACGGGGACCGGACAGGCATTAACTAATTAGGCGCTGATAAGGGGGAATGGGTGCCAAGAAGGCGCACTGTAGGCCTGTGATTACTGAAGGCCCCTTTAACACTTGTGTGGCGTCAAAGTCACGCAATTTTTTACCGCATTTTTTGCGCCCCCCCCAAAAAATTTGAGCACCAGCCGCCACTGGGCTTACCTATAGGAAAAAGCAAGAGATGGAAGCTTACTTCCACTTTAAAGTGTTTCTTAGCGCCGGTTCACACTACCGCGACGCTACTTCGGGTGGCGACCTCCGAGGTCGCGGTGCGAGCAGCGCACCGCGACCTCGGAGCGGCCGCCACGGACTACATAACATTGAAGTCTATGGCGGTCGCCTCCTGGTCGCCCCAAAGAAGCTCCGGACCCTTTTTCTAGGTCGGAGCGACTTGTGTCGCTCCTATTAGAACGGGTCCGCAGCTTCCCTATGGGAGGCGACCTACGGCGACCTGTGAGGCGACCAGGTCGCCCTAGTGTGAACCCGCACTAAAGGTTGTATTTTTTTTTTTAAATAATAAACATGTCATACTTACCTGCTCTGTGCAATGGTTTTGCACAGAGCACCCCTGATCCTCTTCTTTTTGGGTCCCCCGCCAGAAGTCCTGGCTTCTCCCTCCTGCCTAGTGCCCCCAATAGCAAGCCTCTTGCTATGGGTTCACTTGAGCAGGCTCAGTCCTGAGCCACGCTGATGTGAATGGACATTGTCCATTCACACACAGAACGCGGTTTGCCTCCCCCCCCCCGCTCTTTCCTCGTTGGCTTACTGCCTATGACTGATGTGTGAGCCAATGAGGAGAGAGAGAGACCCAGGGGAGAGCCTCTGCTCCCATGCACATTGCTGGATCGAGGTGGGGCTCGGCTAAGTATAATGCATTAAGGTGAAAATTCTTCTGTCTTTAGAATGACTTTAAAGTGCAGTAGGATTTGCTTTAGGTCTTACTTGCGTCCAATTTCATTATGTACAAACTGGATTTGATTACTTTTTAATTTGGTGCTTTAATAGTTTGTAAAATTGGCTTTTTTAACTGCTTGCCGACCGCCCGCCGCAGTTGTACGGTGGCAGTCTGGCGCTCCCAGGCAAAGTGTCGTACAGTACAGCGCTCGCCTGGGAGGAGCTAGGGGGGCGATCGCGCACCACCGGAGGTGCGTTCCCGCCCCCGCTCGTTGGCTGGGGAGCCAGCACGTGTGACCGGTTGCTCCGATGGCCGCCAGCCATCCTCGATCTCCCGCAGCAGTGAGAGAAGTAATGACAGAGGCTTTGTGATCCTGCTGTATAGGATTGCATGTCTCTGTGATTACTTCACAAGCCACGCCCCCTGACAGTTAGAATCACGCCCCTAGGGACACACTCAACCCCTTGATCACCAGTAAAGTTAACCCCTTCCTTGCCAGTGTCATTTTTACAGTAACAGTGCATATTTTTAGCACTGATTACTGTAGTAATGTCACTGGTACCCCCAAAAGTGTAAAAAATGTCAGGGGTGTGATCTGTCCGCCGCAATGTCACAGTCCCGCAAAAAAAATTGCAGATCGCCGCCATTACTAGTTTAAAAAAAAAACAATAAAAATTACATAAATCTTTTCTGTAGTTAGTAAACGCAATAACTTTTGCACAAACCAATCAAAATACGCTTATTACGATTTTTTTTTTTACCAGAAATATTTAGCAGAAAACAAATTGGCCTAAAATGTAAAAAAAAATTAGATTTTTACATTTTTTTTTTGAGAATTTCATATGAAAAAATGTGAAAAATATTGTTATTTTTTCCAAAATTGTCGCTCTTTTTTTGTTTATAGCGCAAAAAATAAAAATCGCACAGGTGATCAAACACCACCAAAAGAAAGCTCTGTTTGTGGGAAAAAAAGGATGCCAATTTCGTTTGGGTACAGCATCGCATGACCGTGCAATTGTCCGTTAAAGTCACACAGTGCCGAATCGCAAAATAGGGCCTGGTCTTTGAGCAGCCAAATCCTCTGGGGCTAAAGTGGCTAAAGGGGAGTTCCACCCTATTTTACAACTTTAGCTTAAAACAACCTGAAAAAGAATTGGATAGTTATTATTTTTTTTTGTTTCACTTACCTTATTTTTTCTGAAAATTAACTTACCTTCCTTCCACTTCCTCCCTCTGCGGCCACGGCCCCCGACGTCACTTCCTCCTTTGCATTGACTTCTGGGAGATGAGTGTCATCAATCCCAGGAGTCAATGCGCCTGCACCGGTGTCACTCATCACATCCGGTCATTCCCTGCTGAACAGCTTCTGGGCATGTGCAGAACCAGCTGCGGGATGACACGCTTGCCCCGGAAGTGACGAGCAGGGCATTCTGGGACTCCGACATCACGGAAGAGGACGCGAAGAGGGACGCTCCGGCTTCAGCTGCCCACAGCGCAGATGGCAGCACTGGAGAAGAAATTATTAAGGTAAGTTTTTCTTCTTACAGGTAAGCTAAACAGGGGACAGTTCAGAGGCTAAAATGCACTAGCCCTGACTGTCCTAAGGGTATTTTTTGGTAAAAAAATTATTTTAGGGTGGAACTCTGCTTTAAGAACTACCTTAATCTGCTCCAAGCATCACTAAAGGAGCTGTAGTAAATTTTTAATCTGAGACAGGCCGATTTAAAGAGCCCTAGCACCAGAAAAGTGTCAGCAGTGCTTTATTGAATTTCCAGGCTAATTCTCAGAGCACTCTTGGTTTGCTAAACAGATAGCACAGCAGACCATGCCTGCTTTGGCTTGTCTCACTGAAACTTGAGTCAGCCAACAAGGTAGGAGCCACTGCTATAAATCATTTATGTGTGTACAAGTGTGTGTGTGTGTGTGTCTGTGTATAATTTTGGTTAAGGCCCAGCTATGTCCAAACTATGGCCCTGCAGCTGTTCAGGAACTACAATTCCCATCATGCCTAGTTATGTCTGTGAATGTCAGAGATTTACAATGCCTTATGGGAATTGTAGTTCCTAAACAGCTGGAGGGCCGTAGTAAGCTATTGAGTTCTGTAAACAGCCCCACCTACTGGCTAAATAGGAAATGTCAAAATATCCATTGTGGATAAAAATCAATGATTATTTTGATTTAAATCAGATTTTGTTGATTTTTATCAAATGTATTTTTAATAAAATGCCTTTGGAGACAGTTTTCTCTTTAAGATATATTAATTTACTTTACTCAGCATGAAACAGAGCTTAGTTATGTAGCATGAGGCTCTATATTCTGCAATATTTACATTTTTGATCACACAATTTCACAGTAACCAGGAGATAAAGCAAAGTTCAGGAATATTCCTTCATTCCATTGTTTTGCAAATTTATGTACACTACAAACTGTATAATTGAATCGATTCTGATATAGCTGTTTTTCTAAACTGACAGCTTATTATTCTAAATAGGAAACCTTAAATTTGTTTGCAAATATTAAAGATTCTAACTACCAGTGAGAATAAGTCCTTACATTCAAAGAGCACCTGTCATTTCAGATCCATCATGGCAGCGAGTGTTAGCGGCCATCCACTCACCTGCTGCCGCCACGTCCCTCACCTTGTTGTGTCACTGCCACATCACCAGCCGTCGCATTAAAGTGAATGGGACTGTCGGTGAGTCAACAGCAGGTCAGAGGAGGAGCGGCTGCGGGACAGAGAGGACAGTTGCTATTTAAAAATTATGATTTAAATCGAGTTGATTTAACCACTTGCCGACCGTCCCTCGCAGATTTAGTGCAGCAGGGCGGCTCGGCTGCGCATAATCACGTAGTTCTATGTGAATATGTGCACGCGGCTTCGGCAGCGCGCACGCGCGCCGCCGGATCCACGCTTCAACTGTGGTTAGACACATCGGATGGCAGACTGCAGGAGAAGCGGGTTCGATCACCGCCAGCCTCCCGCGATCTTCGGCAATACTGACAGGAGAGCCATCTGGTATGTAAACAATGTAAGGCAGCTCTCCTGTCAGAGAGGCAGCAAAAGATTGTGTAATTCAGCTAAGCTGAATCACAGATAACTCTCTGCCTCTGTTAAATCCACCCCCACCCCCCACAGTTAGTAAGCACAAATAGGGGACACATTTAAGCCCTTGATCACCCCCAGTGTTAACCCCTTCCCTGCCAGTGTCATTTATACAGTAACAGTGCTTATTATTTAGCACTGATTACTGTATTAATGGCACTGGTCCCAAAAAAGTGTCACTTAGTGTCAGATCTGTCCGTCGCAATGTTGCAGTTCCGATAAAAATCGCTGAGCGTCGCCATTACTAATAAAAAAAATTAAAAAAATAAAAATGCCATAAATCTATCCCGTAGTTTGTAAACGCTATAACTTTTGCACAAACCAATTATTATACGCTTTTTGAGATTTTTTTTTTTTAATCAGAAATATGTAGCAAATTGTCCTAAACTGATAAAAAAAACTAGATTTTTAATTTTTTTTTTATTGGGAATGTTTTATAGCAGAAAGTAGAAAATATTGGTATTTTTTTTCAAAATTGATGCTCTTTTTTTTGTTTATAGTGCAAAAACGAAAAACCGCAGAGGTGATCAAATACCACCAAAAGGAAGCTCCATTTGTGGGGAAAAAAGGACATAAATTGTATTTGGGTACAGCGTCACACGACCGCACAATTGTCCGTTAAAGTAACGCAGTGCAGAATCGCAAAAAATGGCCTGGTCATTAAGGGGGTAAAACCTTCTGGGCTAAAGTGGTTAAATCAAGCCATTTAATTTTTGCTTTTTACCGTCGAGGGGCTCGGACGGCAACTGCAGACACTCAACAGAGAGTTAACTAGCAGAGAGGCTGAATATTTCCAGATCCCGCTGCTATTATAGATTATCCATCGTGGAATGCTTTCTAAGTTTGGTGCACTTAGCACCCTTAATATGTGAGTACTTCTATTGCTTTTAATAAATTTGATTTACAAAGTTAGAAGCACTATTGGAGATTTTTTTTTTCTATGGTACATCGATCGATTGGTATAAGGAAAATCCATCCAGATCAGGACCCCCATCTGGGAGGATCATCTCTAACCTGAGAGGGGTGACCCAACAGGGGTACATTGCGCATTGGACCAAACTTAATTTCTGGGTCACTGGAATTGAGGTGAGGATCCATCCACTGGGGCTGTGAGGTTGATGGTGTCGCACATTGTGGAAGATTTGCTTTGACACAATTTTCTCACTTTGAAGTGGATTATTCATCGGATCACTGGGGTGATCATTCACAGCACTATTGAACACTTTTTCAGAGTACATTGTTTACCAAATTTCACTAATTATTTGGACTTTTTTTCTAATTTGTCACTTTATATATATATGATTCACATTGGATTTCTGGTCACTGATTTGCACATTTTCTAAGCACCTAGGAATCTTTAGGCACTCTGATCATATATTTTTATTACAGGATATAATATATATGAATTTTTGATTAGCACTTGATATTTATATATTTTATATTCATTTATTTAGCCTTTGATATTTTTATTTTATTTATTTATCACATACACTGAAGGCACTTTAAATTGCGTGACATTTTTTAACTTTTTAAGCCTTTTTTCTAGTGTTTTATATCAAATCCCCCCTTATGCAATTTTGCATGAACAAGAAAAGGAAATTTTTTTTTTTAAACGCTGTTTTTTTTCTTATTTCTAGCCCTAATATAGAAAGGCCTTATACACAAGAAAATATACAATCCCTTTCAACATAGATCAGGAATTTTCTAATAGAAAATGTATAAACTAAGTGTATAACTTATATACACGTATATAACGTACGTACTTGATTGGTTAGCGCAGTTTATGCACTCCTTTTTTCCACTGAAATGTATAAACTATACAGGCTACTTTCAATACCCGTTTTTTCTCAAACAGCTTGTTAAACTGAAATGTTTCCATTCCGAGAAAACCCATTGATGTTAATAACCATAACTTCTTACCCATAAGGCTGGGACAGACACATAACAGTTATACATAGCAATTATGCTGTAATGTGTCTCTATGGAATTACCTAAGCTGCAAACCTTCACGTTCCCATGGAGCCATCCATCTACAAAGCACGCTACCTATTATTTATCGCGCATGAGCCATTTGTTTTATCAGGTTCTTCGTTTTTCAAATTGTTATTCTTTTTATATAGGAAGTAATCGGATAAATTGGATTTCTTGAATTCAGTTTTGTTATGGTTATGGGACGTTCTGCATGTGAAATGTTCACCACCCCCGGTGTTGTTTATCTTTAGGGGTTATTAACTGTACGTAAATGCTTCTTAAGGATTATCCTCAACAGCTGCTGCCAACTGTGCATGCGGTAATGTTATCCTCCTCCTAATGCAAAGTGAAGTTTAAAGAGGAAAAGCTGTCACCTGCTTTAGTATGAGTTTTGGATCCTTGCCCAATGGTTTCGATAACAATCTCGACATAGCTCAAGTTGTGAACACTTTAACAATTTTTTGACCATGTTTTTTTTTTTTTTTTATAATAAGATGTACAACATGCAATATAAAACTGTGGAGTATGTTACTGTAAAGTCTATGTTGGTCCAAATTTGGCTTTGTTGCCTATCTTTTTCTGGTTCTTTCTAAGCTCCACTGAGGAGAGTCCTTTATGTCCTATATTATCCAAGTTACCGTATTTTCCGGCGTATAAGACGACTGGGCGTATAAGACGACCCCCCTAATTTTCATCTACTGGTAATACTTATACTTAGGTTACCTTGGAGATATTATACTCGGCGTATAAGACGACCCCCCATTTTTGGGCGTTTTTTTTGAGGTTCAAAAGTAGTCTTATACGCCAGAAAATACATATGTCTACTGTATTACCTTTTCATACATGATATAAACATATTGATACTTGGGTACTGGAATGAATATACCTATGTGGCAGATGCTTTTCCCAATGTGTTTCGCCAATGCAAACTGTAATTTGGGGCATGGCAGCCCACTTTTATTGAACAAAGAGGAAGCTCTCAATAAATATTAGTTGCCCACATGGGGGTTTTTCCACATCAACATGAAAAGACAACTGAAAATCTAGATCCATCTGGCTCCCCCGTCAGCAGAATCGCTGCTCTTCTTACCAGTCCTTCTGACTGTGTTGTTCAGCTCCTTCAGTTCACTCGGCTCACTTAGCCTTTGGTTGCAGCACCCTGATGCACAGTCCAATTCTGGCCTCTAGATAGGGATTCTCCTGACACCCTGAGAGGAGCCCACCTGACTCCTGGAACAAGACCTCCCGTCTACTCACTGGGGCACTTCTGACCCCTGGTTGAGACCTTCTGTCCCCCAACTCCTGGCTGGGGCACCTCTGACCCCTGGTTGAGACCTTCTGTCCCTCAACTCCTGGCTGGGACTCTTCTGACCCCTGGTTGAGACCTTCTGTCCCCCAACTCTTGGTTGGGGCTCTTCTGACCCCTGTTTGAGACCTTCTGTCCCTCAACTCCTGGCTGGGGCTCTTCTGACCCCTAGATGAGACCTTCTGTCTCCAAACTGGGAGCTCTGAGCTATCCTCAGGCTTGAGTTTATAATGACCCTGCACACTTGTGTAATCACACAGGCTGCAGGGCACCTGCAGGATAAAAGGTTCCATCCCACGTACTAAATTCTGAACCCTTCAAGCTCCAGGCCCCAATCCAGGACTACAGAGAAAACCAAAAACACTACTTTCTCTGCTCAGAAAACATAGTCTGGAACTTCGCATTAACCCTTAATGTGAATCCTGTCATTTTCTCCTTGCACTGTCACATACTATAGAAATAAAATTATAACTATAAAAGTTTTAGGAATTTTACTCACAAAGCTGTCTTTACATTTTTCAGAGCTTTTATTGGCACAATGAAACAAAGGTTCTCAGCATGCGGTATGTGTATAAAAAGAGGTACGAGAGTCCTTGGGGGTGCATGGTGTGTCTATGAATGTGTCATTTAACCACTTGCCTACTGGGTACTTTTCCTGATCAGGACAATTTTCAGCTTTCAGTGCTGTCGCACTTTGAATGACAATGACAGTCATGCAACACTGTACGCATTCGAAATCTTTATCATTCTTTTCACACAAATATAGCTTTCTTTTGGTGGTATTTAATCACCACTTGGTTTTTATTTTTTGCTAAACAAACAAAAAAACAAACAAAAAATTTTGAAAAAAATCCAAAGGACTAAGCGATCACAGGGCGCGCTTCAGGTGGCGCGTGGGGAGCGAGATCATGGGAGGATGTCCAAGTGCGCACTACACTGTCACTAGTACACATAGTTGGGCACATTTAACCCCTTGATCGCCTTCCCAGTTAACTCTTTCACTCCCTGTCACAGTGTCACTATATACAGTGTACAGATATTTTACTGATCACTGTATTAGTGTCACTGGGGATGTCAGTTAGTGTCAGCAACAGTTAGTGTCAGTCCTAGAAAGGTTTGGGGTACCCGCCATATAGTCCCTAATAAAGTTTTAACCCCCTGATCACCTCCAGTTAACCCCTTCACTGCCCTGTCACAGTGTCATTAGTACAGTGTACAGATCTTTTTTCTAACAAAAAATGGTCCAGGCGCTTAATCCTTTAACCAGGTTCCTGAGAGGTCATGGAGCCAAATGGCTATAGCATTGTGGATAAGACCAATGATGAATATTACACACAGGCTGCCAAATCCCTAACACGGGATGATGTGCAAACTGTCAGAACTAGGGAAAAGAGGGATGGCGCACTGTGGTATACATATTGCATAAATTGCTGGCAAGAGAGTATTAAATTGAAACATGAAATTTATTGAATGAAAATAAAAGTTAAAATAGCCAAACCAATCCTGGGGTCTCCGGTTCTCCCTGGGGTGCTGTGGGAATCCCAAGCCACGGAAAGCAAGGCAATCCAAACCCAAGATGGTAAAAGAAGGGTAGAGATGGTATAGAACCTCCGGTGTGCAAAGAGGCGTTGCAGCGGCTAGAGGTGACTCGATGGGTGCTGTGTGCGGCTGCTACACAGACCCGAAGCCGGATCCTCCGTGATCGCCGGAACTGTCGCGCAGATGATGTCACCGGAAGTGACGACCGGAGCCTCGATGGAACGCTTGTGTAAGATTCTGGTACCTTCGGTACCCTTATAGGTCATTTCCTCCTTCATATTGCGTCCCACCTTTTCAGCTAGGTGGAACGCATATACCTTTAAGCCGCATGACGTCATCACTAAGCGCCGCTCTGAGCGGCTATTTCAATCGCCGGCTTCTCTCTCACAAATTGTTCGTTCAAACCGCATGGTATACAGCCTTGTCTTACGCTGCCGGAGCCTCCAGCTATTGCCATACCTGGATAGACCGGAACCTCGCTATTTATCCCGTATCTCGCTACCCGATCATTCACTCATTACCGGACCCTTCAGCTTACTAATCTAACTAGTGATAAGTACCCCACAGGGGATTCCTTCCTATCAAACTTACACTATCTACTTCTGCATACTAAGGACTGTTACTATCTATGCATTACTATTTCTATCATCTGCACTGTTACATAGATTGCTAGCTCTTGAGTCTACTACCATCTATATCCTTGCACTAAGTTAGCCTCTCTTGTACACTCCATCTGCTGTCCCCTACCACCTGTTATTGCACATGATTGCTAACCTATCTACCATCATCTACTACTCTCCTGAACATTACTATTGAGTACTCATCATTGCTATCACAACTCACGCCTGTCCTTTCAGCACATCACCTCTATGCTATCATATACAACCTATCACTCCAGGAACATCTTATTGAGTGTTTGTATATTGTATGCTGAAGCAGGCTGGCCACAATGATGAGTCTGGAGAGTTGGACATGGTGATTCAACACATCTCTACATGACTACTGAGTGGAGATTCTGCAGCTGCAAATCCAACTCTCTAAACAAAACACTAGAGCGTTACAGCTTGGCCGGATGTGGACAGTAACACGCACGCTTCTGGTTGCCGCAACGACATGTTTCGCGCCATGCGCTTTGTCAAGTTGACTTGTAGTTGCGACAACCAGAAGCGTGCGTGCCACTGTCCACATCCAGCCAAGCATTTCATCGAGACTCCGGTCGTCACTTCCGGTGACGTCATCTGCACGACAGTTCCGGCGATCGCGGAGGATCCGGCTTCGGGTCTGTATAGCGGCCGCACACAGCACCCATCGAGTCACCTCTAGCCGCTGAAACGCCTCTTTGCACACTGGAGGTTCTATACCATCTCTCCCCTTTTTTACCATCTTGGGTTTGGATTGCCTTGCTTTTCATGGCTTGGGATTCCCACAGCACCCCAGGGAGAACCGGAGCCCCCTGGATTGGTTTGACTATTTTAACTCTTCTCCTATCCCAACATAAAATAGAAACAACAAAAACATCAACCCCTAGACTGATCATTGAGCCAAGAACGTAAGGTGACAAGATTTCTGCTTGCAGTTACTATGGGTAACCTAGGGGAATCCAAAAGTGTTAAACACCAGCAGCTCTTAAGGGGGGCAGTGCTACATACATATGCAGAAATGTGCAATTAAATTGTATGCATATGAATGTATATTTTCATCTCCAGAATAGGGCAAACTGATATTTTCTCAGTAACAATTGCCCCAGCAGTTTTAATTGAAACCTTTTGATATAGTTTCTGCAGCTAAAACATATTCATGGTGACTAGTGATGTCGCGAACCTAAAATTCGCCGTTCGCGAACGGCGAACGCGAACATCGGCAAATGTTCGCGAACCGGCGAACCGGGCGAACCGCCATAGACTTCAATAGGCAGGCGAATTTTAAAACACACAGGGACTCTTTCTGGCCACAATAGTGATGGAAAAGTTGTTTCAAGGGGACTAACACCTGGACTGTGGCATGCCGGAGAGGGATCACGCAAAAAAAAGTTCTTAAAAATTATAATTTTTTGATAGAGAGCCAATTATTGGAAAAATTAAAAAAAAATAAAAATAAAAAATTTCTTTGGATTTAGCATCTGGGGGGTCTAAAAAGTGTACCTGTCAAGTTTCAGCTCTGTAGCATGTCCAGAACCCCTAAAAAACAGCATTTGTCTTATATTTTCAGGAATATGGCTTCTCTGCGGCTGGCTTTTTCTCTTGCAGGCATTTAGCGGGCATTTTTTTAGGCAGGCATGTCATTTTTTGTATTTAGTGTCTGGGGGGTCTAAAAAGTGTACCTGTCAAGTTTCAGCTCTGTAGCATGTCCAGAACCCCTAAAAAACAGCCTTTTTATTATATTTTCAGTAATACGGCTTCTCTGCGGCTGGCTTTTTCTCTTGCAGGCATTTATCGGGCATTTTTTTAGGCAGGCATGTCATTTTTTGTATTTAGTGTCTGGGGGGTCTAAAAAGTGTACCTGTCAAGTTTCAGCTCTGTAGCATGTCCAGAACCCCTAAAAAACAGCATTTTTCTTATATTTTCAGGAATACGGCTTCTCTGCGGCTGGCTTTTTTTCTTGCAGGCATTTAGCGGGCATTTTTTTAGGCAGGCATGTCATTTTTTGTATTTAGTGTCTGGGGGGTCTAAAAAGTGTACCTGTCAAGTTTCAGCTCTGTAGCATGTCCAGAACCCCTAAAAAACAGCATTTTTCTTATATTTTCAGGAATACGGCTTCTCTGCGGCTGGCTTTTTCTCTTGCAGGCATATATATCAGTGGTGGGTGGGCAGTGGCACAGTACACTCTCTGTGGACCTGACAGCAGTCACTGGCACCCAGGCAACTGCAATTTAAAAAATATATATATATTTTTTTTACTTTGCAAGCTGCTGTGCCACTTTATATATCAGTGGTGGGTGGGCAGTGGCACAGTACACTCTCTGTGGACCTGACAGCAGTCACTGGCACCCAGGCAACTGCAATTTAAAAAATATATATATATTTTTTTACTTTGCAAGCTGCTGTGCCACCTTATATATCAGTGGTGGGTGGGCAGTGGCACAGTACACTCTCTGTGGACCTGACAGCAGTCACTGGCACCCAGGCAACTGCAATTTAAAAAAATATATATTTTTTTTTTACTTTGCAAGCTGCTGTGCCACCTTATATATCAGTGGTGGGTGGGCAGTGGCACAGTACACTCTCTGTGGACCTGACAGCAGTCACTGGCACCCAGGCAACTGCAATTTTAAAAAATATATATTTTATTTTACTTTGCAAGCTGCTGTGCCACCTTATATATCAGTGGTGGGTGGGCAGTGGCACAGTACACTCTCTGTGGACCTGACAGCAGTCACTGGCACCCAGGCAACTGCAATTTAAAAAAAAATATATTTTTTTTACTTTGCAAGCTGCTGTGCCACCTTATATATCAGTGGTGGGTGGGCAGTGGCACAGTACACTCTCTGTGGACCTGACAGCAGTCACTGGCACCCAGGCAACTGCAATTTTAAAAAATATATATTTTATTTTACTTTGCAAGCTGCTGTGCCACCTTATATATCAGTGGTGGGTGGGCAGTGGCACAGTACACTCTCTGTGGACCTGACAGCAGTCACTGGCACCCAGGCAACTGCAATTAAAAAAAATATATATTTTTTTTTACTTTGCAAGCTGCTGTGCCACCTTATATATCAGTGGTGGGTGGGCACACAGTGGCACTGCAGTGGGCACAGTACACTCTGTGGACCTGACAGTAACTGGCAGCCCAGGCAACTGCAATAATAAAAAATATTTTTTTTTTTTCAATTTATTGCAACAAGATGCTGTGCCACCGTATATATATCAGTGGTGGGCAGTGCACTGCAGTGGGTACAGTGCACTCTGTGGACCTGACACAGCACTCACTGCAATTATGACAGAGGAAAAAAAAAATATTTTTTAAAATGCCAGGTACTGTGCCTGTGCCACCCGAAATGAGTGTGGTGTGCACACAGTACAGTCTGTGGTAGGTCTGTGGCCTCTCACACACAGCGGGCAGGCAACTGCAGTGTACAATAGATATATATAGATATATATATAAAGAAAAAACTCTATTACCTTACCAGCCCTTAAAAGGGCTTTTGGGGACACTATATATATATATATATATATGTATATATATAAATAAAAAAAATCCTCAATTACCAGCCCTTAAAAGGGCTTTTGGGGACACTAGATAGATATAGATATATATATATATATAAGAAGAAACAACTCAATTACCAGCCCTTAAAAGGGCTTTTGGGGACGCTAGGTATATATATATATATATAAAAAAAAAAAAAACACAAATACCAGCCCTTAGAAGGGCTTTTTGGGGTGCTGATATTACAGCAGTAGTGGACCAAGAACACTGCAAGACCAGGAACACTGACTAACTGTCCCTAGCTTAACAGCAGCAGCAGCAGCAGCAGCAGCAGCAGCAGCTCTCTCCCTACTCTCACTACACACACTGCTTCAGAATGATCTAAGATGGATGCTGCCCTTGCTTATTTATAGGAGGTGGGAGGGTGTGGGAGGGAGGTATGCTGATTGGCTGGAAATGTGTCTGCTGACTGTAAAGTTCAGGGTCAAAGTTTGCCTCAATGATGTCTTATGGGGGGCGGACCGAACATCGCATATGTTCGCCGGCAGCGGCGAACGCGAACATGCTAAGTTCGCCGGGAACTGTTCGCCGGCGAACAGTTCTATACATCTCTAATGGTGACGAGGGGGTTGAGACTTAGAAAGTAGATATATTATACATGTAGCAGGTTTTCCAGGCATTGGGCCTGATGTGGATCTGCCATTGTTACCAGTGATACCTTCAGCCCGTTTAAACTGAATACTCAAGTGTGAGATTGGAGACAATGACCATTCCAGCATCTTTGGTTTGTTTTGTTTATTTGATAATGGGGATGGTAGAAGGGAATGAGCGGGATACTCCTCTGGCTCAATTAGGTACAAATGGGACACTTTGCATAAAAAATGCTTTTCAGCGCTGTCTTGACGCTGGCTGGATGCCGACCAACGCTTGTTGGCGCTTGAAAAATGCTGACTTGCTTAACTGTACTTGAATTCGACTTTTGACACTCTGGTTAGCTCAACAAGTCCTGTACTATTCTGCGAGCTGACTCTTGACACTCTGGTTAGCACAAAAGTTCTGTATATAGCTCCCTCCAGTCTTTCCTGACTGAGGTAGCTCTCTGTAACTGCTTGTGCTGCTGCAACTTTCAACACTGTACACTGCACGCTGTACACTTTCGCTCTTCAGGGCCCAACCACTGGCGCCCCCTTTACACTTTCGCTCTTCAGGGCCCAACCACTGACGCCCCCTTTACACTTTAGGGTCCTCTCACTAGGCACCCCTTCTATACTTCAGGGTCTTCTCACTAGGCACCCCCTCTACACTTCAGGGTCCTCACTGGCAACCCCTTTACCGCTAGCTAGATCCTGGATCCCTTGGACCTTCACTGGAGCGGTCCCCTCTCAGCTAGGCAGACCCCCAAGGGTAGTTTGCAGTACTCACGAACTGGGAATGCTATGCTGAAACTGGACCCCCTCTACTCCGCTGGTCCTCGGCACACCGGATCCTCTCTGCAGCTCAGCTCAGCTCTCTGTCCCCTAAGGCAAGCCGCCTGGGACACCCGATCCTTCTGACAGGAGGAGAGACAGCCGAACTCTCCCTCCTGGGACTCTGCTTCCCACCAAAGATGCTGCGTCATGTGCTCCCCTCAAACCTGTACCCACTTCCAGAATCCTGTGTGGCAGAATATGCCTTTCTAGGGTAGATACAGGTCTGAATGTGCAATTGATTGGGTTTCCTCCACTGCCTAATGAGAGCCCTCTCAGGAGCACAATGGGGAGATTCCCCAGTCTCAACAGCCACACCTGGGAGACATGACAGCCCAGCTGAAAATCATGGCCCTGATGTTAGGCAGCCAGGGCCCACTATACTTTGCCTAGCGCCTACCTTGTAGGGTGCTACATACATAAGTAATAGTTTTTGGTTACTAGTGCCTGCGGTACCATGGAGTACCATTTGGCCCAGTTGTTCATGTCACTAAGTATAGCAAAACAGGAGTATGAATAACTTATGACTGTGCATTCACACAGAGATATGTGATTAGTACATTGGTCATGTTGCTTATGTATTAACAATGTAAAGATCTTGTACACATTGAACACTTTGTGTAAGTTTCAGCCATTTGTGGGTAAAAGAAAATCGTTTTTTTTTTATCACATTATGCTTACACTTTAACCTAGTTGTTTTGGCTTCTCTGAATTACATAATCACCTTATCGCTAATTCTGTCGGCTAGGCTTATATTTTCAGTTTATTTTTGGGTTTCTTCTTGGAAATATGTCATGGAAACAGTCAGGGGTGCCAAGTTTCCACAAGATTTCAGTGAAAGGTTAACACTGGGCTGGACAGGAACCTATTCTCATCAGCCCCATGTTCTGATATTTTCTTGGTTCCTTTTGGACAGAACATAAAAATACACTGCTAAAGCTAAATAATTCCCCAAATATAAACTTCTGTTGGATGGGAGAAAACCATATTCACTCAGTTTTTTTAATTCCCACAGAACTTTAATTACCTCACTTTAAAGTAATATTATTATTTATTTTTTTAAATACCAAACATGTTATACTTACCTGCTCTGTGCTCTTCTCAGGTCCCCCATCAGTACTCCAGGCTTAGTGCCCCTATAGCAAGCAGCTTGCTATGGCGGCACTTGAGTAAGCTCGCTCCCTAGCTGCTGCTCCGTACATACATTTAAACATGGCGCATGGCTCAGCCCCGCCCCCGCTTTATCCTCCCTGGCTCACTGGCTGTGGTTGACAGTAGTGAGAGCCAATGGCTACCACTGCTGTCTCAGCCAATGAGGAGGGAGAAACCCAGGAGAGCTGAGGCTCTTGTGCACATCGCTGGATTGAGATGTTGGCTCAGGTAAGTTTTAAAGGGAGGCTGGCCAGCAGAAGTATACCTACCAAGGGGTATTACCTTTCAGAACTGGTGATCAGAAGTGAGGTGTAACTTCGCCATCAGAGGTAAGTGAGACTTTCTGCCTTATGACACCCGGATTGCGGGCACATATCAAACAACCCTAGTGCTGTGGGAGCTCTGGAGATAGGTCTGTTTGAGCTGAGGTAGCTCGCAGACAGATAATTAGCCTAGGCAAATTTAAATAGTTGTAGGAATACTCACTTCAACCTATTAAGAGTGATATGTATGTTTTGCTTATTGTGCTTTTATTAGATTACTTAGTGTGCTGTTGTTAGAATATGTTAGAATTTTTTGTACTCTTGATTTCCTCAAGAGGCAATATCTCTCTGGCTGGCTTAACGGCCATGACCCAGAGAAGGTGAAAGTAAGTGGGGGAGAGACGGAGTATTAGGGGTGTACTGAATCCTGTCCGATTTACGCCATAGCTGCGCATGTGCTGTTGAGAAGTTTTTGACAGTGGCTCTACATGCAGCACAAAGAGTATTGGGCAGATTATCATTACATTAGGAACCGCTTGCATTACCGCTTTTTTCCATCCAAAGGATGGGAAAACCCTAGGTAAGGGGAAACTCCCAGATCCACCTAAGCCTCCTAGAAAGGTTCTTAGATAAGGAAAATTGTTGTGTAAACTTGGTAAAATGCCAAAAACAGCTCCAACATCCAAATCCTGAAAATTTGACATGCAAGGAGTATATTGCACGGACATCCCCGTGGGATTATTGTTGTAATATAAATCAGTGGCGGCCCGTGCATAGGGGGCGCCAGGGCGCCGCCCCCCCTACCCCTAAAAAAAAAAAGAAAAAAAAACCAAAAAAAAACAAAAAAAAACAAAAACAAAACGAACAAATAAAGTTGTTCAAAAAAAAAAATTGGGTTCGCCGGCCTGAACCCAAGGAACTGGTGGCTGGGGGGGGGGGGTGGGGTTACCTCCCAGAAGAGGCGCCGATTGGCTGCCTTCTGGGGAGGTAGGGGGGTATCCTGGGCGCAAGTCTTTGCGGTTGGACACCCCCACTTTCTGATATCCTGGCTGTGATTGGTCCAGTCTACAGCCTGGACCAATCATCATCCAGGATATCGCTGACGTCGCAATGGGGGCGGTGCCGGTGCGTGCGTCAATCACTCACCGTCACCGCCGCTCAGAGAAGAGGAGAGGCCGCCCGCCGGTTCCCGCCGCCGAGACGACGAGGGAGAAGGACCCGCCGCAGAAGAGGAGGAAGAAGCTGAGCCGCGCCGCCGCCAGGTAAGTTTGAACGGAGCACGCACGCTGGCACTCTGCAATCATTGGGGTACAATGCTGTGGCGCTCTGCAATCATTGGGGGGCAATGCTGGCACTCTGCAATCATTGGGGGACAAAGCTGTGGCGCTCTGCAATCATTGGGGGACAATGCTGTGGCACTCTGCAATCATTGGGGGACAATGCTGTGGCGCTCTGCAATCATTGGGGGACAAAGCTGTGGCGCTCTGCAATCATTGGGGGACAATGCTGTGGCGCTCTGCAATCATTGGGGGACAATGCTGTGGCACTCTGCAATCATTGGGGGACAATGCTGTGGCACTCTGCAATCATTGGGGGACAAAGCTGTGGCGCTCTGCAATCATTGGGGACAATGCTGTGGCGCTCTGCAATCATTGGGGGACAAAGCTGTGGCGCTCTGCAATCATTGGGGACAATGCTGTGGCGCTCTGCAATCATTGGGGGGCAATGCTGGCACTCTGCAATCATTGGGGGACAATGCTGTGGCGCTCTGCAATCATTGGGGGACAATGCTGGCACTCTGCAATCATTGGGGGACAAAGCTGTGGCGCTCTGCAATCATTGGGGGACAATGCTGTGGCACTCTGCAATCATTGGGGGACAATGCTGTGGCACTCTGCAATCATTGGGGGACAAAGCTGTGGCGCTCTGCAATCATTGGGGACAATGCTGTGGCGCTCTGCAATCATTGGGGGGCAATGCTGGCACTCTGCAATCATTGGGGGACAATGCTGTGGCGCTCTGCAATCATTGGGGGACAATGCTGGCACTCTGCAATCATTGGGGGACAATGCTGTGGCGCTCTGCAATCATTGGGGGACAATGCTGGCACTCTGCAATCATTGGGGGACAAAGCTGTGGCGCTCTGCAATCATTGGGGGACAATGCTGTGGCACTCTGCAATCATTGGGGTACAATGCTGGCACTCTGCAATCATTGGGGGACAATGCTGGCACTCTGCAATCATTGGGGGACAATGCTGTGGCGCTCTGCAATCATTGGGGGACAATGCTGGCACTCTGCAATCATTGGGGGACAATGCTGTGGCGCTCTGCAATCATTGGGGGACAATGCTGTGGCGCTCTGCAATCATTGGGGGACAATGCTGTGGCACTCTGCAATCATTGAGGGACAATGCTGTGGCGCTCTGCAATCATTGGGGGACAATGCTGTGGCACTCTGCAATCATTGGGGGACAATGCTGTGGCACTCTGCAATCATTGGGGGACAATGCTGTGGCACTCTGCAATCATTGGGGGACAAAGCTGTGGCGCTCTGCAATCATTGGGGACAATGCTGTGGCGCTCTGCAATCATTGGGGACAATGCTGTGGCGCTCTGCAGTGATTGGGGACAATGCTGTGGCGCTCTGCATTGAAAGGGGCATGCACGCTGAACTCTGCATTGATGGGGGCACGGAACAGTTGCATTGAAGGGGGCACAGCACGCTGAACTCTGCATTGTTGGGGCACAGCACAGAGTTCATTGCATTGAAGGGGGCACAGCACAGTGTTCATTGCATTGAAGGGGGCACAGCACAGTGTTCATTGCATTGTGGGGGCACAGCACAGTGTTTATTGCATTGAAGGGGGCACAGCACAGTGTTTATTGCATTGAAGGGGGCACAGCACAGTGTTTATTGCATTGAAGGGGGCACAGCACATTGTTCATTGCATTGAAGGGGCACAGCACAGTTGCATTGAAGGGGGCATGCACGCTGAACTCTGCATTGTGGGGGCACAGCACAGTGTTTATTGCATTGAAGGGGGCACAGCACAGTGTTTATTGCATTGAAGGGGGCACAGCACATTGTTCATTGCATTGAAGGGGGCACAGCACAGTTGCATTGAAGGGGGCATGCACGCTGAACTCTGCATTGTGGGGGCACAGCACAGTGTTTATTGCATTGAAGGTGGCACAGCACATTGTTCATTGCATTGAAGGGGGCACAGCACATTGTTCATTGCATTGAAGGGGGCACAGCACAGTTGCATTGAAGGGGGCATGCACGCTGAACTCTGCATTGTGGGGGCACAGCACAGTGTTTATTGCATTGTGGGGGCACAGCACAGTGTTTATTGCATTGAAGGGGGCACAGCACAATGTTTATTGCATTGTGGGGGCACAGCACAGTGTTTATTGCATTGAAGGGGGCACAGCACAATGTTCATTGCATTGAAGGGGGCACGCACGCTGAACTCTGTATTGAAGGGGGCATGTACACTGGTCTCTGCATTGAAAGGGGGCATGTACGCTGGTCACTGCATTGAAAGGGGGCATATACCATCTCCTGTACCATGACCTGTGACATGCCTATACCATATCTGTGCCATGCCTATACCATCACCTGTGCCATGCCTATACCATCACCTGTGCCATGCCTGTACCATCACCTGTGCCATGCCTGTACCATCACCTATGCCATGCCTGTACCATCACGTATGCCATGCCTGTACCATGACTTCAAAGTCACGCAATTTTTTACTGCGTTTTTTGACGCGAAGCAATACCTATTACATTTTTCTTTTTGCGCCCCCCCCAAAAATTTTGAGCACCAGCCGCCACTGATATAAATCCTTGGGTAGATAATCTGTCAGGATATACTGAGTTAATGCATAGTTCAAGCCCCTTTCCAGAGATGGCGCAAATGATGAGTTACATATCAATATAGTGAAGGGTCTGTGCCTGGGAGACAGGGAAGCTTTCCCATGGTTTGACCCTGATCCAGAATGGGATAAAAAGCAGAGGTGGGGGACTTGAGTCACATGACGAGTTAAGTCAGACTTAAGTCACCAGTTTGAGGACTTGAGACTTGCTTGACTAAAATTAATAAAAGACTCGACTTGACTTTGACTTGGTATTCATGACTTGAGACTTGACTTTGACTTGAGACCTATGACTCGAAATGACTTTACAATCAATGTACCTGTTATGTTTCTGACACCACAGTCACTTAAAACACCTCAGTGTGTTCTGATTTTTAGGACACTGGCTGTTTAACAATGGAAATACCTATCATGTTTTTAGTGACTGTGGTGTTGAAACATGACCGGACGAAGGATTTTGAGCTGTTTGGGCATTCAAAGTGTTTCTTTAATATGCCAAGAAAAAAGCACTAAGCAGTTTTGTTAATGTTGAAAATAAAACAAAACCTTTCCTGACCACTGACTTTTAACTGATTTATAGGTGAAAATTGGGGTAGATCAGTATTTTGACTTGATTTGTGACTTGACCAAAATAAATGACTTGACTTTCTTGACTTCTAGCAGGGACTCGACTTGACTTGCTTGCTTTTCGCCACAGTAACTTGGGACTTGCTTGAGACTTGAAGGTTAAGACTTGAGACTTGCTTGTGACTTGCACATTTGTGACTTACTCCCATGTCTGATAAAAAGTATATGATGGCGGGAGGATTAAACTGGTTAAAATATGCCCCGGGATATGTACCTTCAGGACCATCCCAGGCAGATAAAAAAATCGAATAATCCTTTCCTTTTAGGTACAGTGGAGCTTACTGCACCATCCATGGGGCCCCCTAATTATACACAGATATACCCGCAATTACCTCTAACATCACAGGTAATAGCAGAACATGAGGATGTAGCAGTTTTTCAACTGCTTGCAAATCGTCCTCAGCATCCCAGGACCCCGCCCGTACATCGGGATGACAGGGATGGGGTTCCCCAGAAATCAGTTCAGACAGGTAGTTCTGCAGGAGACGCTTCCCCTAAGGTGTGGGATGAACAAGTAGGTATAGTAACATCCTCTACTGAGGAGGGAGGAGTGGCATCTAACACAGAAGGGAGATTTGCGAGGCAGGTTCCCTTAACCTCCATAGTACTTTGAGAAGTGGTACCTTAATTAGGCCCAGTGCCTCCACTCCCATTGCTTGGCCCAATACCTCTTCCCCCATTGCATGCCGCTTCCCATCTGCAGATTTAATAGCACCTTATATCATAGTTGGAAATTATGTCATGGATAAAACGATGGACATGCAATACTGCATGGACGTTCTCAAGAATTCCCCAGATCCTAGAAAAAATCCTTCAGCTACCATAAACTATTTAAAGAGCGCTACAAAGGGTAGGCAGTGTTCTATAGAAGACTATAGACTAATTATAGATGGCATATTGGGATATGCTATGGAATCAGGATGGGGTTGGGATAATGTGGATAAGTTAGACTTAATACCACTAGGAGGTAGAGCAGCAGATTATCCTTTGTTAACAGATACCGATGTGGAAGAAATGTGAAAACAAGTTGAGGCAGAAATTAAAAAATTATGGCAGGATAAGAAATCACTTTCCATAGCCTGTAAGCAAGATCCTAAATAGTCAGTAACTGATTTTATTAGAAGGTTTAAAAAGGTGTGGAAGGTTGAAGCGGGAATGACTACTGAAGGTGATATGGGCATGATATACACATACTATTATGCAGGCATTTAAACCAGAAGTTTCCCTCTTGATTAAGCAGCTAGTTGCTAAATGGCCTGAGCTAGATACAAGGGGATTTGAGAAGGAAGTTATGTTAAAGGATTCAGCAGGTTGTTTTGACATTACCAAAACCTCATCAAAAGCACAATTCCAGGGACTTCAGCATAATCCAGGGAAATTTGATAATGCCAGATATGGAAATATACAGAGGTAGGGGAGGATACAGAGGAAATAGAAGCGGAGGTTCAGGAGAGAAATGAGAGATGCTTCAATTGTGGAGAATTGGGACACTGGAGGAACCAATGCCCACCGTCCAAGGGTGGTACTTCAGGATATAATCCTGGAAACTACCCCCAACAAAGACATCAACTCTAGGGTAATAATGGTCAGAATACCATTAAATACCCATTACAATGGCAGGGAAAACCATAATAGGGTAGCCTGGAAGGTAGTCCCCTCATGCTCCCTTAGATATCCTTTCACTATTCTGATCAGCCAGCAATACCTTTACCGGTCGATAGTAAAATTCTCCATTTTATAATATAGGTGCTACTCAATCCACCATACGATCAGAATTATTTGAAGGGTACCTGTCAGAGTGTGATCCTTCTGTGGGAATTAATGGGGTATTGATTTGTACCTGGGAGACCCCACCCCTTGAGGTAAACAACCCTTATGGTAAAAGGTAGCAGTTTAGAACATTCATTTAGAATTATCACAGACTGCCCTGTAAATTTACTTGGAAGGGACTTATTAGGCAAATAAGAAAGCAGACCCTAATGGTGGCATATACTTAACTGGGTATGCTGTAGTACAACTCCCAGATATTGTGTGGGAAGCCAAAGCCATTTGCCATTGTTTTGCACAAGGCGCAAAATTGATTGCTTTAACCCGTGCATGTCAGTTATTTGAGGGAAAATATGTAAACATTTACACAGACTTTAATTATGCTTTCAGTGTCGTACATAATTTTGCCAGAATCTGGAAAAGAAGAGGGTATGTAGCAGCTGATGGTAAGGGAATTTCACACGCTTCATTGGTGAATGATTTGTTAGAGGCCATACAGAAACCTTGCACTGTTGCAGTGATAAAACGTAAGGCACATACTAATCCTAATGACCCTGTTGCCCTAGGTAATGCTTTGACTGACAAAATCGCTAAAGAAGTGGCTTTTGTTGACCTTGCAGGTTCCCTTGCCCCAAGATATCCTACTTTTGTCCTTCTAGAGCCACCCACAATTCCAGAACACCAGTTGTTGAAAGAACTGCAGTATACAGCCACTGAGGAAGATGTAGAATACTGAAAAAAGAAAGGTTTGTCCTTAGATATAAATGGTCTTATGACAAAAGAGGAGATCATAGGCATACCTCAAAATAGTGCACCTATCTTTATAGTGCAGTTTCATGGTATAAGGACACAGAGGACAGCAGTTAACAATACAAGAATTGAAGAAAGGGTTTTGCATTAAAAATATCAAATACAGAGTCCAGGACCAGTTGACTAGATGCATAACATGTATTAGGAAAAATACACAGGGTGCTCAACATGGGAAACATGATCATTTGCCTAAATCTCTCTAAAACTGAGCTGGTAATATTCCCCCCTGCCTATGCCCCCCTCCATGACTTTTCCATCAAGATTATGCAACCATCAATCCCTCCCCTCAAGCCAGGGTACGAGGTGTAATCCTAGACTCTGACCTGTCCTTTCAGCCCAAAATCCAATCATTGTCAAAAGCTTGTAGACTTTACCTCCACTTCATCTCTAAAATTCGCCCCTTTTTAACAACTGAAACCACTAAGCTACTCATTCACTCCCTTGTTATTTCTCACCTTGAATATTGCAACTCACTTCTCATAGGCCTACTACTCCATAGCCTATCCCCTCTTCAGTCTATCATGAATGCTGCTGCCAGGCTTGTCCACCTTACAATTCGCTCAGTGTCTGCCTCCCCTCTCTGCCAATCCCGATTGCCCAGCGAATTCAATTCAAAATACTAACCACAACATACTGTACAAAGCCATTCACAACTCTGCCCCAAGCTACATTACCAATCTTGTCTCCAAATATCACCCAAACCGTCCTCTCCGCTCCTCTCAAGATCTCCTACTCTCAAGCTCCCTTGTCTCCTCCTCCGATGCTCGTCTCCAGGATTTCTCCAGGGCCTCTCCCATCCTCTGGAACGCTGTACTTCAACTTGTACGGCTCTCTCTTACTCTAGCTACTTTCAGGCGATCCCTGAAAACTCATCTCTTCGGGGAAGCCTATCACACCGCCAACTAATCTTCCATCAGCTCATTCCCTACTGTTACAACCTCTTGTAACACCTGCCCCACCCCATTAGATTCCAAGCTCTTCTGAGCAGGGCCCTCTTAATCCTCTTGTATTATATTGTATTGTAACTGTATTGTCTCCCTTTTATATTGTAAAGCGCTGCGTAAACTGCTGGCGCTATATAAATCCTGAATAATAATAATTTGCCGCCACCCCAAGGTCCATTTAAAGAATTGCAGATTGAATTCACACACATGCCTAAAGGTAGTAGGAATAGAACAAAGTATCTGATAGTTATAGTAGACAAATTTAGTAAGTGGCCAGAAGCTTTTGAAACTCATAGAGAGGACACACTTACAGTAGCAAAAATTTTGTGTAAAGAAATAATTGGGGTTGCCCATTACCCATTGATTCATACAAAGGTCCTGCATTCACTTCTAAAATTTTGCAACATATTGCTAAATTAATGGTGAATAATTGAAAGTTTCATATTCCATACTATCCTCAGAGTTCAGGGGTGGGTGGAAAGAATGAATCGTATAATTAAAGAAAAATTGCGAAAAGCTACCGCAGGCACTTATGCTAGGTGAGAGGCATACTTGCCAGCAGTACTGGCAGAAATAAGGATGACTCCTAACACTAAAATTTCCTTTTGAAATTTTGATGGGAAGACCCTTTCCCACACCTTGGACAAGAGGTCCAATGGTATTAATGCCAGGTGATTTGGAGCTGATTCAGGAAGAATATGTCGCGAATCTGGCGGCTCTTGAATAGCATCTACGGTGATATGTCTCTTTCTTTTCCTATTCCTTCACAGGAATCGACACATCCGTTTAAACCAGGAGACTGAGTAGCGGTTAAAGCACTCAACAAGCACAAGGCTGCAGATCCACCGTATGGGGAGCCAACTGTGGCAACTGCTGGAACAAGAACCGCAAGCCTAACGGACGATTATCAAGCCTGGATTCATTCTTCATGGGTGAAAAAGGTCCCAGAGGATCCTAGGATACAAGGCACAGACAAAAAGGGTGAAGTAGGTGTGGAAATCCCTGAAGTAGACAAACAAGAGAGTGAAGCAGTTGCACAAGTCTCTGAAACAGAAGAATCAGAAGACACAGGGCAAGATGTCGATTCACAGTCCCCAGACATCTTGGAGGTTCTTCCTATTGATAGGCTTTCTCTCAATGACAGTTTTCTTGCCGGTATGGGTGATTAGTATCAGTTGCTATCATCCGCAAGACTTACCTTTCTGTCTAAGAACTGTGCAACACAACAGGACACACTATCGACCAGCAAGAGACTTAACATCAGTAGATACCACAACTCTTAAGATGTTGTTGTTAAAATTCAAATATAGCTATGCACAAAAGTCAGGGTATGATAAATGTTAGGTTTGCAGTAAAGTACACCCTAGTACAGTGATGGCGAACCTTGGCACCCCAGATGTTTTGGAACTACATTTCCCATGATGCTCAATTACACTGCAGAGTGCAATGAGTATCATGGGAAATGTAGTTCCAAAACATCTGGGGTGCCAAGGTTTGCCATCACTACCCTAGTACAATAAGGATTCCTTTACTGGCTGCGCCGGTGAACATCACTTCTTTTTTGAATAGCACCCCCGCAGTTAGTATACAAGACATATCAGGAGTCCAGGGAAATTAATCAATTTCCTTTCCTATAATCACTCAAATTTACCCACCAAGCTAGTGATTTAGACTAAGAAATGAGTCAAATAGGAGAGAGGAAATGTGTCAGAAGTCACAGTCAACATATCTTTAAACCCGGACCTATCTTCTATGTTTAATATTTCTAGCAAAGAATTAAATGCCACAATTTATTCCATAATGAATGATACACACACTACATACAATACTTACTTTATCTAGTTATTCTGACCAAGTGAAAAAGGTGCTGGGCTTGCTAGTTTATAATAGTTTATCTGTTGTCGTAAGGTATGTTACCCATGGATCCCTATACAAGAGAGAGGATGGTGCTATCTGGCCTCTCTGGTTCCAGTTATGGAGATAATTGGGAGTGGGGGTCCTCGGCATGTATTACAAGCAAGTAAACATCCAAAATAGTCCATGAAACATGAAAAAATGGGACTCTATAAAACTCTATAATAATGAGGACATGGCATGGTTCCCATCATGGAAAGGATGGGGAATTAAGTTAATTTAATAGTTAAATTAAGTTAATAGCACATTCTAGAAATAGGGGGGAGGTCTCAGTGATGCTCCCTGTGAGTCATCCAACTCTCCCTGCCCAACCCAGGAAACAAACACAGACAGGCTTGGCCGCCAGCCAAACCTGCATAAATTTACTTACGCTATAACAAAACCTATCTACAATTTTAGCACCAGAGGGTGCTACATAAAACAAAATGAGATTGCAAAATATTCAGTAAAAACTGTATTAGTAAATGCTTCTTAAACTCACAAACATGAAATTCATCCAATTGTTGATAGCTAGCCTCAATACACTGGGTAGAAATTACTGCAGGAGTGTTTTCATTTTAATGAAGTATGAAATTTACGCATTTTGAGGGCATAAAAAAAATCTTCTCAAAGTTCAAGAATGTACAACATACTGCAGAGACACCAGAATTGAAAGGGAGATACCAAATGAAGATGAAAGGGAGATACCAAATCACATAAATAAACAAGATGTAGTGGCTCTAAACTGTCATTAGATTTCAGCATACTACAGAAAAGTAATATTAACCTGATATAGTTTGCTACAACACAGAAAAAAATACATATTAGCTGAACAGAACAGCTATAGAGAGCCCCATCATATTGGCTGTTCAGAGATATAGCCATAGTTGGCAAGTGTTCACCCTGTAAATCTGCATTCTAAAAATTTACTGACCAATGTCTATTGAGATGTCCCTCAGACATGCTGCTGAGAAATAATGCATTTTAGTGGAATGGTTCTTTGAAACTCAACATATAAAAAAGCAGTGCTCGAAACATTATTTATAACAATTACTCTTGTGTGAGACAGCCATTGAGGTCAGGACTCTGTGCTGGCCAGTCAAGTTCTTCCAGCCAAAACTCGCTCATACATGTCTTTATGGAGCTTGCCTTGTGCACTGATCCAAATCATTTAGTGGAGAGGGGATTTTGGTGTGGGGTTGTTTTTTAGGGGTTGGGTTTGGCCCCTTAGTTCCAGTGAAGGGAACTCTTAAGGCGTCAGCATACCAAGACATTCTTGCCAATTTCATGCTCCCAACTTTGTGGGAACAGTTTGGGGATGGCCCCTTCCTGTTCCAACATGACTGCACACCAATGCACAAAGCAAGGTATATAAAGACATGGATGAGTGAGTTTGGGGGGGGGGGGGACTTGACTGGCCTGCACAGAGTCCTGACCTCAACCCAACAGAACATCTTTGGGATGAATTAGAGCAGAGACTGTGAGCCAGGCCTTCTCTCCAAGATCAGTGCCTGACCTCACAAATGCGCTTCTGGAAGATTTGCCAAACATGCCCATAGACACTCCTAAACCTTGTGCACAGCCTTTCCAGAAGATTTAAAGCTGTTATAGCTGCAAAGGGTGGGCCAACTCAATATTGGACCCTATGGACTAAGACTGGGGTGCCATTTAAGTTCATGTGCGTGTAAAGGCAGGCGCCCCAATACTTTTGGTACTATAGTGTATACTACTATAATCTCTAGTCCCACTTTTTAAAGTAATGCTAAACACACACTGTTTCCTTTATGATGATGGCATTGTATTTATTTTAATTTGTAAAAAAATGCAAGTACCTTTTTCATAATCAATATACAGCTGTCATGTGACCCAGCTCTTTCCCAGCCTGTCTACAGGAAAACATCAGCAGAAGGAGCTTCTAGTCCTCTGCTGTTGATCATATGTTCAAAAAAAAAGAACAGCCTTTGGAATGCAATGGATAAGTACATAATTAATATCAAATAAATGTTTAAAATCGTCATACTAATACAGAATGTATTCAAAATCAGAGATTTACTATTTTTGTGCAAAAACATTGTATGGTCTATCAGGGGTGGGGTGTTCTGACAATTACAGCCTGTTCTACACCCCCTTCCGACCTTTGTCTATTGTTTGTACATGCATAGAATTGCAGGGAGGTGAAGCCTCCATCAATAAACTTGTAATATTCTGTCCCCTTAGTGTTTAGCTGGTTAGTGGGCATGGTGGAGAAAGGAGGGAGTGACCTATAATTTATCCACTGTGTATACACCCACATGTGTGACTCTATAGTCACATGGGCTGCACATATAAGAAAAAGAGGAAATGAACAGCTTAGAAGGGAACTGAATTTGGAGCATGCTCAATTGATGTGGCAATGACAGGTCTACATAATCTCAGGCTGCAGTGGGGACACAGTCAAGGAGGGAAGGACAGAGAACATTAGGATCAACCAGGTTTTTGCAGAATACAGAAAAGGAATCCCATAGCAATTGAATGAGTCTGATCTGCATGTAATACCGTATGTACAGTACTACCAGTTTTTATTGATGTGGGTTTAATAACACTTTAAGAAACACTGTTTTGTAGACTGAAGATAAAATATAGATATGGATTTTTTGTGAACTTAGTGCATCTTGCATCTATGAAGACGACTTCTTTACCACAAAACATCTGCATACACAGCTGACACATAAGGGCTAACAACGGCTGCTCTTATATTTTTATACAGTGTAAGCTAAATTGTACATCCCTTAGTTCTTGTTCCTGAATCATAGGGTGATATAATAAAGAATTTGTGACACTTTTCTGGTGCAATGATTCCTTTAAAAGGCCCTGCTCCAAATTCATGAAAGCCTTCTGTCAGTTTCCTTGCACCACATGTGACAGATTCGGGTATCCATTTGTACCACTTTAAGAATGTGTCACTATCAATGAATACAAGGGGTGGATGACTTCATGGTCATTTCCTCGGCCAATCAGAGAACACCTTGTATTTAAAAAAAAAAATACAAGTGGCGGAGATGTGGTATATTGATATTAAGAATGTAAAGGGGAAGCTGTTTGAGTTCCCACCAGAAAAGGACACCAAATACTGAATGTAGCATGGGCTACAACAGTGAACTACAGCTTCACCTTTGGCCACACAGAGGTGGCATCTGAATAATTAGCTTGAGCCAAGTTTGCACAAAGTAAGTATTCAATCTAATTTAATTCCTGGAGTTATTCTTTAAGACTAACTATAAGCTGGCATATAGAGACGCAGCAGTCAGAAAGAGTGGGGCATATTTGCACTCGGATGCTGTTATGGATGTTACAACTTCCTGCTCAGGGCTTATGGGTTGCTAGGATGCCAATGTCTGCCAACATCCTAGCAACTAATGACACATCACAGGCCTCACACAGTTGCCAGCTGAGAGATTTCTCAGCTGACAGCTGAATAAAAAAAAAAGGAGCTGGGGATGCTGGCTGATGTCATTGGCCATATTAGGTCAAAAACGGGAATCTCCCGGACGGCAGCTGAAAAAGGGCAGGTTGCTATGAAGCTGATGGCTGCACAGATGACATCATCCTAACAACCAAGGATGCATCCCAAGCCTGGGGGCTGAACATGCACTGAGGATGAAGCGTCCAATCTGGAACCTCAGGCCTCAGTGCTGCCCCCTATCGTGCCTCTTTGCGATACATTCATGTAAATGTTTCCAACAGCTACGTCTGTTGCAGCATTCAACATTCCCTATGCATGTGTTTTAATATGAAAGCTAGCATTGTCTTGTGAAAATGACACAAGGGGAAATTACTAAGTGGTCTATTTATCAATCTTTTCACCCAATGTTCACCCGACCTTCACTCAAGAGTCACACATTTTAAAATTGAATTTAAAAAAATGTCAGAATCTTGGGAGAAAAAACATTGCTAACTCTTAATTGTCATATATTTATAATTCCAGAATACGTATCAACTTTTACCATAATGGCATTTTGCGTTCTTGATGAAAATCATGCAATTGCAATGTACTGAAGAGTTATTCAGAACACCAACAGACAGGTGCTCACCTACAGGGGGCAGTCTCGGCACATTTTCATGTTATTGCTAGACATCAATAACAATTCACCTGAAGAATTTATATTGTTACCCAACGCATGTTTGAGAGAGGATTAAAAAAATTAATAAAATGCCTCCAGTCTGCTAGAGGTATCACTTGCAGAGAGATATCATTTTCCTGACCTTATACAGCAGAAAATGACTAGCAAGGGGTTACAGTTCCAACCAGAGGCACTCTAAAAAACCTACATGATCTGGCTGCAAGGGATCCTGGGAAATGTACTGTATATAAAATGTTTATTAGAAAAGTCTGAGTAAACTTTCTGGTTTTATTGTTGTGTTTTCTTTTTGTTTTTTTTTTATCACCAAAAGAAATTAAATATTAGGAAGAGTTGCCAATTAAAGTGGAACTGATTTTAATTTTGGATAAAGTTGGGGAGGCTTATAACCCCTGCTAGTTTTTTGCCATCTGTGTCCCCTTGGAGAGATATTTCTCTCCTCACTTCCTGTCCCATAGCCAAAACAGGAAGTGAGAGAAAATCCCACAAAAGTAAAGGAGTCCCTAGTTGTCACCGGAACTAGTATCCCCATTGGAAGGTGTGTCCCCTATTCTATATACTAAATAGAGAAGATGAATCTCCCCAACAGGGGCTCAGACAGCAATAAAATCTGAAATGTATTCTAATTACCCCCCCCCCCCCCCACAAACACACAGTCTGTCCAAACGAAAAGAAAAATCCTTTAGTTAGACATTAACCACTTAAGGACCGAGCCCATTTCTGACACATGTTGTTTAAAAGTTAAAATCAGTATTTTTTGCTAGAAAATTACTTAGAACCCCAAACATTATATATATATATATATATACAGTGGGTACGGAAAGTATTCAGACCCCCTTAAATTTTTCACTCTTTGTTATATTGCAGCCATTTGCTAAAATAATTTAGGTTCATTCTTCTTCCTCATGAATGTACACATAGCACCCCATACTGACAGAAAAACACAGAATTGTTGACATTGTTGCACATTTATTAAAAAAGAAAAACTGAAATATCACATGGACCTAAGTATTCAGACCCTTTGCTGTGACACTCATTTATTTAACTCAGGTGCTTTCCATTTCTTCTGATCATCCTTGAGATGGTTCTACACCTTCATTTGAGTCCAGCTGTGTTTGATTATACTGATTGGACTTGATTAGGAAAGCCACACACCTGTCTATATAAGACCTTCCAGATCACAATGCATGTCAGAGCAAATGAGAATCATGAGGTCAAAGGAACTGCCTGAAGAGCTCAGAGACAGAATTGTGGCATGGCACAGATCTGGCCAAGGTTACAAAAAGATTTCTGCTGCACTTAAGGTTCCTAAGAGCAAGGTGGCCTCCATAATCCTCAAATGGAAGACGTTTGGGACGACCAGAACCCTTCCTAGAGCTGGCCGTCCAGCCAAACTGAGCTATCGGGGGAGAAGAGCCTTGGTGAGAGAGGTAAAGAAGAACCCAAAGATCACTGTGGCTGAGCTCCAGAGATGCAGTCAGGAGATGGGAGAAAGTTGTAGAAAGTCAACCATCACTGCAGCCCTCCACCAGTCGGGGCTTTATGGCAGAGTGGCCCGACGGAAGCCTCTCCTCAGTGTAAGACACATGAAAGCCCGCATGGAGTTTGCTAAAAAACACCTGAAGGACTCCAAGATGGTGAGAAATAAGATTCTCTGGTCTGATGAGACCAAAATAGAACTTTTTGGCCTTTATTCTAAGCGGTATGTGTGGAGAAAACCAGGCACTGCTCATCACCTGTCCAATACAGTCCCAACAGTGAAGCATGGTGGTGGCAGCATCATGCTGTGGGGGTGTTTTTCAGCTGCAGGGACAGGACGACTGGTTGCAATCGAGGGAAAGATGAATGCGGCCAAGTACAGGGATATCCTGGACAAAAACCTTCTCCAGAGTGCTCTGGACCTCAGACTGGGCCGAAGGTTTACCTTCCAACAAGACAATGACCCTAAGCACACAGCTAAAATAACGAAGGAGTGGCTTCACAACAACTCCGTGACTGTTCTTGAATGGCCCAGCCAGAGCCCTGACTTAAACCCAATTGAGCATCTCTGAAGAGACCTAAAAATGGCTGTCCACCAACTTTTACCATCCAACCTGACAGAACTGGAGAGGATCTGCAAGGAGGAATGGCAAAGAATCCCCAAATCCAGGTGTGAAAGACTTGTTGCATCTTTCCTAAAAAGACTCCTGGCTGTATTAGATCAAAAGGGGGCTTCTACTAAATACTGAGCAAAGGGTCTGAATACTTAGGACCATGTGATATTTCAGTTTTTCTTTTTTAATAAATCTGCAACAATGTCAACAATTCTGTGTTTTTCTGTCAGTATGGGGTGCTATGTGTACATTCATGAGGAAGAAGAATGAACTTAAATGATTTTAGCAAATGGCTGCAATATAACAAAGAGTGAAAAAGTTAAGGGGGTCTGAATACTTTCCGTACCCACTGTATATATATATGTATATGTATATATACACATATTTTTTAGCAAAGACTCTGGAGAATAAAACGGCGGCCATTGCAATATTTTATGTCACGCGGTATTTGCGCATCGGTCTTACAAACGCCATTTTTAAAAAAAAATAAAATTTCACTGCATTTAAAAAAAAAAATAAACAGTAAAGTTAGCCCATTTTTTCTATATTGTGAAAGATGATGTCACGCCGAGTAAATAGATACCCAACATGTTATGGTTTAAAATTGTCAATAAAAATCTCATAGGCGACGATTTAAAAATTGTTAATGGTTACCAGTTTAGTGTTACAGAGTAGCTCTTTTTTGTAAATGAATGCTCTTGCTCTGGCGATCACGGCGATACCTCACATGTGTGGTTTGAACAGCGATTTAATTTGCGGGCGCGACTTCCGTAAACGTTTTCTTTCGTGCGCGAGCTCACGGCGACGGGGACTGTTAAAAACGTTTTGTTTTTTTTCCTATTTATTTTATTTTTTTAATTTTAGCACAGTTTTTTTTTTTTTTTTTAAATCTGATCACTTTTATTCATTCAATGTAATCATCCCTTGTGACAGCAATAGGCAGTGACAGGCACTCTTTATGGAGGGATCGGGGGTCTAAAAGACCCCAGACCCCTCCACTGCACTTCAATGTATTCAAAATGCTGAAAACTGCATTGAATACACTCACTTTTTAAATCCAGCGCCTTTAGCAGCCAAGTAACCCGGATGTGACGTCATGGACGCTGCTTCCAGGTTACATCATCGGAGACCTGATCGAAGCCTAATCCGGCTTTGATCGGGACTCCAACCAGCCGGCTGGTCGCTCGGGTCCCCCGGTGGGACACAAAAATTGAAAGTACTGCAACTTACCAGCCCTTAGATGTGATGGGCAGTTGGGCACATTATTTTTATTTTTTCACACTTTTATTCCCTTTATTTTAACCTGGTAATCCTGCCATTAAATCACTTCCTGCTCGAGTTTCACAACTGTACTGAATTACACTAGGACTACACTTGTCACACTAGGATTGGGAGTGTGTTAGGACTACATAACACCTCCATATCTTCTCCATAACAGATGGGGGGGGGGTGTTTTGTAGTTCACAGAGATGGCATGGAACAATGATAACTGATAACAGTCCAGTGGCAGAGAGCACAGAAGTTGTCAGCTCACAAGATTTCTGGTTGGATGAACAGCTATTATTTTTTCACTTCTAAAACAGATATAATAAAGCACTTTTAGGCCCCTTTCACACAGGCAGACCGTTCAGATCCCCCTGTCCGTTTTTTTGGCGGATCTGAATGGATTCCCCATGCATCTCTATGGGGCATCGGATGTCAGCGGAGACATGTCTGCTGACATCCGATCCGTCAAATCTGGATGGATGGAAACCCTATTTTCCATCCGTCCAGTAGATGGGATCGGATGAGAATGGACAGGCGGTCCGTTCTCATCTGATTCCCCCATAGAGAACAGCGGGACCTGACAGCTCTGTCTCCACACACAGCGCAGAGACAGAGCTGCCATCCGCCTGCTCAGCGGGGGATGGGTGGATCGATCCCACGCTTAGAAAAACGGAGTCTGCCGACGGACGGACAGTGTGAAAGGGGTCTTAATGATAAATGTAAAAGAATAAAAGGGAGAAAATAAGAGAAATGTTTTATTAGAGTTTACATACATTATAAATATGCTCTGTGTTACCCAGAGCTACTAATGAGTTTCATTTTCTCAGTTCCTGCCATTGGTGACGCCATTATATAATAAACCATGTGCGCTGTTTCTCCAAAAAATTGTGACAGTTATTAACATGAAATATCTTCATAAAAGATAAAGAGACACTTCCCTTCCCCATCACCTTGCTGGTATTTTTTTAATGCATTGACTTATATTTAGTGTTAATGAGCAGAATTGGTTGAAAGTTATTTCTGCAGCAAAAATGTGTCTTATCATTTCAGGCAATGATTGGATTCCAGCAAACCCTCTTTGACGGCAGAGTGAACTTGTCAGTTATATCTCAGACTTGGCACTTTTTACACAAACCAGTTCTGTTTTCATCTGCCACCGGTATTTGGCAGTGAGGAGTACCAGTCCTTTGTATCGGAGTGTTAAAATGTCTGTGTCAGCAATATTTCACTGACTTTCTCTGTAATTGGAATGGAAACTGATTTAGGGTTCATTTGTATGTGCAGCAGCCCTTGCCGTCCTTCTCAAAAGTTATCTGCACTACATTGTTTTATAAAGAGTCTCCCCTTCCCTCCAGAAGTGCTCAGCAAAGTAACCTGGGTCTGCTTTGTCAATTTATATATTATATATATTTATATATATATATATATATATATATATATATATATATATATATATATATATATACTGTATATATAGTTGACTTGTGATTTCTCAATGTCATCAATATATGTCGCCAGTATATGTCACTCATGTCACTGGTCAAAGTATCAGATTTCACAAACACAACTAAGTTAGGAATATATATATTTCCTTCAGCCAATCCAGTAGGCAGTTGATGCCACTGGTGCATGCTGGGGAAGGAGACCCATGGAAGGCCAATTGCTGGAGAGAGCCAGGAGGAAAGCTGGTCTCTCAGAAGGGTAAAGGGACTCATTTGGAGCAAACCATGAAATCTGGGAACGTGCTTACAGTGTTGCCAAGTCAGTTTCTAACACTGTAAAGCTGTGCATTGATCTGGATCTGGAGAGTCTGTAAGTGATCTGCTGAAGTATCACGGACCCCTAACCCTCATCTTCCCAACCATTATGAAATAAAACTTTAAAAAGACAAAAGTGACTGGCGCCCAATATCCTTTCTTGACCCCCCCCCCCCCATTTTAGTCATTCACTCAGCCCTGGGGGGAAATGCTAGCCCACCCCTGCCTCTGGAGGTGGCATCCTGCCTTTGTGGTGTCAAAGGGGTGCAACACAGATATGTGTGCCCAACAGAGTCCCCCCTTCATCCATATGTGTCCAGGAAATTCCCGCATACATCCATGTGTGCCCAGTAAACTCTCCATACATCCATGTGTGCCCCAGGACACTCCCCTATACATCCATGTGTGCCCCAGGACACTCCCCTATACATCCATGTGTGCCCCAGGACACTTCCCTATACATCCATGTGTGCCCAGGAGACTCCACCATACATCTATGCATGGGCATGGTAGAGGCAAGGGGGGGGCAAATGCCCCCCCCCCTGGAATGTCAAGTTCCCTTTTCAAGTGATTGTTAAGCCACTTTATACCATCCTGTCTGGTCTGTTTATTAATCCTGTGTGCCTGTGTGTCTGTGTATGTGTTGTAAAAAAATAAGCCGTTCTTTACCAGTTTTTTGGAGGGTCGAAAGCCACTCACCTGATCTGTCAGCTCTCTCCTCTACCCATACATTCATATGTGCCCAGGAGACTCCCCCATACAAGATGTGTGCCCAGCATAGTAATCCTATACATCATGGCCAGCAGGGGGCAGATTCTCCACAATCAATATAACAAATCATAGTAGACGTCTGTCATTATTCTTATGTCTCTTAAAAGGTGAATAAGGAAGAATACATATATCTTGAATGTGGATAAACCACAGTAAAATTAGGGTCAAGATATACTGTTCACAGGGAAAATGCACCTGTCCAGGCTTATTAAACAGGAACTCATGACAGATATGAAAAAATATATATATAAAAATAATAAAGTGTACGTAAACCCCAACAATACACTTCTCCTATTTTTCCCTTTTTCTCTGTTGTATATGTCATAGAAAGTATTTTGGTATATCTATTCGATAAGTGAAAAAAGTACCTGTTGATCTTGTCAGAAATTCTGAGCTCTCCTGTGTCCTTTGCACACTTCCTGTGTTACCGTAAAACAGAACTAAAGGCAAAAATACTCACCGTATATACTCGAGTATAAGCCAACCCGAAAAATAGCAGAGGCCCCTAATTTTACCACAAAAAAATGGGAAAAATGATTGACTCAAGTATAAGCCTAGGGTGGGAAATGCAGCAGCTACTGGACCCAACTGAACCACCACAAGACCCAAAACAGGGACTGCGGGCATGGTGCAGGAGAATGCAGGGCTGTGGGCATGGTACAGGAAAATGCAGTGCTGCGGGCATGGTACAGGAGAATGCAGTGCTGAGGGCATGGTACAGGAGAATGCAGGGCTTTGGGCATAGTAATGGTACAGGAGAATGCAGGGCTGTGGGCATGGTAATGGTACAGAGAAATGCAGGGCTACGGACATGGTACAGGAGAATGCAGGGCTGTGGGCATGGTATAGGAAAATGCAGGGCTGTGGGCATGGTATAGGAAAATGCAGGGCTGTGGGCATAGTATTGGTACAGGAGAATGCAGGGCTGTGGGCATAGTAATGGTACAGGAGAATGCAGGGCTGTGGGCATGGTACAGGAGAATGCAGGGCTGTGGGCATGGTATTGGTACAGGAGAATGCAGGGCTGTGAGCATAGTAATGGTACAGGAGAATGCAGGGCTGTGGGCATGGTAATGATAAAGGAAAATGCAGGGCTGTGGGCATAGTACAAGAGGATGCGGGGCTGTGGGCATACTACAGGAGATGCAGTGCTGCGGGCATGGTACAGGTGTACCATGCCCGCAGAACTACATCTCTTGTAGTATGCCCGCAGCCCCGCATAATGGAAGGTAGTGCAGCTGTGGAGAAGTCTCACTTACCTGTTCCTGAGGCGCCTTAGATTTAAAAAAGGGCACTGCCTGGCTCCAACAAGTCACCGCACATGCGCCCCCCCCCCCGCTCGGGAAAGCTCGTATACGTTCGGCTATTCCCGGGAATAGCCAATCGTGTACGACATTTCCTGAGTGGCGGCAGCACATGCGCAGTGACATGTTGGTTCCGGGCTGCGCCATTTTGAACCCGAAGGCGCCTCAGGAGCACGTTGGGCCGGCCGGGGACATTTTTTTTTAATGACTGAAGTATAAGCCAAGGAGGACGTTTTCACCACAAAAAAATGTGCTGAAAAACGTTGCTTATACTCGAGTATATATGGTACCTTGAGGCCCTCATCAGCACCGGCATCTTTTCACCCTTTTCCTCTGGGTGGCAGTCTTTATCTGTCTTGATTGGCCGAAGCGGGATGACATCACTCCTGCGCATGTGCTGGAGTACAGATATCCAGCACACAGGCAGTGTGCCAGAATGTAAACTGAGGGGAACAGGCAGGTAAGTGTAGTTTATTGTAGAAGAGACATTGCATGTCTCTTCTGCAATAATGAGTCTGCTTGTTTGCAACTTTAAGGAGCCTAATTAGCTCTTCAAATTCTTATTTTGGAACTATGAAACAATAAGGTACATGTACATTTAATATCGGTGAATGGGGAAAAAAACAAATGTTACAGTAAAAGGCTATATCCTGTGCTGTCAGACGTCTCCGGTGGCTGCCGGTGCAACTTTGCATCTTTATGAGTATGGATCTCTCAATCTGATTCCCACATTTCAAGTTACCTGATACATCTCCATGTTCATTACTATGTTATATGTTTTAACCATTTTACTTTTTAGATTATGTACTGTATATGCATCAACCCCTGAAGAGTGAGACTGAACTAATGAAATGCGTTGATTCACTATAGAAGTTATGACACATTCACCTTGGACTATTGATTACTGTATGTAACCGTGTGATTTGTATATTTGGGCCAACTGTTTGGCATTATGACACCTTTTCCCAGTTCTATTGCTGGCATATACTCACTAAACCTGTACTGTGTTTTTATTACTGGCTGTGTGGTGCTTCATCTTAAGTCCCAATAGGAAAAACTCTGCATTTATATGTACAATGGGGATGGAGGCGCCCCGCAGGGTGCTACCAACCATATTTTGTTTCTTTGCTGTTTCATCACAAAAATATTTTAACCACTTGCCGACCAGTCACTGGGACTGTACTGCGGTAAAGTGGCTCGATTCAGTCCAGCGACGTAGACCTACGTCGCTGGACTCCTCCCCTTCTGGGCGGCGCTCGCGTGCCGCCGGAGGCTCGCTCCCACTGTGTTCAGTCACAGCGGGAGTCGGGCCAGGGGAGGAGCAGCGGCGATCGCCGCCGCTCTTCCCCGATCGTCGGGGAATCGAGTTTGGAGATCCGCCCGCTTGTGTAAACAAAGCGGGCGGATCTCCTAAGTGACAAACAGAGACACATTGCAGGGTTCAGCATAGCTGAACATGCGATCTGTCCCTGTGTCACTCAGTCACCTCCCCCCACACACGTTAGTAAGCACCAGGCATACATTAACCCCTCCCTCTCCAATAAAGTTAACACCTTCCCTGCCAGTGTCATTTTTACAGTAACAGTGCATATATATAGCACTGATTACTGCAGTAATGTCACTGGTACCCCCAAAAGTGTCAAAAATGTCAGTCAAGGGTCCGATCTGTCCGCCGCAATGTCGCAGTCCCGCAAAAAAAATTGCAGATCGCCGCCATTACTCGTTAAAAAAAAAAAAACACCAGAAAATGACAGAAATCTTTGCCGTAGTTATTAAACGCAATAACTTTTGCGCAAACCAATCAAAATACGCTTATTGTGATTTTTTTTACCAAACATAGGTAGCAATAAACAAATTGGCCAAAAATTTAAAAAAATTTTGATTTTTACACTTTTTTGGGGGGAATTTCATATAAAAAAATGTGGAAAAATATTGTTATTTTTTCAAAATTTATGCTCTTTTTTTGTTTATAGTGCAAAAAGTAAAAATCGCATAGGTGATCAAATACCACCAAAAAAAAAGCTCTGTATGTGGGAAAAAAAGGACGTAAATTTAGTTTGGGTACGGCGTCGCACGACCGAACAATTGTCAGTTAAAGTCGCACAGTGCCGAATCGCAACCTGGACGTAAAACAGCAAAAAACTCCGGTGGTAAAGTGGTTAAACAGTACCACATTTGTCCACTAGATGGAGCTAAGTATCATAGGAATGACCTATAATACTTTGCTCCCAGCACAGTGACTGAGCTGTCATAGTTTAGTAATGTTCCGGAAACAGTGGGAATGTGACAGCTAATCACAGTGGTCAAGTGATTGGGCAGTCCTTTCCACCCCCTGGGCATAAAGACCCAGGTAAAAGGACGCTGGGGTCGGGTGGGGAGGGTTAAAGGAGGGGGGTTAGAGAAGGTTAAAGGAGTCATTTCAATGATTTTGTTTTCATTTTAAAGAGATCAATTATTATCTTTTTATCCTTGTCCTAGGCATATATTGTATATATATTGCATATACGCCCATGAGAGCAGTCAGATTTGCTCATTATGTATACAAGCTTTAATTCCTGGTTGCACTTTGCTGATCACTTTATTTCACCACATTTGTACCAGACAGCAGTTGTCTCATTTGAAACTGTGGAATTTCCGCAGCCTCTAATAACAGAAAATAGAAAAAAAAAATAGAACAGAATATTGTGACATGCATCCTGTTGATTACTGTGAAGGTTGAACTAGATGGACTTGTGCCTTTTTTTCAACCTGACCAAATATGTAACTATGAAGTGAGGATTTAAACGACTGATGAATCCAAAATGAACCCACCTGGGTTCAAGTGAAGAAGAGTTATTATGGCGCTATCACTTCTAGTCTAATTGCCATAAATCCAGAATCATGACTGGCTGTGTACGGGTATATATGGGAGAAAACATGGGTATATACAGTATGCATGGGTATCAATGGGAACACACATGGGTATATACTGTATGTATGGGTATATATGGGAAAATACATGGGTATATACAGTATGTATGGGTATATATGGGAACACACATGGGTATATATTGTATGTATGGGTATATATGGGAACACACATGGGTATGAACTGTATGTATGGGTATATATGTATATCTATATATGGGGAAATACATGGGTATATACTGTATGTATGAGTATATACAGTATGTATGGGTTTATATGGGAATATACATGGGTATATACTGTATGTATGGGTATATATGGGAATACAAATGGGTATATATGGGGAAATACATGGGTACATACTGTATATATGGGTATATATGTATGGGTTTATATGGGAATATACATGGGTATATACTATATGTATGGGTATATATGTATGGGTATATAGGGGAATACACATAGGTATATACTATATGTATGGGTATATATCAGAAATACATGGGTATATACTGTATGTACGGGTATATATGTATGGGTATATATGGGAGAATACATGGGTATATACTGTATATATGGTTATATATGTATGGGTATATACATGGGTATATACTGTATGTATGGGTATATATGGGAAATACGTGGGTATATACTGTATGTATGGGTATATATGTATGGGTATATATAGGAAAATACATGGGTATATACTGTATGTATGGTCAGTGGCGTAGCGTGGGTTGTCAGCACCCGGGGCAAGGCAAGTAATTTGCGCCCCCTAACCTGCGGGATTTTAGCACTCGAGTCTCTTCCACTAGATTAGTTAAAGAAACCCTTACCCCCTAAGCACATGTATTGTTTGTTATGAAAATACTGATGTAATTAAAGTAAAATGCATCTAAATACAAGTTTGAATGACCAGCGTGCCCCCTTTCAGTGCAGAGTGGCCAGCGGGCCGTGCCCCCTTTCAATGCAGAATGACCAACATACCCCCTTTCAATGCAGAGAGACCAGCGTGCCGTGCCCCCTTTCAATGCAGAATGACCAGCGTGCCCCCTTCCAATGCAGAATGACCAGCATGCCCCCTTTCAATGCAGAATGACCAGTGTGCCTCTTTTCAATGCAGAATGACCAGCGTGCCCCCTTTCAATGCAGAAAGACCAGCGTGCCCCCTTTCAATGCAGAAAGACCAGTGTGCCCCCATTAAATGCAGAGAGACCAGTGTGCCCCCATTTAATGCTGAGAGACCAACGTGCCCCCTTTCAATGCAGAGTGACCAGTGTGCCCCCTTTCAATGCAGAGTGACCAGCGTGCCCCCTTTCAATGCAGAGTGACCAGCGTGCCCCCTTTCAATGCAGAGAGACCAGCATGCCCCCTTTTAATGCAGAATGACCAGCGTGCTCCCTTTCAATGCAGAATGACCAGCGTGCCCCCTTTCAATGCAGAATGACCAGCGTGCCCCCATTCAATGCAGAGAGACCAGCGTGCCCCCATTCAATGGAGAATGGCCAGCGTGCCCCCTTTCAATGCAGAGAGACCAGCGTGCCCCCTTTCATTGCAGAGAGACCAGCGTGCCCCCTTTCAATGCAGAATGACCAGCATGCCCCCTTTCATTGCAGAGAGACCAGCGTGCCCCCTTTCAATGCAGAATGACCAGCATGCCCCCTTTCATTGCAGAGAGACCAGCGTGCCCCCTTTCAATGCAGAATGACCAGCGTGCCCCCTTTCAATGCAGAATGACCAGCATGCCCCCTTTCATTGCAGAGAGACCAGCCTTCCCCCTTTCAATGCAGAATGACCAGCATGCCCCTTTCAATGCAGAGAGACCAGCGTGCCCCCGTTCAATGCAGAGAGATCATCGTGCCCCCTTTCAATGCAGAGAGACCAGTGTGCCCCCTTTCAATGCAGAGAGACTTACCTGCAGCGGCAGCTTCTCCTCAGTTCCCCGCGTCTCCTCAAGTCCTCCCTCCTCCTCCTCGGCCAATGGCATGCGTTCGCCTTTCAGCCAATCAGGAAGCTGGTCTCGGACCCGCTTCCTGATTGGCCTGGAGGAGGATTCGTGTGACAATAGCGAATTTTCATTCGCTATTGTCACACAATGGGAGGGCTCGGGGCGCACTGCTCTGCTCCCCGGGTCCATCCTTTTTTGAAGCCTATTAGAGCCTCTGGCTCTAATCAGGTTATTAGGAAAAAAAAACACTCTGTGACAGCTCCAGGCTACTGACTCACTCGCTGCTAAACTGACTGAGCAGTGAGGAGAGGCAGCATAGGCGGGGCTTGGCTTGCAACGCCACCCCACCCTACACCAATGGACAGGTGAGGCACAGTCCAGCCCCGCCCCGACCCGCCATTTTCAGCCATAGGGCGGCTGCGCTGGACATATCCCAGCCTAAAGATGGAGGCAGCCGCAGACAGTATGTGAACTGTGTATGTCAGAGTCAGACAGACAGAGTGACACTGCGGATGCGCCCCCCCAGATGTTGCGCCTGGTGCGGCCAGCCCCCCCTGCACCCCCCCACGCTATGCCACTGTGTATGGTTATTTATGTATGGGTATATACATGGGTATATACTGTATGTATGGGTATATATGGGAACATACATGGGTATATACTGTATGTATGGGTATATATGGGAATATACATGGGTATATACTATATGTATGGGTATATATGGGAAAATACATGGGTATGTACTGTATGTTTGGGTATACATGTATGGGTATATATGGGAATATACATGGGTATATACTGTATGTATGGGTATATATGGGAAAATACATGGGTATATACTGTATGTATGGTTATATATGTATGGGTATATGGGAATATACATGGGTATATTATGTTTGCATGGGTATATATGCATGGGTATATATGAGAATATACATGGGTACTGTATATACTGTATGTATTGGTATGTATGGGAATATACATGGATATATATATATATATATATATATATATATATATATATATATATATATATATATATATATATATATATACACAGTATGTATGGATATATATGGGAATATACATGGGTATATACTGTATGTATGGGTATATATGGGAATATACATGGGTATATACTGTATGTATGGGTATATATGGGAATATACATGGGTATATACTGTATGTATGGGTATATATGGGAATATACATGGGTATATACTGTATGTATGGGTATATGGGAATATACATGGGTATATACTGTATGTATGGGTATATATGTATGGGTATATGGGAATATACATGGGTATATACTGTATGTATGGGTATATATGTATGGGTATATGGGAATATACATGGGCATATATTGTATGTATGGGTATATATGGGAATATACATGGGTATATACTGTATGTATGGGTATATATATTAATAATAATAATAATATACATGGGTAAATAAAATTACAACACTAATAACACAGAAATTTTCTGTTAAAGGGATGAGAGATAATAGATGTATTCTTACAAACGAAAATGAAGGAAACATTGAGTGGAAGGAACACGGCCAGTTTTGATTTCCATGTTTCCATTATTGAATATGTCAGAATATCTGACAATGGAAAGTCTAACAATTAAATTCAGCGTAAGCAAGATGGAAAAAAAAAGGACAGGAAATTTTGTAACATCTCCTTTCACTGCCAATACTGACTGTAAGGTCCCCGGCCTCAGACTGTGAGGTGGACATTTGGAAATCAGGATCAGCCCTAAAAAAATGTACTGTATATCTAACAAAAAAGGTTTTTTTTATTTTGCAGTCTTAACTTCATATTATTTTCTACCTTATAAATGTTCACATTTTTAGATGTTAAAGTGGTAGTAAGACCACAGCTTGCAAAAAAACAAAAAGTCCCTTGCAAAGGCAATGGCATAATGTGCTAGTATGGATAGCATATTATGAAATACTTACCTTAGAACAAAGCCTATTAGCGGCGTACTGTCGTTTCGGACAGGGCTTCCATCTCCCCCAGTCTTCCTACCGGGTTTGTTGGCTCCGGCTGAGTGGCAGGGGCTACAATGACATCATGGACGCAGGAGCCCTCGGCTGTGGCACAGAGCTCTGAAGGTGAGTACGGTATGCTGAACCTTCAGAATGCATGCACGGGTGATGCCACCAGCTGCTTCCAGGATGAATATCTCCTAAACGCCGCAAGTTTAGGAGATATTCAATGTACCTACAGGTAAACCTTATTATTGGCTTACCTGTAGTTACAAGTCCAAAAAATGACTTTACTACCACTTTAATTTGTAACTCCCCCCTTCCCCCCAATAGTATTAAACCCTTAGCATTTTTTAGCTTAACATCCTGAGCACAAACATAAACATTCTTCGGTATTTATTAAAATGCTTTCCCCAGCACTTGCAATGATGCTGCCTCTTGCTCTCTTAGTGCTGCTACCCTGAACTTCTGATCTTCACAGGAGCGTAATTCCACTTTTGTTAAGAAAAAAACATTCCCCTCTGGGTGATCTCTGTAAATTACAAGAATTTTAACAAACTTTGTTGCAGATTCCTACCTTTTGTTATTTTGAAGAAATCACTGTTTGTTCCTCTGTGCTGAGTGGGTCAAATGGGAGTGGTTTCATAATTATCTATCAGCCGTGCAGCTGCAGGGCTCCAATGAGGGAATCTGCTGGGCCTGCATCCCTTTAGATGTGTTCCTATTGGGAGTATCTCACCGAAAATGAATTTTTGGTTGCAGAGGATGCCTGAAATCTGACTTGTATCTTATGGCTCGTTTCCACTGAGCTTTCTGGTACGGTACAGTTCAGTACAGTACGCTATTTATGCCGTTTCCATTATGAATGGTACCCTAATTCCGTACCGTACCACTTTTTGGTACCCTTTAGTTGGGGTACCAAGCACATTAGTACCGTACCAAACCGTACCAACAGTGTGGAGCTACACTCTGCAGAACTTTGATTGGTTGACAGAGAATCGTCTATCACAGCTTTCCTGCTACACCACGCCTATCATGAAAGTGTGCTATTGGCAGTGGAAACGCAATGTGTACCGTACCGTACCGTACCGTACTGAACCGAACCGTACCGTACTACTCAGTGGAAACGAGGCATTAGTGCAGAATTCTGGGAAAATTGGTGAGCCATTCACACAAGCAGGAAATGATGTTTCTGCAGTGTGGTCAGTGCACATTCCAGAATGTGTGTACAGAACAGCTCCAGGCGGCCATATTGCATTGCATTTTCAGAAAATTACAACAGCTGCAGATTGAAAAGGAAAGGTCATTTTTAAAGCAGAGTTCCACCCTCAATTTCAACTTTACAGACTCCTGTAGGGATAAACATTTTAAAAATGAATTGGGCAATACATTTTTTTTTTGATCACTTACCTTATTTTAGGAGATTCTTTGTCCCACTTCCTTCATCTGCGGCCGCGGCCCGGACGTCACTTCCAGTTTTGCATTGCGTCCTGGGAGATGTGGGTCATCAATCCCAGGATGCAATGGGAATGGCCGGCCGCTCCTCTGATTGCCAATCACAATCGACAGCGCATGCGATCAGCATTCTGGGTAGCTGAATCCAGGAAGAGGGACACAGCGGGGGACACAGCGGCTTCAGACGCCCACACCGGAGATGGCCGCGCTCTGCAATCAATTTTAAAGGTAAGAATTTATCTATATTCAATGACTGTACTCTACTGTAATGTGGGGTTAGTGTTGGTGTAATTGGGGATATGTTAGGATTAGAGGGGTATTTTTAGCTTAAAAATTTATTTTTGCCTGAAACTCCGCTTTAACATTCATTTGCAATATGATTTGTGTCGCAATTGTATACGCTATATTGTTTTTTCTTTATTTGCTGATTTTTTTTCCCCATGAAAGTGGAGTTACTCTTTAAGGCCTCTTGCACACTAGATGTTTTTACAGTTGCTCTTAGGGGCGTCTAACTTTTTTTTTCCTGTCTCTAAACGTTCATATTAGCCTATGTGTCTATGCACACACAGGCTTTTAGAGGAGTTTAGTGGCAGGAAAAAAAAATGACTGCCGGTGTGTTCAGGAGCAGCAGACTTTGGGCAGAAAAAACACCTGAAGCTACTAACAGCTGCTAGAAGCTGCTTAACGTTAGTGCTTGAGCATTAGTTAATTTCAATTACCAAAATTAATTATATATTCTGGCCAATGAAATGAGTTAATGTCCAAGAGCTTGACGCTTGTAAAAGCTCCTAAAAGCTTGTAAAAGCTTAAGACATTTTTACAAGCATCAGGCATTTTTTTCTACAAAAACACTGCTGGCTTCTAGGAGAGTTAAATAAATTTCCTGCATGCATGAGGCCTAACAGTGGACAGTGAAGTCTCCAGATAGTCTATTGTCTTTAAGAAGGGAGGGGGGAGGAGAAGTGTGGAGTGGGGGGGGGGGGAGGAGCAGTGGTGGCTGGTGCATTGGGGGTGCAGGAGCGCTGCCCCCCCATCCATGCATCCGGCCCCCTAATCTACGTGCTGGGTGCCAGACGCATGGAGTTCAATGGGGCTTTTTTTTTTAACCATGTGATTAGAGCCAGAGGCTCTCACAGGCTAAAAAAAAGGCCCACCCACAAGCCCACCCCACCCACAAGCCCACCCCGTTGTGTGACAATAGCGAATACAAATTCGCTATTGTCACATGGATCCTCTTCCTGGCCAATCAGGAAGCGGGTTCTGAGACCCATTTCCCGATTGGCCGAAAGGAGAAGACATGCCATTGGGCATGGAGGAGGAGGGAGGAGACGCAGAAGACAGGGGGAAGAAGCCGCCGCCATCGCTGTCGTCGTCGATGTCCAGGCAGGGTGAGTGATCCTGTCCTGGGGGTCCTGTCCTGCTGTAGTCTGGGGGTGTGCGGCCTGGTGTGGTTCGGGAGGGGGGGGTGTATGGTGCGGTCCATTTGCCGGCCCATGGAGCACCAGCCGCCACTGGGGGGGAGCATCCTAGGCTATGGGGCTGTGTATTTCCATTGATGCACACAGTGTAAGGAGGCACAGTCTAGTTCCTGCATGTAAAGCTGGCTCCATAGGATGCTGCAAGACAAAGGAGCCACCTTGAAACATGGACAGCAGTTTAAACTGTAACATGGGAAGGAGTAAAAGATTCAGAAGCTGCATACTCAGTAAGTGATTAAATCAGCTGCTGAGAGTTAAATATCACAAGTTTTTTTTTTTTTTTTCAAAATCATACTTACCTAGGTGGATGCAGTATCGGCTCTCAGACCTCCGCGAGCAGAGAGCTGGTGACTGCCAGTCAATGCTCTCTGCTCGACCCCCCCCCACGCGTTTACTGGAGGATTGGGCTGTGGAGGGGGCGGGAGCGCTGGGCTGTGGAGGGGGCGGAAGCGCTGGGCTGTGGAGGGGGCGGAAGCGCTGGGCTGTGGAGGTGGCGGGATAATCTGATGCAAAGATAAGAGCAACACCGCTCAGGCGCTATCAGCTGTGCTCTGAAATCCAGCTGGGTGTTCACCTTGGCTCACCACCGTGGAAGTATTTGTAGGAAAAGAAATAGGTCAAACTCCGTCATGGAATGAAGTTGCTTGAATTTATTAAAGTATCATCAAGCCAACTGTTAACGCGTTTCACACGGGTCTCCATGCTTGTTCATGCTTGTCCTGACCTGTGTGACGTCAGCCGACAGTGGGCTTCAGCCCACTGTCTGCTGAAAACGGGTCACAGGAGAGCAGAACAAACTGCCCTCCTATGATTCACAGGAGAAGCACAGCCAAATGGGCTTTGGCTGTACTTCTCCTTTAATAAACTGTCCATGCTAAATACATTTATTTAAGAAAACCAATAAACTTAGAAATAGGAACACTCTTTTTTCTTATTAGATTGCCCCTTCCCATAGGTCCTTCCCACCTGGGCTGTGCTGCAATTTTGATAACATCACCAGTGGATGGCTTCTTCATCCTTGTTCCGTGGCAGTCCATCGATGACATCGGTACGGCATCTTGCGCATGCCCAGTATGAGATCTGGGAGGCTGGTTATTATTCAATTCTATAACTTCTTGCTAACTCCAGATGGGATCTGATATGTTTCTTTTCTCAACAATAGTTTTCTCCCCACTTTTCTAAACAGCCTAGCTTTATGGAATGATCAGGTCATTATTCTTGTGCATTAAAAGAAATTCCAAACCGCGCTAACATCCAAACTGCCAACAAGCTGCTAGCACATCAACCGACATGAGTTGTCAACATAAATTATATTAAAAAAAGCGCAGCGCTGAAATTCATATAACAAAACTTGTGAAGTATTTGTAAATAAATGTTAAGAAAAATTATTAAATATGAACTGAAATTCATATAGAGTGAGTCCCAAGTGAAAGTGAAGCATCCAAACTCAAATAGGTGATTGCGGGTTGCAGATAGATCCCCACACCAGCAAAATGAAAATTGAATGTGCTCACCGGATGGTATGGACTCAAACTACCATATAGCAAAAGGGTCATACAAACTGGATATTGATCATAGGTATCCCCAAACGTGGCTGAATCACTGGATGTTTGAATAGGTGCCAGGCAACTTCCTATGATTAAGTCAATTGTGACGAAACGCGTCAGTACTTTATACTTACCATCTGATTGTATTCCCTGTTCTGTTTCATGGATGTTTGTAAGTGAACTTCTTTATTTTAATACATTTATGTAAGTGGTTTTACACTATATTCGTGTTGTCTGGCTTCTTCCTACACATGTACATAGTGGGAGATTCAGTCATCCTCATTCAAGACTTCATGGCCATCTATTCGAACATCCGGTGATTCAGCCACGTTTGGGGATACCTATGATCAATATCCAGTTTGTATGACCCATTTGCTATATGGTAGTTTGGGTCCATACCCTCCGGTTTGAATTCCAGTTCATATTTATTCATTTTTCTTAACATTTATTGACAAATACTTCACAAGTTTTTATTCTTCCATGGGTGGGCTATCATCATCTCAGCTGTAGCTCACCACAGTTCCTTCAGTGTCACCACCGTTTTCATGGTTGCTTTTCTGAATAATATGCTTCTTACCCATCAACATCAAGTAAAAATATATTTCTCTATCGCTCATTGACAGACGTAGTCCTCGGTGATACAGCACCTTCGGGTTATGTTGCCTCCACAGGAGTAGGACTAGACAGGAAATTAAAAATGCTCTGGCCACACCCTAGGGGCAGTCCCAGAGGGTATATCCTCTCTCTCTCTGCCTCAGCAAATCAGTTTTTTTCTGTCTAGTCAGGAGTAAGGACCTAGATACCTTGCTGGGATCTTCGGTCCTGGAAGGATTTTTTTCTTAGAAAAGAATTTTTTAAGACAGCTTTTTTTCTCCAGTGTTCCTGTGAGATCTTCAAGCAAGAAAGCTGAACTGGGCGACGGGCGGGATGTTGAGATCCAGTGGTCACCCCAGTTCAGCCTACGAGCGCGTGCAGGCCATAGCTCCGCGCTGGGTCGGCCGCGACATAGTCCCACTGGACGGGGACTGACCCTGCGAGTTAAACGTCTCGCTGAAACGCCAAAGACCATGAGTCACGGCGCCCGTATTGGTCGACAGCCCTCCTACCTCGGTGGAGAGGGGTACTGTCAGGAGTTGGCGCCCGCCTGGTTCTGGTATGGTGAGTAGTATGTTCCCCCTTTCCCCCTGACGGGTCTTGTGGTGAACGCGGGCCCCTCTCTGTAATGGTAAGGATGGGTTCCCCTCTATCCTACAACATGTCACAGATCCCCCTAATTGAGTGTGATTTTTGTGTACAAGAAGCCAGGAGGCTTGGTTTGGGAGCTGACAATCTAATTGTAAAAATGTGAAAATGATTGTAGTCAGTGGCAGTACTAGAACTTTACTGTGATAGTATAAGGTATCCTACCTGTCAGAAGCCACAGGGCGATGTCTATACATGTATACTGCATTCCAGATCATTCCTCCAGCTAAGCAGATGCCTCCCGACGGCCACGGACCGCATACGGCCCGCTAGGGTCCGGTACCTCCGACCACGCTGACCACCATGAGGGTGAAGGGTTGTGAGGCAGAGATCCTTCTGCAGACATGCCGCTATTCTGTGCAGGCCGCCGCCATTGTCTGGTAGATCGCACGAGGCCGCCATTTTGGTGTAGCCTCGTGTCTCCAGCATGGGGGCGGCCATGTTTGAGGTGACTCAAACACCTCATGGAGCCAGGGGGAGGAGCCGGCAGGCGTGTTAAGGGGCGGAGCCTCCTCTTTTACCCAGGAAATAGGGCCAAAGACTTCCTGTCTGTAACAAGACAAGCACTGAGCAAGCTGATGAAAACTTCTGTGCATCAGGGATGAGCCTTGGGGTCTGTCTCTCTCTCTGTGGGGTCCAAAAAAAGCAGGTAACACTGAGGGGCGCTGTTGCGACTGGGGGACACAAAAAAAAAAAAAAAAAAAGTTTTTTTTTTTTTACTTTGTCATTTTTTTGTCGCTGGCAAGTGTCTTGTATAATCATTGACCCTGCCACATAGGTATCCCCACCTGATCCCCTCAAGGTGGCCGCAGGACCCTCCAGTACCCCACTTGTTTTTAATGCATTATCGGCAGTTTTGGAGTCTTTGGTATACCGGGTGGAGGTGGCCTGTCAGGGACGGGGGTCAAGTAGCGACCCCCGCCTACCCCTATTGTTTATCAGATACTTCAGATACGGATTCGGAGCTGGTCAATGCAGTTGCAGGTCCCTCTTAGGGGGCTGTTGTCTCAGGTAATATCTCCTCAGCAGTGAGGAGCACGTTTCTGCCTCCGCCATAGCACAAGAGTGGTGGATGCACTAGTTGTGTCCGTCCGGGAAACCTTTAGTCTTGAGGTTACACCGGCAGAGGTAGCTGAGACTGAGATTCCTTTTTGGTACTTGTTAGCCTACCAAAAGGGGAAGGATTTTCCTTTACCCAAATGGGGTCGTTTTGAAACGAACCCCTGTTATTTCCAAACGCATGGCTAGGTGCTATCCGTTTGAGGAATTCCTCTTTATAGGATAGACGGTACCACCTGCTGTCTTGCCACAGACTGTTAGGATAAAAAGACCTCGTAACTAACGAGGACCTTCCTTTTCTGCTCATATAGAGTTGTTCGTTCCGCGAGGGCGGGCGAAAAGGCGATACCCTCCAAAGCCCCTTTAGAGGGGTTTCAAAGGGCGCTGGTCGGGTAAACAAAGAGTCCGGCTCAGCCAAGCCTGAAGAATATAGCCTGATGCGCCCCTACCCATCTCTGGGGTGGGGGGGGGGGGGGATGTCTTCACCGGTTTCTGGAGGACACAGGATCGAGTTTCGATCACTTCCACCGGTGCGATTCTTCCCTTCTAACATTGAACGGTTTCAGGGGTTCTATTCGAACCTATTCACAATGCCCAGGAAAGAGGGCAAGGTGCGTCCAAATCTGGACTTGGGAAGAAATAGAGTCCATCCGTACAGTGGTGGCCTCCCTGCATCAAAGAGATTTCCTGGCGTCCATAGACATATAGGATGCCTATCTTTATATCCCCATCATCGCAGGACATCAGCGTTTTTTCGCTTTCCCAAAGATCATCCCTGGTTCCCACCAGGAGACTGAACTATCTGGGCCTAAGGTTGGATACATCCTGGGCAAGAGAGTTTCTCCTTGCTGGGAAACTCCAGAAGGTTCAGTCAACGATTCGGAAGTTGCTGTCCGTCAATTGGCTGGGACTGATGGTGGCCTTCTTAGAGGCAGTACCGTATACCCAGTCTCATACCCGAAATGAAGGAGATTCTTTTTTAATGGAATCAGAATTCCGATTCCCTGGACAATCGGATCCGGTTGAGCGAGCGGACCAGGAAGTCTCCGATGCTCAACCAGGGGAAGTCATTTCTTCCGATAGTATCCAGATTACCAATAAGGGTATCGGAACTGAGAGCGATCAGATTTTGTCTGATTTACTGGATCGAGCAGCTCTAGAGCAGCCCGATTCGGATCCAATCGCATATGGCCTCTTCATCCAGAGGTTTTTCCCTAGCTGTCCCTTCATTGGGACATCCCGGATGTGGATCTGTTGGCACCTTGGCCTAACAGGAAGGTGCGGAGGTTTGTAGCTCGCGCCACGATCCTCTAGCGGACGCAGCAGAAACGCTGATCGCCCCGTGGGGGCAGTATCAGCTACGGCATGCCTTCCATCCTCTCAAGTTGCTGCGGGAACTTCTTCGCAGGATAGAGGTGGAGGGAATTCCAGTTATTCTGGAAATTCCGGATTGACCTCGTCGAGCCTGGTACGCCGACTTGGCGAGGCTAGTCGCGGACGCTCCTTGGAGACTTCCTCTCAGGGAGGATTTGCGGTCTCAGGGACCGATCTTCCATCTTGCTTTACAGTCGCTGGCTTAATGGCCTGGCCATTGAGACCCAGGTACTGAAGGACAAGGGAGTGTCAGCTTCAGTTATTCCTACCTCCAGTTAAAGCAAGGAAAGCGACTTCCAGCACATGGAAGTCTTATATTGCATTATGTGAATCTATTGGATTTCCCCCACATACCTATTCGGTGACCCGAATTTTGGTCTGTCTGCAACAAGGGGTTGAGCAGAAACTATCCTTGAGCACGATCAAGGGTCAGGTTTTCGGCGTTAGCAATCTTCTTTCAAGAAACCTTTGGCTAATCATTCCTTGGTGCGGAATTTCATCCAGGGGGTGCGACATCTGGCTCCGCCAGTGCGCGCACCCTTACCGCCTGGTATCTTAATTTAGTGTGGTCGGTTCTTCAGAAACTTCTCTTTGAAGATATTAGGGAGATTCCCTTGCTTACATTCCCAGAAGGTGGCCTTCTTGGTGGCCATTACTTCTGTACGCAGGGTGTCAGAACTGGCCGCATTATCCTGTCGTTCCCCAGATCTGGTGGTTCATAGGGATAAGGTGGTTCTTCTTCCGAATCCATCCTTCCTTCCTAAAGTGGTTTTCGTAAGACGGACTCACTTTTTGTGATCACGGATAGCCCTTGAAGGGGGTTGCCTGTGTCTGCCGCGACCATATCTACATGGATCAGTCAGACGGTGGTACAGGCTGATTCTATTAAGGGTCGGAATCCTCCGTTCCCTGTTAGGGCGCACTTCACTCGAGCGCTCAGTACTTCCTGGGCCTTTCGCCATCAGGCGTCAGTGGTCCAGGTATGTAAAGCGGCCACCTGGTCGTCGGTACATACCTTTACAAAATTTTATAAAATTGATGTGATGGCATCGGCGGATGCCTCATTTGGCCGCAAGGTTTTGCAGGCCGCAATTTGAGGAGACCGGTGGTCTACCTCGAGGGTTTTTTTCTGTATGAAAATTTTTTTTTTTTTTTTTTGAGTCTCATCATTAAGGATGAGCATTGTAAACTTCTAGTTGGCACCGGTTGGGCCTTCTAGATTTGGATTTGATTTCCATTTTCCCACCCCTCATTTGTGATACTGCTCTGGGACTTCCCGAAGGTGCTGTATCACCGAGGACTACGTCTATCAATGAGCGATAGAGAAAAATTGATTTTTGTAAAATCTTACCGTAAAATCCTTTTCTCTTAGCTCATTGACAGACGTAGTACCCGCCCCTCTGTTTTTTTGAGTTGGGTTGGGTTAAATTCTCTAAAGACTGCTTTTATGACATAACTGATTTGCTGAGGCAGAGAGAGAGAGGATATACCCTCTGGGACTGCCCCTAGGGTGTGGCCAGAGCATTTTTCATTTCCTGTCTAGTCCTACTCCTGTGGAGGCAACATAACCCGAAGGTGCTGTATCACCGAGGACTACGTCTGTCAATGAGCTAAGAGAAAAGGATTTTACGGTAAGATTTTACAAAAATCCATTTATTTTTTGCTAGAAAATTACTTAGAACCCCCAAACTTTATATATATATTTTTAGCAGAGATCCTAAAGCAGGGGTACTCAAATGTAAACATGAAAGGTCCACTTACAAATTTTCCATTCAGTCTGAGGTCCGGAAAAGTGACCGTCGAATTCCAAATACAGAACGCCAACAACAAAAAAAGGCATTCCCCAAAACTTGCCCCCATCCAATGCAGAGTGATCAGTGTACGTGCCCCCATTAATGCAGAGCGACCAGTGTGCGTGCCCGCATTAATGCAGAGCGACCATGTGCGTGCCCCCATTAATGCAGAGCGACCATGTGCGTGCCCCCATTAATGCAGAGCGACCATGTGCGTGCCCCCATTAATGCAGATTGACCAGTGTGCGTGCCCCCATTAATGCAGATTGACCAGTGTGCGTGCCCCCATTAATGCAGAGCGACCATTGTGCGTGCCCCCAATAATGCAGATTGACCAGTGTGCGTGCCCCCAATAATGCAGATTGACCAGTGTGCGTGCCCCCATCAATCTGGACCGCCGAAGCGGTCTGCTTCCTTCTGTCATCAGCGGGGAGGGGCAGAATTGAGAGGATCGGAGTGGCTGTGTTTTACACTGGCAGCGCTGCATGATTACAGAAAGCCGAGTACTTCTTCTTACCCGGCGGAGAGGCTGTCCTACAAAGGACTTTGTAGGACATCCTCTCCGCCGCAGAAGAACTCGGCTTTTTGTAATCATGCAGCGCTGCAAGTGTAAAACACAGCCACTCCGATCCTCCCGATCCTCTCAATTCTGCCCCTCCCCGCTGATGACAGAAGGAAGCAGACCGCTTTGGCGGTCCAGATTTAAGTCTGTGTGGGTCCGGAGGCGGCCCGGAGTCCGCCTATTGAGGACCCCGGTCCTAGAGAATAAAACAGCAATCATTGTAACTTTCTTTGTCACGCGGTATTTGCGCAGCGGTTTTTCAAACGCAGTTGTTTTGGGAAAAAATACACATTTATGAATTTTAATGCAAAAAACACAATATATAACCCGATTTTTAAGTAAAATATAAAAGATGATGTTATACAAAGAAAACAGATACCTTACATGTCACGCTTTAAAATTGTGCACGCACGAAGAATGGCGACACACTACGATACTTAGAAATTACGCTTTAAAATATTTTACAGGTTACCAGTTTACAGTTACAGAGGAGGTCTAGCGATAGAGTCTATGCTCTTGATGACGTCAGTTATGGCGAAATGCATTGGGAAGAGCTAACGCACGTGATGTCACCACGCCTGTTTGAACTATCTGTACTATCTGGAGATACTTCCTACACTGTTTTGGAACATTTTATATGCACAGCGCTGTTGTTATGACTCACATGTGAGTAATTTTACACTTTTTTTAAAAACAAAAGTCTGTTATGGATTTACACTATGTGGACATTTCTATTTTAATTTTACGGTGGAATCTTGCATCATAATCGTTGCCATGCATACCTAATATACAATTTGGGAGTCGGAGAATCCATGGGAACCTGACCAAACACCATGGGCCCCAGCACTTTAAAATAGGATATACTGGATGGATATGGTTGGCAGGCTGATTTGACTCCATAATAGAGTGAGTCCACTTGCTCTGGTAAGAGTCCATTCCTTACATTGGTGATGGTCCACATGGTGATTACAGGATCTCTCCTCTACCCTTAAAAACATCAGATAAAAAAAAAAATGGATTTTTGTAAAATCTTACCGTAAAATCCTTTTCTCTTAGCTCATTGACAGACGTAGTCCTCGGTGATACAGCACCTTCGGGTTATGTTGCCTCCACAGGAGCAGGACTAGACAGGAAATTAAAAAGCTCTGGCCACACCCTAGGGGCAGTCCCAGAGGGTATATCCTCTCTCTCTCTGCCTCAGCAAATCAGTTATGTGAAAAAGCAGTCTTTAGAGATTTTAACCCAACCCAACTCAAAAAAACAGAGGGGCGGGGACTACGTCTGTCAATGAGCTAAGAGAAAAGGATTTTACGGTAAGATTTTACAAAAATCCATTTTTCTCTAGCGCTCATTGACAGACGTAGTCCTCGGTGATACAGCACCTTCGGGACGTCCCAGAGCAGTATCACAACTGAGGGGTGGGAAAATGAAATCAAATCCCAATCTAGAAGGCCCAACCGGTGCCAACTAGAAGTTTACAATGCTCATCCTTAATGATGAGACTCAACAAAAAAGAGAAAAATTTTCTTTTTTTTTTTTTTTTTAAACAAAAAAACCCTCGAGGTAGACCACCGGTCTCCTCAAATTGCGGCCTGCAAAACCTTGCGGCCAAATGAGGCATCCGCCGATGCCGTCACATCAATTTTATAGAATTTTGTAAAGGTATGTACCGACGACCAGGTGGCCGCCTTACATACCTGGACCACTGACGCCTGATGGCGAAAGGCCCAGGAAGTACTGAGCGCTCGAGTGGAGTGCGCCCTAACAGGGAACGGAGGACTCTGACCCTTAATAGAATAAGCCTGTACCACCGTTTGTCTAATCCATTTGGCAATGGTAGCGGCAGATGCAGGCAAACCCTTTCTGGGGCCATCCGTGATCACAAAAAGTGAATCCGTCTTACGGAAAGATTCCGTAGCTTTCAGGTATACCCTGATTGCCCGAACCACATCTAAGGAATGCAACGCATGTTCCCGATGATGCTTGGGCTGAGGACACAAGGAAGGTAGTACAATATCTTCATTCAGATGAAAATCTGAAACCACCTTAGGAAGAAAAGATGGCTTAGGATGAAGTACTACCTTATCCCTATGAATCACTAGGTATGGGGACTGGCATGATAATGCAGCCAGTTCTGACACCCTGCGAACAGAAGTAATAGCCACCAAGAAGGCCACCTTCTGGGATAAAGTAAGCAAGGGAATCTCCCTGATGTTTTCAAAGGGAGGTTTCTGTATAACCGACAAAACCAAATTAAGATCCCAGGGCGGTAAGGGCGCGCGGACTGGAGGAGCCAGGTGCCGCACCCCCTGGATGAAATTCCGCACCAAGGACTTGGTAGCTAAAGGTTTCTGAAAGAAGATTGCTAATGCTGAAACTTGACCCTTGATGGTGCTCAAGGCTAGCTTCTGCTCAACCCCTTGTTGCAAAAAGGCCAATATTTGAGTCACCGAATAGGTACGTGGAGGAAATCCTAAAGATTCGCACCACGCAATATAAGTCTTCCATGTGTGATAATAGACTTTGCTGGAAGTCGCTTTCCTTGCTTTAATAAGGGTAGGAATGACTGAAGTAGACAAACCTCTGTCCTTCAGTACTTGGGTCTCAATGGCCAGGCCATTAAACCCAGCGACTGTAAAGCATGATGGTAAATTGGTCCTTGAGACCACAGACACTCCCTGAGACGAAGTTCCCACGGAACGTCTACGACTAACATGTCCAAGTCGGCCAGGCCGGCTTGAGGAGGCCAGCCTAGAATTTCTAGGACCACTGGCGCTGATAGAATCTGAACCAGGCGTCCCTAGAGGTATCTGGCCCCTACCATCCGAGAAAGTCTGGTCGTTTTCTGTTCCCACACATTTATCAGATACCTGATTGTTATCAGGAAGGGTGAACTTTTCTGGTTGAACCTCAGGGACCGAAGTCACCCGACTAGAGGCTACTTGGCCTATCTGGTCAACCAGATCCGATTCCTGTGAGGTATAGGGACTAATCTTAGGAAAAGGTAAAGGAAAAGATCTATTCAGGGAACGGTAACTACCGCTTCCTGTAGTACTTAAATGTTGGAAGGGAAGAATCGCACCGGTAGTAGTTGTTGATGCTCGATCTAATGTCCTGAATACCGGTGAAAACGTCCCCCCACCCTGAAACCGGGTGGGGGCGCACCTTCAGGCTGTGTACTCCTTTGCTTCGGGTTTGGCTGGGTTGGTCCTTTGCTTGTCCGACCAGCCCTTCTTGAACCCTCCTGGAGGAGTCTTGCCTTTCCCGCTAGTACCAGCCGGGCGCCCTTTATGGGCGGTAAAGAAAGGTCCTCGCTTGTTGCGAGGTCCCTTAGCTTTAGCAGCCTGTGGCAAAAAAGTGCTCTTACCCCCCGTGGCATCCTTAATGATTTCATCTAGGTTGGCCCCAAATAGACGATTCCCCTGAAAAGGGAGATTAGTCAAGGTCTTTTTGGAACCTAGGTCAGCTGACCAGCATTTTAACCACAGCACACGTCTGAGGATCACCGCTGATTTAGATGCATGCCCTAATAAGGGAGTAGTGTCCAAGGCTGCGTCACAGATAAACTGTAGCCCTTGTATAATCTGTTCCATCAAATCAGATGTCTCCTGGGGAATATCTTTTCCCCTAAGGTCTTGGCGTACCATTTTCGCCCATTCCGTAAGTGTCTGGGAAACTAGACCAATAACAATTACTGGTCTAAATGCTGACCCTATCAGAGAGAAGATGGTGCGGGACTCTGCTTCCATCTTTCGATCCACCGGATCCTTAAAGGACGAAGTGTCCTCCACTGGAATAACCGTGGCTTTATTCAGCCTGGAAATAGGTGGATCCACCACTGGTGGTACCGTCCATTTCTTAATGATGGATTCCTCAAACGGATAGCGTCTAGCAATACGCTTGGAAATAGTAAAGGTACGTTTAGAATGCTCCCATTCTCCTTTAATCTGATTACCGAAACATTTAGGTACAGGAAAAACCTTCACCGTTTTGATGGGCTTATTAGTACCAAAAGGAATCTCTGTTTCAGTTGCCTCTGCCGGTAAAGCCTCAAGTTTTAAGGTTTCCTGCACTGCCACAACTAGTGCGTCCACCAATGCTTCTTCCTGAATTATAGCAGGAGAAGAAGCGTCCTCCTCACTGTCTGAGGGGGCTTTACCTGGGATAACAGCCCTTGCAGAGGAACCTGCAACTGCATTGACCATCTCTGAATCTGAGTCAGAGGTGTCAGATAGTATAGGGGTAGGCGGGGGTCGCTTCCTTGACCCCCGTCCCTGACAGGCCGCCTCCACCCGAGCCACCATAGACTCCAAAATTGCTGTAAATGACTCTACACTCTGTGCACTGGCGGGTCCCGTGGCCCCCTCGAGGGAAACAGGTGGGGGAATATGTGTGGCAGGGTCCATGATAATTCCAGTCACTTCCTGGATGATATAATTCAAAAATAAAAAACTTTTTTTTTTTTTTTTTTTTTTCCCGACCCCCAGCGCCACAAAAAGCCCCTTAGTGTTACCTGCTAGGGATCCCTATCGATCGAGAGAGAGAGAGATAGACCCCCAGGCTCACCACTTGATGCTCAGAGTTTAACTGCAACAGGTTACAGCGCTGTCTTGACAAACAGGAAGTCTTTTGGCTGGCTGCCCAGGAAGAAAGGAGGCGGCTCCGCCCCTCTGCACGCCTTCCGGCGCCTCCCCTAGCTCCACGAGGTGTTTGGATCACCTCAAACATGGCCGCCCCCATGCTGGAGACACGAGGCTACGCCAAAATGGCGGCTCGTGCGATCCAGCAAAAAAATGGCGGCGGCCTGTACTGAATAGCGGTGTGCTGCAGGGCACACAACACTCTCTCTGCATGGGGATTTGGCGTGGTTGGCGGTACCGGCCCTGGCGGACCGCATGGCCATTCGGGAGGCCTGCTAATAGCTGGAGATCTGATTAGGAAGGCAGTCTACATGTCCGTGGCTACTGACTGGTAGGTAGCTTATTCTTATCACCGTAAGATTCCCAGAATGCCACTGATTACAATCTTTTTAACATGTATACAATTAGATTGTTAGCTCCCAAACCAAGCCTCCTGGCTTTTTGCACATAAAATCACACTCAAAGTAGGAGGATCTGTGTCATTTATAGGATAGAGAGGGACTCTATCTTACCATACAGAGAGGGGCCCGCGTTCACCACAAGACCCGTCAGGGGAAAAGGGGGAACATACTACTCACCATACCGGAACCAGGCGGGCACCAACTCCTGACAGTACCCCTCTCCACCGGGGCGGGAGGGCTGTCGACCGATATGGACGCCGTGACTCATGGTCTTTGGCGTTTCAGCGAGACGTTTAACTCGCGGGGTCAGTCCTTTAATGGGACTTTGTCGCGGCCGACCCAGCGCGGAGCTATGGCCTGCACGCGCTCGTAGGCTGAACTAGGGTGACCACCGGATCTCAACATCCAGCCCGTCGCCCAGTTCAGCTTTCTTGCTTGAAGATCTCACAGGAACACTGGAGAAAAAAAGCTGTCTAAAAATCTTTTAAGAAAAAAATCTTGCCAGGACCTAAGATCCCAGCAAGGTATCTAGGTCCTTACTCCTAACTAGACAGAAAATAACTGATTTGCTGAGGCAGAGAGAGAGAGGATATACCCTCTGGGACTGCCCCTAGGGTGTGGCCAGAGCTTTTTAATTTCCTGTCTAGTCCTGCTCCTGTGGAGGCAACATAACCCGAAGGTGCTGTATCACCGAGGACTACGTCTGTCAATGAGCGCTAGAGAAATTTGGATTTGATGCTTTAAAAAAAAAAAAAAATTGTTTACATCCGCCCTAAACTAGAAGTGATGTAATGACATTGCTTTGATCCTCCTAGATCATAGTGGTAAGGAAAGATGATTTGGTCCCTCCTCACCTCTATGGCCAGCCGTGCAAATGGCGAGACTGCTTCTAAAAGAAATCCAGCGGTCCAGCGGCTAGTCCTGAAGTGCAGACTTTAACACTCCATTTACACTTGTACAACTCCAAAGTCGTGGGACTTTGGAGAGCAACTTTGATGCAACTTTGACGCAACTTTGGATGGGTGCGACTTGAACGTGACCTGCAGTCCCCTCAGCAAAATCAGACCCACTGTTGCATATAAAACATTCAAGTACAACATTCATGCAACTTTTGAGGGTTAACATTGAAGTCTATGGCACTCAAGTTGCATGAAATTCGTACCGAATAGTACATGAACTGCTTTGAAGTCGCTGCAACTTTAAAGGGTAACTCCACTTTCGTGGGGGAAAAAAATAGCAAATAAAGAAAAAACAATATAGTGTATACAACTGCGACACAAATCATATTGTAATTGAATGTTATTAAAAATGACCCTTCCTTTTCAATCTGCAGCTGTTGTAATTTTCTGAAAATGCAATGCAATATGGCTACCTGGAGCTGTTCTGTACACAGAATGTATACTGACCACACCCCAGAAACATCATTTCCTGCTTGTGTGATTGGCTCAGCTGTTTTCCCACAAGTCTGCCTAAAATACAAGTCAGATTTCAGGCATCCCCTGCAACAAAAATGAAATTTTTGGTCAGATACTCCCAATAGAAACACATCTAAAGGAATGCAGACCCAGCAGCTTTCCTCATTAGAGCTCTGCAGCTGCCACAACTGACAGATAATTATGAAACCACTCCGATTAGACCCACTCAGCACAGAGGCACAGAGGAACAAACAGTGATTTCTTTAGAATAACAAAAGGTAGGAATCTCTAACAAAGTTTGTTAAAATCCTTGCAATGTACAGAGATCACCCAGAGGGGAATTTTTTTTTCTCAACAAAAGTGGAGTTATGCTTTAAGTCTCACATAAATAAATGCTTATCATTGGAAAACATGGGTAGGACTTGTTATGCGACTTTAATGTACAAAGTTGCATGACACGTCACACAAGTGTGAATGGGGTGTTAAAGTTAGGTCCACTTTAATTTTAGGGATTTATAAGGGGAAGGCTAGCTTCAGTATTAGGGATTTGGGGGTTTAGTTGAACCCTTAGGGTTAAAGGTGCATTTCAGAGGTGAGGTCAAGTATTAATGACTTAGGTCAATGAGGGATACGTGATATGGGCTTCATTAGAGTAGTGCATAGCTCAGACTCTTACAGACATTATGGAATGTTTTTCAATTGTTCTCAGTGCCAAAAGCACGGCACCGTCACCACAAAGCATGCAATGACGTACATTACAAACATACTGTACATTACTGCATGCGCATAGGTGTAAACTGTTCCTAATATGTTGTATAATTATTTATTTACATCATTGTCATATCTCACTATCCTGACCCTTCCCTGTATACCCACCCCTTGTTGTATGTCATGAACACTTCTCCAGACTTTGTTGGTACTTGGCACTGTGCTTCATATATTTGAAAGTATGCAGAGGCTTTCCGAAGGATTACTACATCACATCTAAATGTCAGTGTGAACACTCAGTGAGTCATTTATGAGGCATGTATTCTCCTTGCACACAATGCCATAATGCTAGGCCCACAGTGTATAAGTGCCTGTAACAGAACCTTAACATTCTTAGCACCCTTCAGCTGCATTTATATTAAATGTTTTATTATTAAGTGATAGTAAAGGCAGATTAAAAAAATAACAAACATGTTATACTTACCTGCTCTGTGTAATAGTTTTGCACAGAGCAGCCCCGTTCTTCCTTGTCTCGGGTCCTCTGCCGGCACTCCTGACCCCACCTTCCTGCCGAGTGCCCCCACAGCAGGCAGCTTGTTAAGGGGGCACCTGAGCAGGCTTGCTCCCAAGCCACTGCTCTGTGTGTCTAATTATACACAGAGCACGTCTTGGCCCTGCTCTCATTCTCTTCTCATTGGTTTGCTGGCTGTGATTGACAGTAGCAGGAACCAATAGCTCCCGCTGCTGTCTCAGCCAATGAGAAGGAACAGACCCGGGAGAGCCGCTGCTCTAGTGCACATCTCTGGATTAAGATATGGCTCGGGCAAGTATGAGGGAGGGGGGGGCTGATGCACACAGAAGCCTTGAGCCTTCGCAACCACTTTTAAGTGGTACTATACCTTATCTCCAGAGCTCCCCGCCGGCCACTGTAAACATCCTTTGGTTGGCTTCAGGTACCGATCTTTGGCCTTTTTCATTGGCTCCATCAAGATGACTTCACTTCCACGCATGCATAGGAGTTCTTTTATCTTGGCTTTCCTGAAATTGTACACTAAACTGTGCATGGTATATCTGCATTAAAAATCCTTGTTTGCCAATTTTTTCTTTTGTTGAAGTCCCACTTTAACTGTATTTGAGTACCGCAAGCTAAAAACACTATTTGATTTTCAATATTTAAAGCAAACTCACCCATCCATCCATATCTTCATGCTTTATTTTGTTGAAATGTAGATTACTTCAAACTTCTACTGTATCACATCCTTAAACTATATACTAGCAAAAGACAGTGGAGAGACAGACTTATTTAAAAAAATGTCTTATTAAAAAAAAAAAAAGTAGAAAATCCCTTAAAAGCCAATAAAAAATAAATAGACACTGGCTGGAACCAGAACAAAATCCCTGGCACATTCAATAATCAATATACACCAATTTTACAATCACATCTGTGAGAATGTGTGTCGAGGCATTCTTCCTATGTTCGCCGTTTCATGGCAGATGCTGCTTCTTCAGGACAAGACAGTGATATGATGATACACTGATATATATATATATATATATATATATATATATATATACACACGGTATCTGACAAAAGTGGGTACACCCCTCACATTTTTGTAAATATTGTATTTTATATTTTCATGTGACAACACTGAAGAAATGACACTTTGCTACAATGTAAAGTAGTGAGTGTACATCTTGTATAACAGTGTAAATTTGCTGTCCCCTCAAAATAACTCAACACACAGCCATTAATGTCTAAACCGCTGGCAACAAAAGTGAGTACACCCCTAAGTGAAAATGTCCAAATAGGGTCCAATTAGTCATTTTCCCTCCCCAGGGTCAAGTGACTCGTTAGTGTTACAAGGTCTCAAGTGTGAATGGGGAGCAGGTGTGTTAGATTTGATGTTATTGCTCTCATTCTCTCATACTGGTCACTGGAGTTTCACGATGGCACCTCATGGCAAAGAACTCTCTGAGGATCTGAAAAAAAAGAATTATTGCTCTACATAAAGATGGCCTAGGATAAGGCAAGATTGCCAAGACCCTGAAACTGAGCTGCAGCGCGGTGGCCAAGACCATACATTGGTTCAACAGGACAGGTTCCACTCAGAACAGGCCTCGCCATGGTCGACCAAAGAAGTTGAGTGCACGTGCTCAGCATCATATTCAGAGGTTGTCTTTGGGAAATAGACGTATGAGTGCTGCCAGCATTGCTGCAGAGGTTTAAGGGATGGGGGATCAGCCTGTCAGTGCTCAGACCATACGCCGCACATTGCATCAAATTGGTCTTCATGGCTGTCATCCCAGACGGAAGCCTTTTTCTAAAGATGATGCACAAGAAAGCCGGCAAACAGTTATCTGAAGACAAGCAGACTAAGGACATGGATTACTGGAACCATGTCCTGTGGTCTGATGAGACCAAAATAAACTCATTTGGTTCAGATGGTGTCAAACGTGTGTGACAGCCACCAGGTGAGCAGTACAAAGACAAGTGTGTCTTGTCTACAGTCAAGCATGGTGGTGAGAATGTCATGCTCTGGGGCTGCATGAGTGCTGCCAGCACCGAGGAGCTACAGTTCATTGAGGGAACCATGAATGCCCATATATACTGTGACATACTGAAGCAGAGCAGGATCCCCTCCCTTCAGAGACTGGGCTGCAGGGCAGAATTCAACATGATAACAATGCAAACACACCTCCAAGACGACCACTGCCTTGCTAAAGAAGCTGAGGGTAAAGGTGATGGACTGGCCAAGCATGTCCCCAGACCTAAACCCTATTGAGCATCTGTGGGGCATCCTCAAATAAAAAAGGGGGAGGAGCAAAAGGTTTCTAACATCCACCAGCTCCAAGATGTCGCTATGGAGAAGTGGAAGAGGACTCCAGTGGCAACCTGTGAAGCTCTGGTGAACTCCATGCCCAAGAGGGTTAAGGCAGTGCTGGAAAATAATGGTGGCCACACAAAATATTGACACTTCGGCCCCAATTTGGACATTTTCACTTAGGGGTGTACTCACTTTTCTTGCCAGCAGTTTAGACATTAATGGCTGTGTGTTGAGTTATTTTGAGGGGACAGCAAATTTACACTGTTATACAAGCTGTACACTCACTACTTTACATTGTAGCAAAGTGTCATTTCTTCAGTGTTGTCACATGAAAAGATATAATAAAATATTTACAAGAATGTGAGGGGTGTACTCACTTCTGTGTGATACTGTATATATATATATATATATATATATATATTTGAGTGGTTGGCCAAGATCCACTGCAAGGCTAATTCCTGGAGTGGCATGAATCATGAAACGTCGTCCGAATTCACAGCACCCCCACTTAGAGAATCCCGGGTTTCTTTTCCCTATTGGCTGCTGTCATATTAGAATTTGGTACTGCACAGGGATCTGTGAATTAAAAGACTACAACCACAGCGGCAGAGGGACAGTAGTTCTCAGTGGAGCATCGCGGTGACATCAGCACACATGTAGTCCATTAATTCTTTCTCTCTGGTCTGCTGAAAGAAGAGTCTGCAGGAGCCATAGCATTGCAGTTGCAAAGCTTTACAGGATCAAATGCAAACAAATAATAAAATATTTTTTTTTTTTGCAGTATGGCGCATTTATTATTTTTTTTGCAAAAGGGGGAATTTTTTTTTTACTGCTCAGTAAATGTTCTTATTCTTTTTGCATGGTCTCTGTGCAGTAGCATTTCTCATGTTCAGTTTACAGGGTGTAAATCTTAGTATCTGTTCGTATTCTACTGTATATGTGTGGACACTACACAGTAGAATTTCTCTTTTCCTGTATGGTGGGTGTAATTACCAGTATATGAGCTCTGCATTGACATTGCATGGTACTACTTCTTTTGGATCCTGAAAGTGATTCTTGCTGGTGATCCTAGATCATTTTATAGAGCTGTGATCACATAGCCGATAAACACAAACAACAATGAACTGGAAAGTAAAAACCACAAATAATCTACTTTTTTTTGGTGAAAAATTGGCAAAAGAAATGATTTGACTCCCTACAATTAGGCCTCTTAGATTTTCTAATATACACTTGGCGTCATCCGCTCGCTGTTTGCCTTCATACCTGGCTTCTCAGACCTTGACTCTTCTCCGTTTTCTTGGCATTTCACCAAGCAGTTGTACTTTAACTGCTCTGTGCCTCACTCCATATCCAGATCCAATATCTGTGAATGGCCAAGGTGCAAATGAGTCCGGCATTTTTCACATTACAGCTTGTAGTTTACTACAGCGCTGTAGTGGAGACATGTCGGTAAATATTTATCTCTGTTTGTAGCAGTGTTAATTTTGGCAGCAAATTTCAATTTAGTTTTAGTCTTAGTCTTAGGACTAAAATGGCATTTTAGTTTTAGTCCTATTTTAGTCTTCTGCAAGTGTTTTAGTTTTAGTCGTATTTAGTAGACTAAAACTCCAGTATATTTTAGTCGACTAAAACGCCCTACATTTTAGTCGACTAAAACTCATTTTAGTCATCTATAATCAAATGGGTGTAGTTCAATTGTAATTTGTAATGCATTATTTAAGCATTTCTCTACAATTTCCAAACTCATTATATACTACTGCTGGTCCTGGAGTGAAAAACCTAATATGTTATTATTTATGCTTTGAGCATGCACCAGTGTTAATTTTTGGCAGCAAATTTTGATTTAGTTTTAGTTATAGTCTTTTGACTAAAATGCCATTTTAGTTTTAGTCGTATTTTAGTCTTAAGACTAAAATGCCATTTTAGTTTTAGTCGTATTTTAGTCATCTGAATTGTGTTAGTCGACGAAAACGTTTTAGTCGGTTTTAGTCGACGAAATTAACACTGGTTTGTAGCACTATACAAATAGATCTACAAGGCTCTATGCAATAAACAGGTCTTAAAGTGTATCCATGGCCTTTTCTTTTTAGTTTTGGATGGAGGGAGAGAGAATTGGAACCAGTACTAGGTTTTCATTACTCTATACTGGGGGTCTCCAAAATACAGCTTGCAGCCCTAGTCCATCCTGCTGCAAGATTTTATCTGGCCCTCTAATGTAAGATGGATTGTATTTTTGGAAAAAAAAAAAAAAAAAAAAGATGGATTGTGACAGGGACACTAATATAAGGGTGGACTCTGATGGGCTAAAATGTATTTTTAATTTCTATGCTTTGAATTAATGTTTTGTTTTTTGTTTTTTTAAACCACATCATGCTGATTACAAAAAAAAAAACAAAAACAAGAAAATGTATTAATTAAATTAAATTATTTTATTTGTTAGATTATAAAAAAACAAATGTTTTTTCGGCCCATAAATATTTATGGAAATTTACAATATGACACTGAAAAGTTTGGAAACCCCTGCTCTATACAGTTGCACTTGAAAGAGCGTCAAACAAAAGTTCCAAGAGTTCACAATGGGTTATTGGTTCAAAACATGACCATGGAAAGTCTGTACGCTTTGGGGGCCCATGAATCTCCCCCTTCCTCAGGGCTTAGGTACAATGAAACGGTTTAAGGGTCTCAAAAGCATGTTAACCACTAAAGCCCCGGAGGATTTGGCTGCTCAAAGACCAGGCCCTATTTTGCGATTCGGCACTGTGTGACTTTAACGGACAATTGCGGGGTCGTGCGACACAAACAGAGCTTTCTTTTGGTGGTATTTGATCACCTGTGCGATTTTTATTTTTTGCGCAATAAACAAAAAAAAAACATTTTAGGCTAATTTGTTTTCTGCTACATATTTTTGGTAAAAAAAATCGCAATAAGCGCATTTTGATTGGTTGGCGCAAAAGTTATTGCGTTTACTAACTACGGGAAAGATTTATGTCATTTTTATTGTTATTTTTTTTAACTAGTAATGACGGCGATCTGCAATTTTTTTTGCGGGACTGCGACATTGCGGCAGGCAGATCGGACCTCTGATTGACATTTTTGACACTTTTGGGGGTACCAGTGACATTACTACAGTAATCAGTGCTATAAATATGCACTGTTACTGTAAAAATTACACTGGCAGGGAAGGGGTTAACTTTATTGGTGATCAGTGGGTTAAATGTATCCCTAGGGGTGTGATTCTAACTGTGGGGGGCGTGGCTTGTGATGTAACCACAGAGACATACAATCCTACATAGCAGGATCGCATAGCCTCTGTACTTACATCAGGGAGAATAACAGATGGCTGTGTTTACATCAGCCGTCCGTCATTCTCCCTCTCCTGCGGGGGATCGCGAGTGGCCGGCGGACATCGGAGCTGCCGGTCACACACGCGGGGATGTCCGTGAACGAGCAGGGGGCGGGAGCGCGCCTCCGGCGGTGCGCGTTCGCCCCCTACAGGCTCCTGGGCGAGCGACGTAGATCTACATCGGTTTGCCCAGGAGCGGCTGACTGCCGCAGTAAATATACTGGAGGCGGTCGGCAAGTGTTTAAAAGTCATTCCTGGTCATATCTGACTTCTCACACAGTAAGAAACCAAACCCTGGTGATTGTGCCACATTTGAGTCATTAAACCATTTTATTGGGCTTATGTCCTGAGAAAGTGGGAGATCTATGGTCCCCCGAAACGTGTTGGTTATCCTTTCCATGGTCATTTACTGAACCAATAAAACATTTTTGGACTCTGAAATCATTTCTTGGTGCTCTTCCTGGTGTAACTGTATATAGACTACTCAGTTTGGGTGACCCACCCTTTTTGAGGACCTCCACAATGGAAAATTTCCAAACCCAAGCCATTTAGGTCCACTAAGGACTTCATTTCTATTGCTAGAGGATCCATATCCACCTCACCCCCATCTCATCTAGGCTTTCATTGCTGCCTGTGTCCCCACAGGAGAAATTTAGCTTCTCTATTTGTCCTGATGACCATTGTCAATAGAATGGAAAAACAATAGAAAATACCCAATCTTACAGTTGTCCCTGGAACAGGGAGGGAAATAAGGACACACATTCTGGGGACAACTGTCTAAGAGAGGACTCACCCCTTTATTTGTGTCGAGTTCCCAGCTCTTTCCTGTTACACCTCCAGGACAAGAAGTAAAAGGTAGCCTCCGCAATTGAACACAAATGGCGAGAAATAAACTAACAGGACTTTTCACCTTTCCTCACTTTATCCAAAACATAAAAAAATGTTGGCTATACATACACTTCATTTCTAATTCTTGAGTGCAGTGACCCAATGTTGAGTGTAGTAACCCCAGTGACCAACCGGAATTCACCATGTACTGCATTGATTTAGGAATTAGCACATAAGAATAGGATTGAATGTGGCCAAAGCAACTATATTTAGGCCACATTCACACTATGACGCACAGCCATGTCAGTGTAGCTTTACGCTTTGAGCATTTTTTAAACAGGCGTTTTGTCATTGATCGACACCACAAGCAAAACCTGTTTTTTTTTTGCATATTTTGTGAATATGCACAAAATTGTATATTTTTGCGCTCATTTACATGCCACTATAGTGTGAATGATACAAAGAGAGTACCCCCAATGATTTGGGACTTTGCATGCCACTAAAACACTGAAAGAAGGGTGCAACAATGTGTATATAAAAGTCAAAATTTTATTACATAAACAAAAAATAAATCCACAAACATTTATATGACTAGCACAAGCTAGACATGTGAGAATTTTAAAAACCTACAAGCGAAGACAGACCAGTATCCATAGAGAAGACTCTTGGGTACCATTGGTAGAAAGAACCAGAATAGTGTGAATGCAGCCTGTATCAGAGCTATAGTATACTGTACAGATGAGACCAAGGGCACAACTCCCTTTTCCTGCCTTTTAATTCTTAATATGTGTCTGATGAACCCTGAAAATAAATGAATTGTTGCAGATTATCCTGTAGCAATCCCAGGTTAAAGATAGCTCCACTAAGCACTGAGCCAGTGTGTACTGCCAACTCCGCATGCATGAATGCTTCTTAAGTATCACTGGGCACTTTACTCAAAGGCACTGGGCAAATACACTTATTATTATTACATTCTGAGCCTGGCAGAGCCAGTTCTTGTTAGTAGGGGTGCACCGATCCGACTTTTCTATTCCCGATACCGATGCCTGGCTTTGTGTATCTGCCGATACCGATACCGATCCGGAACTGTTGTTTTTATAACAATTGGGCATTCAAAATCTAAAATATATGTAATCAAATTAAAAAGAATAAAATGTAGCCACAAGAAAAAAAAAACAGTTTATTGCTTGAACATACAATAGCAATCAAACAGTAAACATGTAAAAAATATAAAGTGCAAAATCCTGCAAACAGGAATTTAAAATGCAACATACAACATAGCAGTAACATAGCTGAACCTGAGAAATATAAAAATATATATATACAGTATATATATACATACATACATACATACATATATATATATACACACATACATATATACATATACACAGTACAGAGCAAAGCCTCTGCTTCCTGTGTATGGCTCCTCCATTCATCTGATATAGAAGAGAGATTGGTGTCACCACAGGATGACGCTGTGGACACTGGGGTGATTCTGTGCCGCGTCCTAATTTATTCACATATAGGGGGGATAGAACTGGATGGACTTTGCTGGCACCATAACAGGACAATTAAGTCATAAAAAAAATGATTTTTATTCTGAAAATGTTATATATATATATATATATATATATATATATATATATATATATATATATATATACAAAACAGATATAAGACAAAAAAGCAAAACAAGACTAAAGACAAAATCTTAAAAGCAAGCATAGGTGCTGATATAATAGTCAATGTAACTAGAACCCCTGTAACCACCTCATTGGAAAAAGTAAGCGCACTTGGCGCGAAACGTGTAGAGAATGTTATGAAAGAGAATACTACTACTGAATATTGAGCCCTTAAAACCACCATCATCGTTGGAACCATATTATTTGCCAATTAAGTCTATTGATAACAACCACGGGTTGTCTGCTTTTCTGTCTTTTACTAGATTATAGAAGGCCTACTTTTTCCAATGAGGTAGTTACAGGGGTTCTAGTTACATTGACTATTATATCAGCACCTATGCTTGCTTTTAAGATTTTGTCTTTAGTCTTGTTTTGCTTTTTTGTCTTATATCTGTTTTGTATATATATATATATATATATATATATATTTTTTTTTTTTTTTTAACATTTTCAGAATAAAAATTAATTTTTTTATGACTTAATTGTCCTGTTATGGTGCCAGCAAAGTCCATCCAGTTCTATCCCCCCTAGGAGTGCATCTGATATCACTCCGCTTGTGAGCCAGGCCTGTACAGGAAGTAGCGGCTCCGTGCAAGTAAGTGACGGCTGAGCCGGGACTCAGCAGACACCGCGGTAGGTTCTGCTGCAACAAAACCGGATCGGCCCATGGACCTGTTAATTTTACCGATCCCGGGTCCAGCTATTTTGGCAGTATCGAGGCAGATATACGATCCTAATATCGGATCGGTGCACTGCTACTTGTTAGATAATTAGAACTGTTGCTACAATATCTGCTATATGATGCACAATACAATTGGTAAGAGACTGCATCTGGATAATATAAGAACAGTGGGTAATAGTAAGTATAGTGGCTTGGCACTTCTGTCTGGCAGCACTAGGGTCATTGGTTTAAATCCCAGCCACAACACTACCTGCACTGAGTTTGCATGTTCTCTCTGTGCTTGTGCAGGTTTCCATCTGCACTCCTAAGCCATGGTGAAAAGTTTATTGGCCTCTGTCAAATTGGCCCTATATATGTGAGTTAGAGTTCTCTAGATTGTAAACTTGTAAGGGTACTTCTGAGTGGCAGTATGTTGGCACTCAACCTGCTTTTCCTTGGATAGGACACTGACCCACTGCTGCTAAAAGAAAACAGTGGAAAGAGTGGAAATCTTCCAATGGGGACACCAGTTCTGGTGGCCTGTGGTACCCAAGGAATTCCCCTAATTTACAGGGATTTCCTCTCACTTCCTGTTTGATTATGGGACAGGAAGTTAAGGAAAATCTCCCCAATGGGACACAGATGAAAAAAAATCTGAGAGGGATTACAACCCTCCCTTACTCTATCCAAAATGAAAAAAAAAAAAAAATTGCCTATAGTTTTACTTTAATAAAAAAGAATAAAGGAATGTCCACCCAAGTCATGTATTTTCTCGTCCAAGATTACAGTACATTTAACTTTACATTGACATACTGACAGAACTCTTTGGTGCTGAACGCCACACACAGGCACATACAGTATCTCACAAAAGTGAGTACACCCCTCACATTTTTTAAAATATTTTATTATGTCTTTTCATGTGACAACACTGAAGAAATTACACTTTGCTACAATGTAAAGTAGTGAGTGTACAGCTTGTATAAAAGTGTAAAGTTAAAAAAGAATAGTGCGCAAATGCAAAAGAAATAACTACCAAATCTGAAGACAATCCATAAATAAAAATGGGGGTTTGGTCCCACCATATGGCCATATCGTGCTCAAGCCCACTACTGCGTCAAAGTACCCCATTATCAGTGGGTCCTACACTATCCATGAAAAAGAGATGAATCCAGCCATTCTAACCCTTGGAGATAATACTCCTTGCTGGGAAGGATGTGCAAATGCACTACAGGGGACTCCTCCTATATCCAATTGATGGTGGACACTGATTGAGTACAGGTGTGTGTGGGGGGGTGGGGAGGGTTGCTCAACCTCGATAGTCTGGTCAGACCGAATACATAATAAACAGGCAAAAAATTTGGGGGAGCATACCCATGTATTTCTAAAGCTGCTGCAGCTATGAACCAAAAGACATGTATATTAAAAAAGAATAGTGCGCAAATGCAAAAGAAATAACTACCAAATCTGAAGACAATCCATAAATAAAAATGGGGGTTTGGTCCCACCATATGGCCATATCGTGCTCAAGCCCACTACTGCGTCAAAGTACCCCATTACCAGTGGGTCCTACACTATCCATGAAAAAGAGATGAATCCAGCCATTCTAACCCTTGGAGATAATACTCCTTGCTGGGAAGGATGTGCAAATGCACTACAGGGGACTCCTCCTATATCCAATTGATGGTGGACACTGATTGAGTACAGGTGTGTGTGGGGGGGTGGGGAGGGTTGCTCAACCTCGATAGTCTGGTCAGACCGAATACATAATAAACAGGCAAAAAATTTGGGGGAGCATACCCATGTATTTCTAAAGCTGCTGCAGCTATGAACCAAAAGACTTGTATATTAAAAAAGAATAGTGCGCAAATGCAAAAGAAATAACTACCAAATCTGAAGACAATCCATAAATAAAAATGGGGGTTTGGTCCCACCATATGGCCATATCGTGCTCAAGCCCACTACTGCGTCAAAGTACCCCATTATCAGTGGGTCCTACACTATCCATGAAAAAGAGATGAATCCAGCCATTCTAACCCTTGGAGATAATACTCCTTGCTGGGAAGGATGTGCAAATGCACTACAGGGGACTCCTCCTATATCCAATTGATGGTGGACACTGATTGAGTACAGGTGTGTGTGGGGGGGTGGGGAGGGTTGCTCAACCTCGATAGTCTGGTCAGACCGAATACATAATAAACAGGCAAAAAATTTGGGGGAGCATACCCATGTATTTCTAAAGCTGCTGCAGCTATGAACCAAAAGACATGTATATTAAAAAAGAATAGTGCGCAAATGCAAAAGAAATAACTACCAAATCTGAAGACAATCCATAAATAAAAATGGGGGTTTGGTCCCACCATATGGCCATATCGTGCTCAAGCCCACTACTGCGTCAAAGTACCCCATTATCAGTGGGTCCTACACTATCCATGAAAAAGAGATGAATCCAGCCATTCTAACCCTTGGAGATAATACTCCTTGCTGGGAAGGATGTGCAAATGCACTACAGGGGACTCCTCCTATATCCAATTGATGGTGGACACTGATTGAGTACAGGTGTGTGTGGGGGGGTGGGGAGGGTTGCTCAACCTCGATAGTCTGGTCAGACCGAATACATAATAAACAGGCAAAAAATTTGGGGGAGCATACCCATGTATTTCTAAAGCTGCTGCAGCTATGAACCAAAAAACCCCCATTTTTATTTATGGACTCTCTTCAGATTTGGTAGTAATTTCTTTTGCATTTGCGCGCTATTCTTTTTTAATATACATGTCTTTTGGTTCATAGCTGCAGCAGCTTTGGAAATACATGGGTATGCTCCCCCAAATTTTTTGCCTGTATATTATGTATTCGGTCTGACCAGACTATCGAGGTTGAGCAGCCCTCCCCACCCCCCACATACACCTGTACTCAATCAGTGTCCACCATCAAATGGATATAGGAGGAGTCCCCTGTAGTGCATTTGCACATTTTTCCCAGCAAGGAGTGTTGTCTCCAAGGGTTAGAAGGGCTGGATTCATCTCTTTTTCATGGATAGTGTAGGACCCACTGATAATGGGGTACTTTGACGCAGTAGTGGGCTTGAGCACGATATGGCCATATGGTGGGACCAAACCCCCATTTTTATTTATGGACTCTCTTCAGATTTGGTAGTAATTTCTTTTGCATTTGCGCGCTATTCTTTTTTAATATACATGTCTTTTGGTTCATAGCTGCAGCAGCTTTGGAAATACATGGGTATGCTCCCCCAAATTTTTTGCCTGTATATTATGTATTCGGTCTGACCAGACTATCGAGGTTGAGCAGCCCTCCCCACCCCCCACATACACCTGTACTCAATCAGTGTCCACCATCAAATGGATATAGGAGGAGTCCCCTGTAGTGCATTTGCACATTTTTCCCAGCAAGGAGTGTTGTCTCCAAGGGTTAGAAGGGCTGGATTCATCTCTTTTTCATGGATAGTGTAGGACCCACTGATAATGGGGTACTTTGACGCAGTAGTGGGCTTGAGCACGATATGGCCATATGGTGGGACCAAACCCCCATTTTTATTTATGGACTCTCTTCAGATTTGGTAGTAATTTCTTTTGCATTTGCGCGCTATTCTTTTTTAATATACATGTCTTTTGGTTCATAGCTGCAGCAGCTTTGGAAATACATGGGTATGCTCCCCCAAATTTTTTGCCTGTATATTATGTATTCGGTCTGACCAGACTATCGAGGTTGAGCAGCCCTCCCCACCCCCCACATACACCTGTACTCAATCAGTGTCCACCATCAAATGGATATAGGAGGAGTCCCCTGTAGTGCATTTGCACATTTTTCCCAGCAAGGAGTGTTGTCTCCAAGGGTTAGAAGGGCTGGATTCATCTCTTTTTCATGGATAGTGTAGGACCCACTGATAATGGGGTACTTTGACGCAGTAGTGGGCTTGAGCACGATATGGCCATATGGTGGGACCAAACCCCCATTTTTATTTATGGACTCTCTTCAGATTTGGTAGTAATTTCTTTTGCATTTGCGCGCTATTCTTTTTTAATATACATGTCTTTTGGTTCATAGCTGCAGCAGCTTTGGAAATACATGGGTATGCTCCCCCAAATTTTTTGCCTGTATAAAAGTGTAAAGTTGCTGTCCCCTCAACATAACTCTACACACAGCGGCAACAACCCGCTGGCAACAAAAGTGAGTACACCCCTAAGTGAAAATGTCCAAATTGAGTCCAAAGTGTCAAAATTTTGTGTGGCCACCATTATTTTCCAGCACCGCCTTAACCCTCTTGGGCATGGAGTTCCCCAGAGCTTCACAGGTTGCCACTGGAGTCCTCTTCCACTCCTTCATGACGACAACACGGAGCTACTGGATGTTAGAGACCTTGCACTTCTCCACCTTCTTTTTGAGGATGCCCCACAGATGCTCAATAGGGTTAAGTTCTGGACATGCTTGGCGAGTCCATCACCTTTACCCCAACCCTTTAGCAAGACGATGGCCGTCATGGAGGTGTGTTTGGGGTCGTTATCATGTTGGAATACTGCCCTGTGGCCCAGTCCCTGAAGGGAGGGGATAATGCTCTGCTTCAGTATGTCACAGTACATGTTGGCATTCATGGTTCCCTCAATAAACTGAAGCTCCCCAGTGCCGGCAACACTCATGCAGGCCCAGACCATGACACTCCCACCATTATGCTTAACTGTAGGCAAGACACACTTGTCTTTGTACTCCTCACCTGGTTGCCGCAACACATTCTTGACACCATCTGAACCAAATAAGTTTATCTTGGTCTCATCAGACCACAGGACATGGTTCCAGTAATCCATGTCATTAGTCTGCTTGTCTTCAGCAAACTGTTTGCAGGCTTTCTTGTGCATCATCTTTAGAAGAGGCTTCTTTCTGGGATGACAGCCAAGCAGGCCAATTTGATGCAGTGTACAGCGTATGGTCTGAGCACTGACAGGCTGACCCCCAACCCCTTCAACCTCTGCAGCAATGCTGGCAGCACTCATAAACAGACAACCTCTGCATATGGTGCTGAGCACGTGCGCTCAACTTCTTTGGTCGACCGTGGTGAGGCCTGTTCTGAGTGGAACCTGTCCTGTTAAACCGCTGTATGGTCTTGGCCACCATGCTGCAGCTTAGTTTCAGGGTCTTGGCAATCTTCTTATAGCTTAGGTCATCTTTATGTAGAGCAACAATTCTTTTTTTCAGATCCTCAGAGAGTTCTTTGCCATGTGGTGCCATGTTGAACTTCCAGTGACCAGTATGAAAGAGTGAAAGCGATAACACCAAATTTAACACACCTGCTCCCCATTCACACCTGAGAATTTGTAATACTAACGAGTCACGTGACACCAGGGGAAAATGGCTAATTGGGCCCAATTTGGACATTTTCACTTAGGGGTGTACTCACTTTAGTTGCCAGCAGTTTAGACATTAATGGTAATTTGATGAGTTATTTTGAGGAAACCGCAAATTTACACTGTTATACAAGCCGTACACTCACTACTTTACATTGTAGCAAAGTGTCATTTCTTCAGTGTTGTCACATGAAAAGATATAATAAAATATTTACAAAAATGTGAGGGGTGTACTCACTTTTGTGAGATACTGTATATAAATAATATAAATGGTGCGTTTGTTTGCAAAGAAATCTGTTTTCAATATTAGGCAACCAATCATATATGCACAGTAATGATGGTGATTTATTGCGCAAAAAGCATAAAACATTACCCAAATGTACAGTTAAAGCTATGTGAAAAATAGTAAAAAATGAAAAAAAATGGAAAATTGTTATCAAATACTTACCGTAATTTTCCTTTCCTGATGGACTCCATGGCAGCATACGTTTGGGTAGGCCCCGCCTCCTCTCCTACCTCATAGGACCCCACTCCCATAAATCTTTGCTCCCTTTCAGCATCAGTGTTCTGTAACTAGCCTACTCAGGAATTGGGAGGGGACTCCTGCTGCCATGTAGTCCATCAGGAAAGGAAAATTACGGTAAGTATTTGATAACAATTTTCCATTTTCCTGACAGACTCCATGGCAGCATACGTTTGGGAAATAACTCGCTATACACTCCCGGGTGGCAAGATGCTGAACAAAAAAAAAAAAAACTTTAATTGGCACTGTCAACAGACAAGACTTGAACGCCAAAATTAACGGAAGATAAGGCAGCAGGTTCAATACAATAATGGGAAAGGAAAGTATTGACAGACGACCAGGATGCTGCCTTGCAGATTACGTCGGGCGCGACGTGTTTGGAAGCTGCCCAAGACGTAGCAACGCTTCTTGTAGAGTGAGCTGTAACCGCCTCTGGAGGAGCCAAGCCCTTTGCTCTATACGCCCATTGGATAGCCTGGACAATCCACGCAGCCACTGCTCTGGAAGATGCACGCATACCCTTCTTTTTGCCATGGAGAAGAACGAAAAGGAAATCCGATTGGCGGAAGGATGATGTGGCTTCTAAATATTGACTTAGAGTATTACCCACATCTAAAGGATGGACTGGAGATTCCTCATCAGTTCTGAAGGTGGGAAGAACTATCTCAGCATTCTCATGGAAGACAGAGGTCACTTTTGGATTTGACCCCAGCATAGGGATTAGGACTACTCTGTCTTGAAAGAAGGTCAAAAAAGGCTCTTTGTAACCTAAATTGTGTATCTCAGAAACCCTCTTAGCGGAGGTAATGGCCACCAAAAATGCTGTCTTCAATGTAAGCTCCTTGATTGACATGGAAGCGACTTCCTTCGAAGAAAAAAAGTCCAAAACTAATGGAAGGTCCCATTTTGGAAATCTCGGCTTTCTCTGAGGCCTGAGCCTGACTGCGCCCTTAAAGAATTGCTGAATCAGGTGATGGCTTGCCCACTGAATTCCGGTGAAGGCTGAAATGGCGGAAACTTGCACCCGGAGAGAACTAACTGAGAGGGGCAGATCCAGACCAGATTGCAAAAAACTTAGAATCTGCTGAATAGTAGGTGTATCTACTGGACCTGACCTCTGGGCCTGATGACTCATGAACCTGGCCCATATCCTCTCATATACCCTGTTGGTGCTAGGTCTTCTTGAACTCAAGAGAGTCGGAATCACCTCTTCTGGACATCCGAGAGCTTCCAACCTCCCCCTCTCAAGAACCAGGCCCTGAGGTGCAGACGTGCCGGGCATGGGTGTAGAGAAGGACCCTGAGATAGAAGGTCCGGCCTGATAGGTAGAGGGATTGGATCCCTGAAGCTGAGAAGGGTCAGCAAGGGAAACCATGGCCTGTTGGGCCAGAAGGGGATTATTGCTACAATCTCTACTTCCTCCATCTTCAATCTCCGCAGGAATTGGAGTACTATTGGTACTGGTGGAAAGGCATAAGCAGACTGGAAGTTCCATCTGTCCGTGAGGGCATCCACTCCGAAGGCTCGAGGATCTCTGAACCTCGTGTAGTACTTCCGAAGTTTCTTGTTGCGTGGACTCGCAAACAGATCCACCTCTGGCGAAATCCCCAAGGACAGGACCCAGTCGAATACCTCCTGATGGAGGGACCACTCGTTGTTGTCTAGATGGAAACGGGATAGGAAGTCTGCTTCCACATTCAACACTCCTGGAACAAAGACCGCTGAAAGATTGGCCAGATGATGCTGGGCCCATGTCATGATCGGCTCTGTTTCTTGGAGAAGAGACATGCTGCGTGTTCCTCCTTGCCTCTTGACATAAGCCACTGCCGTGGTGTTGTCCATCCTTAACAGCACTGAAGCCCCCTGTGTTAGATGGTGAAAAGCCTGGAGTGCTTTGAGGGCGGCTCGAAGTTCTAGAACGTTGGACACTACTCCGTGACCTGGGAAGTTCCATCTGCCTTGTGCCACTTCGGTCAGACAGTGGGCTCCCCAACCGGTATTGCTGGCATCGGAGGTTATCGTTATCCAGGAAATCGGAGCGATTGAGTGGCAGTTGGTCAGATTTGTACGGCGTAACCACCAGGGAAGGCATCCCTTCATGAATGGAGTCAGGTGAATAACCTGTGACAAATTCTCCGTCGTCCACTGTTGGAGAAACCCCTTCTGGAAGGGTCTCAGCTTCCACATAGCCCACTTCACCATAGGCGAGGTGGCTACAAGCGTCCCTACTACCTTTAGACACTGACGAGCAGTGAGACGAGAGGCAGCAAGAGCGTGAGACACCCTGCTCTGGACTACAGGAATTTTCTCTTCTGGCAGGGAAATGGTGCACTTCACCGTGTTGAACAGTGCCCCGAGAAACACCAGCGACTGCGTAGGCACCAGATGGCTCTTTTCTAGATTCAGAATCCAACCGAATCCCTGAAGTGTAGAGATCACTAGGTCCAGATGCAAGATTAACTGACGTCTGTCCTGAGACAGAAGGAGGAGATCGTCCAGATAATGATGCAATCTGACTCCTTTGGTCCTGATGAAGGCCACAACTGCCAGCAAGGTCTTGGAGAACGTGCGAGGCGAAGTTGAGAGCCCGAAGGGAAGACACGTAAATTGCATGTGGGCAGGACCTACAGCAAACCGGAGGAACTGATGATACTCTCTTGCCACAGGAACGTGGAAGTATGCGTCTTTTAGATCGATCGATGCCAACCAATCTCCTGGGAGAATTGAGTGTTGTATTGTGACTAGGGACTCCATTTTGAATCTTTCTTGATGTATAGACCTGTTGAGATATGTAAGGTCTATCACCGGGCGCCAGGTGCCGTTTTTCTTCTGGACGAGGAATAGAGGTGAATAGACTCCTAGACCTCGTTCTGCATCAGGAACTGGCACAACAGCTCGCTGAGCCAGTAGAGTGTCCACATAGGCGAGAAGAATCTCCTTTTTCTCTGCCGAAGGGGGAAGTGATGTTGCGACAAACCTGGGTTTGGGAACCTTGTCGAACGCCCACGAATGTCCCTGGGACACGATGTTTAACACCCAGGGATCCTGGATCGAGGCCGCCCAGACCTCCCGAAATTGGAGCAACCTGGCCCCTACCGGGACGGCCTGGACGGGCCCAACCTCAAAAGGATTTGGTGGCCTCCCGGTCACCAGACGAAGAGCCTTTAGAGCCTTTCTGAAAGGTGGACTGCCTTGACTTCCAGCCTCTTCCGTAGGACTTTCCTGGTCTGTAGCTGCGTGCTTCCCTGGCACGACTGGTAGTTTGTCTTCTCGGGAAGGAGCGCTTCTGAGCGCCTGGGCGTTTATCCTGAGGGAGGAACTCAGATTTTCCACCCGTGGCCCGAGTTATAGCTGCATCCAATTTATTCCCAAAGAGGGAAGAACCCTCAAAGGGAATCCGGCACCACGCCTGTTTTGATGCAGCGTCGGCTACCCAAGAACGAAGCCAAAGAGCTCGTTTAGCCGTAACCGAAGACAGCATAACTCGGGCCAAGAGGCGAATGGTGTCTATAGACGCCTCCCCCAAGAAGCCCGCAGCCATCTTCAACTCCTGTATCGGAGAACGTTGAAGAGTTTCCTCCGAGATACCTCTAAGAGTGTCATCCAGGGCGTTGATCCAAACTTCCATGGCCTTCGAAATTGTAGCCAGAGCCAATGCTGGTTTGCAGGCCATACCAGCTGAAAGATACGCCCGTTTGAGATCGGCGTCAATCCTTCTATCCAAAGGATCTCTAAAAGATACCGTATCCTCCAATGGAAGAGTGACATGCTTAACTAGTCGCATCACCGCTGCATCCACCAAAGGAGGGGACTCGAGGTGTTTAACCTCCTCCTGTTTGAATGGGTACAGTTTCGCCATTTTTGTGGTCAAGGAATTTTTCTTCTCCACCTTGCTCCACTCTTCAGAAATTATATCTCCCAGTTCCCCTAAAAAGGGAAAGTTCAAACGCTCTTTGCACAACTGTTTAAAGAATTTTTTCTGCTTCGGGGAGGAAACAGCCGGATCTTCCCATTCAAGGGCCTCTCTCACTGCCTTGACTAAAGGAGAGACAAGGTTGAACTCAAACCCAGTACCGGAGTCATCCGAATCAGATTCAGAATCCGAAGGAAGAATGGAAGGATGGTTGGGTTGAGGAGAATCAGACGGATCCTGAAATAAAAAATCTCTTTCAGGAGAGCGGGATGGCCCTGCAGCAGTACTTGGTCTGTGTAGCTCAGCAAGAGAGTCTTTCAGGACTCTACGCACAACTTCCTCGATATGTTGGTCCGACTTTTCTCGTTCACCCGTAGCTTGGGCATAGCAGGGTTTACACAAAGAGGATCCATCTGTTATTAGGGTACTACACCCCCAGCACTTCTTCCCATGTGGACGCTCTGAGTGGCCATGATGCTTGGAAGATGACTGACCACTGCGTCCCTTATCGTGGGGAGAGCTGCGTCTGGACCTAGACGAGGAGCGCCGCAGGTGCGATTTAGAATGTCTGTCTTCAGTGCGTGCATGAGGCTGCTGGTCAGACCTAGAAGAGCTGGAGACAGACATGTAGGACAGGGAAGACATCAGCTAAAAGAACCTGCAGTTTCCCTACCCCCAAAAATTGCCCAGCACATACCTTGTATGAGCGGGCTGGCCACTAGGGGGCGGAGAAGCATCCATACTCTTCAATAGACAGAGCTCTATCAGCTGGTATGTAAAAAGAAAGGCAGGCTATTGGCTATAACATCTAGCATAAAAAACAGGATTAAAAATCATCTATTGCATGGGATCTTACCTCAAACGACAAAGCCAGAAACTGGGGGAGGCTATAACACGAACCGACCGTCCCACCAGTTTCTGACAAATCTGCTGTTTAAATAGACAGCTCTGCGATCCGTGAGCGGTACTGCGCATGCGCGAGTGACGTCACGCGTCATCCCGCGCACGCGCACCATCCAAACCACGCCGGCGACTACTGCGCATGCGCAGACAACGGCGCAACCCGGAAGAAACGGCCGGGATAGCGGCCGCTGCCGATACCGGATGAAGATAAGGTAACAACGGAATACTCCCGGCGGCTAATTAAATAAGGGAAAGACCCCATAAACAAACCTATAGTATAAGATGATTAAATACAATGCCTGTCAGGGGAAGGAAGGCTACAATAATATACAACAGGAAGTAAAGACATATAATAAAGATAGAAAATGGTCCCATAACAGGGCTTACCACCCTGCCCGGAGCAGAGACGGGTCCAGAGACGCACCACCAGCTGAATCTTCGGGCAATGATGGGCCACCCACCGCAGCTGGGCTCTCTCGGCCAGACCACAGAGCTCCCTGCAAAGGGTCTCTTCTATTGCCCCCTCCATACCCTGCTAATAGCCAGGGCTTAGCGGAGGCTCCAAGACCCAATCCTGCTTCCGTGTATATAGGACCGTATTTAGTAGGAACATCACATGTATGAATGAGGAGGACGAAAAAAGAACACTGATGCTGAAAGGGAGCAAAGATTTATGGGAGTGGGGTCCTATGAGGTAGGAGAGGAGGCGGGGCCTACCCAAACGTATGCTGCCATGGAGTCTGTCAGGAAAACAAAAGTCCAACATATTGTGCACAAACGTATATATCCACTTTAGCAATGTAGGTGCTGAAATCCAACAATAAAAACGCTGTTGCTGTGAAGTATATCAAGAAAAAACACTTCTTAAAGGGTGCCAGTGAATTTAAAACCACCACCTTCAGGTAAAATTGCTGCTCACCACAGAGGATGGCCCCTAGGTCAAAAAACCCTTCTGTGGTTAAGCAATGAGGGTCTTCAGATCCTAACCCCTTCCAAATAATGCAATCCGCCTCCCAGGATTACTAGATCCATAATGCCCACCAACGATCAATCTGCGGGGATTTTTTCCTCTTACTGGCTCCTTGCCTCCCGTTCCGTATATCACTCAGAACATAAGAGGAAAATCATAGTGCAATATTGCCAGAAAAAAATCAAATGTTATTAAGATATTTTAAAACAGCTCAATTTAAGACCCAATAAAACATCGCATTGACAAGATTCAAGATCAAAATCGTATCCTCACCGCATTCTGGATCACAGAGTCACCGGAAATTATGTTGTCACCATACACAGGCACAGACATTCTGTAGCAGTCATTAGGGCACCAGCACATACATTCGTAATCCATCCTCTCTCCTCGGGAGTGCCACAGTGTTGGGAGTGGGACCAATCTCCCTCTATACTAGATCCACAGCTTTCTGTTTCTGTCCCTGAGATTACCAAGTTGCTTTTCTGAAGTTTACTAGTCCCTATGTCCCAGACTTTAGCTCTGCCCAGCCAGGCATTCTCCAAGATGTCAATCTAACCTTCTGGTGTACCAGTACTCACGTCAGAGAGCACTAACGCCTCGTACACACGATCATATTATCAGATGAATTTTCGTCAGTTTTTTGTTGCTTCCTAGTGTCATATCGAGAGTGAAGAGGTTACTTTTATACGAAAATTCCCGTACGACAGAATTCAAATTCAGAAGTGATGTAACTGTGTTCCTAGCCAGTGTTTATTTGTACTGGATAGACTATAGGTTGGAGGAAAGAACTTGATGCCTAAAGATGATTTTTAATCCATATTTGTTGGCTTCTAAGTCACAACTGTGTCATGTAGGTGAAGTAGGGATCAGCAAAAGAAGCCACAGAAATAAGTGGAGGACCAGAAAATCAAGACTGACAGAAGTCTCAGTTTCTTCATCTTTTTCATCCAGTGGTTTCTCTCAGCAGAGATCAGCAATGTAGGAGGTGGGCAAGGTGGGTAATAAATATTTTCTTTGAAGGAAAATTTTTATTTCATTTATTTATTCAGTGACAGATTCACTGTAAGAAGAATGCAGGTTAATCTTGACGATATTATGGCCTTTATTCTTCAATATGTCTAACTGTAGGTAGTGGCTATTAATGTTATGGATATGATGTGCAAATCAGAAGTTGGCTCAAATAGCTGGGGCAATCCACATTAAAAAAGAAGTACGGGATTAGTGAAAAAAAAAAATTATACTCACCTAGGTGGATGCAGCACCGGTCCAATGCTGCATCTGAACCATGCCAGGTCCAGACTGAATCGGCTGCAGACTGACCGCTCAGCTATCGGACTTCAGGCTGCAGAGAGCTGGTGACTGTCAGTCAGCGGCTCTCTACTTTGCCCCTCCAGCACTCACTGGAGTGCTGGGCTGTGGAGTAGCTGGGAACAGCTGGCCCCCACTCTTAGCAGCTCGTTGAGAAGCTGAGCCAGCTGCTTCTAGGTGGATCCCAACCATATGGTTGGGATCTTTTCAGAGCCCTAAACGTGCCTCTGACATCAGTCAACAGTGGGCTTTAGTCTGCTGTTGTCTGGAAACCTACCTCGTCTACCTGAAATGATCGAGTTGGATCGCGGCTCCCACTTCACCAGTCAGATCTTTGCAGAGGTATGTAAGGCTCTTCACATCAACCAGGGATTACATACCCGTTATTACCCCAAAGTAGCGGTAAGTTTGAATCGCTAAATGGGATCATTAAGAACAGAATCTCAAAAATGATGGCTGATAGTGGAAAACCATGGCCTAAATGTCTCCCCATAGCTCTTTACTCTATAAAGAATGCCGCTAGACAACCCCATGGGTTATCACCCCACAAGGTTTCGTTTGGGAGTCAACCAAAGACTGGATTGTACTTTCCTCAGCAGCTGTGATTTTTTAATTCTCAGCTGACGGGGTATGTGCAGTCCCTGCAAAGGGGCTCCAAAAGGTCCATCATAGAGTTCGGGAGTCTCTCCCGGACCCTGACACGATAACTGGTGTACATTCTATTCAACCGGGTGACTGGGTCGTTGTGAGGAAACATCAAAGGACGGGACTAGAACTTAGATACACCGAGCCATTCCAGGTTCAACTGAAAATGCTGACTTCCTTAAAGCTTGAGGGACGGGTGCACGCCAGCCACTGCAAGAAGCTGCTCAGTTACATCAGAGAATGAGGAGTATCGGTTTTATTTATATTTTTAGCTTAGTGTATTTTAGCGAGGGTAACGATGAAAAGCATCCCAACCTATTGTTTAAAATGCATCTCCAACTAGCTAAGATGGCAAACAGGAACAATTGCTGGGTTTGCTCTAAATACCCACAGAGCCATTATACCCCAGCAATGGCAGCAGTTCATGCTATATATGACATTCATATTGGTATGAAGAAATATGAGAAACTTGCAAAGATGACCAAGAGACACTTGTCTATAGAACTTAATGACACATTCCTAGAGGGTAACATCAGTTATAGTTTTAATGTTAGCTCTGACTCCTGTTCTTTGCTTTCTAATCCAGTGTTGTTATCGGGACAACTAGGTAGTCCACAGATGTTCTTCAATCTTAGTTTTGACAAAGGAAAAAGATTTATAGGATCTACCGCTTGTGAGAAAGGTATAAAAGTCAATCTTACCAATAAAACCCCCGGTCTCTTTGATGACACCAATAGACCAGAATATATCTGCTGGAAGGAAGGGTGTGAGGGTGTGATATTCAGACTGAGGGAGCAATCCCCAAGTCTATTATGTTAGTACTTAGTGCCCATGGCCGTCAGAGAAATTCTCCTTGTATGGTTCTGACAGGTCCCTATTATTTCTTAAGTGGTTCTGCTGCTTATAAGGTAATTCCCCCTAAGGAGGAGAGAGGTTCATGTGCTTTAGTGAAGCTTGTACCGGCATCCTACATTGCAGCCGATCGTGAGGATCTGCTGGTGCTTAGGAAGGCAAGGACATCCGGGAGAGCTAGCAGAAGGTGTTCTCCAACCACGACCAGGCCTGGGCATGGTTCCCAGCTTGGACTGGGTGGGGGATTGAACTTATGAAGTGATTGAACATTTTCTCATCCATTGTGAATTAGATTTTCAATAAGATTGTTTGAAGCAGTAAGGAAGATTAAAGAAAATAAATTAGGCGCAATATCTGTAAAAAATTGTATGACAAGAAAATTTTTTTTTTTTATATATAAATGGTGGTGGTGAATAAATATGGGATGGTAGTGAAATGAATGTAAAACAAAAAATGCTAAAGCAAATGTATGCTAATTATAAGTGCTAGTGCTTAAGTGCAAACATATATGCTAATAAGCACCTGAAACCAATTGCTTGGTATGTATGAGTGCAAACTAAAGGCCCGTACACACGATAAGAAAATCTGTAGGGAAAATTCGTCCGACGACCGATCTGCCGATTTTCGGATTGTTAGTATGGTGCTTTCGACAGCCAACTCCGACTTTCGGCTGACAAAATCCTGATGTGCAGGCTATAAAATGTTTGTCGTCCGTAATACAACGTCCGATTTTCTTCTCATTAGTACAGATTTCAAAAGAAAAAAATCTTAAGAGCAAGACTAGGCATGCTCAGAGAGAAAGAACACATACAAAGCAATCCAACACATGACATCACTTCTGAAGTAGAATTCTGTTGTACGGGAAAATTCGTATGAATATAACCTCTTCACTTTCCACATCAGACTAGCATGCCACAAAAAACGGACGACAGATCGTTCGATTATCTGATCGTGTGTACGGGGCTTTAAGGTGCTGGTGCTTCAGTGCAATGGTATATACTTAAACAATAATATTCAAAAACCCAAAAAATTACCAATCAGCAAAAAATAATTATATCACAAAAATATCTTTTGTGTGCAAAAAGTGCAAGTGCAAAAAAGAAAAAATGCAAAAAATGCGAGCATTAGTAAAATACTAAAAAATATTTCTCAAACTTAATAATCTTATATCCATCAATTAAAAATAAAGTCCATTAAATAAAGTTCATTATTATAATCCTCCTGTGCAGAAAAGTGCCAATAGTGCTGAAAAATAAATAAATTCCAAGGTGCTTGTGATGTGTCAGTGAGGATCCTTCCACCACAGTAATTAGTGCCTGGGTAAACTCACCAGATATATTACTGCTAAAATTATAAACCAGCAATCAAGCTTTGTTCACACTTTAATTAATCCTTGACCTCCTCTCTCCTTGGTCACCGCAGCTCAGGTTTAAATTAGTGGAATCACATAGAGGGATAAAGAGGGATGCCACACATAGCGTTATACTGCATAATAAGACTATTTTATTTGTAAAAGATAAATTCCATAACACTCACAAGGATGGTGTCTGCCAGACACTAGGGATCTGTGCTGTGTATCATTAATCCTCTGCTCAAGCCGTCCGTGAGCAGGGATATATGAAGCATTTCCTTTCCAATGCTGTCTCAGTGTCCTGTAAGCCACGCCCTACCGGTTTCGTCACCTGACTTCTTCTCGGGCGGTCTTATAAGGGAGATTACTCAGGAACTACGACAAATGAAGACTCTGGTACTGCAGGATAAGATGGCACTTGATTATCTTTTAGCCTCCAAGGGGGGTTTCTGTGAATTTCTAGGAGAAGACTGTTGTACCTGGAATGCAGATACCAGTGACAAGGTTCAAGCCCATATAGATAAGGTTACTTCCCTGCAAGGCAAAGCCAGAGCTAGTAAAGGTTGGAAATCCTCTTAAGACTTTGGGAAGTTTTGGGGATTTCTTGTTCTCCATTGGATCTTGGTTGAAGGAAATAGGTGTATATATACTTATGTTGTTTTTGTTTCTATTCCTTCTATATGCCGTGGTGAGATTTTCCTGTTGCCTGATCGATCGAGTCACCAAAGCCCAAGCAGACAACCACATCCTTTATGCTGAGACGAGACTCCCTGAAATCCAACCCATGCACCAGATGCTGAGGATTCCAAACCGACCGACGATCAATACGACCCACTACCTCATGTCCTCCCTCTGAGTCACCTCCCAAAGAATGGAACCTACGTGTCAACATTAGTTTTCTTTTGAGTCTACGTGTCAACACTGATTCCGTTATCTTTATTTTTAACTTTTTAAAATGGATTGTTTTTATGTATGAGAAGAGCAGTTCTGTTTATTTGGAAGAGAAAGATCAAGATTCATCAAGGGACACATGGGAGCATATGACAAAGAGGAGGGGCTGTCGTGGAAATTTTATTAGGACTAGTGTGGACATTTTTCATGATGTGTTTTATTTAGAATGTCATTTTGGCTCCTGTTGTCGGTTTGCTTGCAATACGCTCATTAGAGCATGTACGGGCAAACCGGCATTGAGGAAACACTACTGGTAGTGAAAACCTTCCCTTAGACGTGTAAACGCTCTACATAGACATCTCCGTCGGCAAACACTCCATGCGCTATGTTCGGATCTGTTTGCTGGTATAGATCTATGTGTATTGCGGTGCGGAGTCAATATCGTTTTGGTATCTATCTGCCTTCATGAAGGGATACACGCTCATGTATTCCTACTGTGCTTGATCACCATAGTGGAAACCGCATGTCTCTTTCCCTGCAGATAGCCTCACGTCTATGGGAACAGTAGTATAATCCTATTAGGCATTGTTAGCTGAAGCTTTGCTAAATGGGATTCATGCCAGTAGTAGTGGCAGGAATACCTGTACGAGGTGGATCAGAGCAGTGTTCACGGTTCTATACGCTGGTTTCATTGTGTAGTAGTGGCAAGAAACTGTGCACACTGTTCTGCTCATTCACGACCGTGTATTCCCCCCTTTCTATTGTATATTTGAACGTATACAAGTGTGTCATTGGCTGATTCTATGTGAGCAACTTGTGTCATGTGACTGTACATTTGGAACTGATTGGCTGATGTAGTATAGTCATCACTTACTGCTTTTGTCCCTTTTGTTGTCGTATAAATAAACGGAGCGCCCTGCCTTGAACAGGGCATTCTTGTGAGCATCCAAGGTGATAGCAGTCTTTGTCTGTATTCCTGGGGATTGCAGAGAGCGCTCAATTACCATAAACAAAAGAGCTGAGAACTGTGCTTTTTAGCACAACGGGATTAATTGCGCTTGGCGTTTATTAATATCCAAAAGTGCACTTATTAGCGCAACGGAGTTCTTTGTGCATCAAGCGTATATTCATTTCCAAGACAGAGACACCTTACTTTTTCAAATTATAAATTAGCTTCTTAATGTGACAGAAATGAAACTTGTTATAAATCTCAGTAGATAGGAGTGACTCAGGAAACCAAGCCTCACAGCCACACCACAGCGAGATATCATACACAAACTGTTTAAGGAATTACAGACTGAAAAGGACGAAACAGAGCCAAGCACATAGGCTGCCAAGAGAGAAAAATGTTGTACAGTCAGATAACAAAGTTGAAAATAAAATAAATTTCACTTAACAAATACCAGGTCTCCTGTGCTGTTTATCTTCCAGAAACAGGCCACCAAGAGGGGGTTTGGAAGGGATGTGATGAGCTGAGAAACAATAACCTGAAAGAGACATCATGGAATTAAGTACGCAGGTGAGGACACAAGGGCAAAGGCTAAACATTTTTTAACAGGATCCCAAATGTGGTCAGAGAATATGTTTGGGAAGAGCTAAAAAGAGGGAAAGTCAACTGCATTTCAGAAAGTAGAAACTCTATTCATACATAAGGGAGGATGGCATTAAATTCCATTTATTCACATCAAAGGTATGTCCATTTCAAATGAGCATGTTGGATGAGTGTAGCATAAATTCATATCATTTGTAGCAAGTCATTTGAAGGGATTATTTTGTCAAAACATTCAACCTTAATGCAAAGTTCCAGCATGAACATCTACATGACGAAAAAATGTGTTTTGTTTCATTAGATTTGTTAAACTAGTTATTTTGTTTCATTAAATTCGGTTGATTCATTCAATTCATATTCGGATTTCGTTTCATGTCTTTTTCAAATTTTCTTTAAATTTACCCTTTTTTTCTTTGATTCAAAACGATAAGTTTTGAATCCTTGAATCCAAAACTTTGAAGAAATGAAAAAGAGACAGGGGGGGCAGCAGGGGGGACTTTTAAAGGGGTACTGTCATAAGACCAATAGATAAGGCAGTGATTATAAAAGAATACATTTTATTGGGTTTAACAAAATATGTTAAAAGTATATTGTATTTCAGGTAATACAGATGACAATATTACAGTAGCCTTAAAAGAAAGACTATCAGGAGTAGCAAATCCATAAGTGGCAAAATAGTTTTCTACAAATAGGGATAGTTTTACAACAAACCCTTGTTGACCAAACAACAGTGGAGACTGGTCAACTTAAATGTAGTGAACACAGATGCCCGTAAAAATGCCCAACATGTTTCGCGGAAGACCGCTTCTTCAGGGGCAGTTGAGATGGTATACACACATCATGAATGTTAGTAGCATTCATTAATGTTGTAAAACTATCCCTATTTGTAGAAAACTATTTTGCCACTTATGGATTTGCTACTCCTGATTGTCTTTCTTTTAAGGCTAGTGTAATATTGTCATCTATATTACAAGAAATACAATATACTTTTAACATATTTTGTTAAACCCAATAAAATGTATCCTTTTATAATCACTGCCTTATCTATATCTATTGGTCTTATGATAGTACCCCTTTAAAAGTCCCCCCTGCTGCCTCCCGTTTCTTTTTTCATTTCTTCATTAACAATTGGGACGTGGGTACCCATACCCTAAGTACTCATATGTACACTCTTTCTGAGCTTGTCTTTCATTAGTGAATCTAAAACTTTATTTATTTTTTTTTTCGAATCAAACGTGGCGAACTGAAAAAACAAAATAAAAATCTTCATCAAATGATTACAATGACTCTTTACATCATCTTTGGCTTTACAAAAACAGCATTATTTCAAAATGGTACTCTAATAATACACACAATCATTGATTTCAGAAATATGTTTACAGTTCGAATGTTCGAGTTCGATATAAAATTACATTCAAATTTCAATTAGAATTTCTGAAATACAGATGCATTTCGTTTCGTTATTCGGAGCATTCTGTAAACTTCATTTATATTGCAATTCAGGTATTTGGATATATATCTATTTGAATGACGAAAAATATGCCTGAATATCTATTCGGAATGAAACAAACCGCACATGTCTAGTTCCAGACTGTATTAAAAAAAAAAATTAAAATCAGCAGCTACAAATACTGTAGCTGCTGACTTTTAATATAAGGACACTTACCTGTCCAGGTAGCCTGCGATGTTGGCACCCGAAGTCAACCCGTCCATTGGCTCCAGGTGCAGGCACCGGCATCCTTACTAAGGGAAACTGGAAGTGAAACCTTGTAGCTTCACACGTTTCCTACTTCTCTCACTAAATAGTACCGTATTTATCGGCGTATAACACGCACTTTTTCCTCCTAAAAATGGAGAAAAAAGCAGCAGTGCGTGTTATACGCCGATCTTAAAAAAAAAAATGGCCAGGAAGCATTGCCGAGAGCAGAAGGGGCGGGCCGGACCGAGGAGAAGGAAGGATGAACTGTCATAAGAGCAGAAGGGGGCGGGCCGGGCCGAGGAGAAGGGAGAACGAGCGAGCGCAGTCATCGGAAGTTCCGCCTATGACAGACGTCACACATCTCGGCAGAGGAGGCGGGACTTCCGATGACTGCGCTCGCTCGTTCTTCCTTCTCCTCGGCCTTGCCCGCCCCCTTCTGCTCTTATGACAGACAGCTAGTCCTTCCTTCTCTTCGGCCCGGCCCGCCCCTTCTGCTCTCGGCGCTTATTCCCGGCCTTTTTAAAAACAAATATGGTCAGTTCCAATGGCGCTTGTGAGGCTGCATATTTGGACATTGCGCTTGCGAGGCTGCATGGACACTGCTGGTGGGCTGCATTAGACACTGCTGGTGGGCTGCATTATAGACACTGCTGGTGGGCTGCATTAGACACTGCTGGTGGGCTGCATTATAGACACTGCTGGTGGGCTGCATTATGGACACTGCTGGTGGGCTGCATTATAGACACTGCTGGTGGGCTGCATTATGAACACTGCTGGTGGGCTGCATTATGAACACTGCTGGTGGGCTGCATTATGAACACTGCTGGTGGGCTGCATTATGAACACTGCTGGTGGGCTGCATTATGGACACTGCTGGTGGGCTGCATTATGAACACTGCTGGTGGGCTGCATTATGGACACTGCTGATGGGCTGCATTATGGACACTGCTGGTGGGCTGCATTATGGACACTGCTGGTGGGCTGCATTATGGACACTGCTGGTGGGCTGCATTATGAACACTGCTGGTGGGCTGCATTATGGACACTGCTGATGGGCTGCATTATGGACACTGCTGGTGGGCTGCATTATGGACACTGCTGGTGGGCTGAATTATGGACACTGCTGATGAGGATGCATTCATGGGCACTGGTGAGATATCCTTTTGATTTAAAAAAAAAAAAAAAATTTAAATTTAAGCTTTTTTCCTGAAATTTCTCTCCAAATATTGGGGTGCGTGTTATACGCCGGCGCATGTTATACGCCGATAAATACGCTATTTAGTTTGCTAGTTCTCACAAATTCATGCTTGTTAGGCATTCACACATTTCGGAATTCACTATAGCACAGGGCTAAAAGGAAATGAGAGTAGGTTTTCTAGTCTGGGCATGCTCAGTTGTGTCAGCACAGAGTTCTAAAAACAGGGTGAATTTATCTCTTCTCAGACTTTCAAGCATATTTCTGCTTTCACAAATATATTTCAAGAAACTTAAATAAAGATGATCTCCAAACAATATACCACATGTTTAGGAACCATTTAATCTATGAGATTAAGCTCTAAACATTATTTCCATGTGCGATTCACCTGCTTCTAGCATGACTACTGGTTTAGGCGGTCACTGATTTATGTGATCTATAGTGAATTGGATTTTGTGACTATTTATTCACCACGTGCTATAGTGAATATCGTTTCTGACTAGTTTTAGTTTTCTATGGATTTTTGTCGCTGGTGACCATTTGTTTACCCGTTTGCCGACTAGGTGCTATAGTGAATTAGGCCCAGAGTGAACACAAGCATGTACACTTACCTATGTCCATACGGCCTTTTTTCTCGTGGTTCCCTTTTAAGGCTGCCTCTATGCAGCCTTTGTCCCTGTCATGTGCCTCATCTCACGCATGCACCATACAACATTACATGATTTTATGCGCTTCATCTCACGTATGCACAATATGAGAATATTTGAGTAATCTTGCAGGTTAGATACAGGATCTAAGTATTAAAGCTGCTTTCTCAGGGGGCTTTCTAGGAGGCAGAAATGCATGCTGATGTGAATTTTAGTAAAGGGGGGAGGGGGGTTTGCTTTAAATCCTGCTGATACAGGTAGGTTCAACAGAATAGGTAATAGGCTGAATAAACAGACAAATAATAATCCTAATGTGCAGGGAACTAAACAGGTGCAAAGTTAGAAGCAATAATGCAAAACAAGTTCAGGATGGCAAAGGTCATGCATACATTGCAGGAGAATACAAAACATAATATGAAAACTGCACAAACAAGTAATGTGGATGCATGGCATTGTCACTGTGAAACCGTATAACGGCAGAGGGTCAAACTGAGAATCACGTCTTCATTAAAACAGCATAGGCAGGATGCCCACCAGCACCACAGAAAGGCATAATGCTAATCCAGGATAGGCGGCATTCAGGGCAGCCCCAGCATTCTAAAGGGGATGGAAGTCTACCTCCATTTAGACCTGCTTCTCCTCCTGCACACTGCCAGGATGCCACAGCCATGATGTGGTGAAGATCGGAAGGTAGGACTCTTTTGTGAAAAGGTGGTGCGGAGGGGAGTTGAAACTATGGACTCTGATGTGAAAGGTTGGGGACTGTGGACTCCGGTGTAAATGGGGGATTCTGATGTAACGAGAGACAAATTTTCTGTTATAACCCATAATTGGCGTAAACAGGTGTGTCCCTCAAACCTGGAATGGGTGTGTGAGATTAATGTGATTCGATCAATGGAACAAATGATGCATGTTGAAGAGAGACTTCTGGAAGGGACCCCAATTGAGTGGCTGCAATGGGATAATTTTTGAACCTCAGCAACATTTTTACAATACTTATGAGAGGTGGAAGTGGTATATTGCAACCCCCCCCCCCCTCCTCCCCTTTTCTAATGCTCTCCTAGTTGTCTTTGGAGGGCCTTTAAAACAGAATCTGAACTTAATTCCTTCTTAGTTCTTTCGTTATTTGTCTTTCTTTTCTTCTATTTTTTCCTTTCCTTGTTTTTTTTTTTTGTTGGTTTGTTGTTTTTTTTATTTACTTTTGGGTTATATTTTAATACATGGCTAATTTGAAAATAATGTTTTGATTATAGTTATTGTTATTCATAAAGGCCCATGGGCCTTATAACTTGGATAGTGAACCCTATATTTTCTGGTCATGATATTGGGGTGTTTTCGTTTTTGGTTGGGTAAGTGTGTAACCCATATTAATATGCCAATGTATCAAGTTTTTAACTGTTCTTTCAATAGTCTTTGTATGGTATTTAAAACGTGAAAATTAATAAAATAAAGATTATAAATAGATTGGTCATTTTGCAAACTTAAAGGATGCCATGACTGAAAAAAAGGTTGAGAAACGCTGGTCTAGCATATTTGATGCTATTATAGTACTAACAGGTTTACTTTAAACTGTTCATGGAATGTCTTTATTTAAAAAGAAAAAAAATGGTTGGCTAAGGCGGCTGGTTAATGTACAGTTAATATGCTTTGTACTCAAGAGATAACATTTTTATACCTGCACCAGTTGTATCCTCTTAGTTCCAGCTATCAGATAGCGAACCCAATTTGCCTGTAAAATTTTCCAGCTGACCTGAAATAAGATATGCATTTCACCAGTTTCTGTATGTCTTTTTCACAGTTTTTGTACTGTTCTTTTATAGCCTGATGATAAACTTGCATAATTTTTGCCATCCAAGCTTGACATCTCAAATTCATCAGCTGTCACCTGTTTTGGATCCTTTGAAAGCCATCGGGAATTGTTAATAGTGGTATTAAAGCAGCTCTATTACCCATTCTCATTGGTCCTCCTAAATTCAAATTAATTCTTAAATGTCTTCTACCGTTCTGCAGATCACCATTTCTATGTATGGCAAGTTATTGTTCCTAACAATCCGGCTAGTGTGGGTATGTTTTAACAAAGGTTTCTACACTACTTTAGAATCTTGTCTTTCTTTTGAAGGATGCTACTAATTCCTCAAAGGAGGCCATCAAATAAGTAGGGTGGACAACAAGCTGTTGTGTCCTTACTGAGGCCACAGATGTGCTGTCTGGCTTGCCACTCAAATCCTTTTTACTTCCTCTGTTGAGTGCCATTACCTGACATATAATTAATTGGGTGAACTTAGTGTCTGGCTTCCTGACCCCTACTGAAATGCTATAGAGGTCACATTTGCAGGATGTATGGGCACCCTGAAGGCTTGAGGTCCCTAACAATTGCCCTTTTGTGCCTTGGCCAAATAATAGCCTTGCAGGTGTCTTGATGTGAGAGATATGTATATTTCCTTCAGTTTACTTCTATTACATGCTATAAATAAGCAAATATATTACATCAGACCCAGCTATTTTACATATGATTTAAAAAAAAAAAGCTGTACAGTATGCTAGGGTGATAGATCTTGTTTATTTCCAAAGTGTGCCAACCACTTACACATTGGTAATAGTCATTCTAAGGACCAAAGACACTCTGCAGGATATTAATTACCTAAACAAAAGCAAAATTACTGCATAAGGTGTGCAAGATGGGACCTTCTACTTTATAAACTAAAACATTCAAAGGAAATAATTCAGTATGTACTGCACAGTAACATTATATTATAAGACATATAATACAGATTTACCAAAATAAATTTATTGAAGTCTGAAAGCTAAATTCACATTCATTATTTTCGAATGTGAATTTATCGCTCTGCCCCCGGTATTCTGGTATAATAGTATAGTACATACTGGCCCACCATATTGTGGATTGTAGTATTAGAAACAACCAGATTTAAAAAAAAGTATTTCATATTTTATACTGGATAATAGAATAGAATATTTTTAACAGGCTACCAGTACATTTCCTCTAATCCATATTGCACTGTTGCCAGCATGCAGTGACTAAACAGGTCTTGGTCCGTTTTCCTTTCTAGGTTCCTTTATCCTTGATCCTTTAGGTTTTTTGTGTCTGAGAAACCCTCAGGTGTACAGGAGTATTTTGTGGGTACAAGAACTGCAGTAATAGCATGCATTGTGTAGTCCGAGCAGTCTATATTTAACCATGTTCCTTTAGGCTACAGCTCATATCCAGCGAAATTAAGCTTTACTTACCTTACGCTAGTCTGGTTGACAAAGGGTGGCTGTGGCTTGCTGCCCTTCCTCTTCTGGCCACCCAACCCTGTTTAGGGGCCTAGTTGGAATTCTTATGGGGAACCCACTGCCATTCAAATGGGGGAACCCAATCCTATTTACAGGTGCCCCCATGGAAAGCTGCTTTCCATAGGGGCACCCGTGCAGGCTAGTTACTGAGTCCCACTGCTGCGTCCATTGACACAGCCTGCCTCGGCCCTGTCCCCCGCTCCCGTGTCACAGCTTTTGATTGACTGCAGTGGGAGCTAATGCCTGCCGCTGCTATCAATCTGTCCAATGAGGAGAATGACAGCGGCTGGAGGCGCTGCGCTCTTGCACATCGCTTGACGGGGGTCAGGCTCAGGTAAGAAAAAAGGGGGGGGGGGGGTTCTGCAGCACATAGAATGCATTAAGGTGAAAAAAAACCTTAAGGCTTTACAACTACTTTAAGGCAACCCATTCATCGCAATGAACAAATTGCAAAAAATTACTCAAAAAAAAAAATGTTTTTCTCCAATGCACCATGCATTGAAGTGACGCTGAAAATGAATGGCACTGCAACACGTTGAGGTATGTATAGCACGTTGTATGCTGTAGTAACTTGTGCATTAGCTCAACACGCAGCAAATGAAAGGTGTGAATGGGCCCTAGGTATCATCTTATTCCTGCTTCAATAACCAAAAACTAAGTAATTTTTCCTTGTCTTAAACCTCAGCTTAACTTTTTAACCTTTGACCTAACACCTACTGCTGTCAATCCTATCTCTAATCTTTAACCTTAAACCTAACCCCTAACCCCAACCATTAATCCTTAAAGAGGTTCTTCACACTCTGCAAACAGAAATGTAAAAGTCATCATCTACAAATACTGTAGCTGCTGACTTCTTAAAAATACACTCTTACCAGTCCCAGGATCCAGCGATGTCCTCACCTGACCCAGCTCTTTATCAGTCTTCGGGTGCAGGCACCGGCATCTTAACTGTGGGCAGCCGACTATGACGCCTTCACAGCCGGTTCCCCACTGCACACACGTGAGCAAAGCTGTGCCCTGTGAATGGTCCCGCAGCCTCCTGAGACCTGTGACGTGTCCCAAGAACAAACAAAATGGCCCCTGCCCCACCTATAACTGGCCTTCACAGCAAGAAGCACATGGAAGGCCAACGCATGCAAGACAAAACCAGAAAAATTCCCAGTTCAATTCACCAATAGTAAGCAAACTGGTTGGTGAGCTGAGCTGGGAATTTTTATGGGTTTGTCTGACGTGTCCCAAGAGCCTGCAGGGGGGGGGAGGGAGGCAAACTTCCTCTCAGATCACTGTGGCTATCTGACCCACCCCCCCCAAAAAAAAAAAAAAAATAATTCTAAATATTGGAGGGGGGGGGGGGGGAGGAAGAGGAAAAGCGTAACTTCCACTTTTGGGTGACATTTTTGCTTTAAGCGTAGTCATGCAGCAGTTAAAATCCTTACATCAATTTTACATTGGCATTTAACATTTCTTAAACCATAATAAATCTAAGCTGAAACTGGCACACAAAAAACCTGTGCCAAAATGATGTCTATGTCATAACCAATGACTTTTAATTTAACCCAGGCATTCATTTTTTTGTACTGTAACATGTGCGGCCATAGGTGCACGCAGCCTATTGCAAAAGGGTGTGCACCCCAGCTTAAACACATATGCGGGGTGTGTGTCAATATATATACACATAGAGAACCGGTGTGAATCACCCTCATTTTTGTTATATTTTTGTTTTACATTTTTAGTTATTTGTACAATTTTTGTTATTATTTGTTGAAATTTGTTTACATTTTTTCACAGTGCTTTTTGGGGGGAGGGGTTACTAATGCTACAAGGTGATTAGGGTGTGCCCAGGCACACCCAGCACACCCCTTGCGCGGGCCTATGTGTGCGGCCTTTTGGTGATGTCAGGTGCTGCACTTTTGGCCCTCTTTATCAAGAGAGTTGACCACCTATGATTTAAAACTTAGAGTTTTATGGTTCAAAAGAATAGTGCATTTACTGATTGTACTGTTGCTGATTTAAATAGGTTTTACGGTGAATTATAATTTTCAAACCTAAAAAAAATATTTGTTTTGCTTTTATAACCATCGACAAAATGAGTTTACAGCAATATAGGACAATAGTGGTCATTCACTTCAGTTCCCAGCAGCTGTTTGGTTATTCCATTAGTGATTGAGAAACCTAACTGAAGACAGATGGATCTGAAATGGATTTAAGTTGACCAGGGCTTAGTTCATTCCTTATATCCTTAGTTAAACACATGGAGGCATAGCCTAAGAGGCAAAAATCTTTGATACTTTCTTATCGCAGTGAAGCAATGTGTTGTCAGAATGATGGAAATGGATATAAATGGCTTACACCATTGGTAATGATTGCTTCCAGATATAAATGTGTAATATACTTGTAGAGATGTGACTAAAAGTCACACTAGACGTGCAGTTTTGATTCTGTACTTAAATAATTGAGTTTAGTTAAATTAGTTAAATTCATTAAATTTGTTTTTCAATTTGATTTGTATCCAATTTGAATTCGACATTTAAATTCAAATTTATTCTATTTGAATTTCGCAAGACAGTTATATTTTTTTATTTTTTTCTGTTCTATTGTTTTTTTTTTCTACTCTTTTCTATTCAATTCTTTTCTATTCTATTCTAATCTATTCTATTCAAATTCAAAATTATTCCATTCGAAATTTGAATTTACGAAGATGGTTATATTCTTTCTATTTTACTCTATTCCATTGTTTTTTCTATTCTATTCTATTTTATTCTTTTCTATTTGATTCTTTTATTTTCTATTCTATTCTTTTTTATTCTATTCTAATCTATTCTATTCTAATTCAAATTTATTATTTTCTAATTTTGGAAGACGGTTATAATTTTTCTTTTTTATTCTAGTCTATTGTTTTTTTCTATTCTATTCTTTTATTTTCTGTTCTACTCCTTTCTCATCTATTCTATTTTTTTCTATTATATTCCTTTCATTACTACTTTATTTTATTTTATTTATTATATGCTATTTTTTCTATTCTGTTTTGTTTTTACTTTATTTTTTCTATTCTATTATTTTATTTTCTATTATATTCCTTAATTTTCCAAAACTGTGTTCCCACTGAAAAAAATCCCTACTAATTATACTATGAGGCTTCTCCCTGTCTTTTATATGCTACCTCTGTGAGTGATTTAAGGAGATATTTTCGTTTGAAGACACGATGTTTGTGAAACTTGCACTGTGGAGAAGTAATACAGGCTGTCTGAGATCTCTGTAATTGAGATCCATATGTTGTTGTAGGAGGCCATTCATTTAATTTTGAAACGCTTTTGCCACATTTGGAGCACCTTTATGCTAATTTGGATTGTGAAGCACTGAGCACTTTGGGCACTTTCTTAACGCACTTTATACACATTCATGATTTGTTTGAATGATTGCTTCATAAATGTATTTTAATTTTTGCATTTGTTTGCACTTTGCACTTTTCTATTTCCATTGTGCATAGCCCGAATAATCCTTAAAAGTATATCATATTCATGGGATTTAAAGGAACAGTACACCATTTGCGCTAGCATTTTATTGCTTTTCATACGACTGCTTTGATGTTGTTGGATTGAAATTTAAAAGAACAGCGCACCTTTTTTGTTTAATTTTTTGAACAGCCCCATATGCAGACAGCGTGCGTTCAGGGACACATACCCCCACTCACACGGATGTCAAATCAGGAGCAGCGGCTATGTCTGTGCAGCAGCTGCGACCAAATGAATATCAATGGGAATGCCTTCATGGGGATGCACGGAACACCTGTTCATCCCCGTGCAGGTACCCAGATAGCAAGCAAGTGTGTTGCAAGTTTGAAAATGACTTGCTAAACTATTGCTAGTCTTGCCAGGCTTCACAAGTTTGTTGTACAATTGCAGCAAGTCCGCATTGCATGACTCCAGATCAACTTTCTTTGCAAACATTCTGCAAGTCTGCTGCAAGTTCTGGTTCAGTTATGTTGTGCAATAGTCATCCCACCACAGGGGGTCACTGTGGCGGATTTTTCATGCTGTAGACTTCCAGGGCTCTTGCTTTAGACTCACCAATCAAACTTTGCTCTTGCTAGAGACTTGCCATGCAAATTTGCTACAAATTGGAAAAGTGTCAACTAGAACTTGTGCTTCCAGTGCTCTGCAAGTGTACAACATGCCAGTGAAAATGTGCAGCAAGTTAACAGACTTACAATTGAACACTGCCACACTTCACATGGGTGTATGCTGTAGTCAGGCCCACAAAAATGAGAGAAAACACTTAAAAATCTTCCTCTTCACTGATACCAGCTCCAGAGGAGTGCAGGCCCTGAATACTTCACATGCACTACAGAAGGCATAGTGCATGTGCAGGGGAGTGTCTTTCTGCTGGGGCTATCTGCTTCAGTGGACACACGGGCAGGGCCATCTTACCGAATGGGCATGCTGGGCAGTTGCCTGGGGGCCCCACTGGCCCGGGGGACCCCACCTGCCCAGCGACCCAGTCCCAGCCAAGCATTAGTCTCGATTCCCGTGTGCATCCTGCCGCCGAACTTAGCAGGTGGCAAGCGCCTGTCGGTCCTGCGCTGCTGTCTGGCCACTTAGGCCATGGATTGAGAGCCCACAACTGCAGGAATGCCTGTCTGCCTCCACAGGAATAGGCACACACAGGACAGTCGAGTCTGACTCCCATCCATGTGTGTGTTCACTGGACCCAGCCGCCGAACTTGGAAGCTGTCATTTGCCTTGCACTGCTGTACCAATAAATATCGCCTTATCAATAATTTGCATTTTTATTCTCATGGGTGATTGTGTAGGCAGGGCCCCAGTGCACTGCATTTCCCGGGGCCCTTTAATGCTCTTAAGATGGCACTGCACACGGGGACTCCTGTATATTTCTGGCCAGAAGCAGGCACGCAAAGGTGGCTCCACCGGGCCCTAAGGGGATGGATCCATCAGAAAACATGGTAAATGCTGATGTCTGCAACATATATGGAGTATCATTGAAAACCTTTCTCGAAAAAAAATAAAATAAATCATAACATGAATGTTGTTATCGTTCAGGAAAAAATCACACATATTGCAATGAAATCTGTTTACTTCATTCCATTCAATTAGCAGGTCTGGATGAAGTTGTAAGGGCTTTTGAATGAAATTAATCAACTCAAGCAAAGCACAATTTTTGTACGTTCATATGAAAATCTAACTGTTTTTAAACAGCTTTGTTCAGCAGCTAATGTTATAGACTATCTTTGAGTCTTGCAGCTAACATTTGCTGTGATAAATTATATTCAATACATGGGCAGTATCATTTACTGGTGTGATATAGCCTACTCCTGAAGGTTGTGTAGCCCCTGTGCTGCTCTGTCTGGTAGTAGGGACTGGCCTACTATAACTGCTGCTGTCCTGCACTTCCTCTCCTTTCAAGCTGCAGGACTGTATGCAAGCACAGAGAGAGCTGGAGGAAAGCCCCGCCCACCACTGGGGATCACAGAGAGGAAGAGGAAACTGAGCTGCTATGGATTGCGGGAAGCACAGAGCCTGCTAGGTGCATTTACGATGTGTCAGAAATGCAGTGCCCAGAAAGCCTGAGCCTGTATGACAGATTGGCAATGGAACTAAACATACCAGCAGGACTGGGGCTCTGTAGGAAGCAAAAGGAAAATCTGTTTCTGGGCAGAGGCGGTGAGCACTTTACGCGCGCACGCAATGTGTGACAGATGCTGGCGCCAAATGGACTATTTAAACCCAGCCTTTGCTCAGCTCCAGTGCTGCTTTGTCTTCAGCCTTGTTGACCTGTACCTGCAAACCTGTATCCTGTTTACCAGTTCCAGACCCGGCTTGTCCTGAGCATCCTCTGCTCTCTGCCTGCACCGACCCCGGCTTGTCCTTTGACCTCCGCTCCAGTCTGCTCCTTCTGTCTCCTGCATTACTGTTCGGCTTCTGACCTGGCTTGTCTCACTACGCTCCTGCCTTCTTCGAATCTCATCATCTCGCCAGTGAGGGTTCTGCCAGCCTACCCTGCTATCCTGACTCCTGCCTCCAGCACTAGTTGCCTGCACACCTGCTTATCCACTGGATCTACCTGGCTATCCCTGTCCATGGACATCGGCCTGCTTCCTGCTTACATCAGGCACTCGTGCTACTCTACACTCCGGCGCCTCCTGTCTGCACTATCAGGGGCCCTGAGTCAGAGGCGTAAGAGAGGCCTTGCTCACCGTTTCAGGCTCACCTTCAGGTACGTGATAGGGAGACAGACTGTGTTGCAAACTGTTTCACTATCACATCAGGGACACAGAGAGGCAGAGTACCAGACATCGTTTTATACCTGAGAATGCCACTGTCGCTGCTGCTACCTGATTGTTGGGGAAAGCGCCGCTGCCACTGACTTTGCTGAGCCGCCTAAAAGAAAACAGAGGAGTTGGTGAAAGGCTGCTGGCCAAACCCTAACTCACCCTATTAAAGAGGAACAGTATTGTTTGCTTGGGACACAGTGCAGGGGACCATACCCAGGTTAGGAGGACTTTATATTGAGACTCCAATGCCGGATCTGGGCCCCAATGTGCTAGCCAGCAGGGAAAGGGTTTAATACAGACTGTTATTGTGACCTTGTCCCTTAAGCTGGCCATACATGCCTCAGTTTTTTTAATTCAGCCTGTGCTGAACGAAAAAACTGAATTGATTCCCCAGCCACACATTTGAAGTAGATATTGGAATCCTCCCCGCTCTATCATTGTATTCTGATAGCGAAGGAGACAGCTGGACTCTGCTGTCAGAATAGACTAATTAATGCTCCAGCCTATTGGCTGCGTTACTGATCGAAGTAAAGCTTTCCAATAAGCTCGTTTCTAAGCAGTTGATCAGTAGTTTGACTGCTGTCGAACAGAACTGAACTGGCCATAGAAAGATTGAAATTTGGGCGGTTCCCCTCTGAGCCAGCCAAATTTCGATGCATCTATGGGCAGCTTAGACAGGACCCTCCCTTGTATAGATTTTAGAGTTCACTCTCTGGACCATTGTCTTATTGCCAACTGTATACCCAAATTGCTACTATATATATATATATATATATATATATATATATATATATATATATATATATATATATATGTACTGTATATATATATATATATATATATATATATTTACCAGCTGTATACCCTATTTGCTATATATTTGTTTGAGAGGTTGTTGTCAATTCTATTTCTCTGGTTACTGCATATATATATATATATATATATATATATACTGTATATATTATATATTGTCACAATAAATATCCCCTCTTCACAGAGATGTATAGTAACTAAGTAGAACTACTTCACTACTGTACTTAAAGCGGAGTTCCACCCTGGATTTTTTTTTTTTTTTTTTAATACCCCCGGGACAGTCAGGGCTAGTGCATTCCACAATGGCTAGCCTCTGATCTGTCCCGGGTTGCACTTACCTGTTAGGACAAATACTTACCTTGCAAACGTCTTGTCCAGCGCTGCCATCTCAGATGTGGGCAGCTTGAAGCCAGCGCGTCCTCTTCGGCGTCTTCTTCCGCCTTCTTTGGTCCCACGATGCTCTGCACCGGCCCCGACGTCACTTCCGGGTCGCGCGCGTCATCCCTCCACAGCTTCTGGGCATGCCCAGAAGCTGTTTAGAAGGGGATGACGCTCGCGACCCGGAACTGACGTCGGGGCCGGTGCAGGCGCAATGATTCCTGGGAGCTATGACGTCCAGCTCCCAGGAATCATTGCAGAGCCAGGAAGTGACGACGGGCCGCGGCCGAGGAAGGAGGAAGAAGGAAGTAAGGTAAGTATATTTTCTTTGCTACGAGGTAAGTAAAAAAAAAAAAAATATGCGATTATCCATTTCTTTTTCAGGTGACCCGGAGCGAGAAGATGGAGGTAAGTATAAAAATAGGGTGGAACTCCACTTTAAGTACCGAAAGGCGGTATCTGTACTTTCCTAGAGTAGAATTTTTTTCTCTTACTTCCACTTTTACTTCACTACATTTTTTTCGATGATTTCAATACTTCTACTCCAATATTTTTTTTTGTGCTGCATAGTTACTCGTTACTATTATAAAAATTACCACTGCCAGAACAGTAGATGGCAGGTTTCATGAAGCTCAAAACATGTGTATTATCCGCGCATACGAAAATAAAAGCTACTGTATGTATAAATAAAAGCTGCATTTGAAATAATAAAAAACAATATGATGTTCAAACTTTTGACTTCTTTCTTTAATAACTACATAACACAGTACTTGTACTTTTACTTTCAGTACTTGAGTAGCAAAATTTTTTTAAAAAACTACTTGCAATACTTAAGTACAAAAAATGTTGAATACTTTAGTACTTCTACTCAAGTCACTTTTTGATCGAGCACTTCCACTTTTACTCAAGTATGGGTTTTGAGTACTTTATACAACTCTGCCTCTTCAGCCCGGGTGTATCAGTGAGCATGGTGCTGCTCACAGGGTCGCAGATTCTGGGAACAGGGTACAGGAGAAAATAGCAGGTCTTTTGGTGTAAGCACTGTGGTAGTAATGCTGCAGATTTTCTTTTGCTTTTATTCATTAACATTCTACTCTCCAATGATGGGGAGTATCACACATGACCTTTTGTAGCACAGGTCTTTTCAGTATATCAGCAAACATAAACTATTTTTGTAGGTGTGCTGGTAAGTCCCTAATTCTCCAGTGTGAGAAGGGGGGCAGCCCGGGCAGGTAAGCACACAACTCACCCGGTGAGATCCAGTCCCTGTGTTCTTTCATGTTATTCAAAATTCAGTAAAAATACATGAATCTGTCACAAGCATTAACATTTGTCTTGCAGAGGTGCCACAGAGTTCTAGATTGTCTATGACACATATGAATTCTGGGGATACAGGGATAGTAGTGCAATGCATTCATGTACTTTGTGTCACTAATCATATAAATTGGCAAAATGGCATTTAGAAGGGCAGCCCAATGCACATATTTATTAGCTGCCAGTGCACTGCAAAGGACACATCATGTGTTCTGGAGTGCTGTGTTCCTGAAAATACTGCAGGTGCAATTTTCCATACATTGTGTTTTGCTACCAGCCAATTCAAAATAAGGGATTACATTAGGATTATTCTTTTATGTTTCTTTTGTGTGTAGCACTACTCCCTCGGGAGCTGCTTGAAGCGGGTTCCCCTGGGTTACCCTTAGCAACAACCGGCAAATTCTTAACACTTTAAGGGCTCTTTCACACGGGCGGTCCGATCAGATCCGCCTGTCAGTTTTTTAGGCGGATCTGATCGGATCCTCCATGCAGCTCTATGGGGCAGCGGGTGTCAGCGGAGGTCACCTCCGCTGACACCCGCTGCCATCCGCATTCGATCCTGTGCTGAAATCTGGACGGATGGAAACCCTATTTTTCCATCCGTTCAGTAATCGGAGCGGAGCGGATCTGATGAGAGCGGACAAGCGGTCCGCTCTCCTCCGATCCCCCATAGAGGGCAGCGGGTGCTGAGACACCTCCCTCTCCGCTCTGCAAGCGGAGACGGAGCTGTCATCCGCCCGGCTCAGCGGGGATCGCGGATCGATCCCCGCTGAGCAACATGGATCCGCCTGCGGAGGCGGACTGTGTGAAAGAGCCCTTAGTCCTTGGCTCAGTCTGTAAACAGTCCAGGGGATTTGGTTTTTGTGTATTTTATTTGGAACTGGGATAGGAGAAGGGAAAAGTGGGATACTCCATCTATGAACTATGCACAGTCTTCGGGACAACTAGCTGTAGTGTGTGCGGCAAGGCCGCTGCTTCACCCTGCCACTGAGGTGAAGATGTATAGAAAAAGCTCCGGTTTTAGTTACTCTCTTCAGGGTTCTGAAACTGGCACCCCCTTTACTCTCAATACTGGTGTGCTGACACCCGTCCGCTGACCCTAGCTTCTGGAGTGGTCCCCTTCCTGGCAGACCCCTGGGCAAGTTCCTCTGTACCCACGGACACTGTTTTTCCAGAGTCAGCTTTACCTCCAAACTCCTCTTGTCAGCATCCACCGGACTTCTGCATTCAGCAACACCTTCAGGTTCACCAGGCCGACTGCCTGTGACCACCTTTCCCAGCTGCAGAAGGAGACACAGCCATGCCCTCCTTCTGGGACTCGGCTTCCTGCCAAAGACCCCCTGCCACATGTGCCCTTGGCTTTTATGGTCAATCCCAGGATGCACCACTGTTGTGCCCTCCCACTGGGACTGCCACAAAAGCCTGTGCGTCACTGGCTAGGTTTCCTCCACTGTCCAACAGTCTCCCCTATTGGATACAGTGGGGACACTCCCTCAGACCAAGTGAATCACACCTGGACACATGTAACAGGCCAAACCTGAAATCCTGCTCCCTGATAAGCAGGAAAGCAACCCAATGCTTTTACCTAGCACCTGACTAGGAGGGTGATACATGCGTTTCCTTTATAATTGAAATTAATATTGCTAACTGATGTGTCTACTTGTTGCAGAACTGCAAGAGGATGGTGAAGATGATAGAATCCTGAATAATTATTGGGTAAGGGTCCTCCCATTATTTAGCCTCTGTCCTTAAAGGGTAACTCCACTTTCGTGGGGGGAAAAAAATAGCGTATAAAGAAAAAACAATATAGCGTATACAATTTCGACACAAGTCATATTGTAATTGAATGTTATGAAAAATTACCTTTCCTTTTCAATTTGCAGCTGTTGTATTTTCTGAAATTGCAATGCAATATGGCTGACAGATAATTATGAAACCACTCCCATTGGACCCACTCAGCACAGAAGGAACATACAATGATTTGTTCAGAATAAGAAAAGGTAGGGATCTGCAGCAAAGTTTGTTAAAATCCTTGTAATGTACCGAGATCACCCAGAGGGGAATTTTTTTTTTCTCAACAAAAGTGGAGTTACACTTTAATTAAAGCGGTAATAAACCCAAAATAAAAAATGTAATCTATTGCAGTTTACCAATGGTTAGATGTGGTGGCTGCATCAGTTTTCTTTTATAGGCTTTTTCCCCCTGCATTTGACATTGTAGGAGCCTCTTGTAATCCCTGTACAGCAGAGCTGGAGTGAGGGAAGAAGAAGCAGCAGAAGAAAACATTCAGTTAATGTGCTGACAAGAAGCCAGCTGATAGCAGGAGAGAGCAGAGTGACAGAGAGAGGATCTCATCACTGTACTTCTTCTCTTTCACTGCCCAGTCACTGGCTTGGGGGCTGGTACAGGGTGACCTGGGCTCGGAGAAAGTGATGCTGGCCGCTAGACTGGGGACATCCTGTTGGGGAAAAGAAGTATTGCTGGGGAGAGCTAAGGAATTAAAAGTAAATAGTGCAACAAAAGCTGATTTTTTTACATTAACTTTGAGCTCATCACTATGCTTCTTCTCATTTCACTGTCCAGTCACAGGCTGGGGTAGGGTGCAGGGAAAGTGGGACTCTGAGGAAGTGGGTTAAATAATACTGGCCATAAGCCTGGGGACATCTTTTGGTAGAAAAGAGGTACTGTTGGGAGAGCTCTGGATTGAAAGTGAGTACTGCACCAAAAGCTGATTTTTTTAATTTTATCTTTTAACCTCTTTCTGACCATGCTATACCCCAAAAGACAGTTGCAGCATGGTTGTCCAGTTCTGGGAGCATGTCTTTAAGTGTCCTCCCTGAACAAAACCCTCCAAGCGCCCCCTGGGGTACGCTCTGTGAACATTCGGACACAGCTGATCACAAATTGTGGTATATGGCCAATCACAATGGCCCCTTACTACGTGATCAGTTGTGTCCAATCACAGATGATTCCTTGCAAACAGACTTTCTGGTTTTCTGTATTCCTTTCTTCACATGCTGTCAAAGCGTGAGAAGAGGAGAGCCAGTAACCAGCAATTCTGACAGTGGATTATCAGTGCAGCCCCATCTGTGTTGCCCATCAGTGCCACCCATCAGTACCCATCAGTGCCGCCTCATCAGTGCAGTCTATCAGTCTATCAGTGTCCATCAATGCGGCCTCATCAGTGCCCGTCAGTGAAGGAGAAAAGTTACTTGTGAAAGGTAAGTAGAGTGTGGGTTGAGAGTGAGATGCTGTATTATATTATGTCCTCATTGGCATCATCCCACGATTCATAAACGGGGGGGGGGGAGGGGGGGCACACACCAAAAGGGTGGGACTTTACATATGCTTTGAGAACATATCACACAATATTTATAACGTAAAATAGTATAGAGTACATATCATAAGGCACAAAAATATATGGTCAATATTAGCTTAATCTGGTCGACGTGTTTCACGGGACTTCTACTTCTTCAGGACCACACAAGTATATATGACTCAAAACTTCAATAAGCGTATGCAGCTCATATAGGCATCATCAATATGAGAGATAAACAATAAGGCTGACACAGATCTCCAGGTGAGGGTAACACCTACTGGCTCATGGGAGTAGCCCGACACATCCAGGTGTCACATAGCTAATATATGTTGTAGAAAAACGAGAGGATGCAGATTCAAACATCTTATGTGTACAGAACGTGGTGGGTATGGGAGTTAGTTTGTATATATAGCCAAAGATTCCAATGTCCTCTGCACAGTTATAACATTATGTTCACATCCCTCCCATGCATCACTCCATTACCAACCAGAGTCTATGTCAAACAAATGTAAAATTACTTAATTTGAAAAATTTGATAACAGAAGAAAAAAATTTTCTTTTCCAAATTTTTTGAATAAATACCACCAAAAGAAAGCTTTATCTGTCTCAAACAGATGATAAAAATGTCAGTGTTGCATGACCGCGCAATTGTCATTCAAAGCGCAATAGTGCTAAAAGTTAAAAAGTTGCCTGGGCAGGAAGGGGGTAAAAATGTCTGGTATTGAGGTGGTTAATGATAACAGCCCTGGAAGGTGTGGCGAAACGCGTTGATGTATTTCCGGTTACGCTGAACCATTGACGTCACTTCCTGTCCTCCGTGGAACACACACTAGACGGCGTTCTCAGAAGAGCCTCTATGTCCTGCTACAAGCTGTAATCACAAGTACTTTTTTAAAGTAATTTTTTATTTGCGCATTAAACTTTTACCAAGCAGGCTTCACTATGGTACTTGACAATTTTTTTTGAGTCCCAAAGATCCTTAACAAGCCGATGTACAGCGGTGTGGCGATATCCACAATTGAATTGGCTTCCATCTCACCAGCTTAAAATTCTACTGACCCCCAGACTGAAATAGTTGAGGGTCCATTATTTCTGGTGAGTGGGGATACAGGAGGGGAGTTTAGCCCCTGCACTGCATGATCTGTCTTGAAGCACCCCAGCTTTTTTTTTTTTTACATTGAAGCACTTTAGCATATTTTGTGGATATTTTGGAGCACTTTAATCAACAATTTTTATGAGACTTTTTTGGAACACTTAAGCACTTTATTGATGTTATGATTTTTTTTTGCACATGAACACTTTATTAAATAATCTTTATATGATTGGTATTAATATATTTTATATTAGATTGTGAGGGCAAGTGCTGTTATCATTATCTTTATTTCTTTCTGAGTTGTTTACTTGGTGAACAGCAGCTGCACATATCATTTTTGGTATTATTATATATGCTTAGCACGGGTTATTATTTGAATATGAGGTGGTTAATGGGCTATTCATTTTTATCGTGCCATTTTTGTTGGGAGTGGTGTTTTAACCATTTCAGGACCGCCCGCCGCAATTTTACTGCAGCAGGCAGCCCCTCCTGCGCGAACTGACGTAGCTCTACGTCGGTCGCGCGCCTGCAGCTAGGGGGCGAGCACGCGCCACTGCCAGCGCGCTCCTGTCCCCACTTGTCAGCATCGGGACTTCGATGCACGGGGCAGGCAACTCCGATTGATTGACTGCTGTATTACCGCTGCTACTGTGTGAGTTGATATTTATTTTTACCAATAAACCTTTTAATTACTTACTACACTATAGAGCCCCTTTTTTTATGTATCCCTGATCTGAGTGAAAACCTCGTGAGTACTCTGACCATCACCATTAGAGAGGTAATACTCCCCAGAGGCTGGTGCATCCAGAGCAGTGGTGTATTTTGGTTTTGGGCTGCCCTAGGCAAGACTAAAATTGGGCGCCCTCCCCATATAAGTTTTCCCCACTCCATTTTTAACGGATGTGTCTTCCTCCAGAATTGAAGGACTACAAGTCCCAGCATGAACCCTTGAGATCTCACGAGAGGGGGGGTGAGAGGGGGTGGGAGAGAGAGGGTGGTTGAGGGAGAGAGAGAGGGGGGTGGTTGAGGGAGAGAGAGAGAGGGGTTGGGTGAGGGAGAGAGAGAGAGGGGTTGGGTGAGGGAGGGAAAGAGAGAGGGGGTGAGAGAGGGGGGATGATAGAGAGAGAGGGGGCGAATCGAAGAGAGAGAGAGAGAGGGGGGACGAGAGAGAGAGTGGCGGGATGAGAGAGTGGGGGGGTGAGAGAGAGACAGGGGGGATGAGTGAGAAAGGGGGGATGAGCAAGAGAGAGAGAGAGAGGGGGGATGAGCAAGAGAGAGAGCAGGGGGATGAGCAAGAGAGAGAGCGAGAGAGAGTGGGGATGAGAGAGAGAGTGAGGGGGGGTGAGAGAGGGGGTTGAGAGATGGAGATGAGAGCGAGAGAGAGAGGGGGATGATAGAGAGAGAGGGGGTGAGAAAGAGAGGGAGGTGAGAGGGAGGGAGAGAGAGGAGGGGTGAGAGAGTGAGAAAGGGGGGTGAGTGAGAGAGAGAGGGGAGTGAGAGAGGTGGTTCTAGCAACCAGTGGCCAATAGAGTCTCAGGTTGTGGGGGTGCCTTTTTTGCTGCCCCCCTGCAAAGTGCTGCCCTAGGCCTGGGCCTTATTGGCCTAGGCCAAAATACAGCACTGATCCAGAGGAGAGGAGAATCCACCAGTGGCCCCCCATACAATTCCCTGATGTGGAGAAAAGACCCTGAGCCAAGCCTGGTGTTAAATGTACTAAAACGCTCATTTTGAGTGTATTGGAGGTGAGCGGCCATTGCACTTAATTTGGATTAGCTCACGCTTGGTGACACGTTTCCTTTGCTGCTGGCAATTTGAAGAGTCACCTTATTTTTATGCATTTGGAGCACATGAAGTTCTTTTTTTGCACTTTTGCACATGGACACTTTGTTTGAATTATTATATTCACCCACCATTTAGTGCATCTTATACCTACCTCATAATTTTAGCACTTTATCACGCATGAACCTTTTATTTGTGTCATGATATTTATTGTTCATTGTTATCATCATCATCTTATATTGCACACTGCAAATTGGTTTTTACCTCCCCCTTTTTCTCTCTGGCACTATATTAACACTGTATTATGCGATTCATGAAATTCATTTGATGTATTTATCTATTTATTTGATGATTGCTTATTGATTACCTTGCACATTGAACACTGGATTTTCACCTTTTTTATTATTAATACTTGTATTATGCGATTCATGTTACCCTAGATCCTGATTTTATATTCATTCGAGTGGTCGTTTACCATATCTATTGGTCATTTCCTACTCTCTTTTCCTGCACACATTTGTCACATCCACTCATTATTCATTGTGAGATTCTTAGGGAATCGGAGTTTCTACATCGATTAAGACACTTATTTACATTATTGAGAAAAAACAGCGCCGATTTATTTTTACATTCCGATTGCCGCCTGCCACCCGCGATCGCTCCCCGCTGAGAGAGAAGAACGGTCAGCTGTTGTAAACGAAGCTGCCCGTACTTCTCTCTGGAATAATCACAAAGCGCCTGTGATCCTTCTATACAGGATCACAGGTCTTTGTGATAATTTCAAAAGCCCCTCCCCCATACAGTTAGAATCACTCCCCTAGGCTCACATTTAACCCCTTGATCACCCACAGTGTTAACCCCTTCCCTGCCAGTGTCATTATTACATTAACAATGCATGATTTTAGCACTGATTACTGTAGTAATGTCACTGGTCCACCCAAAAGTGTCAAAAATGTCAGTTAGGGGTCTGATCTGTCCGCTGCAATGTCGCAGTCCCACAAAAAAAAAAATTGCAGATCGCCGCCATTACTAATAAAAAATAAATAAATAAAAATTACATAAATCTTTCCCGTAGTTAGTAGACGCAATAACTTTTGCGCAAACCAATCAAAATACAATTATTGTGATTTTTTAACCAAAAATATGTAGCAGAAAACAAATTGGCCTAAGATGTTAAAAATTTTTGATTTTTAAATGTATTTGTTTTTTGGAATGTTATATAGCAGAAAGTGAAAATGATTGTTTTTTTTTTTTTTTTTTTTCACAATTGTCGCTCTTTTTTTGTTTATAGCACAAAAAAATAAAAATCACAGAGGTGATCAAATACCACCAAAAGAAATCTCTATTTGTGGGGAAAAAAAAGGACATCAATTTTATTTGGGTACAGCATCACACGACCGCGCAATTGTCCTTTAAAGTAACGCAGTGCCAAATCGCTAAAAGTGGCCTGGTTATGAAGGGGGGAAATCTTCCGGTCCAGAAGTGGTTGAAAGACTAAGGCAGGCCATAGACGATTCGAATTTCGTTCGAAAATCATAAATGGCAGTGTTATCGAACGATTTTCGTATCGTTAGTGTGGTATGTAAAACGTTCGATTTTCGTACGACAGCAAAAATTCACATATCCAACATGTTGGGTTTTTTTGCGAAAATCGGCCGAATTTCGTATCATTAGTGGGGGAGTTGTATGATTTCACCTAACAAAACACAGAACAGTAGGGAGTGTGTCCGGTAGAGATGTGGTTAAAAGGCACAAAAAATAGTGTTTTGTCGTACGATTTTCGGCTCACATTGATGGTACACTCGATGATGTGCACGAGTTGCGCTTTCGTTTATCGAACGATAAATCGTACGTAATTCGAATCGTCTATGGCCTGCCTAAGGCTGGCCATACACTATACAATTTTCTTATTCAATTTCCTTTAGATTTACCTTAAACTACGTAGTGCAAGGGCCTGCCTGACTGCAAACAAATTGAAAGTGTTTAGGTTTGACCAGAGATGTATAGTAACGAAGTAGAACTACTTAAGTACTGTACTTAAGTACCTAAATGCGGTATCTGTACTTTCCTAGAGTAGAATTTTTTTCTCCTACTTCTACTTTTACTTCACTACATTTTTTCGATGATTTCGATACTTCTACTCAAGTATTTTTTTTTTGTGCTGCATAGTTACTCGTTACTTTTAAAAAAATTACCACTGCCAGAACAGTAGATGGCAGGTTTCATGAAGCTCAAAAAAATGTGTATAATGTCATTTGTAAATCAGCGCATATGAAAATAAAGGCTGTGTATAATAAAAGCTGCTATACCAAATCTTTCCAATATAAAGAAAATATGAAACAAACAAATAAATGGTGCTACAGCGCTTAAAGTGCATCAAGAAACTACTAACAAACACAACTTGGCTGTGCGAATAAAGTGCCTGTGCAATCGATATAATATCATTGTTGCCCCCAGTGCCCTGCCCACACTCCACACAGTATCAAAAATAAAGTGACATGAATGTGCTAAAGCCTAAATGCAGTGAAAATAATTATTCCCACAATGTAACAGTAAATTCAATTCATATAAAATATGACAATAAATCACAATAAAATAAGTTATGAAATAAGTTAGGTCAGGTGTGTGCAACAAGTTGAAGTGTGTAAACCTATCTATAACGAAAAGTCCATAAATAAATTCCAGTGTGCAAATCTAAAGTGTCACTTCACTTGTCAGATGCTTCCACCTCCTTCAGTGCTCGAGTGACCGACCAACACACTTAATGGTGGTGGCACTGGTGGATAGCGTCTGGGTGGCACTGTGGCACTGGCACTGACTGCACTGGTTCAAAAAGCCATATATATTTAATTATTTCAATTCTCAATCTCATAGGTCCTCTCCTCATAAGATATTAATAATTTAAGATTAGGAGATGAACTTCTTGGCGGCCCTGGCAGGATGACGGGGACACCCGCCACTTCTGGAGCCGAGCCGCTGTGATTCCCCAACATGTGACAAAGTGACAGCCAGGAGATCTAGTGGCTAGTAGTGCTCAACAATACCGCTTTTATATATAAAAATGAAATAAAATATACTGACTCACAATTTAGTAGTAGGTAGCGTGTAGCAGTAGGCAGCACAACTCAATTCAATCAATCCCACAGCCTCGCTCGTGCCGCGGCCCGCGGAATCACTGTCATGATCATCAAGTTAAGACCGAACTGGAGGAGCCGTGCTGCCGTCTTCCCGCTCGAGGTCTCTGCCTCTAGACGTGTTGTGTGTCACTCAAACTCCACCCCTTAGGGCCCTTACTGAGAGGAGTTGTGACGCGGGAGCAGGACTCGGAGCATTTTCTTCGTTATCTCATCTTCTTCTCTATGAGGTGAGTGAGGTGGACCGTAGAGAGGGCCTAATCCTTGCCATGGCAAATGTGCCATTTGAGAATCAAATAATCAATATAAAATATTAATATATTATATACACACGGGTCATGGGTGGCTTTTTTGAACCAAGAAGAGTGAGACTGACGGCTATGATGATTATCCGACCATCCATGGTCCATGGACCATAAGTGTTGTGTTTGTGGTGGTGCCTGTGCTTCCTGCGGCCTGCCTCTGCCTGTGCTTCCTGCGGCCTGCCTCTGCCTGTGTGGCTGTGCCTGCACTGCAGTGGCCACTGGCAGTGGCACTTGACTTGAGCAAAGCAAATGAGCACTACTAGTGTGAAGGACAGGTGGTGGAAGCATGTTCTGACAAGTTCTTATAATGAAAATAATATAGACAGCTTTTTGAACCAGTGCAGTGCCAGTGCTACTAAGGTGAGAGGCAGAGAGAGAGGCTATCCAGTCCACCACTTGAGCAGATCACAGAAGGAAGGTGGAAGCATCTGACAGCAAGTGACAAGCACTTCTTAGATTGCACACTGGAATTCAGTTATGGACTTTTCGTTATAAAGTTTAGTTTACACACTTAAACTTGCACCTAACTTATTCACAATCACAACTTATTTTATTGTGGTATTGTCATATATATTTTATATGAATTACATTTACATTGTGGGAATAATTTGCACTGCATTTAGCACAGACATGTCACTTTATTTTTGATACTGTGGGCGATGATTTTGAATACAAGAAGAATATATATATATAATTGCAGGCACTTTATTAGCATTTTTAGCACAGCCACTTTGTTAGTAGTTTTTGATGCATTTTTCACTTTAAGCGTTGTAGGTTTGATGAAGCTGGCCTGGCACATCATCATCAATTGAGCAAATCAAATCAAACCGCGATTAAGAAGACTGCGCATGCTCCTGTTCTGCCTTTTGATCAGCTGAAAAGATGGACGAACCAAAAACACCACCTTCCACCCCTGGCCCTTCAACTTCAAGTGATCCGCCTGGCTGTGAGAGTGAGGAAGCGCAGGAAGGAGACCACCCTGGCTTTAAAAGGGGAAAGGAGGGACATACTTTATCTGTTTTTTGTTTACAAAAAGTTACAGCCTAAGGAATTGTGATTGTCCTTTAGTTTAATCATTTGAATAAATCATTTGAAATAATAAAAAACAATATGATGTTCAAACTTTTGACTTCTTTCTTTAATAAGTACATAACACAGTACTTCTACTTCTACTTTCAGTACTTGAGTAGAATTTTTTTTTCAAAACTACTGGTACTTTTTACTTTTAGTACTTAAGTAGCAAATTTTTTGAAAAAACTACTTGCAATACTTAAGTAAAAAAAATGTTGAATACTTTAGTACTTCTACTTAAGTAACTTTTTCTGCGAGCACTTCCACTTCTACTCAAGTCACTTTTTGATCGAGCACTTGTACTTTTACTCAAGTAGAAATTTTAAATACTTTATACAAGTCTGGGTTTGACCCTATATTACATGGTTTTGGTAAATCTAAAGGAAAGTTGAACAAGAAAATTGTATAGTGTATGGCCAGCCTAAAGCACTTTATTGATGTTATGAATTTTTTTTGCGCATGAACAATTTATTAAATAATTTTTATATGATTGGTTCTGTTGTATTTTATATTAGATTGTGAGGGCAAGCGCTGTTATCATTATCTTTATTTCTTTCTGAGTTTTTTACTTGGTGAACAGCAGCTGCCCATATCATTTTTGGTATTATTATATATGCTTGGCGCGAGTTATTATTTGAATATGGAGGTGGTTAATGGGCTATTCATTTTTTATCATGCCATTTTTGCCGGGAGTGCTGCTTTAATTTTCCTTGCACGGAATATTCAAAATGAGCGCAGCTTAAATATTAGGTGAACACTTCTTTGCAAAGCGTGCAAACACTGCCCCCGGTGAAGGTTGACTTTTCTAAGTGAACAGCTTCTATCCCTTTAGTAAATTAACTCTATTATAATTTTTTCCTGCAATCAATGGCTTGTCTTGCCTTTGGGGATTTCCGTCTACCTCCATGCGTCCTCTGGTGATCAGACATTCCACCAGGACTGTCATACAGAGTGAGCTGTGCTGCACCTCCTCCCTGCAGGAGCTCCACACACCTCCACCAAGTGAATGGAAGAAGGCAGACAGGGAGAGGGTGTGGGAGAGCTCAGGGCGGGAGGGCAGAGCTCCTGAATTGCTCTCACTCCTTTCTGCTGCTCACAAATACTTGCTCAATCAGTGCTGTGTAGAGCAAGCACAGTGTAGGCTAAGCTGGAGTTAGATCCATTGGAAGCTATGGGCTAGAGAGGACACACACAGCCTGGCCACCCCTAGTCCAGTCCCCTGGCTGACCATGGCTGTGGGGGCATTGCTGTCTAGCACTGAGCCTGGACCCAGCACACACAACCACTGTGGACTGATCACTTGTGGATCTTAGAACTTTTCCCTGAGTACTTTGGGACCCGGCACTGATCAGCATTACTGCTGTTACATTGGAGCTGCGTTCATGTGATTTAACCTCTGCACCACCACCAAGCAGGAGGATGCTTCCTAGCTGTAGGTAAGTCTATGGAAGGCATCGCAAGGATGCCCCGTCTGCCAATTCCAAAACAAGGGTTTTTATTTTCAGCCATGTGACTCTAATGAGTAAATCTTATTGGACTCAGCTGGAAATAACTGTCACTTTTTTTTAAATAAGTAACTTTTGAATTCAGGTTACCTTACCCTGTTGTGTTAGCTTTGTGCATTGAGTCTTTTATTTATTTTTTTATTTCAGGTACTTATATAATGCCGTCAATTTATGCATTGCTTTACATATATATTGTACATTCACATCAGCCCCTACCCTCAAGGAGCTTACAATCTAAGGTCCCTAAGAGCCGGTTTACACTGGGGCGACTCAAAGTCTCCCCGACTTTGAAGCCGCCCCGTGCAGCGCGACTTCATCACGGCTTGCAAAAGGCTAATAGAAGTCAATGCGAGCCGCACCGAAGTCGCCCCCAAGTAGTGCAGGAACCTTTTTCTAAGTTGAAGCGACTTGAGTCGCTCTGATTAGAACGGTTCCATTGCACAGAATGGAGCGCTACTTGTCAGGCGCCTGACAAGTTGTGGCAGTGTGAACCGGGTCTGAAGCTGGATACACACTATACAACTTTCTTTAGATTTTTTTCCTTTTAGGTTTACCAAAACCGTACAATATGAGGTCAAAACTAAACCTTTTCAAATTGTATGCAATCAGGCTGGCCCTTCCACTATATAGTTGAAGGTAAGGCTAGATACACACTATACAACTTTTGTTGGTAGATTTCCATTAGATTTACCTTCAACTATGTAGTATAACGGCCGGCCTGATTGCATACTATTTGAAAGTGTTTGGGTTGGACCTCATATCCTCATATTATATGGTTTTGGTAAATCTAAAGGAAAAAATCTAAAGACAATTGTATAGTGTGTATCCAGTTTAAATCTAATGGGCCATACACACTATACAATTGTCTTTAGATTTTTTCATTTAGATTTACCAAAACCATATAATATGAGGTCAAATCTAAACCCTTTCAATTTGTATGCAATCAGGCAGGCCCCTCCACTACATAGTTTAAGGTAAATCTAAAGGAAATCTAACAACAAAAGTTGTCTAGTCTGTATACAGCCTTAAAGCGGTTGTATCCCGCTTTTTGACACTTTTACCTACAGGTAAGCCTATAATAAGGCTTACCTGTAGGTATTAATAATATCTCCTAAACCGGCACGGTTTAGGAGATATTTACAGTGCATGCAGCCGCTCGCGCGAGCGGCGCATGCGCTCTGAAGGTCCGGGGGGACCTTCAATTAACTTGCCGGGAGCTTGCCGGAAAAATCACTCCCGCGCGCATGCGCGGGAGTGACGTCATCGCGGCTCCGGCCAATCAGCGCGTTGGAGCCGTCTCTTCCGGCCAATCAGCGCGCCGGAGCCGCCGAACCCGGAAGAGACGACGAGGGATCATGGCAGCGCCCCCAATCGATGTCCGTGTCGGGGCTTCGTTTTAAGGTAAGTTAAACATAATGGGCTAGTATGCGATGCATACTAGCTCATTATGCCTTTGTCTTGCAGGTTTTTTTTTTTTTTTTTTTATATAGGGTTTACAACCGCTTTAAGCTAGATACACACTATACAACTTTTGTGGTTTGATTTCCTTTAGAGCCGGTTCACACTGGGGCGACTTGTCAGGCGACTTGGTCGCCTGACAAGTCGCGGTGGGTCGCCTGCCATAGATTAGCACAGGAGCCGTTCTAATAGGAGCGACACAAGTCGCTCCGACTTAGAAAAAGGGTCCTGTACTACTTTGGAGCGACCTGCATTGACTTCAATGATATGAAGTCCGTGCATGTCGCTCCGAGGTCGCGGTGTGCGATGTGCACTGCGACTTCACAGGTCGCCCCGGCAAGTCGGATCGCCTCAGTGTGAACCGGCTCTTAGATTTACCTTAAATTAGGTAGTGCAAGGGTCTATCTGATTGCATACACATTGAAAGTGTTTAGGTTTGACCTCCTGTTCTATGGTTTCGGTAAATCCAAAGGAAAAATCTATAGAAAATTGTATAGTGTGTATCCAGCTTTACTCACATTCATAAATACTAGGGCCAATTTACCTACCAGCATGTTTTTGGAGTGTGGGAGGAAACCGGAGGACCCCCCATGCAGGCTATGCAAACTCCAGGCAGGTAGTGTCATGGTTGGGATTTAAACCAGCAACCCTTTGACTTAGTGCTAACCGCTACATACTGTGCTACCCAATCACTTCACATGTTCTTAGTATGTTAGGAATATCACGTACAAAAATGATCGCCCTGCCAATAAAGGTCGTTCCAAATTAATGAACAACTCATTTATCCCAGAGGCATGCACCTGGAAAAGATAATTGACATGAAAGGAGCTCATGCGATGTGTGAGAATGTTCTGATGGTGAAATGTCACTTCTTTTCTTTTACTACCTTCCCAAGCTTCATTGCAGGGGGACAATCAAACCATTTAAAGGTGAGAATAAGGTTCAGAAGGGCAGTATTTTCATTAGGAAGCTGAGATCAGAGATATGACTGCAAGTAAGGAGGAAAGTTCAAGAGTAATATTAGAAAGTAATATGTTACTAAAAGAGTAGTAGATTCATAGAGCAGACTTCCAGTAGAGGTAGCATGTCACACTCAGGAGTAAGATAATTTAAAGTTTCTTGGGTCTAGGTATAGGTCTATACTTCCATAAAAAGATAAAACGAGGGATCACTTGGTCTGTGATCTGCCGTCATATGATTCTATAGTAGGTTATTGGACTTTTTCAAAATATGGGGGTATACGTTTCTGTATCCTGAAGAGCTTACAATTAAAGTATATTGATATGGAATTAGGTCCCATATTTGCTTTTCTCCAATGTATGGCAAGATGCCAAAGCCTGTAATGTGTAGATCTGGTCCTAAGTAAATTTTGTTTTATGATTTTTCAGAACTGACAGCTCCCGGATTGTATGTACTTTTATCACTGTGTAGACCCCTATGTATATAAAAATATAATTTCAGCAACTCCTTGATGCTTATCGAGCTTAGCAATTATGAAAACTTTAATGTAACTTGTTTAGAAGTGGGTGATTGTACTCCTTTTTTTTTTTTTTCCTCCATACTTGAATAGATTGCCCACCCACTGGAAGCAGCAATTAAATCGTAAATTGGCACACATGGTGCAGGGTGATTGTGCAATCTTCTTTTGATTTACCTACATTTATGCATTTTGAGTTTCTATTTGGCTGAACATAAATTGGAAGTATCCTTAGGTAGGGTCTTGCATAACAAAGTTGTTGGATATTGCACCATCGTTAGATTGTCACATTTATGTACATACTGTATATTGCCAGCTGTACTTTTATCTCACTGGCTCAGTGAGCGGTGTTAGAATCCTGCCCTAATATTATGCGTATATATGCAGTTAGGGGCACCAACTAACCTATACGGTAATACATATACTGTACATTCCACATCCTTCCATTCAGACCTATAGCATGCATTGCATCTATGGTCCAGACTAGCCTTTCTCAACTAGGGTGCAGTGAAACCCCAAAAGTTGCTAGGGGTTCCTTAATGGCTGACTGACCTCCCATCTGATGGTACCTGCACAGTTCCCGGGCCAATGTCTCTTGGCAGATATTCTTCCCACTGACAACCAATGTAAGGGGGACATTCTTCCTACTGACCACCAATGTAAGGGGGGCTTTTTCCCCACGGAAAGTGTTTGAGGGACATTCTTTCCACTGATCCTCAATGTAATGGGGGGGGGGGGGGGAATTCTTCCCTATAAACACGAATGTAAAGGGGGGGGGGGTGTTCGTCCCACTTACCACCAATGTAAGTGGGGACATTCTTCCCACTGACCATCAATGTAAGGAGGGGGACATTCTTCCCACTGACCATCAATGTAAGGAGGGGGACATTCTTCCCACTGACCATCAATGTAAGGAGGGGGACATTCTTCCCACTGGCCACCAATGTAAGGAGGGGGACATTCTTCCCACTGACCACCAATGTAAGGAGGGGGACATTCTTCCCACTGACCATCAATGTAAGGAGGGGGACATTCTTCCCACTGACCATCAATGTAAGGAGGGGGACATTCTTCCCACTGACCACCAATGTAAGGAGGGGGACATTCTTCCCACTGACCACCAATGTAAGGAGGGGGACATTCTTCCCACTGACCATCAATGTAAGGAGGGGGACATTCTTCCCACTGGCCACCAATGTAAGGAGGGGGACATTCTTCCCACTGACCACCAATGTAAGGAGGGGGACATTCTTCCCACTGACCATCAATGTAAGGAGGGGGACATTCTTTTCTCTGACCACCAATGTAAGGAGGGGGACATTCTTCCCACTGACCACCAATGTAAGGAGGGGGACATTCTTCCCACTGACCACCAATGTAAGGAGGGGGACATTCTTCCCACTGACCACCAATGTAAGGAGGGGGACATTCTTCCCACTGACCACCAATGTAAGGAGGGGGACATTCTTTTCTCTGACCACCAATGTAAGGAGGGGGACATTCTTTTCTCTGACCACCAATGTAAGGAGGGGGACATTCTTTTCTCTGACCACCAATGTAAGGAGGGGGACATTCTTTTCTCTGACCACCAATGTAAGGAAGAGGACATTCTTCCCACTGACCACCAATGTAAGGAAGGGGACATTCTTCCCACTGACCACCAATGTAAGGAAGGGGACATTCTTCCCACTGACCACCAATGTAAGGAGGGGGGCATTTATGTGCTTATTTTTTGCAGGTCCAAATTATGTGTGTGTATATATATATATATATGTATGTATATGTGTGTGTGTGTGTATATATATATATATATATATATATATATATATATATATATAATATTTTTTTGTGGAAAGATTTTTGCTATAGATTTCTAGCTAACAGTGAGCCTATGTGCTGTGCGGATAGAGAAAATCAGGAATGAATGAAGCAAGTGACAGCTGCTGCACTCTGTGTATTGCATACCATGTGTATTATCCGGAGATTTGCAGAGATTGCCTGGGTATAGAGTGTCATTTCTGGTCAGAAACCTTGCCAGAAGCTGTGAGTAAGAAGTCATGATGACCATCCGTTATTCTGACAAATATCAACAAACTGGATTAGTGAGGCCAGCGGGTCATTCTGATGCTGAGCAGATCTGGTCATTCTATCGTTAGTCAGAGGTGTTGTTAGAAATGTATAGACAAGGCGCAAGTTACATCTTTTGTACTTTTTATTAAATTCAGAGAGCTACCATGAGTAACATTACACAGACTTGTGTATTACTGAGCAACCTAAAGCTAAGGTACTAAGAATGCAACTGGCAGGCCACCCAGTGACCCAAACCTATAATGGAAAGAGACCAAAGCTGGATACTCATATACAATATTCTTTAGGCTACGTTCACATGTGGGCGTAGCAGATCGTGGGCAGAATCACTGTGATTCTGCCGGCGATCCGGAAATCATTGCAAATCGCGGGACGCCTGTGCGATGCCCGTGATTTGCAATGGCACCCCAAACGAAATGCGGTGTTGCTCCGATTTCCGCCTGCCAAATCGCTGTAACATCGCGCAAACAGAATCACGGAATGCATGATGCACAAAAGAAGCTCTTGTACCTTTTTTGGGTGTCATGCGTCCCGCGATTCTTTTTGCGCGATGTCACCGTGATTCGGCAGGCGGAAATCGCGGCAAAATCGCACAGCATTTGGGGTGCCATTGCACATCACGGGCATTGCACAGGCGTCCCGCGATTTGCAATGATTTCCGGATCGCAGGCAGAATCGCGGTGATTCTGCCCGTGATCTGCTGCGCCCACATGTGAACGTAGCCTTAGATTTTTTTTCTTTAGATTTACCAAAACCAAATAATATGAGGTCAAACCTAAACGTTTTCAATTTGTATGCAATCAGACAGGCCCTTCCACTACATAGTTTAAGGTAAACCTAAAGGAAATCGAACAACAAAAGTTGTATAGTGTGTATCCAGCTTAAGAGTTGATTACTGTAATATACTTTGGTTATGAGTAAGCGATCAATAGAATCGTGAAACGCGTCAACCTGTCCCATGTCTGTGTGATGCACCTGTGTATTTGAGTTTATGGGAATAAACATATCCAGTTCACTTACTCCAGAGTGCGGTCAATTTTTCTCTTCGAATACTGTAATATACTAGACAGGTCATAGACAATACAGTTTGGTGCTGCAGTCAGTTGTTTAGCAGTGTTTCTCAACCTTTTTCAGCCAAGGCGCCCTTTTAAAATTATGGAAATTCTCGAGACACCCTCCAAAATTAAGGACTTATGGTCTTGAAGCGCCCCATTCTAAAATCTAAAAACTATTCTTCTAGTTTTACATAATACAGCAACATCAATAGATGTAGGACACCCAGCATTAGAGGTGATTTATTCTTCCAAAGCAAATACACTTTTGCAGACTGGTACTGACTAGTATGCTAGTGTTTCTTTTCTCCCTCACTTAGCTGATGAGACCCCAAAGCTGACGGAGAGAGGCAAGGGAGGGTCAAACAATGATATTATGCAGGCAACTGACATCCCGCTTATCAACTGATGATGTCATTGGTCCTTAGGAGGTTGGCAGCTAGAAGGTTGTAATGGTGAACAATGAAAACCTATGGCCTTGTTTAACTAAAAGGCAGGTTTCATCCACCCAACAACTTGTATATAATTGTGGGGCAATTTTTAGGCATTTTGCCAAGGAACCCCTGAAGATACGTCAAGGCGCCCCAGGGTGCCTGGGCAGTGGGCACCCTGGTTGAAAAAGGCTGTTGTATAGGACTTTACTGGGGTGGGTGAACTGGTTCTCCTGACAGTGAATGTATGTGGTTCCTAAGGAACTGTCTGAAATTCGAGCAATTAATGACCATGTTGGCACCCTAGATGCCCAATATTATTTGATTTGAAAATCACAAGAGCCAGGCAGAAAATTGCCAGAAAATCAGATGAAACCACTATTCGGGTATGCAGTCACAGGTGCTGGCTGTCAGGTTACTATAGGTGCAGGGAGATCTATGCTGTATAGAATGCGTAGTAGAAGATAGATTTCTCTCAGGCAGCTCCACAGGTAGTGTATGGCCAGCTTACCCAGTTCTCCAACTTGGCTGCAACAGAATAAAACCTACCCCTGAGCTCTTCTTAACTGTGCATCTGTTTGAAGTAAAATTCTGTCTCCTCTTGATAAAGATCTGTCTAAATTTTAATTCAAGACTAAACAGTCTCAGAAAAAATGTGATGGGCTGAAATGGTTGTGGTGTTTATGATTGAGTGATCCAAAGTTACAGCATAGAGTCAATAAACCAGCAATAAGCCAACGTAGCCTGGCCTACAGCACACAGTCAGTAAATAGTCAATAAGCCAACTTGGTCTAGTCTTAAAGTGGGTCTAAAGGCAAAAATGTTTTAGCCCTAATGCATTCTCTGCATTAAGGTAAAAAAAAAACTTTCAAAAGTCGCCCCCCAACTACCCCCTTAAACACTTACCTGAGCCCAATCCAGCCATGTGCTCTTCTGCAGCTGCTCATCTCCCCTCTTTCTCTTCTCACAAGAGACTCTCCAGCAGTGGGGACTATTAGTTCATGCAGCCAAAGCTTGTAAAGAGGGAGCAGGGCCTGGGCCAGGCCACGCTATGTGTGTCTATAGATGCCCACAGCCCGGCTCATATTTGAGCATGCATGTCTGCCCTCATAGCTAGAAAAGAGGAGGAACTTGGAGTGACTGTAGGGGACCCCAGAAGGGGAGGTTTGGGACCAGTCTGTGAAAACATATTGCATAAAGCAGGTAAGTGTGATGTGTTTATTATTTTAAGGGAAAAAAAAACATTTGAACCTTTAAAATTACTTTAAAGGCAGAGGCCAAACAATAAGCAGATAAAGGTGTATCTAAAGCCAGATAAATTGGGGAGAGTTAGAATTTCTGCCAAGTTTTTTACTGCTGTCTGTGTTTCGCTTAGAAGATTCCCCTTCTCTAATTGTCCTGGTAATCATTATTAGGGATGCACCGAATAATCGGCGGCCGAACATTATTCGGCCGAAAATAGAAAAAATAGCACTTTCGGTGTTCGGCCGAATAAGTCAAAAGGCCGAATAATTTTGTGCCGAATAATAGGGCTGAACGATAATCGATATGATATTGACTATCGTTCTGTGGCCGTAGGCGATATTTACAGGGGGAAGGGACTCGGAGGAGGACAGGAGGACTCACAGACTTCCGTGTTAGGCAGAGGAAGCCGGGACACTTCAGCGGTGAGCATACATACATTACTCACTCGTGCACTGCAGCCCGCCCCACACATTCAGTGAGTCTTACTCTCCTCCCTAGTTTTTTCAATGGCACATTCAGGAAGCCAATCACGCCGTGATTAGCTGCACAGCGAACCAATCACGCGTGCCTGCACACCTGATTGGTTCCGCTGTGCCGCTACTCACGGCGTGATTGGCTTCCTGAATGTGCCATTGAAAAAACTAGGGAGGAGAGTAAGACTCACTGAATGTGTGAGGCGGGCTGCAGTGCACGAGTGAGTAATGTATGTATGCGGCTGTGCTCCTTTCCAGGCTACTACTAGTCCACCTCCAGCCTCCTACTAACACCACTATGAGAGACTGTCTGTCACTGTATAATCTGATCGAGTCCACACTGACACTGACTGACTGTCACTGAGTAATTGATGTTACCATATTAACCCTGACCTGCCCAGTGCCCTGTATCTGCAATTAAAATTTACAAGGCTGCCTGCATGCTTCCTGATTTCCATTCCCAGCATCCTTCCCAATCCCTACAGTGTCACTAACATTAACCCTGTGGTACAAGGCTGCAGTGTGCACTGAATCCCATACCATTCCCTACAGTAACATTTAGGGAGAGAGAGAGACATGAGAGGACAAGAGAGAGAGAGAGAGAGAGACATGAGAGGACAAGAGAGAGTGAGAGGACAAGAGAGAGAGAGAGAGAGACATGAGAGGACAAGAGAGAGGACATAAAATTGGCAAAATAAATGGAAAAAATGCAAAACACCGCGTTCGGTATTCGGCCTTCGGCCTTCGGCCAAACATTTTATTATTATTCGGCTTCGGCCAAGAATTTCATTTCGGTGCATCCCTAATCATTATTATTAGGGGAACTGAAAGTAGGGGGGAAATCAAATATTTTGAGTTACCGTCAGAACAGGAAAAGTGAGAAACCCCAATGGGGACACTTTTTTGCTGTGAAAACTGACTTAATGGGGATTTAATTCATATTTGAGAGATTTCATTGCCTTTCCTGTCTACGCTACAGTAAATGAAGGAAAATGTCTTGAAAGGGCCACAGATGATAAAAAACATAGCAAGGACTTTAACCTGTTCCTACTGTAACGATAAAGAAAATTTTTGGCTATTAACCACTTCTGGACCAGAAGATTTGCCCCCTTAATGCTTAATGACCAGGGCATAGTTTGGGATTCGGCACTTCGTTACATTAACGGACAATTGCGCGATTGTGCGACGCTGTACCTAAATAAAATTGATGTCTTTTTTTTTCCCACAAATAGAGCTTTGATTTGGTGGTATTTGATCACCTGTGCACCAAAAAAAAAAAATGTAAAAATCAAAACTTTTTAACACTTTAGGCCAATTTGTCTTCTGCTACATATTTTTGGTAAAAAAAAAAGCGTATTTTGATTGGTTTGTGCAAATGTTGTTATTGCGTCTACTAACTAGACTAGATTTATGTTATTTTTATTGTTTTGTTTTTTTGTTTTTTTACTAGTAATGGCGGCGATCTGCGATTTTTGCAGGACTGTGACATTGCAGCGGACAGATCGGACCCCACACTGACATTTTTGACACTTTTGGGGGGACCAGTGACATTACTACAATAATCAGTGCTAAAAATATGCACTGTCACTGTAATAATGACACTGGCAGGGAAGGGGTTAACAGTGTGGGTGATCAAGGGGTTAAATGTGTACCTAGGGGCGTGTTTCTAACTTGGGGGGGGGGGGGCGTGGCTTGTGGAATTACCATAGAGACCTGTGATCCTATATAGAAGGATCACAGGCGCTCTGTGATCATTCCAGAGAGAAGAACAGTCAGCTGTGTTTACAACAGCTGCCCGTCCTCTCTCAGCAGGGAGCGATCGCGGGTGTCAGGCAGCAATCAGAGCTGCCTGCCCCATTAATGAGCTTCCCCGCTGACTAACAAGGGCGGAGCGCACCACCGGCGGCGCGCACTCGCCCCCTAGCTGCAGGCGCTCGACCGACGAAGCCCTACGTTGGTTTGCCTGGGAGAGCCACACTGCCGCAGTACATAGACGGCGTGTGGTCGGCAACCAGTTAAGCGGTTCTAGAGTTGACACTTTTTTTTTGTTACAATAATGCTTTACCTGCATCATTGTAAAAAATGCCCCCACTTCTTGTTTCCCCCCAACACTTCCCCCCCCCCCCCAAACACTTGTGTTCTCTCTTGATCCAGCGCTGCTCTTGCTTCTTCTTCTTCTAATAGGAGACACAGGTAGTAGCGGGAGCCATTGGTTCCTGCTGCAGTCAATCGAGTCCTTTTGAGGAGGGTGCGGGGGCTGCTATGGACACACGGCCCAGCTTGGGAGGGCACCCGCACAAGCGCCCCCCCCCAGTACACTGCTTGCTAAGGGGGCATTCAGAGAGGAGGAGAAGCGAAGAGTGCTGGCAGGGGACTCCAGAATGGGAGGATCGGGGCCATTTTCTGCAAGAACAGGTAAGCATAACTTCTTTTCTTTACTTTAGGAAAAAAAATTACCTTTGGAACCACTTTAACTCTCATCCAGGTGTATGCTGTAGTATACCCGTGTGGACAAGGCCTTATTGTCTTCTTTAGAAAGCAGCCGCAGCCTGAGTAGAAAAGCCTGACTCCAGCCTATATGCAAAATGAGTGATCTCCCTGCAGAGGTCTGACATGTCCTCTGCTGAGTCACAGCTGGTGCTCCCTAATAAGTAGAGGAGGATCAGTTTTACCTAATTGCAGAGCTATAGCTCTAACTCGGCAGGGGCTGTGTTGGACTTCTGCAGAGAGACCACTGCTTCCACTAAGAGCTCAGTAGTGCTTTAAAGATAATAAAAATATTTCATTGCCCATTCAGCAATAGGCTGGATGACTAACCCCTACTAAGCACCTTGGTTAAAAAAAAAAAAAAACAGTTCAGGAAAGGGGAGATATAATGGGAAACTCACCTCTTCAACGGCAGTCTGGTGGCTGAAGAGCAGGAAGGGTGCCAGAGTCGGTGGCCAGTAGGAATCCTGTCACCAAGGGGTGAGCTGGAGATTAGCCATCAATCCTAGAACCTAAAAAACTCATAAAAGTTAAAGCTGAACTCCAAGCAGATATTAAAGACACAAATTTATTCCAACTTTGTAATCATTGATACAACATTACTTACTGTATTTATTTAGCCTGACTTTATCTGTATCAGTTTTGTAACTTTGGAAAATTGGAAATTTAAGCCTTTAACAAAATTGTGTAAAGTTACATAAAGGTGTGAGTCTGACTGTCCAGCCAACAGTGAACTTTAGGAACTTGAAAATCATAGCACTGCTGTGAGCAACTGAGAACTTTCTTTTCCTCTGAAAAGCTGAAGGATTTTTGTGTATGTAGTGGGGTTATAGAGAGGGGAGGAGGCAGTGCTGTATCTTGGCCTAGGCCTACAAGGCCCAGGCCTAGGGCGGCACTTTGCAGGGGGGCAGCAAAAAAAGGTGCACCCCACACGAAAAAAAAAAACAGCCTACTCCCAGCTCCCGCACAAAAGGGGTCCCTGCCGACTTGTGCTACACTTTTAGTATAGTGCCAGTCTTATGGGGCGAATTGGGCTGGAGGGCAGGGTCCAGGAGGCAAATCACTAATAAAGCAGCACTGATATGCTGCACTGATATGCTGCACTGATATGCTGCACTGATGAGGCTGCACTGATGGGCACTGATGCGGCTGAACTTATGGGAACTAATGAGGCTGCACTGATGGGCACTGATAGACTGTGGCTGTGGTCTACAGATGACAGGGCGGGTCATAAACAGGAAGGGTGTGTGGCCTTTACAGGAAGGGGTGGGTTATATTTAAATTAGGGGGTGCACAAGTTTAGTCAGGCCTAGGGCAGCACAAAACCTAAATACACCAGTGGGAGGAGGTGACATCACAATTTCCACCTCGCCCAATCAGAGAACACCTTGCATTTACTGAATAAAATACAAGGTGTTCTGTGAAGAACTGCTGAGCAAGCCACCTTCTGTAGTAAGCAGCATGCATTGGCACAGGACCCACAAGATCACTGCTATCACTGTAGTAGCGCTGACTACTGCAGTGGTTTTCAGCTTCCATAGCAGTCCCTCAGGTATGAGAATTGCATATTTACAGTATGCCAAGCTGGATCAATGTAAGTATATAATACAGATCATTCCTGGAGTTTAGCTTTAAATTATGACTCCTCTGTTGGTTATATTTATTTGACATTGGAATCAATTCACTTTCACTTAGTCAATCAAGAGGGAGCGGGGGCGGGGCAGATCTGTGTCTGAATGGACACACGGAGTTGCAGCTCTGCTCAGGTGCCCCCATAGCAAGCTGCCTGCTGTGGGGGCACTCGATAGGAGGGAGAGGCCAGGAGCAGCAACGAGGGACTCGAGAAGGGGAGGATCTGGGCTTCTCTGCACAGAGGAGGTAAGTAAAATATGTTTGTTTAAAAAAAAAAAACTTTACAATAATTTTAAAGTTCATAAACCATAGACATAAGGTTAACATTACAATTTTCCTCTGAAAAAAATCATCTTCTTTCAGGTGTCAGTTTGTAAAAAATCTGGTGCAACCTACGTATGTGTAATGTAGAGTAGTGATGGCCATCTTCATCTAGTGACCAAAATACGCACTACTTAGTTCAATGTTATTCCACTAGAGGGCATGCATCAGAAACCCCCAGAAACCTCTGAAGGGAGACCCCAAGCTTTCGACTGCCTTAGGGCCTCCACAGTGTTTAATCCAGCACTGATGGCAACCAAAGCCCACCTGCAACTTCAGAATCTAGTACCAAGGACAGTGATGCCTGAAGAACACACAAGATGAGCTGTAGAGCAAATAGTGTGGCCCCTTACTAGCCACCTCTGAATTAATTCAATTGTTGTTACATGGGGTTTAATTACTAAAGGATTAGAGAAGTGGTGGGCAACTTTCTCAATCTAGTGGCCTCAAGTGCAGCCCCTGACTTCACCAAGAGACCGCACATAACCAGTGAATATAATGCTATAGAGAGCTGTAAGAGATGGTAGATGCAACAGGAGCTGGTCAAAGGCTATAGACATGCGAGTAACTTGGTCTGAGAGTGTTTTAAAGGACAAGCAAATTGTTTTTAATTTTTGACTTTATAAACGAGCAATGTTTTGCTATACAAGTAGAGTCACATCACAACTAGAAAAGAGAAGAGAGGCGCCGTGTAGCAATATGGTTACATTTAATGAAGGTACAACATTTAGCAACTCACATGGTTGATGATTAAAAGAGGCACATCTAATATGCAGGTAACCGGGGTAAAGCTGTCCACATAGACTGTCCTCCTCACCACCATCAATGTCATCCCTTCCACACTGCACTCCACGAGCGCTTCAAGCCTCGTTTTCAGATCGCTCTACTGCAGGGAAGTCTTCCCGGTCACGATTGCAGACTGAAAGCAGTGAGAGCCAGCGGTGCGGAGGATGGTCTATGTGGACAGCTGTACCCCGGATGGCTGCATCCTTAGATGTGCCTCTTTTAATCATCAACCATGTGAGTTGCTAAATGTTGAATCTTCATTAAATGTAACCATATTGCTAGACTTTGGCTGGGTTCACACTGGGGCGGCTTCAAAGTCGCCCGACTCTGAAGCCACCCCATGCAGCGTGACTTCAGCTGGGCTTGCAAATTACTTCTCTAATAGAAGTCAATGCAAGTCGCCCCCAAAGTAGTTCAGGAACCTTTTTCTAAGTCTGAACGGTTCCATTGCACCGAATGGAGCGCGACTTGTCAGGTGGCTAAGTCGCCCGAGAAGTTGCTCCAGTGTGAACCGGGACGAAGAGGCGCCTCTCTTCTCTTTTATACTCTGTAGCTCCTGCTGGATTTTGCTTCTAATCCCCTTGTGGAGGCTGCCATTTGTGGATGGACATTTTAGGGTTACACAACGTATCACATTGCTATAATCTTTTTATATGGACTATAAACTGAAAGACTAAGAATAAATGGTTGTGTAACGAATCATCTGAGTTTCCATTATTTTTTAAGGGGAAATTCGCTTTGATATACGAGTGCTTTGGATTACAAGCATGTTTCTGGAATGAAATTTGCTCACAAATAAAGGTTTTACTGTACTTGCTGCACATGGGTACAAGCTGGGCCAATGTAAGTATGCAATACAGACCATACCTGGAGTTCAGCTTTAATTTCTCTTGGGTACTCAAAGTGAATTGAGCTTCACCTTATGCACAAACATTCACTTTGCAAGGTGAATATACTCAATGTCCACCTTTTTTTTTAAGTAAACCAATCCCGTGGTGTGTGAACTACTGACATGATTGCATTTGAGATAAAATTCCATGGACTCAAATGTTTCTATGGTGTTCATGGACTGTTGCCCGCTAGACTTTTCCCTTCAGATATTTTTGATTGATGGCCTCCATGGGTATGAACATCATATTAAGCAATCTGTATACACAGCTGTCCTGCAGTTAGTATGCGGAGCATCTTTGGTTCCAGTAAATGTAAGGTCTTCTGGTCAAGAACTGTTTTTCTTTTCTCTAGTATTTGATGTATAGTAATGTTTCAGGTTAACATACAAAATACTGGTACACCCTTGAAATAGCTGACCTTTTTATCTGCATCAGCCTGCATTCAGCTCATCTGATCTCTGGCATCAGAAGTTCAGAACCTTCAAGCTTGTCTCTCCTCCATCATACATGATGGCTCTTCTCAGATCCTTGGCCAGTGCCTGCATGTTATATCTTGTATGTCCAAGTATTTCCTTTTTTCTAATAAATCTGTCCCTTTCTGTGCAAGGAAATACATTATTTATTTTGTGTACACATTCTTTTTCAAACTTGAGTACTTCTACTGCTTATAAAGAAGAATTGGGTTTTCCTAAGTCTAGGTCTAATTGGCCTGGGGAGTAAGGTCCTTGCTTCTGGGCTAATTCAGTCCTTTATTCTTGGCTGAATACATCAAGCATCCATTGTGAAGGCACAATCACTTGGAGACTAATGATGACTAATGCCATTGACATGTGGAAAAGGTTACATCTGGACAAACGGTGCATATCATGTAAAAAATACAAGTTAATTAGTATATTTAATGAGCTGAGAAGCGGAGTAGTTGTTCCTTTCTTTCTGTGACATTTGGGCTAATTCTGTGTATTTACTAGAGTTTACACACGGGAAACACGTGACCATGAAGGCATTTAATTACACAATGGAGTCAATAAGACACTCCATTACATACTTTGTATTAGATAGTTATCAGAGTTCCCTTTGAACAATTTTAGCTGAGAAGATTTCTGTCAGTTCTGACAGTGATTGGATCAAAGAGATGTAGGCAGAAGTCATTGAGATGCTGGTCTGTGGCTTGGCCAAATGTTTCTATAAAAGCTTCAAAGGTTTCCAAAATAACCATGCTTTCAAATTACCCTCAGCATAAAGTACAAACAAAAGCCACAGTAGCCACCCTATAAAGCTAACCATACACTAGAATTATTTTAGAATAAATTTTAATTATTGTAACTTTTGCTTGTTTTTTTTTATGGCTCAATACATTTATATTATATATATATATATATATATATATATATATATATATATATATATATATATATATATATATATATATATAATATGAAATGCAAATGATCTTGGGATAATCCAAGATATGACATTGAAGTATCTATAAATAGAACAGAGATAGCGTGATGAATAAATTGAAAATATAGAGTTATCATCCAACATCGGATTCGGCTACAACAAGCAACATGGAGGTATGAAAATAGTTTTTTTATGGTTAGTGCAGTAAGTGAACAATCATTTTTGACCATAGTGATGAGAAAATTTGAAAGAGCAGGATGAGAAATTTATCTAGAATCAAAGAAATTCTAGCTGTGAATGAGATTTTTTGTTTTGAACAAAATCATACATATTGTAATGCATGTGTTCTAGGCACAAAAGAGAACCACTTCTACATCTGGGATTCCTTTTCAAGTAGCAGGTCTGAATTACATTTTTTTAATTTTCCACAATTCACACTTGAGCTGAGGTCATTTTGCAGGCTTTATTTTTACGTTTGTACAGGTTAATTCAAAGGTTGTAGCTCAAAAGAAGCTCATGTACTTTTTGGAGTTACAAGCTTTATAAGCTTTGAGCAACACTTTGATCAGGTGTGAATGAGGTCCATGGGCTTTCCAACTACATTAGAAGACTCAATAACGCTGATCATTTTTTTTTCAAAATTTCTTTAGGAACATTCAAATTAAATTCCACTAATGTATAGACAGCATAAGCTCTAGCTTTAGACAGTAGGCTGTGGCTGGACATGAGGGTATGATCTGGCCAACAAGAGTGCATGTTCATAAGAGTTGAGAGTATAGGAGCTTGCTGACAGCGGTTGGATTTTTATTTATTAATTTATGGAATATTTAACCATCATTAAAGCTTTCATTTTGTAGAGCTAAAGTCGGATTCCCAATTTCCTAAGTTTATTTTGATGACCTGGATTCAAGTAATTATAGATCTCTTCTATATTTTTTGAAAATGCTCTGAAGACTCTAGTGCAGTCATGTCCAAAGTCCGGCCCCCGGGCCAGTTGCGGCCCGTCCTTTCGTTTTATACGGCCCCCTGAGACACTGCTGACTTTTGTCAATGCCTTTTGTCAATGCCTCCTCACATCCCCGCCCCAATGGCGATGCGATGGCTCGGGGGCGGGGACTCAGGCCTCCCTTGGCAGCTCGGCTGCTCCCGAGTCCCGCTCCGCCCCCCCACTCGGCTCTATCTGCCCGGCACCGCCCACGACTGCGCTGGAGTGCAGAATGCCTTCTCTCCTTCACCGCACACAGCCACCTGTAGGAGCCGACCATGGATCCTGTGGAGTTGTATTTTAACCATATACTAAATTTCAGCTTTAAGTACACATTCATCCCATTTTTTGCGATTCGGCACTGCGTTACTTTAACGAAAAATTGCGCGGCGAAAAAGTGGTTTCGGCGCGCATGCACCGCCGAGGCCGCGTGCACAAAATCACGTAGATCTACCAAGCTGCCCTGCCGCAGTATATTTGTGTGGGGCGGTTGGCAAGCGGGTAATCAACCCAATTGCATCTTGCCCCTAGCAGCCAATCAGATTCTTCTTTTCATTCTCCCATTCTTCACTGAAGAAAGAGAAGGAGAATCAAATGGGTTTGCTACATTCATATATGCTATACCTGCGAGACCACTGTGGAAGAAGAGAATTACTGTAGTGATTGCCACTACTACACTGATCACTTCTGTCTTCTGGGTCTTTAATTGGATGAGGTGAAGATTGTGCTGTCATAGTCCTGCCTCCCCACTACAGCCAATCAGAAAATGCCTTGCATTCATTGGAAAAATTTCAAGGAGTACTCTGAATGGTATCCTTGTTGAGCGAGAGACCCACAATCCCTCTGCGCCCCTGTATGCAGCAGGGCAGTCACTCAGCATTGGATCCAGGAGACAGCGGTGATCACTTGAGTAGTGGTGATTCTGAATACTACAGTGTTTCTTTGCTTTTACAGGTATGAAGTGCATACAGTATATACATTGGTCCAAGCTGGATCAATGTAAGTATGTTATAAAATCTATACCTGGAATTTCGCTTTGAAAATCAGAAGTTCGATTTCTCCTATTCAGAACAGACAGCATCTCATTCAGTGGTAAATTGTGTTTTTTGATTTTTTTAAAGTGATTGTAAAGCTTATTTTTTTTAAAGTAAAAAAACGTGTCATACTTACCTGCTCTGTGAAATGTTTTTCACAGAGCAGCCCCGATCCTTCTCTTCTCGGGTCCCACTCTGGCGCTCCTGGTTCCACCCCTTGCCGAGTGCCCCCATAGCAAGCCACATGCTATGGGGGCACTTGTGCATGCTCATTCCTGAGCTATAAGACACACAGAATGGGGCTTGGCCTTCATCACTGGCTCTGATTGACAGCAGAGGAAGCCAATGGTTCCTGCTGCTGCATCTGAGCCAGTGAGGATGATAGAGCCTTGGCTCTCATGTGCATCGCTGGATCAAGATCGGGCTTGAGTATGTATTTTGGTGGTGGTGGTGGGGTGGGGGGGGGGCTGCATGCAGGAGCCACTTTAAAGGCCTCATGCACACAGGGCGTTTGAAAAAACGATCTGCAACCCAGTTCTCACGTCAGGAAAGAGCGGCTGTAACAACGTGCTTTTAGAAGCGTTTTGTATTGCCGTTATTGCACGTTTTAGCCACGTTAGTGTTTAGTGGCCTTTCTCTCCTCTCTTCTATTTTCCAACCCCAAATCCAACTACTACAGCTTAAAAAGGTCTGACGTTGCCCAACGCTGTATGCAGTCTTTAGCAGCATCAGGTGTTTTTACAGCCTAACGCTGCTGCTCCAGAATGCACTGGCCCTGGGTTTTTTTTTTTTACAGCTTGATAACACCTATGCAACTAACAGCTCCTAAATGCCTGTGTGCGCATAAGGCCATGGAATAACATGGAGGGGTGTTTTTAAGCTGCAAAAAAAAAAACATCTGATGTGGCCTAACGCTGTATGCAGTGTTTAGCAGCGTCAGGAGCTTTTACAGCCTAACGCTGCTGCTCCAGGATGCACTGGCCCTGTTTTTTTTTTTTTTTGTTTTTTTTTTTTACAGCTTGAAAACACCTATGCCACATACAGCTCCTAAAAGCCTGTGTGTGCATGAGGCCATAGAATAACATGGAGGGTGTTTTTAGGCTGCAAAAAAAAAAACATCTGACGCGCCTAAAAGCAGCTGTAAAAACGCCCTGTGTGCATGGGGCCTAAACTAGTAAACCTGTACTAAAATAAAGAAAAAAAACACACGGGCTGTTATTGCTGAGCTCTCTGAAAATGCCAGTTGCCTAGCCGTTACACATATCCTTTGGCTTCAGTACTTTCACCAAGAAAGTAAAGGGATGTCAGTAATGGCACATTTTTTCAGTACAGTTTTTTTTTTTTTTAAGATTAGACAGTATTTTGGCAGACTGATCCTTTTTCTTGCCAAAAAACTAGATCTCTGCTTGAAGTTTTCAACAGAGTTTCCTAATGTGATCTCTGAGGTCCTACCACCTAGAAATGATAGAGAAACGTTACCACCCATGTAACAAGACAACAGGATTTACTATTTATATCTTAGTAGTTGTTGACAAGCAGGAGAAACATTCCATCCAGAAATTTCATGTAGCAATGTGTTTATTTCTTGGTGAGTAATCTGTCTGACGGCCTGTTGGTAGGATAGGTTAAACCAAAAGTACTGGAAATCCTTACAAAATACATGGCACTTCCTAATGACTCATTCTGCACCGATTGCCTTTGTCTGACATCCCTCGCAGTCAGACAAATGCTGAGGCTCGTAGTCCATGAATTGGAAGTGTATTTATGTGACTTGAACCGTCAGGTGCTGCATGCAGGTAACTCATGTAAATGGTGGGGCAGAGACTACACAGATACAGAATATGTGTTCATCACAACGTGACAGGTGTAAGGGCGAGCATTCGGGACAGTTCACTCACACCCACACATCGGGCAAATTGGGACGAGTAACTTACATGTAGCACCCTTCTAGACAGGTGATAGGTAAAAGCATTTGTTTTGCTCTTCTGCTTATCAGGGAGCAGGATTGTTAGTCTTGCCTGTTACATATGTCCATGTGTGATTCACTTGGTCTGAGGGAGTGTCCCCACTGTATCCAATAGGGGAGACTGTTGGACAGTGGAGGAAACCCAGCCAATGACACAGGCTTTTGTGACAGTCCCAGTGGGAGGGCACAACTGCAGTGCATCCTGGGATTGACCATAAAAACTGAGGGCACATGTGACAGGGCGTCTTTGGCGGGAAGCAGAGTCCCAGGAGGAGGGTGACGGCTGTCTCTTCTCCTGCATGCTGAGGAAGGTGGCCACAGGCAGTCAGCCTAGTGAGCCAGGTGTGGGGCTGAACCGGAGTAGTCCTGAGGAAACTGACAGTGGAGCTGAAGGCAGAGCTACCTGGGAAAAACAGTGTCAGTGAGTACCAGGGGGCTTGCCAGGGGTCTGCCCAGGAAGGGGGACCACTCCAGTGAGGTCAGTGGACAGAAGGTCAGCACACACAGTCAGAGAGAAAGGGGTTGCCAAGTTAGACCCTGAAGAGCAATCTACAGTATAGTTCGCCTTTTAACACTTCACTTCAGTGGCAGGGAGAAGCAGCAGCCTTGCTGCATTCAATACAGATAGAAGTCTTCAAAATTGTGCATAGTTAACAAGTTGGAGTATCCCACTCATCCCTTCTCCTATCCAACTTCTAAATAAAAACACAAAAAAAAAGAAATCCCCTAGACTGTTTACTGACTGAGCCAAGGACTTAAAATGCTAAGAATTTACAAGTTGTTACTATGGGTAACCCAGGGGAATCCAATCTAAGCAGCTCCCATGGGGGCAGTGCTACATACATTTACATGCTCTGCCTGAACCCAGCACCTGATGGCTAAAGCCACAAAAATTCAGCACCCATGTGAATGCCTTAGACCTCATACACACAATCAGATTATTGGACGAATTTTCATCCGTTTTCTGTTGAATGCTAGTCTCCTATCGAAAATGAAGAGGTTCCTTTTATTCGAAAATTCCCGTACGACAGAATTCAACTTCAGAAGTGATGTAATGTGTTGAATTGTTTTGTATGTATTCTTTCATTTCCAAACATACGTGGTCTTGCTCTTACAATTTATATACACAAATAGATCCCCATTGGTGTGGGACTGTAAATGCCACTGGACACTGTATATTGTAAATAGAAATAATTTTATTGATGAAAAATACACAAATATGTTAAACAAACAAAATAAGGAAAAAAGGAGTCACAAACACATACAGGGCATTAAAATATGCATGCACTTGACAGACCATGTACCAGACCACATTGAAGACGCTCAGATGCATATGGTGATCATAGAACCGTAAAGGATCCTACGCGTTTCGGGCATTAAATTTAGCCCTTCCTCAGGGGTCGACCAAAGTTCCAAATAAAGCACCTGTGACGAGACCCTTGCTCGCTCTGTCCGCTCTCCCGACACTCCTCTGTTTCTAGTAAGTCAGCTTGCAGACCACAACGTCTGATGGTTCGGTCAACCAAGGATCCGGGATCCGAACTACAGCTATGTGCCGTCCGGAATCCATTAGAACAAACACCAAGCAAGCTGTATGTAAGTTCAAACAGGAAGACCTTTATTGGAAGAACACAGCACACTTTTATACAGAATTTGGAACATCCTGCCCCCAACAACCGCTTTCCTATTGGTCAATTGTAAAGTACCTGCAGTTCCCATTCAGGTCCTCTCCAGACATGCAAATGAGGAATTGAAAATGAGTCAATAGTGATTGGTCAGATAGATTGACCAGAAGGACTGCTATGCAAATGAGGACTTGAAAATGAGTCAACAGGGATTGGTCAGATAGATTTGACCAATGCAAGGAGACAGAAGCCCCAGGGGGCAATCAATGTACACAATAGTCAGACACAGAACAATGGTTCCCTAACGAGCCCTCAATACACATTACTCTGAGTGTCAATACCTCCCTTAGCAGACAACAGGTGAGGTCATTAGCACACCTGACAATAGGTGAATGGGGAGCCACCTTAGACCGTCCGTCTCCTCAGAACTTCCTGGAATGACCATATTAGGAGTGGACTTCCTGCTCAGAAACCTCATGGCAAAGGGAACAAATGACCTTGCTGACAAATATGAAGCAATTCAACCCATTTGTAGTAGTCCAAACCATATTTTCAGTGTTTACCACCCTCCTGGTCACCCTGCATCCATAACAGATGCAGGGTGATTTAAACATAAGAGAGCCCCATAAGGCTGGGCATGGTGCCCCCCAACCTCTCTAAAGGAATTTGGGGTCCACAACCCCCATGCCCAAAGTGACTCTCGTCACAGCACCTATTATGTCCTTTGCGTCTAAACAAGGGATTGGACAGGTCTGTCGCTTAAAAACGGTAGATCATACCATATGGAGGGATGCCCAGATTCCCATGAGCCCGTTCAGGGCAAAAATTTGTAAGAGAGGAAAAAGAGTATAGTAGCTGCCCAGGGGGACCGCCAGGGCACCACGATGATCGAAAACGTATGGCTCAACGGAGACCACTCCCATGGAGGGGTATACTCGTATGATGAACCTGTGAGGTATAGAATAAGTACAATGACAGAGGGTCACCTATAGTAAAAGGTAATGGTAATTCCGTATTGAAAGGGTCACAGCGTATGATTATCTGTCTATATGAGTCCCGGGGCTTGGCATCCTCTTCAGAGGGAGTGGTCACTCCCATATATTGAATAGGGATGACGGCCACTGGCACTGGGTACTGAGTGTGGGGAATACTGCCTTGCTCTTACAATTCTTTCGTATGAAAACTAACTCTACGTCGGCTGACTTGTGGTTGTACCGGGTTGATGCCTCTAGCTAGAGGCATCATCCCGGTACCGTTTTTTAGAGCCGGCGGTCGGCTTTCTGGTGGGAATGACCAATGCGGCTCGAGAGCCACTCAATTGTTACCCCAGCGAGCAGAAGGGACGCCTCCCCACTGCTTTCCGCAGCTCTGCCTGGGTCTCCTGTCCCACCGGGAGACCCTAGCAACCAGCCGGCGTGTCCGTCGGCTGGTTGGAGTCCCGATCAAAGCCGGATGTGGCTCCGATGACGTAACCCGGAGGCGGCTTCCATGACTTCACATCTGGGTTACTGGGCTGCTAAAGGCGCTGGATTAAAAAAGTGAATGTATTCAAAAATGCAGTGGAGGGGTCTAGGCTCTTTTAGACCCCCGATCCCTCCATAAAGAGTTCCTGTCACTGCATATTGCTGTCACAAGGGATGTTTACATTGCTTGTGACCGCAATAAAAGTGATCAGATTTTTATTTTTATTTCTTTTTTTTAAAAACCTGTGCTAAAATTAATAAAATTAAATAAATAGTAAAAAAAATAAATAATACGTTTTTAGCCGCCCTCGTCGCTGTGAGCTTGTGCACGAAAGAAAACGTATACGGAAGTCACGCTGCAAATTAAATCGCTGTTCAAACCACACATGTGAGGTATCGCCGTGATCGCCAGAGTGAGAGCAATAATTAAAAAAAAAAAAAAGAGCTACACTCTAACTCAAAACTGGAAACCGTTAAAAAATTTTAAACTTCGCCATTCCGCGGGTGTGCATAATTTTAAACCGTAACATGTTTGGTATCTATTTACTCAGCGTGGCATCATTTCTCACAATATACAAAAAAAAATGGGCCAACTTTACTGTTCAGTTTTTTTTAAATGCAGTGAAATGTAATTTAAAAAAAAAAAAATGGCATTTGAAAGACCGCTGCACAAATACCGCGTGACAAAAAATATTGCAATGACCTCCATTTTCTTCTCCAGAGTCTTTGCTAAAATAATATATACAATGTTTGGGGGTTCTAAGTAGTTTTCTAGCAAAAAATACTGATTTTAACTTGTTAACAAAATGTGTCAAAAATGCGCTTGGGGCTAAAGTGGTTAAAGGAAATTTGGACGTTGTGTTCACATACAATAAAAATCTTATAGCCTACACATCCAGTTTTTGTCATTGGAAAATTCGTAATTGGCTGTCGAAAGCACTATACTAACAATTGGAAAATCGCCAAAATTTTACTTCCGATATTCTGTAATGTAAACCCTCACATATACCCAGTGAAGTGAACAGCCCCAGATGATACACAGAGATGAAACAAATCTCCCTACATAATTTTTACTTGCATATCGTGTTTAGAAATTTTCTCTTCCTGTTCAGCACTGGGAGTGGATTCTTGGCATACAGCCAAGACAGCTGATTGGAGGAAAGGCACCCCCCTCCACATACGTGGAGAGTTGCAGAGCTGTGCTGTAACAAGACAAGCTCTCTGCTAATATATTTAGATAAACCTCCCAGAACACAAATTTCAGCCTGGTTTTATCTTGGTTGACAGAGAACTTGTCAGAAGTTATCATGCTAATAACCGAGCAAGGAAACGGCAGAAAGAAACAGACTCAGGACTTTGGAGAGCGATAAGAAAACACTGCATATATATGTGCTTAGGTCAAATTTCATGAATCAGGTTTACATCCACAGGCTCGTACACAAATAAGGAACCAAACACCAAAAAAACCCCCCCAAAAAACAAAAAAAAAACCTAATAAAAAAAAAATACCATAAAAAGAAAACAACCTATATGTCAATACACTCAGACCACATGGCCAGGTCGGATCATAAAGATAATGTAAGGAACGCTTGTATAACTCTAAAGTTCAAGAAAATGATGAAATACACATTCTCCCAGGACTCGGTTACCTAGGGGATTAACCTCCTACCAGAGTTTATAGGAATGAAACCACTATTCTACTTGTATTTAAATATAGGATAGTGTACTGGTTATTCGTCTATAGCATCTGCATTTGTAGAAGAGGCTTTCCACCCATATGTCCCACACTTCCACCCATATGTCCCACACACATTGGCTACCGCTGCTGTCAATCAAAGTCAGCCAATGAGGAGAGAGAGGGGGCTGGGCCAAACCGCAGCCCCGTGTCTGAAAGGATACACGGAGCTGTGACTCGGCTTGAGTCCCCCTATAGCAAGCTGCTTGCTGTGGGGGCACTCAAAGGGAGGGAGGGACCAGGAGAACCGAATAGGGACCCAAGAAGAGGAGGATCTGGACTGCTCTGTGCAAAACCAACTACACAGAGGAGGTAAGTACAACACGTTTGTTATTTTTATTGAATAAAAAAAGGAGACTTTAGAATTACTTTAAGTGAATAATAATAATCTTCTCAAAAGGAGCGCAAAAAGTCTAGGGGTTAGGAGTATGTAATGTATAGCACAGTTTAGAGAGTGTAGCAGTCAGGGGTGTGTATTGTACTGTACAGCACAGTTCAAAGAGTGCAGAGGTCAGCTCAGATTAGAATGCAGAGGTCAGTCATATGTAATATGCATCCCAGAGTGCAGAGGTCAGGGATTTGTAACATGCAGCCCAGATTACAGAGTGCAGAGGTCAGGGATTTGTAACATGCAGTCAGATTACAGAGTGCAGAGGTCAGGCATATGTAATATACAGCCCAGATTACAGGGTGCAGAGGTCAGGCATATGTAATATACAGCCCAGATTAGTGACAAGGTCAGGAGTATGTATGAAATGATACACTGCAAAGTGTTTAATGAATTACCTCCTTAGACTGGGGTTCTCTGGATAGGGGACCCTTCACACTATTAGTCAATTGGAGATCCGCTAAATTGATCACTGAGAGTGCTTACTTGAGAAAGGGGAGGTTCTGCTGCTCCTGTGGCCCGGCTCTGCTAAGCGATGTCGTTGATTAAAATATGTGGACTACAGATAGGAAAGTAATGCAAGGTTGCCTGCATGAGTGCTGGTTGATGCTACATCCAATCTCTACAGGCAATGGAACCCCTTATTGATAGCCACTATTGTGAACCACTACCTCTGCCCTCCCTTGGTATGCCACAGGCAGATTGGTTTTAAGGCAACTTTGCATAGAAATTATATATGTTTGAAATATGGAGTTCTCCCTTTTAACAGCTGTCCTCTTATGTGCCTTTCTCCATTTTCCGTCATCATTATGGATAGAACACACAAATAAAGAATAGTAGGAGCAGTGTGTAAATTACAAGCACATCCTTATCTCTTGTTCTTCTGCTTGAAGGGTACTTTGTGACAGTTTCTATAATAGAGATTTCTCAGAATCTTTTTTTGGGGCCTAAACCTGGTGATGGCAGAGAAAAAAAGGCCTGGGAATTGGCTCAGGGATTTTAAACAGTAGATCGGGGATAGGTGAGTATGATTTACACACTGCAGCATTATGCAATCCTCCAGCCATTATTGCTATAATGTTTAGCTTCGAATTCCCCTTTAATTTTTCATGTTGAAATTCATGCAATCTGACCGTTGATGGAAAACATTTTTTTTTAATGAACCTAATGAAATGGCTGAGCCAAAAGTAAAAAAAAAAAAAAAAAAAAGCAAACAGATCAGTGTTAATTGTCTGTCATTATAGGAGGTATTATGAGTAGCAGGTCTATGCCTCCTATCAATCTATCTCTTCTTTGGAATGTAGACGTTGTTGAATTTTTTTGTGTATTTTTGTTTTGTTTGCATAATCTTAGAGGGTGAAAAACACACCATGGGGGTGAATGGGAAGATTGATTTGTCTGGAGATAGAAAATACCTTGTCAAATGTAATAGCTTTGCAAACAGAAAACTGCACATACAAGATTTTAACTGGGATCTTTGATGTTGACTTGACTGGCTTGTGTAAGCAGAGGGAGTATGTTATTCTCCAAAACTCATTATGTTATTCTATTTTTTGTAGTTACTGATATACAATATTTGAGGAGAGACGGTGTGTTGAGTTCACCTATTACTGGATCTTAAGATTTTAGGAACCAGGTCGCCAATAAGGCAATGTTGTTAGTTTAAATCTCTTCTTGCAATATCAGCATATTTGAAGCTGTATGTATACCTATCCGGTTACAAGTATTCCTGAAGATATTACAAGAACTAATTTACTAATTGATGTATCGGTATAGATGTCAAACCACTTTCTAAAACTCAAGTCTTTCAAAAACAGAGTTCATGTTCTTTCCTCCCCCACATCCCTCCCCAGACTTTTTCCATCAAGATTATTAGCACAACTATCCTTCCCTCCCCTAAGGCAAGGGTGCTAGGTGTAATCCTGGACTCTGACCTCTCCTCCTTTCAATCCCAAATCCAATTACTATCCAAATCCTACTGCCTTTGCCTCCAGAACATTTCTAAAATTCAATACTCTTTAACAAACACCACCAAGCTACTTATCCACTCATTCACCACAACTATTGCAGCTCCCTCCTCATTGACCTACCACTATATAGGCTACCCCCCCTTCAATTTACCATAAATGCTGCTGCCAGACTAAGTCATCTTACCTACCGCTGTTTCTCGAACAGCGCTTCCTCTCACAGTTGTTTCTTTTTTTATTACTTGCCCTTTCCTTAGATCAGCCATTCTCAACCAGGGTTTTGTGAAACTCCAAGGTTCTTCCTAAAGTTGCTAGGGATTCCTAGAGATTTGATGGATTGACCTGTCATTAGATGGTACCTGCCTAGTTCCAGGATCAACACAACTTGGCAGAGGCAGATGCATGAACCCAATGATCTTTCTAGCTGTCTCTAAGGGTTGCATTCTGACCAACACTTTAAGTGGGGGCACTCTTCCTATAAGACACCAATATAAGGGGGATTCTTCCTACTGACCACCAATGAATTAGTTTTTGTAAGGGTTCCCTGAGACCTGACAATTTTTTAATGGTTCCTATAGGGTAAAAAGTTTGAGAAAGGCTGCCTTAAGTTGTAAACTCATGAGCAGGGCCCTCCTAATCCTCTTGTATTGAAACTGTAACTCAGGACTCCTAGGCCTATTATGGCATCAGTTCCTAAGTTGCGGTACAAGGATGGTACGATCACCCAGAACCCCGTAGCTGTCCTTGGGGAGTTCTACGATTATTATAAAAACTTGTACACTGATCAAGCTCTGCCTCCCAGGTGGATTTGGATGACTTTGAGGCGCGCTTACCCCTGCCATCTTTATTATCGTCCCATAGGGATACTTTGGAAAAAGCAAATCACAGAGACGGAAACTCTTCAAGCTATTAAACAATAAAAATCCACTAAGGCCCCTGGTCCTGATAGCCCTACAGCCATGCATTATAAAAAAATTTGCTCTGATTTTTACTTACATATTTGGAGAAATATTTTAACAACCTTCGGGAGGGTGGCCCACTGGAAGCAGACTCAAATGGAGGCTATATTAGTCTAATACCCAAACCCATTAAAGACCCCAGTGATGTTGCTAATTATAGGCTGATTTCTTTGAGCAACACAGATTTGAAGTTGCTAGCCAACATTTATGCCACCAGGTTTAATGGCTTTATTGCCCACTCCATCCATAATGACCAAGTCGGCTTTGTTCTGCATAGACAAGCAACTGACTAAATTTGCCGGGCCATCAATCTAATTTTAATATTCCTCGAATGGGTGGAGCCCGTGAAAAGGACTGTTGCTGTTTTTAGACATAAGGAAAAGCATTTGACAATTGATCCTGAACCTATTTGTTCAGAATTTTGTCTAGATGGCAGTTCGGTCCTAAATTCTTCTCATTCCTTCAGACTTTGTATAGCACTCCCTCAGCCCAAATAAGGGTGAGGAGCTATACTATTGATCCCCTTTCCATCACTTCCGTTACTCAACAGGGTTGCCCCCTCCCTTTGCTTCTGTTTATCATTGCAATGGAAACTTTAGCCGTAGCCATTTAGTTACATCCGAATGTTCTTGGGGTGGAGAGTGGGGGGGGGGGGGGGCAACATAAATGCACGTTGTTAGCAGATGATCTGCTTCTTTTTCTCACTTCCCCACACACTTCCACCCCCCCCCCCTCATCGCTCATGGCTCTATTCGCTCGCTTCTGAAACATCTCAGGTTTGGAGAATAATTGGGCAAAATCAGAAGCTCTTAACAATAATATGGAAGAGGATGCTCTATGGAGCCTAAAACATAATTGGAGTTTTTTTCTTGGCAACCTAAATCTCTAGCGTATCTAGGGATTAATTTGACTACCACAGTCGCTTCTCTTTATAAAACCAATTACACAAATTTGCTTCCAAAACTGATGCAGGATGCGAAGGTGTGGTTGTCCACTGACCATTTATCCTGGATGGGTAGAGTAGCTGCAGTAAAGATTGTGCTTTTGCCTAGATTTTTAAATTAGTTTTGTTCCCTCCCTGTGGGGATTCCTGCCTTGGATGTCCAAATATTTCAAAGCCAGCTCTTGAAATTCATCTGGCAACCTCGGGTGATAGGCATTCATGCCGCACACTTTACATGATGTGAGAGACCGACGGGCTGGGTGTTCCGGATCTCATAAAATACTGTAGGGCAGCGAAACCTATCCAATTGACTCAGTTATACTCTTGATCTTACAAACTGGATTGGATAGTGCTGGATGCTGAAGGCCCAAGCCTCTGCACCACATCCCATCGATCTCTTGATGTGAATCCCCTCAAGAACCTGGCAGGCGATACTCTGCACTACTCTATCCCATTCTTTATGTTTGTGGGACTTAAACTGTAGGTCGGCCTTTTTCCAGTCTCCCCACACTTCTGTCGTGCCTCTTTTCCGCAATCCAGCATTTCCACCTGATCTATGCCCTCAAGAGTTCCAAAGGTGGCTGAATAAAAGTCTTTATCGCATTGGTCATTTTATGGATTGTAGGGTTTTATGTCCCTCCTCTTATTATGCACAGAAGCTTGGGATGCTGGCCTCCGAGATTGACCACTTACAACAAATGCTACATTCTCTCCAATCTGTGCAATGTTCTACCACTGATATCTCAACGTGGACGGCTTTTTAAAACAGATACTATCGTGGTGAGGATCGGAGGGGCGAGCTGTACCAACATTTTGTCAATTCTGCTGGAAAATTACCCTATATGCTGGCTTAGGAGGGGGATTTAGGGCCAGAAATTGAAGACTGGTGAGATTGGTCAGCCAGGACATACAAAGGAGCTATGAATATTTTGCAGGTAAAGGCAGGCTTTAAAGCCCTGTCCCACTGGTACTTGGTACCTGAATACCTCTCTAAAATGTACTCTGTTTTTGGGGCTATGGCCAAGTGGGATTGATGTTTCACACATGGTGGTCATGTAGTAAAGTCAAGAGCTTCTGTAAACTAGTTCATGCCCTCATATACTCGGTTACCCTTGTAAACCATATAAAGGATCCCAAAGTAGCCTTACTTAATGAACCTGTAGTAGATGCCCAGATACACTCAAACCTTGATTTTTGTTATTATTATTATTAATAATAATACTTTTAGTTCTTTGCAGCCAAGACAACTATTGAAACTGCTTGGAAAAAACCCACAGTTGACCTGGCGGTAATGAGGCGTAAGCTCACCTGGATCATAACCAATTAAAGTTGGTAACCACCCTACAAGAAACCTTACCGTGATTCGAAAAATTCGGAATCCATGGATACAATATCTTCAATCTCTTTGAGGGCAGAATATGTCGTGGCAACTGGGAGGAGTGGCAAGGCGGGCTATAGCCCTCTTTCCTTCTTTCCTCACCTCTCCCCTTCTTCCTTTACTTTCTTTTCTTCTCTTTCCTTTTCTTTTCTTTTATGTTGCTCTTTCTACATGTCTTCTACAAGATGTTAACCAACCATCCATTTGGCTGGTGGTTACCAGGTTATTCATTATTTCTGAGCCTTAATGGGAACGTGGAGTTTTTCTTCTGCTTGGGACTTGTTCCCCTCAACTGGAGTGCACTCAAAATTTACGTTTCACTTTTCTTCATTGTATATTACGCAGGCACTACTCTACACTCATATTTTGGATCATGTAAAATTGCGACTACATATTTTGTTTTCTTATTTGTTTGTCAGTAGCACGCTCCACTTGCGTTGTGGACGATTACTTTCTTGTTTGACCAATGTCATTGTGACTGTTATGGTCTGTGCCTTTTTTTTATGGAACCACATTGCACAAACATAGGAGACGTGCATTGCTGCATGTTAAAACAATGCAATAGTGTAAAAGGGCCCTAAATCATTTGAGTATGTAAAAGAGGAAATAGAGCACCAGCCTTATCTCGTCGGGTATCAAAAGAAAAAGGCCAATAAAAATGTAGTCTGTGTTTGAAGTATTTCCCTGAGAAAAATCTTTGTTCTATAATTCTCTATAATTCTCTATAATTCTGTATCTACATTAACCTTGGACTTGATACCCAGCTTGCCATGATCAAGAATGTTATAGAATTTTAAGTCAAAAAGTTAAATGGCAGGTTAATCAAAAAAACAAAACAGTAATATATTACAATTGAAAGGGAATGTGCCACATTATAAGACAACGTTCAGCACCACTACCTCAATATAGCACAGCACTTGTTGAACGAAAATTGTACCTTGTACAGAGATTTTCTTCCGATTTTTCTTTTTTTTTTTTTTTTTAGAGTGTATACACAACTTTTGACATCCAATTTAAGACTATCCAAAAAAATGTCTCCTAAGTAAACAGAACAAACGATTTTTGTTTAATGTGTACTGTTTTCGTACAGTTTTCGGTATGGGAAAAATCAGATATGAAAGACTGCACATGATCAGAAATAATAAACAACAAATATAAAAGCCTTTGTCATAGAATAATTTTCGTACAATATTTCCATCCTCCGTTATGACTTGCTGTGAAACATCGAGGAAAATCAGACTATCGTTCACCCGTTTTCTTATAGTGTGTATCCACCTTTACTTTCAGTTTAACAAATTCTGACATTCATCTTTTCCAACCTAAATGTAAAACTGAAGTTCAATCTGCTTGTAAAATCAGACCAAATGCTTTCAATACAGGACAGAAGGTTTGTACAACAATGCAAGTGGCATACCTCCCAGTCCTAACTTTCTGGAATGATAAAGAGGGACACCTTGTGGCACACAGTATATGGGCAAAGGCCACAGCCCTGGTTACATAGGCCACAAAGATCTAATGCAGGGGTCTTCAAACTATGGCCCTCCAGTTGTTCAGGAGCTACAATTCCCATCATGCCTAGTCATGTCTGTGAATGTCCGAGTTTACAATGACTCATGGGATTTGTAGTTCAGCAACAGCTGGAGGGCCGTAGTTTGAGGATCCCTGATCTAATGCATGGAAAATGGTAAACTACGCAAGTTCTTTTTTTTCCCTTTATTTTTCCTTTTATATTGTCTTTTCAAAATAACAAATGTAATAATATAGAAGTTGGATAAAAAAAGTATAATGCAGCTAACAATTTCGGTAGTAAAATAGTTTTGTATAAAGATGTACACATCAGACCAAAAAGAGGGACAACTGAGGCTGCACAAGGGACAGAGGGGTTTGGTCTCAAAAGAGGGGCAGTATTTCCAAATGAGGGTCAATTGGAAGCTATGCTGAAGGTAAGGTTGAATTTCAGCACAAACCTCTTCATTCACCTAAAGGCAGTTGTATTAGGTTGGCCATGGCAGGGTCATTGGGGGGAAAGGATGGGGCAGAAGCCATTCTTTATTTGTTAATTTTTAATTTTCAGACTAAAAGTAAGCCCAAACCCCTCATTATACTCATAGAAAGTCTTTGTGACTCATGTATGTTGTGTTTTATGTGATGTTAGGTGTGGGATGTGTGATTTGTAATTTTATACCATTGTAAAACCAAAACAAAGGATAAGTGCTGTGTCCACGATTTAACTTCTATGCAATAAAAATGGATGTTTGCAGTCATTGTTTCTTGTTTTGGAGGATGGGAAATTCAGAAATCATGAAGACCCATCTGGTTCTCATATTGTTTCAGAGTTGAAATCTAGAGAAGGTTATGTCACACACATCACATTATTTTCATACATAGGTCAGATCAGGTCAAGTGATAGACTAGTAAAAATGCCTACTATTGCCTTTACTAATGTATCTAAAGCAGTTGTATACTCATGAAAAAACGAAATAAAAAAAAAACAAACCCTGCAGGACAAAGGCATAATGAGCTAGTATACATCGCATACTAGCTCATTATGTAATGCATACCTTAGAACGAAGCCCCGGCACGGTCGTCTGGACAACGCTAAGGGAGCGGACATGCTCTCTCTGTGTCTCTTTCTGGTTCAGCGGCTTTGGCGCTGTGAGTGGCCGGAGCTGCAATGACGTCACGCGTGGTAGTTTCACTTTCCGGCAAGATCCGCCGGACCTTCAGAGCGCATGCGCCGCAGACATCAGCGGCTGCATGCAGGTTGAATATCTCCTAAACTGTGCAGGTTTAGAAGATATTAATTGTACCTACAGGTAAGCCTTATTATAGGCTTACCTGTAGGTAAAAGTCAAATAGCGGAGTATACTACCGCTTTAATGTTACTGGATGGGCTGCAAGCCTACACAGCCCTATCTGTATATTTAGAAATGTGCCTTTATTGAACACTTATGTCATACAATCATATTATCAATGTTTGCTGAAAAGAAATGTATATATATTTTTTAAGCTGAGCTCCAAGAATTATCTGTATTGCATAATTGCATTGGTTAAGTTTGGCACAATGTAAGCATACATATCCCATACCTTATGGACCTCTGGGGAAGCTGACAATCGCTGTAGTAGTCACCACTACCACAGTAATTGTTGTGATCCTCCGATTCCAGCTCCGGTTCTGTACGAAACCAGCTTCCCCGCTTACACTGACAACAGGGGGTCACTTGCTTGGCACTGCCATCATTTATAGAACGTCTTGTGTTTTTTTTTTTTTTTTTTCAATAAATACAGGGTGTTTTCTGATTGGACAAGGTAGAAGGAAAGAAGGGTGACATCACAATCTCTGCCTTTTCCAATCAGAGAATGTATGTATGTGTCAAACCTGTAAAATCCCGGTGGAAGCTGAAAATTACTGTAGTAGGAGTACTGTGATCTCCACTAGCTTCCAGGTTCATGTCAAGTGCTTGCCTTGCTGCATTGTGAACACAGGAGGGTACTTTCTTGACTCAGGCACCATTCAGGGAACATTTTTCAGTTTCTCAATACATTTTAAGGACGAGCCAGAGAGGTGGGACAGTGACATCACTAGGTCCTACTAATCTAATCAGAGAATGCTTTGTATCCATTGAAAAAACTGCGAGGAGGGGGCAGAGCAGAGAGCGGTAACCGACAGGCAGCGACTCTCTGCTCAGGGAGCTGTCAGAGCCGAGGGATCGGCAGTATTCGATCGCTCGGTTCTCAGTGTAGAGGCGCCGGGGGACAGATGCAGCATCCACCTAGGCAAGTATAATTCTCCAAAAAAACAAAGCCATACTAACAAAATCCTGCAAAGTTACATTTCATTCTGTTCTATCGACCATAGGGTTGGGCGATGCGGTGGATTGTGTTGCACCATGAAAAAAAAAAAAAAAAAAAAGCATGTCATGCCCTTTTTTTTTTTTTTTTTTTCCTTTTGTGCCTGGAATGCATCATAGTGGTGTAAACTGTGCCGATTGTAAATAACGCAAATTGTCTGGTCTTGCGTTGGGATTGCGTTGAGAAAGCCGCGACAGCCACGTAATGTAAGAGCAGCCCGAGGCCAAACTCAACCTCCACAGGAAAAGTCCAGATTTACATCTAAACTCTGCTGATTATATCTTTGAATCTACCAAGCATTATGACATGTCATTTTTACTGCACATACACTAGAATTAAACGTATCTGATTATATCTCTGGATCTACTAATCATTATAGCATGTAGTTTATACTGCAGGTAACCTAGATTTAAACTCAGGTGATTATATCCCTGGATCTATATGTAGATTTTACTGCAGGTAACTGAGTTATGTAGATTTTTTATCATATGATTAATATGAGTTGCCCAGGTATGTAAAAGGACAACACTGAAATAAATATATATATATTTTTTTTATTTATGTAGCAACAATAGAGAATACAGAACCATTACTTTTAGGCTGAGTACAGACCAGTGATTTTCATGTGTATGTGTTAAGGCTGAATTGGGGACGAAAAATCGTTATCCTTGCAATGGGTCCCCCAGTACAGGGGATACCTGCTTGTTTTACCATGGGTCCCGCTGGGTCCATTGGACCCAGGTGGCACTTGGAGAGGGGCAGCAAACTGACTCCCAAGATTTTTCTTCCAGCAGTTTTGTGTGTCATCAGTTTGTGGTGCATTATGGGCAGCATTTCCCCATCTCATACTGCCGCCCATAGTGCAAACTGATGAAAATAAGTAGGCGGAGCGTTCCTCGCGTGATTGTGGTGTGCACAATGACGTCAGACATCCACGCACTCCATCTCATGCAGGGCAGGCTGGATTTTCTAGGGTGGTGGCCATGCCAGACACAGGAGTGACAGGAGGACTGAGGACAGACAGTGGTTGTTTGGTGGACCAGTCCGGTGGTGAGTTATGGAAGAAGATAGCAGTATATATAATATTTTCTAAATTTTATATATATAAAATATCGGATGTGGGGGCCTTTTGGTGGGCGTGATTTTTTTTTTTTGGTTGTGGAGGGGCAGCATTTCATTCTTGGACCCAGGCAGCACAATGTCTTAAGCCGGCCCTGGGTGATATGCTTAATTTATTCTGTGCTCCTGTAGGCTTCCACCTTCTATTTTATTTTTTATTATTTATTTATTTTTTATATCCTTTAGTAGTATTTTACCTTTGCAGTAGAGAGGGGGACCCACTGCAAGGGTACACATTTTTCATACCAGAGAGTTCAGTTTTAAAGTGTCACTAAACCCACATCATAAAAAAATATCAATAAATGGTGTATTGCATGCTGTTCATACTCACTCAATCACTATGAGATTTGTTTTCTGTATTCTGCAAAAAATCTGGCTGATCCTGCTGCTCTCTATCTCCACCTTCTGTTCATGTTCACAATTCAGCTAAGGATTTTACAGAGCAGTGTTGGCAGCTCTGCACATGCTCATTTTTTTCCGTGAGTTTATATGCTGAGCATTTCCTCCTTCTCACATCTGAGCAGCCCATGTCGCTATAGAATCACACATGTGGCCAAATACACAATGGTAAATGACTGCCCACTTCCTCCCTCCCCCTCTATTCCCACTAACCAGCTAAATACAATGGGGGCGGTATATTGAATGTAGATTGATGGAGGCTTAACCTTCCTCCTATTCTAAGACACTGGTTGGAGAGGAGTGGCACAGCCTGTAACTGGCAGAAATCCACCCACACCATGTTCTTGCCTAAAAATGATAAAGATTTAATTTCAAATATATATTTGTATGATTTAAAACAGTTTATTGATATTATTTATTTTTACTCCAATAGCTGTTTTTTTTTTATTTTTATTTTTAAACATGTAATCAGCAGTAGAGAGCTCTGCCTACTTATGTTTCCCTGCAGACAGGCTGGAAGAGAGCTGGGTCATGTGACAACTGTACTGTATATTAGGAAAAAGGTACTTGGATGTTTTTTATAAATTAAAATATTTATTGACCTCATCCATATACAGAAATAGAAGGGACAATGTAAATTAAACAGTGTGTGCTTAGTATCACTTTAACCACTTGCCGACCGCCGCAAGTAGATTTACTGCGGCAATCAGCCCCTCACAGGCAAAGTGACGTAAATATACGTCACTAGCCTGTGAGGCTCTGGGGAGCGAGCGCGCGCCGCCCTCCCGCGCGTGTGACCGGCGGACCCGATGTCCGCCGCTCACTCTGCGATCGTCCGGGGAGAGGGAGAAAGGCAGGCAGCTTATGTAAACAAGCTGCCTGTCATTCTGCCCTGTGTAGAAACACTGATCATACAGTTCTACTATGTAGGACCGTTGATCAGTGTAACTACAGCTCAACAGACAGCCAATCACAGTTAGAATCACGCCCCTAGGGACACACACAGCCCCGCCCTCTCAAATAAAGTTAACCCCTTCACTGCCAGTGTATTTTTACAGTAACAGTGCATATATATAGCACTGATTACTGTAGAAATGTCACTGGTAACCCCAAAAGTGTCAAAAATGTCAGTCAAGGGTCCGATCTGTCTGCCCCAATGTCGCAGTACCGCAAAAAAATCGCAGATCGCCGCCAAAAAAAAACAACAAAAATTACAAAAATCTTTCCCTTTGTTAGTAAACGCAATAACTTTTGCGCAAACCAATCAAAATATGCTTTTTTTACCAAACATATGTAGCATAAAACAAATTGGCCGAAAATGTTAAAAAAATTTTGATTTTTACTTTTTTTTTTGGGGAATTTCATATAAAAAAATGTGAAAAATATTGTTATTTTTGCAAAATTGACGCTCTTTTTTTGTTTATAGCGCGTGATCAAAAAATCGCACAGGTGATCAAATACCACCAAAAGAAAGCTCTGTTTGTGGGAAAAAAAGGACGTCAAATTCGTTTAGGTACAGCGTCGCACGACCGCGCAATTGTCTGTTAAAGTCACGCAGTGCCGAATCGCAAAATACCCCCTGGTCAGGAAGGGGGTAAAATCTTCCGGGGCTTAAGTGGTTAAGCAATTAAAACCAATCTTTCCCCAGAACATATGCAAAAGCAAATAGTTCTGGTTCATGCATCCTGTTTCTTGCTGTAGGAAATAGTCTGGGTTGTCGTGTGGCGCTGTTATGTTGCGGTTACCTAGGTTAAAGGATTTACTCCCAGTGAACTCCTCCGTTGTACGGGACTACATGTCCCATTGTACCTTGTTGCCTGTAAGCGGTGATTCCTTTACTGACTCCACCTCCTGAGTCTCCTCCCCCCCCCCCGCACCTCTGCAGTTCAGAAGGCAGTCTCTGTGAAATGTGTGACGCAGCAGTGCCTACTCACAGGGCATGGTGACTACATGTCACAGATTTCAAGGAAGTAAGGCCTCATCCACACTGGACGTTTTTGCTGCAGCTTCTAGGGGCATCAGGTGTTTTTTTGCTGCCTCCAAAGTCCAAACTCCCCTGCCCGCATGTTAGTATATATGTCTACGCACACATAGGCTTTTAGCAGCATTTAGTAGCTTTTCAAGGCAGAAAAAACCCCACTGCCTGTGCCTCCAGGAGCAGCAGAGATTTGGCAGAAAAAACGATTGATGTTTCTAAACGCATGTTAACGCTAGGCGCGTTCAGCGCTTGATCGTTAATTAATTTCAATGGCCAGAATAAATTATTATTCTGGCCAGTGAAATTAATTACCACCTAAGCGCTTGATGCCTGTAAACGCATCAGGCATTTTTTCTGCCAAAACACTGCTGCCAGGAGAAAAGGCTTCTAATAGAGTTTGCAAAATGTCCTTTTTGCCTAAGTGTGGGGCTCTTTACAATTAAGTCTATAGACTTCAGGGTCATTCAGAGTAATAGGAGTAGGCTAGAAATAACTGAAATACAATGTGGAAATGAATATATGATTTTACATTTTCACAATAGATGGATAGATATAATTTTAATGTGAACAAAGGAAAAATATTAGATCTCTGAAAAAGTATTAAGTTTTCTTGAGTTAGATGCCATGGCGGTTATTGTTGATCCCAAGATTATGCTACACCTTCTAACTGATCACTTCCTCCCAATTAAATCAGTTGGCTAAAAAAATCACTGAAATTTCTCCCAATGTAACTGCTTTGGAGCATCGTACTACATGCCTGATGAAGGGGTCCTGCCCCTCTGAAACGTTGCACTAGACTCTTTTGTAATGTGATCTTTCTTGAATAAAAAAACGTTTGGACAAAATTGATGATCCTTGGTGTGCTGCAGATATCTACAAATGACTTGAAGCCCAACTCCAGGTTTTGGGTTTCTTTCCCTCAGTGGTCTAAAACCGTTCTGGGCCACATTGGAAGAAGAGAAAATGGGCCACACATAAAATACACTAACAATAAGGATAGCTGATGAGCAGAAAAAGTTGGGCGTATTAGGCTTAATCACTTCAGCTCCGGAAGGTTTTATTCCCTTAATGACCAGGCCATTTTTTGCGATACGGCACTGTGTTACTTTAACTAAAAATTGGGCGGCCATGCGACGCTGTACCCGAATACAATTGATGTCCTTTTTTCCCCACAAATAGAGCTTTATTTTGGTGGTATTTGATCACTTCTGCGGTTTTTAGTTTGCGCTATAAACAAAAAAAGAGTGACAATTTTGAAAAAAAAAACGCCACATTTTTTAACTTTCTGCTATAAAACATTCCCAATAAAAAAAATTAAAAAAAAAATCAAAAAATGTTTTTATCAGTTTAGGCCAATTTGTATTCTGCTACATATTTTTGCTAAAAAAAATCCCAAAAAGCGTATTTTAACTGGTTTGTGCAAAAGTTATAGCGTTTACAAACTACGGGATAGATTTTTGGAATTTTTATTTATTTTTTTGTTTTTATTAGTAATGGCGGCGATCAGCATTTTTTAGCAGAACTGCGACATTGCGACGGTCAGATCGGGCCCCTAAATGACATTTTTGACACTTTTTGGGGACTAGTGACATTAATCAGTGCTAAATATTATGCACTGGTACTGTATAAATTACACTGGCAGGGAAGGGGTTAACACTGGGGGTGATCAAAGGGGTTAATGTGTGCCTAAATGTGATTACTAACTGTGTATGGGAGGGGTTCTATGATAGGCACAGAGAGATCAAAGTTTCAGCTTAGCTGAAACTCCTGATCTCTCCCTGCCTGTCTCACAGAACAGCCGCATGCTTTATTTACCTAAGCAGGCGGTTCTTCTGTCAGTTTATCTGACGACCGCGGGAGGACGGCGGCAATCGCCGCCGCTCCTCCCGTGGCCCACCTCCCGCTCTGTCTAAACACAGCGGGAGCGCGACTCCGGCGGCACGTGCGCAACGCTGAAACCTCGTGCATGAAATCACGTAGTACTACGTGATTTTGCGCAGCCGAGCCGCCCTGCCGCAGTAATACTACAGTGGGCGGTCGGAAAGAGGATAATCACTTCCCACCCAAGGACTTACGGTTTCAGTGGTTATACCGGGATGATGCCTGCACCTACAGGCATCATCCCAGTACCATTATTTTCTGCCTGCGATTCTGTAGAAAGCAGAAGTGATCTGAGTGGCTAATTAGCCACTCAATCACTTCTGCGGGTGGCAGAAGGGGACCACACCCCCCTCCTGCCACCGACACCTCTCCTGGGCTTTACGGTCCCATCAACGGAGGCCGGGAGCGATGCGGCTGGCGGTGATGGCTGCCTGGGACAGAGAGAGAGGAACGGAAACCTAGAGCGACGAGCATTCTTCACTTCCGGTTCTGCCCCTTTGTTTACCTGGCCACCAGCGGCCAGAGAAGCAACCGATCAGACTGATCTGGGTCTAATAGACCCCAAATCTCTTCACAAGGAAGACCTGTCACGGCCCATGGTATCATAAGGGATGTTGGTCATCCCTTGTGATAGCAATAAAGTATGTACAAAAAAATGTATACAAAAAGTGTAAGAAAATAAAAAATGTATGTATAAAATAAACAAATAAAATAAAAAAAAATGGAACGCGCCACCGTCTCACCGTGCTTACGCACTAATGCATACATTGCTCCCGCACGCATATGTAAACAGTGATCACACCACACATATGAGGTGTTGTCACAAACGTCGAGAGCAATAATTCTAGCACCAGACCTCCTGTGCAACTATAAACTGGTAGCCTGTAAAGGCGTTTAAAGCATCGCCTATGGAGAAAATTTTAAGCATCGTAGTTTGCCACCATTTCACGGGCAGGCGCAATTTTAAAGGGTGACATGTTAGATGATGTTACGTCGATTAAACAGATGGCTTTCACATTATACAAAAAAAATTAGGCTAACTTTACTGTTTTTTGTTTTGTAAATGTGTTTTTTTTCCCCAAAAACCGTGTGACATAAAAAAAATTGCAACACACACCATTTTATTCTATAGGGTCTCTGCTAAAAAAAAAAAATATATATATATATATATATATATATATATATAATGTATGGGGGTTCTAAGTAATGTAGGAGCGAAGTGTCAGAATAGGCTTGGGAAGGAGTCGGTTAAAGAAGTATGGTGAAAGCTTTTTTTGGCTATACTTCCCCCTGTGGGTCACAGGAATGCAGTTAGTGCTGCACTTCTGTGACCCATTTTCAGCCAACAGCAGGCTAAAGTCTCCTGTTGGCTGATGTCACAGAGCAGCTCCAGGCTCTGAAAAGATCCCGATCATATGGTGGGAATCTCCCCAGATACCTGGACCTACAAGCTGGTTCAGCCTCTCAGCAAGCCACTAAGAGCCTGAGCCATTCCCTTTTCAGCTCAGCGCTCCAATGAGCACTAGAGGGACAGAGCAGAGAGCCGATGACCAGCTCTCTGCAGGCCGAGAACTGAGAGCTGAATGATCAGCAGTGTTTGATCGCTCAGTTCTCAGTCTTCGAGGCAGCAGGGGACATCTGCAGTTGGTCTTGATGCTGCAGCCATCTAGGTGTGTATATATAAAAAAGAAATTTGATTCCCACACTGTACCACTGACAGAACACAGAGCTGTATACTGTATGTAACTGATGCTACATACAGTTTATACAATGCTGACATTGGGTGCACTTCTTGGTAATGGCAATAGTTCTGGCTCAAATTAACTATTAAAAGTAACACAAAACCTGAAACTTGGCTTTAAGCTGCACATAAACTTCAACTGGAATACATTGTAATTTATTCTGTGCGTGGCTCATCGTAATTACCAACATCTTTTGCTTTAAAAAAAAAAAAAATGAAAGGAGCTAGATGGAAATTTTTTGGCCAACAGCAGTTGCAAGTGGCCGCTATCAGAAAGAAAAAACCACAGCAGCAGATTTGCCCATTTTGGGCTATATGTGGCTTGGATGGAGGAATCTGTTGGGTTCTAGTTGTGTTATTACCTGCATTACATCTACATTTACTATCCAGAGGAATGATGATGCTGTAGGCTTTTTTTTTTCATTTTACACACCTATCACCTACTTCCTCCCATATGCCTCCATGTTGGCTCTCGTTCGCTTGGACCCCTCAGCTCCTGGGTCAGACCTATCCCACCACCACCGATTAGAACAGTGTTTCTCAACTCCGGTCCTCAGGGCACACTAATGCCTCGTTTCCACTGAGCGGAACGGTTCGGATCGGGACAGATCGGCAGGCTGATAATGGTCCGGTCTATTCAGTTGAGCGTTTCCACTGGAAGTCGGACCTCTAGGGTCCATGCGGGGCGTACACCAAATGCCTAGCGTTGCGGCGTGGCATCACACTAGTGCGACAACAGACGTGACGCTACAACAACAACAACAACAACAATGGAGGTCATCCAGCAGCTCGTCTTTGCTCTACTTGGCTTTTGGTTCTTAGTAATCAAAATACATGCCACACAGTGTGAGAGAAGGTTACGAGCGGCAAAGCGAAACACAGCAGAAAAGAGAAGAAAACTTTTGGCTTGGGTCTTGAGTCAGGAGGAGAAGTACACCTTTGTGCGGCAAAGACAAAGACGGCAGCGTTATAGGGTAAGCAACATTATGCCAATTGTCATTTATTTCTACCCGTATTAAAAAGTAAAATAATACAGAATATGACAAAATCTAATATAAGATGGGAAGGATATACAGTACATATGTACTTAACAACATTCATGTTGCACACGTATGTAAACATGCACATTTGAAGTATTAAATCAAATGCATAACAAATCATTAGTAGTATAATGAGTATTTATGTATAAGGTGTAATACTTCAAATGTGCATGTTTACATACGTGTGCAACATGTATGTTGTTGAATACATAATGTACTGTATATCCTTCCCATCTTATATTAGATCTTTGCAGATTCTGTATTTTTTTATTTATGTATAAGGTGTAATACTTGCAATGTGTACTCATTGCTCACTTTTATACATGATGCTATCTGACCTTGTAAAATATAGTATGTTGTATTAATATGTTTTTATTATTTGTGACATGGTAACATCTGTGTTTTCTTCTTTTAAAGATGCTTCTCCTTTTGTCAAAGCAGCGCCGCCGACCAGTCATTTGGGCTCTCCCCCGTGCCAATGAGTGGTGGGATGTGACCGTCCCAGGATTCACACACACACAGTGGGAGCACAATTTCCGAATGTCGGAGGAAACCTTTTCATACCTTTGTGCAAGGCTACGTCCAGCGATGGAGAAGCAAAGCACAAACTTCCGAGCCAGTTTGCCAGTGAGGAAAAGAGTAGCCATTGCACTGTGGAAGCTGGCTACCAACAGTGAATACAGAAGTATAGGTCATCTTTTTGGTGTCAGTAAATCATCAGTGTGCCGTTGTGTGCAGGACTTCTGTAAGGCTGTCTGCACATTGCTAGCTCCTGAAATTGTTCATTTTCCAGACAGGGAAAAGCTTAAAGACATGGCTGAGTACTTTGAAAACAGGTGGGGTCTTCCACAGTGTGTTGGTGCTATTGATGGGTCACACATACCAATAATAGCACCACAAGAATACCACACTGACTACTTCAACAGAAAGGGCTGGCATTCCATCATCCTCCAGGGAGTGGTGGATGGAAAAGGACTATTCTGGAGTGTGAATGTTGGAAAACCTGGGAGTTTGCATGATGCTCGGGTTCTACGATTGTCCACATTTTGGGATTGGGTTGGGCAGGGAGGGCTGTACCCTCTTTCCACTAAGAACATTTGGGGGGTGAATGTTGGCTATTATGTGCTCGGGGACTCTGCCTACCCTTTACAAAATTGGCTCCTGAAACCATTTCCTGACAATGGCCGCCTGACACCAGAACAACAAACCTACAACAAGAAAACATCCAGGGCACGGGTCGTAGTTGAAAATGCTTTTGGAAGACTTAAAGGTAGGTGGCGGTGTCTTATGAAGAGGAATGACAGTGACATTCAACTTGTCAAATCCATGGTGCTTACTTGCTGTGCTCTTCACAATCTTTGTGAAAGTCATGGAGAAGACTTCCACCAGGATTGGAATACGTCTGCAGAAGAGCCAGTAAGGGTAATAGCACAGGATATTGAAGATGAGTGCAATGAAATACGTCAGGCTCTGATGCGTCACCTCAACACCTAATTTTTTACCATGATTGTTTTAAAGTTTTAATAAAGTTTTACATTAATGAATCAGACACACCCAAAGTCTCTTATAAAATCTCTTTTATTCAGCAACAAAAATATTCTTTCTATATTTTCTTACAAGTAAGAATTCAAAAAAATAAAACATTTTTACAAAACAAAACTGAAAAATTACCAAAAAACAAAGGGTACAGGTCCTGTGCTGGCTGACAGGCACTATTGCCTTGGCGGTGGCCTGGGATCACGACTGGCTCCCAGCACTTGAACAAGCTGCCCTAGGACACCAAGGAAGGCCTGGTTGAAGGTAGACAACTGCTCCATCTGCTGCCGGGCAATCTCAGCCTCCTGGCGCATAGCTTCCTGGGCATCCTGACGCAGTGCCTGAAACCACCGCTCAGAAAGGGTCTCCATCCTTTCCTGTTGTCTTTCCTCTACTGCCCTCATATCATCAATAACTGTGCGCAGATCCAGCTGCAACCGTCTCCTTTCACCTGGAATATACAAAATACCAGAATATTGATTTAAGAAAATGCACAATTATAACTTTCACTCTGATCATAATGTCTTACCTGTGTGACGTGGTGCATTTGGCGTACTCTGTGGTAGGCTTGGTGTTGACACAATCGTACTGGTGCTGCTGAAAGATGTCGATGGACCATCGTCTGAAAAGTTAGAGGTATCATTGGAGAGTCCATCCACAGTATCTGAAAATGCACATATCAAGGGTTTTAGACACAAACGAGAAGAAGACACAGTGTACTATCTTATGGCAGTTATCATCAGGTAGTAAACAATGGGATGCACAGTGGGTAAAAAAATTAGATGCCTATACTCTTCTGTCCAGGTATTTAAATAAAAAATAATGGAACTATATCAGTTTAAAGGCTAAGGTACAATGAGAGCATCAGAAATCTCCATTATCTTTTCTACAGTTGTCTTTTTTCTCAAAAATAGGGGCTGGTTTATACAGACAGTACATTTCCCTATCCATTCTGAGATTAACTTTACTTGGTTAAAGTGCACTGTGGCTGCTTGAAATCATGCATGATAGCCTTTAATAGTATTTTTATGCATATTCAGCCCCCATTGATATTATCAAGCCCATACTAATTAAGCAAAACACCAGTCACGCATTTTTCATTAATTATACAAAACAGTGCAGCGCTACTCCCTAACATTTTCTTTCAGTCCACTGCACAAATACAATTACATTTTTGGTGCAGAGTTAATGGTTTTGTGCAGTTATTTTTTTTAAATGGTTAGCATAGGGAAAGCCAATGCCAAGCAGGAAAAAAAATAAAACTTACCAACAGGATCTATCATGGATTCGAGAAGTGCAGATGCAGATGAAGATGCAGAGTCCAGACCTCCTTCCCTGCCTTGGTTTGCTGGCCTATGCCCGTAAATGGCGTCCATGGCATCGTACCACTTCCAAGTACTTCGACTGTTTCCACTACAGCTGTTGGCATCCTTAATTTTTTTATATTGGCCTTTAAGCTTCTTAAGCTTTGCCCTACACTGACCCGACGTCCGTTCAAATCCCTCGGCTGCCATCCGCTGGGAAATATCTTTATACACCTTTTCATTCCTCACTGATCCATCAAGCTCACTCTGAATAACACTGTCCGCAATTATAGTAAGGAAAGTGGATAGTTCCTGAGTTGACCAGACCCTGCTGTTATTTGCAGGCATCCTTCTCCTATATCTGGACTGAGCTGCGCTTCCGTTTGACGACAGCAGTGACGTTTTCCTGTCCACCAATCAGTGGAATGTATCGTGTGACACCAGTAGCTCTGCCCTAACCGTACCGTACCATTTCCTATGGCCCTACATCTGAAGGAGGACCACGAATGGTGCGGTTTGGTTCGGTTGTATGGGCCACTTTCATAATGGAAACACCAAAAATAGCGTACCGTACCGAACCGATCCGAACCGTTCCGCTCAGTGGAAACGAGGCATAACAGGCCAGGTGTGCAAGAAAACTGAAATGCATCACAGGTGATATCATTTGCTGCTCAGTGGTTGCAGTATTCTAGTCTGCATCTCCCCAAGGTAAGACTTAAAATCTGGCCTGTTAGTGTGCCCAGAGGACCGGAGTTGAGAAACACTGGATTAGAAGCCTAGCTTTTGATTCCAGCCCATACGTTTCGTAAGTATTGGGTCCTCTATGGAGTTCCAGATTATTTACAGAATTGTTTCCGTAATTTTTAGTCTGTACTCCAATAATGTTTTTCTCTTTAGACATGCTTCCTATGCATCCACTTTTGAAGAAGCGAGCGTTAGCTCGCGAAACGCATCGAGACCAAGATGCATTATAATATTATGTTTTTATTTTTGAGACCAAGATGCATTGTACTATTGTTAGCTCGTTCACGTCAAGAGGCAGGTACAAGATAATTTACGACCCTTCAGTCCTAACTCCCCCTGTGTAGTGAATTTTCCGTCTCTGGCCAGGAGATGTCAAACATATAGCACTTAAGCTTAATACAGATACATCTGATTTATTCCATTTCGGCTCACATATTTATGGGACATTTGAGCGGCAAAAAACAGTTTAAACTAGTGTACAATCCATGGGTCAGTTCAGCAATAGAATATATCTACTAAAACAATACATTTAAAAGGTTTTTGTTTCCCTAACACATCACTGTAAATGTGGGGTGTCTTGTGTCTGAAATTGCATTTGTGGAAGGGCCGTTCCGTCTCTGCTCAGCTGTCTGATGTGTTAATATGTAAGTAATTGTCAACGTATTCAGGTGTCGTCTGTACTCCACATGCAAAAGTCTAACTTTTAAGCATCCAGGATGAATAACTGAGGTGTGTTTTAATATGTAAACACTTATCAATGTGTCTGTAATCTATATACAAAAATCCAACTGCCAAGTGTCCAGGATGAATGAGATGTGTTAATGCGTAAACACTTATCAATGTGTCTGTAATCTGTATGTGAAACCTAACTTGTTAAATGTATGAATGAGGTGTGTTAGTATGACTCGTTAATGTCATTGCAAGAGCCCACATTCCATTGTAAAGTGGGCACTAGCTGAAATATACCATGAAATTGAATATTTCATTAAGGCACATTGATACACTCTTTCAACTATTATGTATACATTTATGTAACCCATTATCATCAGTATTGTGTACTGCAATACCACTAATCGATCTGGCATTTTCATGTGTTTCATGGTGCATGATGTTATTTAATATTTACTCCAATAAACTGTAATAAAGGTTGTAAATGCTTTTTCTATACATCCATATTTATTTTTCTCTCACTGGCCACATGCGCTCACCTCATCTAAAGTCTTGGGGCCAATTTCTCTTTGTTTATCTGGGCTATAAGTGGATTGAATGGAGGAATCTGTTGGGTTCTAGTTGTGTTATTGCCTGCATTACATCTACATTTACTATCCCGAGGAATGATGATGCTGTAGACTTTTACCCGAGGTAACAAAGCTGTTTATAGGTAAATTCACTGTCAGGCTTGAGATAAAAAATCCAAAAACAGCAGTGTGCCGTGTCTTATAGCAGCCAACTAGAAATCCGCCTTTAGTGGCTGAGGATTATCAGCTCCATGTCAATGATTTTTGAAGACTTGAGATGGTTTGCTGCTCACCACGGTTCTGCACTCCCATATAAAATATGCCCACATGTGAATATTGTTCAGCACTTCCATGGACATTTTTTTATTTCTTTTGTTTCACAATATTTTTCAAATGTTTTTGTTAACATTATAAAATGGTTTTGCGATGATAGAAAAGAAGATCATTTGTCATCCAACCTTTTCAATGCTTTTGAATGGTTCCTGTCCACGGGGCCCTTCTGACACCCTCACTTCCCCTTGTCAGTCATACACGCTCCCTTAAAGAACGCGCCTCCCAATGCAGCTCCTTCAGTGACTAATCTCTGCAATCAGGAACAGTCCTTTCATGCTGATTGAATCTAACAGGCTGTTATGACTGCACATTACAGGAACTGAGTCCTAATGATGTGTCTAAACATTTCACATACAGTGCTTGAACTATTCCCCTCATTACCTGTCCTCCTTGCCCTCTCTTATTTCAATGATTTTCTTTGTGTATGAGAATCCATGTTCTCCAATGTGTCTCATAGTATGTCTACAACAATGTACAATGTTGTCAATTTATATAGACCGGTTTAAAAAAGGCACAATTCCATATAGATCAACCAATAGAAAAAATAAATTACCAGAAAAAAAGAAAACTTCTTTATATACAAACCCGATTCCAAAAAAGTTGGGAGACTGTACAAATTGTGAATAAAAACAGAATGCAATGATGTGGAAGTTTCAAATTTCAATATTTTATTCAGAATACAACATAGATGACATATCAAATGTTTAAACTGAGAAAATGTATCATTTTAAGGGAAAAATAAATAGATTTTAAATTTAATGGCATCAACACATCTCAAAAAAGTTGGGACAAGGCCATGTTTACCACTGTGTGGCATCCCCTCTTCTTTTTATAACAGTCTGCAAAATGTCTGGGGACTGAGGAGACAAGTTGCCCAAGTTTAGGAATAGGAATGTTGTCCCATTCTTAGGTCTTCTTTGTCGCATCTTCCTCTTTATGATGCGCCAAATGTTTTCTATGGGTGAAAGATCTGGACTGCAGGCTTGCCATTTCAGTACCCGGATCCTTCTTCTACGGAGCCATGGTGCTGTAAATGATGCAGTATGTGGTCTGGCATTGTCATGTTGGAAAATGCAAGGTATTCCCTGAAAGAGACGACGCCTGGATGGGAGCATATGTTGTTCTAGAACTTGGATATATCTTTCAGCATTGATGGTGCCTTTCCAGATGTGTAAGCTGCCCATGCCACACACACTCATGCAACCCTATACCATCAGAGATGCAGGCTTCTGAACTGAGCGCTGATAACAACTTGAGTTGTCCTTGTCCTCTTTAGTCCGGATGACATGGCGTCCCAGTTTTCCAAAAAGAACTTCAAATTTTGATTCGTCTGACCACAGAACAGTTTTTCACTTTGCCACAGACCATTTTGAATGAGCCTTGGCCCAGAGAAAACAGCTGCGCTTCTGGATCATGTTTAGATATGGCTTCTTTTTTGGCCTATAGAGTTTTAGCCAGCATAGCGAATGGCACGGTGGATTGTGTTCACCGACAAAGTTTTCTGGAAGTATTCCTGAGCCCATGCTGTGATTTCCATTACAGTAGCATTCCTGTATGTGATGCAGTGCCGTCTAAGGGCCCGAAGATCACAGGCATCCAGTATGGTTTTCCAGCCTTGACCCTTACGCACAGAGATTGTTCCAGATTCTCTGAATCTTTGGATGATATTATGTACTGTAGATGATGATAACTTCAAACTCTTTGCAATTTTACTCTGAAAAACTCCTTTCTGATATTGCTCTACTATTTTCCGCCGCAGCATTGGGGGAATTGGTGATCCTCTGCCCATCTTGACTTCTGAGAGACACTGCCACTCTGAGAGGCTCTTTTTATACCCAATCATGTTGCCAATTGACCTAATAAGTTGCAAATTGGTCCTCCAGTTCCTTTTATGTACATTTAACTTTTCCAGCCTCTTATTGCTACCTTTCCCAACTTCTTTGGAATGTGTAGCTCTCATGAAATCTAAAATGAGCCAATATTTGGCATGACATTTCAAAATGTCTCACTTTCAACATTTAATATGTTATCTATATTAGATTGTGAATAAAATATAAGTTTATGATATTTGTAAATTAGTCCATTCCTTTTCTACTCACAATTTGTACAGTGTCCCAACCTTTTTGGAATTGGGTTTGTACTTTATATATCCAGAGGAAGGCAAAAGAACCCATGATTCAATTTGCTCCAGTTGGGAGGAAGGGAAATTCCTTCCTGATCCTCCAGAAGACAATTTGATATTCCCTCGATCGACAATATCTGGTGTTATTATTTATAAATGATAATATCCGGTTATATTTTAAGCATTTAGGAATGCATTCAGCTCTTTTGTTAAGCAATCTGAGCTGGCCAGAACTAGTTCTTGATCGAGTCTATTCTACATTTTCACAGCTTTTACTGTTAAGAAGACAAGAAGAGAGAAGACCGGGCGCCGATCTAAGTGTAGCAATACAAAATTTATTAGCAATTCGAAGAGTACTACTCACAGGAGTAAGATAAAAACTCCCCCACCAGAAGATTGCAGCTCATCCTCCACAGCACCAGCTCCGCCGGGATCATGGAAGGACCCCCTGGAAGAACTCTGCCGACCCATCACTCCATTGAGATGCCTGTTTTTATCTTACTCCTGTGAGTAGTACTCTTTGAATTGCTAATAAATTTTGTATTGCTACACTTAGATCGGCGCCCGGTCTTCTCTCTTCTTGTCTTGGATCATACAGGGTAACTTCACCCTTAACTAGAGGCGGCCATCAAAGTGCATAGCAAACCGCACTGGACTTTATCTATTGAAGCCAACCTTGCCATATCTGCTCTATGCATAGACACTGCATGCGGTTCTGACAATCTGATTGCGCCAATCTCTCCCCTCCTCCTTGTTTACTGTGAAGAAGCATTTCCATATGTGGAGGTTAAATTAATTTTCCTCCAGATGTAAAGAGTGCCCCCTTGTCCTCCTGTAATGACCTGCAAGTGAATAACTCAACACCAACTTCACTATACAGTAGGGGCCACATATTTACACATGGTGATCATATTCCCCCTTAAAGTGGTTCTAAAGGTAAAAGGTTTTTTACCTTAATTCATTCTGTGCATTTATGGTAAAAAATCTTTTAAATAGTGGTTTTCCCCCCCAGCCCCCCCCCCCCCAAATACTCACCTGAAACAGATCCTGGTCCAGCACTGTGCATTCTGCAGCAGCTCTTCTTCCCTCTCCTGGCTCTCATAGGCTTGGCTGAAAGCAGCGGGAGACATTGGCTCCTGCTGCTGTCAATCCAAACCTGTGAGCAGAGGGGGGGGGGGTCAGGGCTGAGCTGTGCTGTATGTCTGAATAGATACAAATAGCCTGGCTTGGGATCGAGCACCCACAAGTGCCCCCATGGAAAGTAGCTTCCTATGTGGGCACTCGGGGGGGGGGGGAGCCAGATATGCCAGCAGATGTCCCATAAAGAGCAGGATTGGGGCTGCTCGGTGCAAAACCACTGCGCAGACAGGTAAGTAGAACATGTTTGTTATTTAAAAAAAAAATAAGCTTTACAATCGCTTTAATCTCCTTTTTCGCAAGAGAGAATAAACTCCGTTCTGGTAATCTTTCTTCATTGCTTGCATACAAAATACATACTCCTTTTAAAAAGAGAATGGACATTTTTATGCTTCTAGTCCAGTGTTTCTCAACTCCGGTCCTCAAGGCACACTAACAGGCCAGATTTGAAGTATTACCTTGGGGAGATGCAGACTAGAGTACTGCAATCACTGAGCAGCAAATGGTATCACCTGGGATGTATTTCAGTTTTCTTGCAAACCTGGCCTGTTAGTGTGCCCTGAGGACCGGAGTTGAGAAACCCTGTTCTAGTCGTTTGCTAGTTTATGCACTTTGTTCAGAATCATTCAGGTCAGTAGCTGGTGACATTGCTCATGTAGAATTGCACTTTAGTCTCTTCTGTCCTTTGCCTATAGTATAGTGATTCCATAAATTCCGGGCTACAGTCAGTATAGCCCAACCAAATACATAGTATATATACAGTTTGACATAAATCTAGTATTAGAAAACTTGTTATACATAAATGTATATATTCTATCATTCTTATTGCATCCAAACAGAAACAGCAAAGCATATCTATAGCCACCCCCAGCTCAAAAAATGGACCAAAGTGAAAAGACCCCCATAAGCAAAAGTGGAATACGGCAAGTTTTTGCTACACCCCAAATCAAAGAGCAAGGATTATAATTATTTCTGCATATATCGAGATAATGAAACCAATAGCCAGGTAGACATCATGGAATTCACTTCCCCTGGGTGGCAGGGCGGTCATCTTTTGGAGTGAGGAAAATACTGGGCTGCCCTATTCAAATGGCCTTGGACTAGTTGAAATATGTATGTTTTTAATAGGATCTCAATATTCCTGGAGAAAGAGTTCTGATCTTTGTTCTTTGGTGTGGCATGCTATCTTCCAGTGGGCACTCTTGCTTATGGGGCCTTTATCCTTTGGTCCATTTTATAAGCCAGGGGGTGGCTGTAGATACACTTTGCTGCTTTAGTTTGTCTGCCATTGTGGCTGTGGGCGTTATTGGTCTAAAGAACTTCGCTCACACGTATACACATATTCTGCCTTCTTCCTGATGATGCTGGGTATCATGTGGGTGAAACGCGTCTAAGAAGAAGTATTCCCACCTCTTCAATAAGGACAATAGAATATTTATATACCTGTACATGTAAAGCAAGTTTGCTAATTCTATAATTATGTCAATCCAAATCTCTTCTATGTACAGTATGTGAATGGGGTATACTGATTGTAGGCTGGAATCTATTGAATTGTTATACCAACGCAACATAATGGCAAACCACATGTGACTCCTATTAAATCTGTTATGGTGTTATTAACAATAAATTATTCTAGATTGTAAGCTCTAACAAGCAGGACCCTCTAATTCCTCTTGTATTGAAATGTATTGTAACTATATTGTCTTCCCTCATATTGTAAAGCGCTGCACAAACTATTGGCGCTATATAAATCCTGTATAATAATAATATGAATTTTTTGATATATAAATCGTGTATAATAATAATAATAATATGAATATTTAATATATGAATCGTGTATAATAATATGAATATTTAATATATAAATCCTGTATAATAATAATATGAATATTTAATATATGAATCGTGTATAATAATAATATGAATATATATATATATATATATATACAATGTCTTATTGTTTTAAGTAGCACCTGGAAAATCTTGAGAACGTTTTGTAATATTTTTCCATTTATCCAAAATGTGTACATGACCTTCAAATCAAAATTAATAATAAAGTGGGACCTCTAACGTCAAACCTTATGAGCACCCAAATTAGGAAATACTGTATATAATCTGCAATGAATAACTGAGAGTAGGGTTGCACTAAAGGTAGCCCCATCCTCCTCAAATCTACAGCAAGAAGCTACACCAGAAGCTCAAACCTGAATATCATCAATGTATCTGTGCGAACTATAACAAACCAAGAAATGGCAAACTTGTACAATGCCTTAAAGTATTCATATAGTTTGGAAATTTTCCACATTTTGTCATCGTATAACAAAAAAAGTAAATGTATTTTATTTGGATTTTATGTGATAGACCAACACAAAGTGAAACATGAAGTGGAAGATTTTTTACAAATAAATATCTGAAAGGTGTGGCGTGTATTTGTATTTATCCCCCTTTACTATGATACCTCTAACTACAATCTAGTGGAATCAATTGCCTTAAGAAATCACCTAATTAGTAAATAGAGTTCACCTGTGTGTCATTTAATCTCAATATAAATACAGCTGTTCAGAGGTTTTTCTAGACAACCTTAGTAAACAAACGGCATCATAAAGGCGAAGGAACACACCAGACAGGTCAGCGATAAAGTTGTGGAGAAGTTTAAAGCAGGGTTAGGTTATTAACCACTTAAGCCCCGGAAGATTTTACCCCCTTCCTGACCAGGGCCTATTTTGCGATTCGGCACTGCGTGACTTTAACAGACAATTGCGCGGTCATGCAACGCTGTACCCAAATGAAATTGATGTTCTTTTTTTCTCACAAACAGAGCTTTCTTTTGGTGGTATTTGATCACCTGTGCGATTTTTTTGATCATGCGCTATAAACAAAAAAAGTGCGACAATTTTGCAAAAATAATAATATTTTTCAAATTTTTTTATATGAAATTCCCCCCCAAAAAATGTAAAAATCAAAATGTTTTAACATTTTTGGCCAATTTGTTTTCTGCTACATATGTTTAGTAAAAAAAATCACAATAAGCGTATTTTGATTGGTTTGCGCAAAATTTATTGCGTTTACTAACTAAGGGAAAGATTTTTGTCATTTATGTTGTTTTTTTTAACGAGTAATGGCGGCGATCTGCGATTTTTTTTTTTTTTTTTTTTTTTTTTTTTGCGGGACTGCGACATTGCGGCGGACAGATTGGACCCTTGACTGACATTTTTGACACTTTTGGGGGTACCAGTGACATTACTACAGTAATCAGTGCTATACATATGCACTGTTACTGTAAAAATGACACTGGCAGGGAAGGGGTTAACTTTATTGGGGAAGGAGGGATTAAGTGTGTCCCTAGGGGCGTGTTTCTAACTGTGCAGGGATGTGGCTGTGTGTGTAACAGCACAGATCTACGGTCCTACATAGCAGGACCTTATGATCTGTGCTGTTACACAGGGAAGAATGACAGGCGGCTTTGTTTACATTAGCCGCCTGCCTTTCTCCCTTCACATCGGACGATCGCGGGTAACGGCGGACATCGGGTCCGCCGGTCACACACAGGGAGGTGTCCTTGAACGAGCCGGGGCGGCAGCGCGCCTCCGGGGGCGCGCGCTCGCCCCCTATTGGCTTACAGGCTAGTGACGTACCCATACGTCCCTTTGCCTGGCCGGGGCTGACCACCACAGTGTATGTACTTGCGGCGGTCGGCAACCGGTTAAAAAATATCCCAAGCTTTGAACCTCTCACGAAGCACTGTTCAATCCGTCATCGAAAATGAAAAGAGTATGGCACAACTGCAAACCTATCAACACAGGGCTGTCCTAAACCAACAGGCTGGGCAAGGAGAGCATTCATCAGAGAAGCAGCCAAGAGGCCCATGGTAACTCTGGAGGATCTGCAGAGATCCACAGCTCAGGTGGGAGAATCTGTCCCTAGGACAGCTATTAGTCGTGCGTTCCACAAATCTGGCCTTTATGGAAAAGTGGCAAGAAGAAAGCCATTGTTGAAAGAAAGCCATAAGAAGTCATGTTTGCAGTATGTGAGAAGCCATGTGGGGGACACAGCAAACATGGAAGAAAGTGCTCTGGTCAGATGAGACCAAAATTTAACTTTTTTGCCTAAAAGCAAAATGCTATGAGTGGCAGAAAACTAACACTGCACATCATCCTGAACACACCATGAAACATGGCGGTGGCAACATCATGTTGTGGGGATGCTTTTCTTCAACAGGGACAGGGAAGCTGGTCAGAGTTGATGGGAAGATGGATGGAGCCAAATACAGGGCAATCTTAGAAGAAAACTGCAAAAGACTTAAGACTGGGGTAGAGGTTCGCCTTCCAGCAGGACAACGACCCTAAACATACAACCAGAGCAGAAATAGAATGATTTCGATCAATGCATATTGATGTGTTAGAATGGCCCAGTCAAAGTCCAGACCTATCCATTTGGGAATCTGTGGCAAGACTTGAAAATTGCAGAAAAGTTAAGAGCTTGAGCTATTTTGCAAATAAGAATGGGCAGCAAATGTCACTCACTAGATGTGCAAAGCTGGTAGAGACATCCCCAAAAAGACTTGTAGCTGTAATTTCAGCGAAAGGTGGTTCTACAAAGAATTGACTCAGGGGGGCTGAATACAAATGCACACCACAATTTTCAACTATTTGTAAAAAAATTTAAAAACAATTTATCATTTTCCTTCCACTCGACAATTATGCGCCACTTTATGTTGGTCTATCCCAATAAAAAACATTTACAATTTTGGTTGTAACATGACAAAATGTGAAAAATGTCAAGGGGTATGAAAACTTTTTCAACGCACGGTAAATACATTTTTAACACGCAAAGGTGGTAAAATTCACTAGATGTAACAAATTCTCAAGCTATCCAGCTCAAAAATAAATTAAGAACTCCTGTGCAAGTGACCCAGTTAGGGTGCAGGAAAATAATTTATAATCCAATAAAACGCACATTTTTATTATTCTGTAGCACAAATCCATATTTTTTGCTGAATGAAGGTATTTGTTACATATATAATTTATAACTTATAGTATAGGTTTGCCAGACTTATTTACTTTTCTTTGTTTTCTCCTCCAGGTTGATATATCGATGTCTGGCTACTCTGTATGCAGTTTTGTTCCTTCATATTATCCCATCTTCCTGCCAGGTACAGTTAATGAGAGCCTGATCCATCAATTTGGCAAGAACATTTCCCCCTTTTCTCAGGGGCTTTATATTATTTATAGTTTGAGTTTATTAAAAGCACTCTTATGCTTCTTGCTGTGTTTGTATTGTATTTGCCCAGCCAGGCATTTCCAAGAGAAACAACCTTACATACTGTTGAGATGTCAGTTCAGGTTCCACAATATCATTTTGTTGTTTGCTGCTAAGGCAGGACCGTCCTGTAATGAATTTCACTAAGGGCACTGTAACCAGGATTTGTACCCCTTAAAGCTGAACTCCGGGTATGATCCTAATTCCATAGTTATATTGGTCCAGCTTTGCACAATGTAAGAACGTGTATCTCATACCTAATGGACCACTGTGACAGCTGTCAATCAGTGTAGTAGTCAGTTCTACTACAGTCATTTCTGCAATCTTCTGGGTCCTGTGCCCAGCAGCTGTCCCACTGCACACTGACTACAGGGGGTTGCTTGATTGGTACCACCGCCATTAACACAGCATCTTGCATCTTTTAAATGAATACAAGGTGTTCTCTGATTGCACAAGGGGGAAAGTGTGATGTCACCACCCCTCCTCTCCACTTGTCCAATCATAGGACTCTTTGTATTCATATAAAAAGCACAAAGAGGGAGATTTATGCAAATATGTCACCTCTTGGCACTGAGCAGCTGCATATTTGCATGCGTTATTGCAAATACAGCTGTGTCGAGAGCATGTGCCCTGTGCGCTCCCGGCCAGGGCCGGGACAAGGGGTGGGCAGGAGGGACGATTGCCCCTGGGTGCAATGGTTTATTGCAGGGATGGGGGTCGCCTTGACCCTAGCCCTAAGGGAAGGGGGGCGCAGTTTATCATCCTTGCCATGGGCGCTGGATGTCCTTCTCCCGGCACTGCTCCCGGCACAGTTACTGGAGGCTAACAGAAAGCTCCCGGTCACTGCTTGCAATTGGGAGCTTTCTGATCATGTGACAGCCATTCACGGCGGAGAAAATATATACCTGTGCTCAAATCCCAATAGCCCGTACATGTATTTAACTTATCAGGTGCTAAAGAGGTGTGCCCACATTTTAACACTATAAATTCTGGATGGACAGATGTTGTGGAGCAGTGTGCAGAGGCAGGGTCCATCCAGGATTTGTAGTGCCAATCACGGCGGGCACATGATCGTAAACCCCCCCCCTTGGCATCCTAAACCCTCTAAAGGCTCGTGAGGTGCCAACTCCAAGGGGTTGAATCTCCCTCAAAAACATTCTGTGAATGGCAGTGGTGCCAAACCCAAAATGTAGCGTCTATCACTGGATATTGAGCTGACCACTACAGTAATTGGCAACATACACAGCAGCCCATCGGTTATGAGATATACATACTTACCATGATATAATCTGTACCAATGTAGGTATGCAATTATAATCATGCCTTGAGTTCAGATTTAATATGCATCTTAGTTCTTTGACAAGTGAAGCTCAATCACTACCACAGACTTTGCTGTGATGCATTGGGATTGATTCAATAAAGTAGTAGAGCATGTTCACTTAGCTTGGTAAATATGGTAACTCTGTTTTCATTTTAATCATCCAATTATGTGCAGGCAAAAATCAAGTTTTTTTTTTTTTTTCCCACACACGATTGGGCATTCAAGTGAACATTATTATTCATTAAGCTAGCTGTATGTTTCCTTACGGAACGTTAAAGGCATAAACTACCTTTTCATACAAAATTAATAAATGCAAAAATTGCATTTCTTTACTTTTTTGCATTGATGCCAGCAGCACATTGCAACCGTAATCAGTGCATAGAGGGTGCAGTGCACAGACTCCTGCAGACTCTTGTCCTAACCCCATGTCAGTATGGAAGTACAGACTTATCATTTTGGGATTGGAGGGAGTAATCAGTGCACTACAAATGTGGTGAAGTCACCAAGCTTGTGCTCCATTGAGATCTATGAGTCCCTCTGCCACTGTAGAAGATGGGACTTGTAGTCTTCCATTCATAGATCCTTGTGAATGGATGATGCGGCTATGGAGCAGGACCAGAGTGTTGCAGGGAAAAGGGATTCAGGTAAGTGGGGGTAGTTTGAGGGTGAGAGGTTTGGGAATGTGACAGTGTTGCATCCGAAATATGGGTGTATCACAAGCCTTTCGAAAGATTGTAAAGGCAAAGATGTTATACTTACTTTATTTTATGCTACCTTACAAAACCATTGCACAGAGCAGCCCCAATCCTCCTTCCCTTGGGTCCTGCGTTTCTGGCTTCTCACCCTTGGGGAGTCATCCCCATAGCAAGGTGCTTGCTATGGGGGCACTCGCGTGTGCTCGCTCCCGAGCTGGCTCTGTGGGTCCATAAGACACACAGAATAATTCTTGGCCCTGCCCCCCCCCCCACTATCTCCTCTATGGCTGAGATTGAAAGCAGCATGAGCCAATGGCTCCCCCTGCTGTGTCTGAGCCAATGAGGAGGGAGAGAGCCGAGGGAGCCTCAGCTCTCATGCACATTGCTAGATCGAGATGGGGCTCGGGTAAGTATTGGGGGGGGGGGGCACTGTTTTCAGAAGGTTTTTTTTTTTCCTTAATGCAGAGAATGCATTACCATAGAAAACCTTTTGCCTTTTAGAACCATTGTAAGTATCTATTCCTTATTTTCTAACCTATAATTTCCAAAATACATGGCATCCATTATTTTAGTAAGTCAACCCCTCAGTGTGATCACGGGTATTGCATCTAGCAGGGAAAGTGAGGGCCGTTTTATAACTTCCACAGTGGGTAGTTGGATGTGATCTCTCATGCACAGCTGCCTCATTGAGAAATAGAAGAAGCTTTGCAGAACATGTAAAAATGCACAAAGGACTCAAGCAGGCAAGGATGTATGCCTATTATGGGGAATAATAATAATTCAACTGCTATATAAAACTCACAGTACCTAATTACTTTCTAAAAATATCCATAGACAGAAGGTCACCTTGAAAGTAAATACTGGTTGCAGACTTGATTGCAATTCTAAGAGTTGTCTGAGAAGTGTACATGTCATCATCCTCTTGAAGCTCTCAGACATTATAGACGGGTACAAAGTATATGGCTATCAGAATCTTGTCAAACTCCACCTTATTCTTCACACTATCCAGGTAACCTGTGCATTGGGAATGAACAATGCTTACTTTAGAGGCAAATAAGCATATCCAGTAATAGGAAGGTTTTCATGTACTGGTTGGCATGATATGTCATTTTACTGAAAGCACTTGAGTTCCAAAGAAGTTATACTCTTATCATAGGAATTATTAAACCTTGTGACCATAAGGAGAGGCTGCCAAAGACACATTCAAGCATAGCTTGTGACAATTTAGGAGACTATTTGGACAGTCTAGGGGTTACCTAGAGGGCAATAATGGGCATATTCATGAGTCCTAAGCAGAGTTGTATAAAGTACTCGAAACCCATACTTGAGTAAAAGTACAAGTGCTTGATCAAAAAGTGACTTGAGTAGAAGTGGAAGTGCTCTATCAAAAAGTGACTTGAGTAGAAGTACTAAAGTATTCAACATTTTTTGTACTTAAGTATTGCAAGTAGTTTTTTTTTTTTTTAATTTTGCTACTCAAGTACTAAAAGTAAAAGTACCAGTAGTTTTGAAAAAAAAAAATGCTACTCAAGTACTGAAAGTAAAAGTACAAGTACTGTGTTATGTAGTTATTAAAGAAAGAAGTCTAAAGTTTGAACATCATATTGTTTTTTATTATTTCAAATGCAGCTTTTATTTATACATACAGTAGCATTTATTTTCGTATGCGCTGATAATACACATGTTTTGAGCTTCATGAAACCTGCCATCTACTGTTCTGGCAGTGGTAATTTTTATAATAGTAACGAGTAACTGCAGCACAAAAAAAAAATATTGGAGTAGAAGTATTGAAATCATTGAAAAAATGTAGTGAAGTAAAAGTGGAAGTAGGAGAAAAAAAATTCTACTCCAGGAAAGTACAGATACTGCCTTTCGGTACTTAAGTACAGTAGTGAAGTAGTTCTACTTAATTACTATACATCTCTGGTCCTAAGTACTTATTAAACACAAAGATGTTCCGAAATGAGCCCTCTTTTTTTGGAGGAGGGGGGTTAGGAAATGAACCTGTAGGTAAATAAGAGAACCGGAGCCTTTGCTAAGGGGAAGAGTGGCAGTGCCTCCACCCACGATAAGACGAACAGAGGGGATTCCCTTCCTGGGAAATTAACCAGTAATCTAATCAAAGTAATTGGGAGCAGAAGAACTACTGCAACCAGCATATAATATTAAAATTAAACTTTAGGCAAACATTTTATCTTTTCTTTCGTATCTCCAATGTGGTGATTACCGTTACTTTCTGCGATAAAAGATTGCTTTGCAGCTCTTTCCAGGGAATTTAAGTGGTATTAAACCCCAAAACAAAAATGTAATATACTGGAGCTTGCCAGTACCAAAATACATTTCCTGGTGGAAGGGGGGATTCCTCCACCCACCTTGTTTGTGAATGAATGGAGGAATCTTATTTTTTTTTTTTGGCTGAATGAAAAAATACCCCATCTATGCCCAGCTTTAGGGTGTCTCCACTCTGGATGGAGGAGCACCCAGGATGCCTTTGGACTTGACTACCAAATTAAAGCCAAATTCCAGCTAATGCTTTTTAAACATTTACAGCCAGTGGCAACTCCAGAAACAATATTTAGGGGGGGCACATAAGATACCACAGTCAAAACTAGGGGACACTCATAATTTTCACCACTATATCATACCACTGAAAATACTAAATGAGTGTGTATATATATATATATATATATATATACACAGTATCTCACAAAAGTGAGTACACCCCTCACATTTTTGTAAATATTTTATTATAACTTTTCATGTGACGACCCTTTGCTACAATGAAATAACTCAACACATCGGCCATTAATGTCTAAACCGCTGGCAACAAAAGTAAGTACACACCTAAGTAAATACATCCAAATTGGGCCCAATTAGCCATTTTACCTCCCCGGTGGCATGCAACTCATTAGTGTTACAAGGTTTCAGGTGTAAATGGGGAATAGGTGTGTTAAATTTGGTGTTATTGCTCTCACTTTCTCATACTGGTCACTGGAAGTTCAACTCAGCACCTCATGGCAAAGAACTCTCTGAGGATCTGAAAAAACAACTGTTGCTCCACCTAAAGATGGCTTAGGCTGTAAGAGGATTGCCAAGACCCTGAAACTGAGCTGCAGCACTGTGGCCAAGACCATGCAACAGTTTAACAGGACAGGTTCCACTCAGAACAGGCCTCGCCATGGTTGACCAAAGAAGTTGAGTGCACATGCTCAGCCAGCGTCCTATATCCAGAGGTTGGCTTTGGGAAATAGACGTATGAGTGCTGCCAGCGTTGCTACAGAGGTTAAAGGGGTGGGGGGCCAGCTCAGATCATATACCGTGCACTGCATCAATTTCGTCTGCATGGCTGTCGTCCTAGAAGGAAGCCTCTTCTAAAGATGATGCGCAAGAAATCCAGCAAACAGTTTGCTGAAGACAAGCAGACTAAGGACATGGATTACTGGAACCATGTCCTGTGGTCTGATGAGACCAAGATAAACCTATTTGGTTCAGATGGTGTCAAGCATGTATGGCGGCAACCAGGTGAGGAGTACAAAGACAAATATGTTTTGCTTAAAGTCAAGCATGGCGGTGGGAGTGAAAGAGGACTCAAGTGGCAACCTGTGAAGCTCTGGTGAACTCCATGCCCAAGAGGTTTAAGGCAGTGCTAGAAAATAATGGTGGCCACACAAAATATTGACACGGGCCCAATTTGGACATTTTAACTTATGGGTGTACTCACTGTTGTTGCCAGCAGGTTAAGACATTATTGGCTGTGTGCTTTAGTTATTTTGAGGGGACAGCAAATTTACACTGTTATACAAGCTGTACACTCACTACTTTTATTAGGGAAGACCAACCTGGGGCCATAATTGTGAGTAGCATATTGAACACCCCCCTCTCTCCCTCACCCCCCCCCCCTCTCTCTCTTTCTCTCTCTCTCGTTCACCCTCTCTCTCTCTCTCTCTCTCTCTCACCCCTCTCTGTCTCTCATCCGGGGAGGGGGGTCTCTTTCTCACCATCCTCCCTCACACCCTCTCTCCTCCCCCCCTCTCTCTCTCTCTGTCACCCCCTTCCCTATCTCTCTCTCTCCCTTCTATCTCTCTCACCAGCCTTCTCTTTAAAACCCCCATCTCTGTCTCTCTCTCTCTCTCTCTCTCTCTCTCTCTCTCTCTCTCACACCCCTCTTTCACTCTCCCTCTATTTCTTTGACCCCCCCCTCTCTCTCTCACCCCTACCCCTTTTCCCTCTGATCAGCTCTGCTTAAGGCCCCATTCACACTTGTGCGACCTAAAAGTTGTTAGATTTTGACTGAACTTGAAGCAATGCCTGTGTAATCTTGAGATCTATGGACCTCAAGCCGCATCAAAGTCAGACCAAAGTAGTGCAGATACTACTTTGAAGTCGCTGTGACTTGAAGTTGCACAGATATGAACGGCACTCATTGGAAATCATAGAGTATGACTTGTCGTTGATTAAAACCATCATTATGTGTTTACCTTTCAAGACCCGTGAGTGCCTCTCTCTTATTTGGTGTATATGTATATATATATATATATATATATATATATATATATATATATATATATATATACTGTGTGTGTATACACATACCCACACGCTTGTGTTTGCATTGTGGGGTGCACACCCTAATGCAATAGGCTATGCACATTTATGCACCAACTTTTATTGCACCTGTGTAGTCTGGGTTCTACATTATTTGAAAGAAAAAATAAAGATTCATTAGCTACTATACTATCCCTCTTTTACCTTAAAATCAGAATGATGCCACACTGGTACCTTGCTTTTCTTTTCCATTGACTGAACAATTGGTCCATGTAATCTGGACACGGACAGTACATTAATTCTTAAAACAACAGCAAAATTTCCTCTGTTTTTTCTTTGTTTTTCTAACACAAGTGCTGGCTGCCAGAATAGGTGCTTGAATGTCCTTTGTGTTCCAACTCCTATAGAGGACCACAGAGGGGCTTTATAATGTCATTATTTGTATTATTATATATATATTACACTGAGCCGGTGATTATTACCTTCTGCCAGTTTCTTTGTTTCCCTTTTGTAGGTTGTGGAACTCCGAGCGTATTATTGAACTGTCACAGCACAGACTGATTTCCCGGTCACTGGTGCATAAAGCTGATGTTACCACCTCATTCATTTTCTGCCACTATTTCATTGTCCCAACATGCTATTTTTATTGTTGGCTTGTCATCCTGCAAATCCATGTTTTACAAGGTTTGGAAACACAAGACGAGTGTTGTTTTCTCTTGTGATAAGTCTGTACTCTCTTCAGAAAATGGCTGATGGAACCGGCAGACTATGCTCATGTTCACAATGCTAAGTATATATGTAAACACCACTGGCCTCATTCTATGCTGGGTCTACTGCATACCCCCGGGGCTCGATACCCTGTATTGCTGTCACTGAGTGATAATGAGAGAAAGCTGTGAGAAGAAGGAAATACAAATATAAATCAAGTTTGGACTGTTTAATGTTTTCTGCAGGCAGAAATTCCCTTTAGTTATGAATGGTGGAATCCAGATTGCAAATGACATTTCATGTTCTACAATCATAAATGTAAATGGTTATCTAATAAGGTGAAGGCGAATTTACTCCCTCTTTTTGTCTTTTTAGGTTCAAAGGCCATTGTTTCACAGAGGAACAGTCATCAATTTTGGCCCTGAGCATAGTCTACCACAGAGGTCAAGCAATGAGTGGGGTTCATGGCAAAGCTGGTCTCCCTGTTCTCGGACATGTGGAGGGGGAGCTGCAGTGCGGACGCGGCAGTGTATTGTAAGGTATCAGTATTTGATGATACTCATGCTGACCAACACAAGACATTTTACAAATTTTACAGGGCTTTGTGTCTGTTCACACAACCCGAAAGGTTAGTACCCAAGATGGAATTCTTGGGGACTTTTCTTTTTGAAAATTAAAATTGCTTAGCATGGTTCTGTTAAAAAAAAAAAATATATATATATATATATGCACACACATTATATTACCATATACACACATTATATTACCATATACACACACACATTATATTACCAAAAGTATTGTGACACCTGTTTTTACATTCACGTTAATTTTAATGGCATCCCAGTCTTAGTCCGTAGGGTTAATATTGAGTTGGCCCAACGTTTGCAGCTATGACTGCTTCAACTCTTCTGGGAAGGCCGTCAACAAGGTTTAGGAGTGTGTCTATGGGAATGTTTGATCATTCTTCCAGAAGCACATTTGTGAGGTCAGGCACTGATGTGGATGAAAAGGCAAAGGCTCGCAGTCTCCGCTCTAACATCCCAAAGGTGTTCTATTGGGTTGAGGTCAGGACTCTGTGAATGCCAGTCAATTTCCTCCACCCCAAACTCACTCATCCATGTCTTTATGGACCTTGCTTTGTGCACTGGCCTAAATCATTTGGTGGAGGGGGGATTATGGTGTGGGGTGGTCTTTCAGGGGTTGGGCTTGGCCCCTTAATTCAGTGAAGGGAACTCTTAAAGACTTCAACAAACCAAGACATTTTGGAAATTTCACGTTTACAACCTTGTGTGAACAGTTGAGGGATTACCCCTTCCTGTTCCAACATGACTGTGCACAAAGCAATGTCCACTAAGACATGGATGAGCGGGTTTGGGGTGGAGGAACTTGACTGGCCTGCACAGAGTCCTTACCTCAACCCGAAAGAACACCTTTGGGATGAATTAGAGCCAAGACTGTGAGTCAGGCCTGCTCGTCCATATCCGTGCCCAACCTCACAAATGCGCTTCTGGAAGAATAGTCAAACATTCCCATAGACACAATCCTAAACCTTGTGGACAGCCTTCCCAGAAGAGTTGAAGCTGTTCTAGCTGCAAAGAGTGGACCAACTCAATATTGAACCCTGCGGACTAGGACTGGGATGCCATTAAATTAAAGTTCATGTTCGTGTAAAGGCAGGCGTTACAATATTTTTGGTCATGTATATAAATAATATCAGAATATGAGGTAATGCACACTAATATTTGGAATGATAACAAAAGTGAAGATTCTTTAGTCTAGTTTTTACAGTTTTATTGCAGCTTTAACTCTAGAGATTAGGGAATTTCTGAAAAGTTTGATTAGTCTTGACTGCGAAAATGCCAACACTTTAAAAAATTCTGGAATTTCTTAACTTGATGTCCCATTAAAGTCCAATCATGACCAAGTTCTAGAAAAATGTGTGTTGGGCAACCCATACAGTACATTCATCTTTTTTTTTTTTTCCTTCAACTAGTGGGTGGGTTGAAAAAAAAAAAATGATCCAATTCCCCCATCCACACATTAAAGGTGGATGGAGGGATTCCTTTCCGCTGTGTATTGTGTTCTGATGGCAGGGAGCTTTCCTGGCCGTTAGAACGTACTGATCCGTGTTGCCAGCTGTAGCTGTAGGTACTGATTGATCGTGAAAAACCCGACAGGCTGGTTGTACAGAAGTCAATTGGTAGACCAGAGTGCCCATACCATTGATCACACATTTCCCATCTTTACAGAGTAGAGAAGCAAATGATAAAAAAGTTTTGAGGGTGGTTTGAATAGCACCCTACCTGATGAGAAGATGGGGCTTCAACGCATCCTGAACAGCTTCCTTGCAAAAGGGATACTATGGTAGAAGGGTGGATCGTAGTGGCAACTGGTGGTCGATCTAAGGGTGCCTAGACAGCAGCTGCAGATATAAGGCAGACACAGTCTTTAGTCCCCATCTCTTGAAAACATTTTGGGAATCCATACTACCAAAGATAACATTGAGATTCAAATTAGACTCAAGACATCCGAATTCATGAAATTAGGTCAGAAGTTAATGTCATTCAAATGTTGGCATCGGCTCTATTTTTCTAAAATTTCGAGCACCAAATGTGAGCGCTTACCTAGCTGACTTTTAAAGCCTACTAGAACCCAATTTAATATATGCATTAATCATTTTTATACATAGAAGTACAAGAACAGAATGGTCCATAAAAATCAACAGCAATCTTGCTGCCCTCTAACGGCTCCGACCTAATGAAATGGAAATCAAATTAGTTGGCTTTGGTTATTACCCTTTAGACATTGCTCTTTGCGTTATTAAATAAGCCAATTGGTGTTTGGGGGCTTAAGTGCTTATAGGATACGTCATTACCGCTAAGTATATGATTGGGTGTAATTTTATGATGCATGCCTTAAGACTGTTTATAAGCTTTCATTATGCAATATGAGAAATGTCTTTTATCTTACACAGCCAAACTATGTGCTCTTTGTGAGACAAACTCCTTATTTAAGACAGCTATCTTTGTTATGACGCCTCTTATTTATATGCTGAAAACATGTCCTTTCCTGCTAAGTTGTCAGCGGAAGAATTTGTATTTCTGTTCTCAAATCTTCAGATGTATTTCAGTAACGAGATAATGTCATATTGGTTTCTGGTTACAAAGTTAACTCTTGCTGCTTTCATTCATAATCGCTGCTGTTTCTTAATAGGGATGCTGCAGGACCAGACTGCCTGGGAGACATAAGACAGTACCAAGCATGTAACTTGAAGGTAAGTTCCTGAGGTTCCTGTACTGTGCTCGATCAGATCTCTAAGGCAATTTACCATTCAGTGACCGATTTCTTCCTGTGCAGGACTGTCCATCAGGGGTGGCTGATTTCAGGCATTTCCAATGTTCTGCATACAACAATAAGCCTTTAATGGGAAATTATTACAAATGGACCCCTTTCCAGTCAGGTAAATAATGTTTATTTTATATTTGTTGGATAAGCTAAATAGCAAATCTATCTATAAATCAATAAATATAATAGAATAAAAATATAATTAAAACAATTTAGCAATAAAAGAAAAAAAAATGTTTATGTGAAAGGAACCATATATGTATATAGGACTTTAAATCCCGGTTCACACTACCGCGACTTGTCAGGCGACTTGTCAGCCTGACAAGTCGCGGTCCATTCTGTGCTACGGGAATCGTTCTAATAGGAGCAACTCAAGTCGCTCCGACTTAGAAAATAGTTCCTGCACTACTTCGGGGCGACATCGGAGCCACTTGCATTGATTTCCATTATGTGAAGTCCGTGCAAGTCATGCCGAAGTCACGGTGCACGCGACTTCACAGGTCGCCCCCAAAGTCGGATCGCCATAGTGTGAACCGACACTAAAGGTAGCCACCATTAATTAAAGGAAACAGTCAGTGCTCAAAAAAAAAATACAAAATGTATTAATAACAACATAATAAAATAGTGTATACAAAAAGTGCTGGAAGACATATTCCTAGACCACAAGAACCCGTTACATGCCCAAAGCGTGCCAGGATCTGGTGATGTAAAAACACAAATGGCAACGACCTCCTGTATTCAGGCTAAACTGGATTCTGGTGTGCGGATACCAGTGGATCGCTATGCGTTTTGCTTTGCAGCTTCCTCAGGAGATCCTATTGGTGCCAGACTCAAGGGGGAGGACAAAAGGCACCAAAAACAACGAGATGGAGTGGAGGGAGGGAACTCAAGAGCCGTACTAAGAGGAACATGCACCAAGCATTAGACAGCCATATTATGGGAGTCTCACCCAGGGGCCACATAGACTTATGATGATAGCTGCAGAGATACGAAAGTCTTCCCACTTTCTGTGCAGAAGAGGAGTGATGATGGTAACAGGGTTATCCCTGCATCAGAAATGTCCACCATACACCAACTCCTTTCTTCTTGTTTAGGAGCCTCGGCTCCTCTTCATGCCGATCTAAACGTGGGAATAGCCCCTTCAGTATAGAGATAATGGAGATGTCCACTCGGGTACCGGATGCCTAATGCTTGGTGCATGTTTCTCTTAGTATGGCTCTTGAGGGTGCCCTCCCTCCGCTTCATCTCGTGGTTTAAATACACACACCAAAATCCAGTTAGTATCCATACACCAGAATCCAGTTAGTATCCATACACCAGAATCCAGTTAGTATCCATACACCAGAATCCAGTTAGTATCCATACACCAGAATCCAGTTAGTATCCATACACCAGAATCTAGTTAGTATCCATACACCAGAATCCAGTTTGGCCTGAATACGGGAGGTTGTCACCGTTTCTGTGTTTTCACATACACCAGATCGTGGTGTATGGGGATCTTGTGGTCTAGGAATATGTCTTACAGCACTATTTGTATACACTATGTATGGTTTTAAACACTTTTATGTTAGAAAAATGGTTTGGATAAAGCGTCAGGGAATTCTAGGGCTATTTAACGAGTAAAAAAGATTTACAATTGCTGCCAATTAACTGCAAGAAAATGCAGCGATACAATGGATGAAAATATAGAAATCAGCGCAACTGTACCAAAAAAAGTGTGTCCTAAAGTGACACATGCATCACCGATTGTGTGTGTATATATATATATATATAAAGTAGATAAAAAACTATAAATACAAGATGCAAAAAAGTGCACAGTGCTAAATGGTTAGTGACTGACTACAATATAAAACAAACTTCTATGCATGTGATCAAATCAGGTAGTGATCAAATATGCATTTTTGCAATAAATTGTGCAAAATTGTGCTTCACTAAAAATAAATATAACTAAATAAATATAAATGGATATACTAATTTGTGCAAAAATTAATTGGGTGCTAATTTGGGTGGTATCACAATAAAATATCATCAATTCATGACAAAATCAAAAACGGAAAGAACTTTTTCTTATAAGTATAAAGTCAAGTAATAGTGATTCATAAAAGTCCCAAGATAAAGTCCAATAAAGTACAACAAAAGGAATGTGCAAAAAGTGCAAGCTGTGCTGACTTTTCAAAAATGAAGTGCAAAAATGTGCTGACTCTTCAGAGGTGGTTGTGCTGACTCTTCAGAGATAACTTTTATTATGTTGTTAATAATACATTTGGTATTTTTAATTTGAGCACTGACCTTTCTTGTTTCCTTATGGGATTAATGGTGGCTACCTTTAAAGTCCTTTATACATATAAGGTTCCTTTTACATACTTACTAATTGGATGTGGTGCCACATAATACAGGGTCACGTCACGTCCCTACATTGTTTACAAATAAAATGTTTATCATTAAATTTAGCATAAAAGGCAGCCACTAAATCTGTTTATAGGAAAAATAAATCAGAGAACCTGGTGTTAATTGGTTAAAGCTTAACTCCGGGAATTACCTTTTTTTTTTTTTTTTCTAAATCACCATGATTCAGCTTGCTTACATTTAATTCTTCATATCCCACATCCAGAGGGATGCAGAAATTCACTGTAGTAACCTGTGATACAGACAGTACTGATCTCCTCCAGGCACTGCTTGCTTGGTACCTCTGCCATTCAGAAAATGTCTTGTATTTTTTTTTTTTTGTTCGAAGAATACAAGACTTTCTCTGATTGGACGAGGTGGAGATCTTGACATCATCCTCCTCCTCCATCCCAAAGTTATTTTCTACATGGGGAAGGGGCCAAGCAAACAAGTCCCTGTGTTCAGTATATAGAAGATAATCAAAAGTCAACAACCCACAAGGTTTTAAATGTAGCATTTGCTTTTGAGGATATCCAAAATGCTTCTGTCCTGAGGAAGCGGTTTCCTGAGAAATGTGTGGACAACAAAATATGAATACTAATAGTTGTCATGAATATAGATAAAAACATTACTATAGTGTACTATTTATTTAATCTGCAGTTGATTTACCCATGTATATGGTTTTAAAAATAATAATGTGGAGCAGATTTGATTTTTTTTTTTTTATTGGTGATGAAATAAATATTGTTTTGGGTTTTCCCCATAACAGTAAAAGAAATCTTGCAATGAGGATACAAATTCTGGTGACCTAGGGGCCCCAAGGGATTCCCTTAATTTGCAGGTATTTCCTCTCACTTCCTGTTGTGGCTATTGGACAGGATGTGGAGGGGAAAAAAAAAAGTTTTGCCTTCAGATCTACTTTAGGGATAGAAGAAGGCAAGTTACTTGCGCAGCAACTGGAAGAGACCAGTGCTGACTGTAGAACGGGCTACTACAGCTGTGGCCAAAAGTTTTGAGAATGGCACAAATACAAATTTTCACAAAGTCTGCAGTGTTTTTAGGTCTTTGTCAGATGTTACCATAGTATACTGAAGTATAATTACAAGCATTTCATAAGTGTCAAAGATGTTTTATTGACAATTACATGAAGTTTATGCAAAGAGGCAATATTTGCAGTGTTGGCCCTTTTTTAAGACCTCTGCAATTCACCCTGGCATGCTGTCAATCAACTTCTGGGCCACATCCTAAATGATGGCAGCCCATTCTTGTATAATCAATACTTGAAGTTTGTCAGAATTTGTGGGATTTTATTTTTGTTCACCTGCCTCTTGAGCATTGACCGCAAGTTCTTAATGGGATTAAGGTGTGGGGTGTTTCCTGGCCATGGAACAAAAATTTCCATGTTTTGTTCCCCAAGCCACTTAGTTATCACTTTTGCCTTAGGACAAGGTGCTCCATAATGCTGGAAAAGGCATTGATCATTGCCATACTGTTCTTGGATGGTTGGGAGAAGTTGCTCTGGGAGGATGTTTTTGTTCCATTCTTCAGTCGTTCTTAGGCAAAATTGTGAGTGAGCCCACTCCCTTGGCTCAGATTAAACACATGAATGGTCTCAGGATGCTTTACTGTTGTCATGAAACAGGACTGATGGTAGCGCTCATCTTTTTCTTCTGCGGACAAGGTTTTTCCAGATGCCCCAAAAAATAGGAAAGGAGATTCATCAGAGAAAATGACTTTACCCCAGTCTTCAGCAGTTTAATCCCTGTACCTTTTGCAGAATATCAGTCTGTCCCTGGTGTTTTTCCTGGAGAGAAGTGGCTTCTTTGCTGCCCTTCTTGACACTAGGCCATCCTCCAAAAGTCTTCTCCTCCACTGTGTGTGCAGATACACTCACGCCTGCCTGCTGCCATTCCTGAGCAAGCTCTGCACTGATGGTGCCCCGATCCCGCAGCTGAATTAACTGTAAGAGATTGACTTTCTTGGGTGCCCTAAAGCAGGGCCGGTGCTAGACTATTTTACGCCCTAGGCAAGACCAGCTACTTGCGCCCCCCCAAAAAAAGGGAAGGGGTTAAAAACTCCTCTATGTCATACCCAGTGACCCTGATCCGATGGTTCCTCCATGTTATGCTTTCATACCCAGTGACCCCCCCCATATTCCTCCATGTCACACTCGGGGACCCTAATTTCCCTCCGTGTCACGACCAGGGACTTTGATGTTTTTCCATGTCATACCCTTGGACCCCAATATTCCTCCATGTCATGCTGTCATACCCACTGACCCTGATGTTCCTCCATGTCACACCACCCAGGGACCCCCGTGTTCCTCCATGTCATGCTGTCATACTCAGTGACGCCAATGTTCCTCTATGTCAGACCCTGATGTTTTTCCATGTCACAGTTGGGGACCCTGATGTTCCTCCATGTCACACCTGGGGACCCTGATGTTCCTCCGTTTCACACTTGGGGACACCAATCCCCCATGTCACACCCAGGGACCCCAATTCCTCATGGCACACCTGGTGACCCCGAACTCCTGTTACACCCAGTGACCCCTATCCTCCATGTCACACCTGGTGACTCTGATTCCCCATGGCACACCTGGTGACCCCGATTCCCTTTCATACCAGGGATGCTCCATGTAACACCCAGGGACCCCGATCCCCTGTTTTGAGGACACTAACTGGGCGGTATGAAGAGAGTGGCCCCCACAGTGATCCTGCTGATTCCTTCTCCCAGGACGCTCTCTCCTGGACCACAGTGCTCACCACAGCCCCAACCGGCTCCTGGTGGAGGGAAAAGCAGCAGTCAGAGAGCTCCGCATGTCCTTCATCACCAACCTCCTCAGACTATTCGGTGCCTCGTCACTTCTGCCCCAGTAAAGGTTCCGCCCTCCAGTGCCAAGCTCCGGCTCAAGTTCAGCTCTCCTCCGCTCCCTGCTTAATACCAACCCAGGGAAATGAACGGCTGCCTACCAGCTCAGTGCAGAGAGTCACTTCCTGCCTGGGGTTAAGGCCGTTCAGCTCCAGCTGAAGAGGATCATCATGCAGGCAGCACTCTGGTTGGCTCCATTCCTGCCTCTTGGGGCCCCTCCAACAGTGGTGAAAGGCCAGGGCCTGATAGTTCCGCCACTGCCCAAGACACCTGGCATCTTTCTCTGTCCCTTCTTCCTCCCCTACCACCACCTCTCCCCTCAGCTCACAATAATCATTCATGATCGAGAGAGAGTGCCGACTCCTGGCTGCACCCCTAGGTGGCAATGCGCCCTAGGCGGCTGCCTTGTTTGCCTAGTGGAAGCACCGGGCCTGCCCTAAAGCCTTCTTTACAAATGCAGTGGAAATATTTTTTTCTCTCTTTTTACATTTTCATGGCAAAGATGGACTTTGCAAATAATTGCAATTAATCTGATCACTCTTCATAACATTCTGGAGTATATGCCAATTGCTATCATAAAAACTGAGGCAGCAGACTTTGTAAAAATCTATATTTGTGTCAGTCTCAAAACTTTTGGCCACAGCTGTACAGTGAATTTCTGTATTCTCTGCAACCCTCTGGAAGTGATATATGAAAAATTAGATGTGAACAAGCTGGACCAATGTAAGTTAAAGAAAAAATAATTCCCAGAGTTCAGTTCTGTATTATAATTCATTAAGTAAGTTGGTATAAAGCAAAGCTTTTGCAAGTGTCTCAGCATTGTTGTCAATAGATTGATGGCTATGCAAAACGTCTCAATTGTCCCTTACTTCAGGACACAATGTAATACTGTCATTGCTGTTTTTGAACATTGATATTTCAAAGCAGGTTACATTTTAAGCTTCAAAATCTTAGCATAGGTCCAAGTGTAACCATAAACATACTTTGTTGGTATCCAATGCTGACACTTGTCTCACAGTGTGAACATATTCGGTCTAAGCTGTTCTAAAGATGGCGCTGACACCTGAAATGAGGCCAAAGTAGCATGGAGATGCTTTGTGCCATGTTCTAGATGCACTGTAGGTCCCTACATTACCCCGGGGCTCTTGGAGCTGTGGATAATTGTCATTCCTAGCCTGAATAGGTTTTGCTCTGCAGGCAAAAAATCTTGGTAGCAGTTCAAAGCAAAGTGGCAAGTGACATTGTTTTTATCCATCAATAACAAGTTAAATTATGTGAAATTAGAGGAGCAGAAGAGGATTTATGCTTCTGGACTAGCTGGTGCCATCTTCAGGGTTTGGCAGATCCATTGTAAAAATATTTAACATAATACCACTTTTAACATTCTTCTAAACAAATCAATGATGTGTTTCTGCTTTCCAACTTGATAATCTCAGGCAATAACATATGAAAATCTACTCTGACTGTTTGTTTCTTGTTCAGGACAAGGAGACTGTGAGCTAAGTTGCTTGGCACAAGGGCAAAACTTCTATTATAACTTTGGCAGAGTGTTGGATGGAACATCATGCCGTTTGGAGTATGATGGCATTTGCATCAATGGGCAATGCCTGGTAAGTCTCATTATATGATGGAGTTATTGAAGCACTACATAAACCTTGTATAAAAAATACAGAAGACCATCAGTCCTTCTGTAAATTAACTGTACATCCCTCACCTTACATGCCAACCGCATTTTATTTACTAGATCAAACATTCACATCTGTTTCTGATAATCAGTATAACTCCAATACATCATCCACATTTCTTACCGAAGCGGTGACTGATTTATTACAGGTGTTAGAAGAAATATTTTCTTTACAAGGAAGAAATATTGGCATGAGTTGAGAGAGGCAGGATGGAGTGGCCGCAGTGTTTTCCAGTATTATATGAATGAAGGTGTTCGAACTTCATGGACATTGTTTGTACCTGTTGGCCAAATTTTCAAGCCTAATGTAGGAGCATTCAGATCTAAAGGGATTATATATATATTTTTTTAATGGGTAGTGTCTTCATTTATCAAAGACAGCAGAAGGAAAAAATATCTGCTTGAAATGCTTAGGTATATTTAAGGGTCTAAGGTAGGGTTTCTCAACCAGGATTTGATGGTTCTATATGGCTCCTCCTGGGCTTGCTAGGGGTTCTTTCAGCAATGACTAATTGTTTGTTGATCTTCCATTTACTTAGAAAAATACCTCTCAGCAAGTATAGTCCAAAGAAGGCTGAGGTGGGATATCCCACCTAATGATATCCTGATAGGTCAAGATTCCATTGATGAATGCTCCCATCCAGTGGTGTATTTAGGTTTTGTGCTGCCCTAGGCCTGACTAAACTTGTGCACCCCCTAATTTACATATGACTTACCCCTTCCTGTAAAGGCCATGCCCATTTACTGTTTACGACCCGCCCTGTCATCTGTGAACCACAGACCACAAGTCTATCAGTGCCCATCAGCGTAGCCTCATCAGTTCCCACACGTTCAGCCTCATCAGTGCCCATCTGTGCAGCCTTATCAGTGCCACCTCATTACTGCCCATCAGTGCAGCCTCATCACTGACCGCTTTATGGGGGTGCCAGACCGATTTGCATCCTGGACTCTGCCCTCTGGCCCAATTCACCCCATAAGACTGGCACTATATTAAAAGTGTAGTGCAAGCCGGGGGAGACCCTTTTCGTGCGTGAACCGGGAGGAGGCGGTTTGTTTCTGTGCAGGGTGTAGATTTTTTGCTGCCCCCCCCCCCCCCCCCGCAAAGTGCCGCCCTAGGCCTGGGCCTTGTTGGCCTAGGCCAAGATACAGCACTGCTCCCATCTACACTAACCAACATTGCAAATGGGCAATTTTCCAATAACCATGTAAGGGCTTACTTCTAAACCAACCACTAATGTTAGAGGACATCACAGTTTTTGCAATCTGCATATCTGTTCTGCAGATATTTTATTTTAATATTATTACTGAACATAATTTTGCAATAGGCTGGTAACAAAGTTATCTGTCCTGGACCTCGATTATGCTAGGTACGCCTAATTATTTTATTCAAAACTTTCTTCAAATTATTGAACATGCTAATATACCATGAACTGTAGGTATCATTCTTTTTTGCAGAGGTTCCCTGAGAAAGTGATATTTTATTTCAAGGGTTCCCCAGGGTATAAAGGTTGAGAAAGGCTGGTCTATTCTTTATTTAAGCGTTATTTTTTAATGCATTTGCTGTTGCTACAAAGGTAAAGAAAAATATTTGAAAAAGTAACAAGTCCACCGTTTGCAGTTCAGATATTAGATGTCAAAGCTGAACTTCAACCTTCCCTTCAGTCTTGCACAGTTGTACAGGTTCCCCCCCTGTACTGAATTTGTTTACTCTGATTTCACTGCACTGCACAGCTTCCTATAGTGTGCATAGAAGTTGCAGCAAGTCCAATAGAGTCCACCTAATTTCCTGGCTGGAGGTCATCCACCATCAATCTAGCCTTTTTCACCTCAACCTTACTCTGCAATATTGTGTAAATCTGATATTTAAAGTGGATTTCAATCCTAAAAAAATTTTCTTTGTGAATGTGGGGAATGGTTGCTATCCAAGAGACTGATTTATTTTCACATCCTGTCCTGCTGACAACATTCTACCAGACAAGAAGTGAGGGCTAATTTCCTACAACAATATAGACAGAAATAAAAATGCTTTTTAGTAGAGTAGGGAAAGTCTAGAAGCCATCATACTTTTATTTGTTTGTGACCATTTTGCAAATTTTTCCTCATTTTCTGCCTGATAAATTGGCTGTCTGTGGAACACAAAGTGAGGGAAAACATTTAATATTGCTGAGTAAATTCCTTTATCGATGCCAAACAACATGGACAAAGGAATCTCCCCTGCCTGCTATTGTATTCTAGCAGCAAGCACCCGCGACTGTCAAAATACCCATCTGATTGGCTGCAGTCACTGTTTGGCCAATAATTTTCCACCTGGCTCTTTCCAGATCAAAGTTTATGGAGCAGGGGGTCGACAATAGCACCTCCCCCCCCCGGCTCGAATTTCTACAGATAAAATTCAAGCCTTGTATAGCCAGCATTGCTGCACTACAGATAGCAGGTAAAAACAGACAAGGGTTCTAAATCTTCCGCACTCTATCCAAAACTAAACAAAAAAATGTTTGACTTGACATTCAGTTTAATACAAGATATAGCAAAATTTGGAGGGTGCAAACAAATTGGACATTTTTTTTTTTTTTTTTATTGATTTGTTTTCATGTAAAAATGCAGTTGACGATGAGGGTGGCAGCAATATTTGGCCAAAAGAACAGGGTGGCAGCAACATTAGGCCATAAGAAGGATATAAAAATAGCATAGTATAGGTTTATAGTTGGATTAGCGGTACTAGGTCTAAAGATTAGCATTGAGTAATACTTGAATGGATGGCGGTCAGTTTATTATTTAATAATTGGATGTAGGGGGGAAGGCCTGGGCTAATAGAATATAAAGTAAATGTATTTGGAAGGTAGAGGGTCATTTGGAGGATCATCGGGTAATAGTCTAGTCTGATACCATTAAGTTGGAAATTTTGTACTATGGATTGGGGAGTATCAGTAGTCAAGGTTTGAATGGAAGATTCCCAGATATCAAAATATTTTTGGACCTATTTCCTTTTGTAAGAAGGCCTCCATCCATTCAATGTGGAAAACACAAGCCTATTTACAAAAAGAAAGATGGTGGGGATTCAGGGTAGAGCTACTTATGTAGGATGCCTTGCTTGCTACGAGAGATATATAATGGCGGACAATTGCTTGCAGCTTGACATTTTAATACCTGCAATGTCTATCAGGCCAAAGGGTGCCCATTCAGGAATTAAGGACAAATAATATACTAGGTGTGTGGTAGCATAGCGTACTACTGTGATCCAAAATTGTTTTTGTTGAGAGCATTTAAACCAAACCAATAAATTCAAAGAACATTTTTTACCTTTGTTTTGCAGCAAGTGGGTTGTGATTCCATCTTGGGATCAAATGAGAAGATGGATATCTGTGGAGTCTGTGGAGGAAGAAATGTATCATGCCGACACCACCACAATATCTATACTACAAAGTACCCAGCCTCTGGTAACTGTCACACTACACTGGGCTTAGGCCATACTGCAAGACTAGAATGCAGGCCTGGGCCTGAGATATGACACTTACTGTAGCTCAATTATCTGATTGTATCTGGACAGAGTAACACATGAAATAGATCAGTCTATTGTATCTGCTCCTCCAGACATTGTCATAATAGATCCCTTTGTACAGTACATCTTTGTAATGTCAGTCACTCCTCTGGCTGTCAGTCTAATAACCTGGTATGACATGAGCTTTATCTATACTGTAGTGCATGTCTGGTTCACAATAATGGCTGCATTCACATACCATCTGTAGTTATTGTGGGAAACAATCCTTGGGGTTGATTCACGAAAGGCTAATAGGCTGTTTACTTTGCAATTGACGTATTCCATAGCTTAGTAAATCTAGTGAAAAGTCACACTGCTAAGAACACCCAATCACGTGCAAATAAAATAATAAAACCGTTTTTTGTCTGAACACGATTGGATGATGGAAGTCAGCAGAGCTTCTCCACACTCACTAAGTTCTGGGGAAATTTCCTTTGCAAAGTGAACAGTCTATTTTCCTTTATTAAAGAGGTTGTAAACCCAATTTTTTATTTTTTTTTTCACCCTGAAAGAGAAATGCATAATGAGCTAGTATGCATCGCGTACTAGCTCATTATGAAATACTTACCTTAGAACGAGTCCCCGCCGTGCCGCCCGCTTACCTCTATGACGGGCGACATGTTCAGTTGCCCGTCTTCCGGGATCGCGGCATCCGGCCATCTGATTGGCCGGAGCCGCGGTGACGTCACTCCCGCGCACGGGAGCCGACGGTCACGGCACGGGGCTCTGAAGGAACGGCACGAGTGGCCGTTCCTTCAGAGCGCATGCGCCAGTGATGTCACTGACTGCATTTAAGGTAAATATCTCCTAGACGGTACATGTTTAGGAGATATTTACAGTAACTATAGGTAAGCCTTATCATAGGCTTACCTATAGGTACAACTTGCAGAGGAGGGTTTACTTCCTCTTTAAATCAACCCCCCTGACTCAAATAGGAAGATGGAAGATCTGCAATAGTTTGGTATCAGAATGTGATCAGCACAGGGCCAATTAGCAATGCCCAGAAAAAGGGTCAGGGGTCCTGCAGCCTCATAGGACAGTCAGAAAAGAATGAAAACTCTTTACAAGCTTTAACCAGACACTGATAGAAGTCACAAGACTGCTATATACTGCTGATGAGAAAAGGTTTTTATCTGTTTATATTTGCTAAAATATTTGCATTTCCATGTTCTGTGTAGTGTGGGAGACCAGATATAGTGAATGCAGGCTCCTGGGTTTAGTAACACTTTAAAACACACAGCTGCATTTTGCCAATGGTCCAGCATACTGTCCCTGCTACCTCTGAGAGATAACATGCAAAGTAAATAAGCAGGTGTACGTGCGTGAAGAAAGTTGGCTTGCTATGCCACACTGGAAACAGCTGAGAACAATCACGTTTCTTCCGAGTGTTAGTAAACGGAATTCTTCGCATTCATGTATAAATATAACTACTAAAGCAAATATACACGTCAGTGTGTACACCTCCCTTTTATTTATTAAACTTTGTACCAAGGCAGTGAGTGAGCCTGTATAGGACACACCAGTCAAGGAAAGGACTTGCCTGGAGGGGAAATTATAATGTTTGCTTTTGCTAAAGAAAATTGTAATTCTGCATCCAGACTCACTTTCTCTCATTACTGTCATTTCTAGGGCTATTTGGATATAATGAAGTGACCATGATCCCTGCAGGTGCCACTAATATCAGGGTGACTGACAAGAGCAATAATTATCTGGGTAAGTGTAGGCTGTTAGGGAATTTTCCAGGTGTCTGTCCAGGTAGCACGGCAGGTACACACCATGAAACTTTTACAGAAACACTGGCTCTTGTGTATAAAGCTGTGTGTTTGACAAAAACCCTAGCTTCCTGCGTGCGACCGACGTATACCTACGGTGGTTCACGCAGGAGCGGCTGCCTGCCGCAGTATAACTGCAGCGGGCAGTCGGTAAGTGGTTAATGAGCAACTAGTCAATAATGTGTGAAAAGACATTCCTGGATAGTGACAATGGAAAGTCCACAAAGGGACAGAGGGGGAATTGGGTCTATGCGATACCAAGTGCAGAAAAATGTTGAGTTGGGTCCTCACCTAAGAAACGTAATCTTGCTTACCCCCTTCCCACCCCCCATCCCTACCTCCCCTTCCTCGTTTCCCCATACCTTGTATGTTCTCTTTTTCTTATTTCTTTTCTATACTATCCTCTTCCTCCCTTTGACGGCCACCTTGGCCTCGTTAAGGGGTGGAAGTCATACAATTTCCCTACTCTTATTGATTTCAGCACTTATATTGTTAGATTAATTGACGATTTAGCACACATTCCTCACTGTTGACTACTGTTATACTCTCAAGTGTAACCATAATGAGGTGTGCTCATCATATTCAATGTCTTGTCAGTGGAAACTTTCTTGACTAATGTTCTTTAGACATACTGTTGCTGTATCCGGTGTCGATCTACCAATTTTATTTGTTCCGAGCTATGTACATCTACAAACGATACTTGTTTATTTGCTACCTGTTTTGATTTTCTCAATAAAGCACCTTTTTGTGAAAAGAAAAAAAAAAGAAAAATGTAATGAAAAAATAACAATATATAATTTTTTAGTTGATATTTTAGAAAATAATTTTATTGATCCAGAAACAGTAAAATACCTCAATGAAAGGCCATTGCTAGTTAGGTGATAAAAAACCACTCCAGGAGAGAAGAAGGCTCTAGTAAAAACAAGAACAAGGGGGAGGTGCCTCTAAGTGCAGTATTATAAAACAATTTTAGTTTTAAATAAAACTATTAAAAACACACTTCCAGGATAAATGGAAAGGGAAGGCTCAACATAATAGCGTAAGTCCAGCGGGAGGTTGTCCAGATGTAATCCAGTGTGGTATGATGGAGATGATCCCAATCCGGTGGAGACACTGAAAGGACAGCCGCGCTACAACGGCATGAAGAAGGAGCCAATCAGACGCTCCGAAATGTATCCCGCCTCTTTGACATCATATCTGTGCTTGCGTTCCATGCTGGCCCTGGTCGCTTCCCGCTGACTTCTCCGGGTCCTGCGTTCCACGCTGGCCCTAGCAGTGTGGATGTCCTTTCAGTTTAATAACATCTGGACAACCTCCTGCTGAACTTACCCTATTATAATGAGCCTTCCCTTTACATTTATACTGTAGGTGTGTTTTTAATAGTTCATAAAATTGTTTTAGGATACTGCACTTTGAGGTGCCTCCCCCTTGTTACCATTTGATGGTGCCTGCACAGTTCCAGGGCCAGTGCCACTTGGCAGAGCCAGCAGCAAGACACCAGATTTTATTAGAGTTGTAAGAGTGGCATCCTGACCACCACTGTAATTGGGGCTTTCTTCCCAACCACTACCAATGTAAAGGGCATCTCTTGATGGACTCATTTTAGAAGGGGTTCCCTGAGACCTAAAAAATATTTCTAGGGCTTCTTTGAGGTTAAAAGGTTGAGAAAGGCTTTAGAGAGTCTGCTTTGAAGAATCTGTCACCACATTCACCAAGTCCTGGGAAAAGTTCCCCTGCAAAGTGTGACTTCCCGTGCAAAGCCAACAGCCATTTTACCTTTATATGATCAAGCCAATGGTGTCTCCAGTAAATTTTCAAGCAGCACCATATCTCTACTCTGTCATTTAGACTTCTTAATAAAGGGGAGCACTAAGAGTCCCTGACACACATTGGCTGTTCTGCTTGATCACATTATAAACAAATAAAGTGATCATATAAAAGCCGCTCCAATGTTTTTCACCCATATAAATCATTAATAAACACTTTGCTGATCGCTTTGTGTAAAATCATTTCAATCCTTTCCTTTTCCTTGTAATCCTTCCTGTTTCTTTTTCTTACATAATCGGCACATGCACTCTGAAGGAATGGCATACTCGTGCTGTTCCTTCCTTCAGAGCTCTATGCCGTGACTGCGCTCATGCATAGGAGTGATGTCGACACGGCTCGGCCATTTAAGCGGCCTGAGCCCGCGAACCCGGAAGGAAGGCCGGGTGAAAACGGAAGCCCTCTAGTGGTGACAGATTGCTGCTGGAGGGCTTCATTTCAATGCAGGTCTTTTACAATGTGCTTTGCATACTAGCACATTAAGATATTACCTTGCAGGAGGACATTTTGTTTTCCAAAGTTTACTACTGCTTTAAAGATTTTTTGGACATGTTTGCTATTGGTCTGACATAATTGTTGCATTTCTTACTTTCTGGACTATGGGTCCTCTAGTTAGAGGTATCTTGCTTCCTCACAGTAGTCAAATAGAGATATTGAGCTCCACCAAATGGACTGACTTTCATATTTTGATATTGATAATGTAAGAATCATTGCTTCTTGTTTTATGTTGTTGTCTGGGTCCCGACTGAAGAAATACATCATTAAGCTTTCTCAACCTCTAATTGATGAACCCCTATAACTTATCAAGCTCAGGGAACCCCTACTAATAATTATTCTATCTACAGTTCACAGAACATTATTGTGATGGTCAGTGGGAAGAATGCTACTTTATTTTTGTGGTCATTGGGAAGAATCCCCCATACAGATAGCTAAAGAGATCATTGGTGTCAGTGGTTGTTTATCTGAGAAACCGGAATTGCCCATTGCTCAAAGAACCCCTGACAACCTCTGGAGGAACCCTAGGTTTTCCCAGGTTGAGAAAGACTGTCCACTCTATTACTCCTGGTGGCATCTGTTACCATAAAAGAATATAAAAAAAAAAAATCCCAAATTTTTTACCTTTTGCCAGAAGAGCAATAGAAGGGAAACTTTCCAATGGGGACAGTTGTTCACTGACAACCAAGTGGGGATTTTCCTACTTTGTTGTGTCTAAAGTAGGGATAGACCGATATGATTTTTTCAGTGCTGATACCGATATTTTGGTCACAACATATCGGTATCGGCCGATATGGGCCGATATTTTGTACATTTAGAGTTTTGAAAAATAAAGAACATTTTTGACACAAATCTGGTACTGAACATGTTCATTTTTTGTTTAATGCTTAATGGTTGGCTTGCTGGCACCCTGTGGTGGGTGGCTGGCTGGCTGGCTGGCACCCTTTGGTGGGTGGCTGGCTGGCACCCATTGGTGGCTGGCTGGCTGGCTGGCACCCATTGGTGGCTGGCTGGCTGGCTGGCACTGGGCTGTGGGTGGCTGGCTGGTACAGTGCCTGTGGCTGGCTGGTACAGGGCCTGTGGGTGGCTGGCTGGCTGGCACTGGGCTGCTGTGGATGGGTGTATGGCTGTGATACACTCCCGTGAGACTAGTCCTGACTCCAGATGAGGCTTTCCAAGGCAAGGGAGGCGGCCTAAGAAGGCAGAATGACATCACAAAAATATCGACAATATCGGCCTGTTCCGGGGCCGATACCGATATATCGGGGAAAGTGCATATCGGCCACGCCGATGATCGGTCTATCCCTAGTCTAAAGTATGGGAAGTGAAGGGAAATCTACCCAGTGGGATACAGATGGCATAATAAAAACTTGATTGGGTTTTACGAAGTTCTTACTCTATCCAAAATTTAGGGGAAAAAAAAAAAGGATGTTTGGCTTTACATATACTTTAACGATTTCATCCATCCCTGACAGTAAAATATTTCAGATTCATAGTGTAGAATAGTGTGACAGCATGTGGGTGGAAAGTGTGATCCTGACACTAAATTCTAGGGAATTATATTGTCATAACATGTCTCTTTTTGAAATGAAGTTCTCAGAACTCTTTCAGTACAGGGACACAGGTGTCATTATATTATTCCAACGTGGACACAGCACTGGGTATATATAATTCTATTTCAGATTTATGTCATGGAAAAAGAATTACCTGCTTTCCTGAAATTATCAGCATAAACTTGTATATAATCGCATGTGCAGCATCTCATTAGGAAGCCTTTCAAAGCCCTCTGGCTTTTAGTTAAACATATTCTTATCTGTTCATTGGCCTCACGAGGCAGACAGGTAACATCTTGCCCAGGAATCGGCTCTATGGAGACAGCAGGCTGTTGTATGTCTTCTCAGGCTACTATTCACCTCTTGGAATGATATCTGTTCTCTGCGTTCATATGTGTTGAATGCTATGTATGAAGTGGGAGCATTTTCTTTAAACTGTCATACATTGGATGTACATCCCGGTCATTGCCCCATCATTGGACTGGAATTTTTCCATTTACTATAATTTTCCCATTAGAAGTTTAGTGGGGTTTTTTTTTATAGGGGAATGAGTGAAGCAGAAAACATCGACCATACAAAAACACATAAACATCTAAGTGACAAATTATGAATGTCTGTATCATACACGTGACTATTTAGAAGTAAATATTTTTGTTTTAGATAGGGGTTCCAACTCCTCTCCATCCTCCTATCAGTTTTCTATTGCTGTCTGTGTCCCCGTTAGGGAAATTTGTCCTCTCTATTTGTGTTGGTGACACTTCATACCCATAATGAAAGTTAACCACTTGCCTACTAGGCACTTTCTCCTGCTTCCTGATCAGGCCATTTTTCAGCTTTGAGTGCTGTCGTACTTTGAATGACAATTGTGCGGTCATGCAACACTGTACCCAAATTAACATTATCATTTTTTGAGACAGATAGATCTTTCTTTTTGTGGTATTTATTCACCACTGGGTTTTTTTCGTTTTTTTTCTAAACAGACGAAAAAAGAGCAAACATTTTGAAAAAAAAAAACAAAAAAACTTTTTTTTTCTGTTATAAAATTTTGCAAATAAGTTTTTATTTTTTCACTGATGTGCGCTGAGGAGGATGCACTGATGAGCACTGATGGGGTGGCACTTATAGGCACAGATGAAACGACGCCGATGGGCACTGATATGGAGCACTGATATGCTGCACTGATGGGCACTGATATGCTGCACTGATGGGCACTGATATGCTGCACTGATGGGCACTGATATGCTGCACGGATGGGCACTGATATGCTGCACTGATGGGCACTGATATGCTGCACTGATGGGCACTGATATGCTGCACTGATGGGCACTGATATGCTGCACTGATAGGCACTGATATGCTGCATGGATGGACACTGATGGGGCTGCACTGATAATTAGGGCACTGATGATCAGTACCCTGATTATCAGTGTAAATGCCCCCTGTCACAGGATAGCTGGTTTGGTGTTATCGCTCTCACTTGCCACTGGAAGTTCAGCTTTATGTAGAGCTACAATTCTTTTTTTCCAGATCACCAGAGAGTTCTTTGCCATGAGGTGCCATCTTGAACTTCCAGTGACCAGTATGAGAGAGTGAGAGCGATAACACCAAATTTAACACACCTGCTTCCCATTCACACCTGAGACCTTGTAACACTAACGAGTCACATGACACCAGGGAGGGAAAATGGCTAATTGGGCCCCAATTGGACATTTTCACTTAGGGGTGTACTCACTTTTGTCGCCAGCGGTTTAGACATTAATGGCTGTGTGTTGAGTTATTTTGAGGGGACAGCAAATTTACACTGTTATACAATCTGTACACTCGCTACTTTACATTGTAGCAAAGTGTCATTTCTTCAGTGTTGTCACATTAAATATTTATAAAAATGTGAGGGGTGTACTCACTTTTGTGAGATACTGTAGATCTGAAGAAGTGATTTGGATAAGCTATGAGACGGCTTCAAAATTACGGAAGTCCAGTTGAATGTTTTGAAATGTGAATGCAGCGCTGCTTTAAAATAAAAGATGATTCTTAAATATAAATGATTAATTCTTCAAAAAATCATAAACTTCCTCCAATAAAATAATCAAACATATAGTGCTTCAAATAAATGTCCATTAGTGCATCCTTCCAGGATGGTGTATCCTTCCCCAATGTTCATAAAGTGCTTGAGTGCTCGATCTGTGCTGTATGCAGGGTTTCCCCCTTTGGTTATCTACTTACCACCAAGTAGTTATTAGCAGGCATGAAAGAAAGGCTTTACACACAGCTTCTCCGATTGATAAAGAAAGATCGTTGCTGGAAGGTCAAGATTCATCCCCAGTGTCCTCAGAAAAGAAAGCTTGCCGTCCTGTTGGCAGCCATCATGAACCAGTTGAATGTTACTAGCTACTAATAGATGTTTTAGATGGCGTTTTCACTGTCTTTTCAAAGTGGATCCCGTATTCAAAATTTACAAGTAACTATGTGGAGAGGTTTAAAGTAGGAATCCCCTTTTTATAGTTCGAAACCCCTTTTAATGTGTAGCTGCCAGCAGGTATCATCCGCACACAGTAAAATAGAACCTCTTTGTAATTTTATGTAATTTATACATTTTTTTTTTTCCCATTGGTCTACTAGATCTCTACATACAGAATATGAATATTGCTAGGTCTGGGAAAGAAACCCTTCCTTTGTCAATCAGAACTGAATAAAGGGAGAACATTTCTATGTAAATGTCCTTCTTAATTTTGCAACTACGGTGGTAAACAGAGGTGGGGGACTTGAGTTACATGACTTGACTTAAGTCACCAGTTTGAGGACTTGAGACTTGCTTGACTAAAATTAATAAAAGACTCGACTTGACTTTGACTTGGTATTCATGACTTGAGACTTGACTTTGACTTGAGACATATGACTCGAAATGACTTTACTTTCTTAAGTTATTAAATATTTTCATTTTCTCAAGATGTGTTAAAGCAAAATGAATGTGCCTGTTATGTTTCTGACACCACAGTCACTTAAAACACCTCAGTGTGTTCTGATTTTTAGGACACTGGCTGTTTAACAATGGAAATACTTAATATGTTTTTAGTGACTGTGGTGTTGAAACATGACCGGACAAAGGATTTTGAACTGTTTGGGCATTCAAAGTGTTTCTTTAATATGCCAAGAAAAAAGCACTAAGCAGTTTTGTTAATTTTGAAAATAAAACAAAACCTTTCCTGGCCACTGACTTTTAACTGATTTAAAGGTGAAAATTGGGGTAGATCAGTATTTTGACTTGATTTGTGACTTGACCAAAATAAATGACTTGACTTGACTTGCTTGACTTCTAGCAGGGACTCGACTTGACTTGCTTGCTTTTCGCCACAGTAACTTGGGACTTGCTTGAGACTTGAAGGTTAAGACTTGAGACTGCTTGTGACTTGCACATGTGTGACTTACTCCCATGTCTGGTGGTAAATAAAAGTTTGATTCTCCAGAAGACTAATTATAGGATTACTTTTATGCCGTCCATGGCTTATTATGTATTGAAAGGCCAAACCAACTGGCCGACGGTAAAGGAAAACCATGTCCATCATTATAGAACAGCCATGTGTTGACATTTTAATCTGTTTTGTTGCCTTGTTTCCATAGAACTGTTTCCTGTATGATTTATGCCTTTTTGCAGTATTATGATACACAATTCAAAGGCTTGCAGTTGCTAAAATTGAACTGCTTAAAACCTTCAGATGAAAGAACTACTTAAAATAAATCATTGCTATTTAGATATTGAAGCAGATGAGACATTTAGCTTGTTGCCTCCAAAACAAGAAACAAGAGCGCCCCAGGGAAGGCGATGGAGCTATTTGTGTTCCTGTTTTCTAAAGAAAGGCTGGCACGTAGAATTCATAAATGATCTGACACAAGCCTCCCAATTAGAACTCGGTGTTAATGAACAAGTGATTGAATATCCACCAAGCAAAGCTTCCTATGTGGCAATATCTTTGCTGCCAAGACAAAAATAAATTATGGTAAACCGTTAATGCTGGTTAAGTCCAACATTTTTATTATATCAATTTATACATGGAATTGTCATTATTTAAATTTGAACTCTAGGCTAAAAAATAAATACACATGTGAAACACATAGGAGTTGTAAATCTGGCCAGCCAGGTTTGTGATTCACACAACACAATCACATTGGTGACCTCAATTTCCCCTACTGCAGTTGAGCAACACAGCTTGGTCACCAGACTAGAAAATGCAGGCAGAAAAGCACACTGATGAGGTCATCACTTAACACTCTTGAAAGCCTGTTCCTGTCTGTTGACTGACAGCACTGTGCAAAGCAATAGATCTCTGATTGACTTCCAGTGCTTGCCCTGGATCCCCCAGCTTGAGTGTGATAGTGCATGGGATTACAGGGGGCTGAGCTCCGGAAACTCCCAGTATTTATGGCAGTAGAAAAAATGCATTTAGGTTTTATTTATTTTTTAAATGAATACACATGTCTACATGGAACTTAGACTCGGTTCACACTGCTCCGACTCGGACCGCAACTTGTCAGCCTGACAAGTCGCGGTCCGTCACGCTCCCATTGTTTGGTACAGGAACCGTTCTAATAGGAGCGACACACTTAGAAAAAGGGTCCTGTACTACTTTGGGGCAACCTGGAGTGACATGCATAGACATTCATTTTATGAAGTCCGTGCAAGTCGCGCCGAAGTCGCAGTGCACGCGACTTCACAGGTCGCCCCGAAGTCGTTCCGCTGCAGTGTGAACTGGCACTAAAGATTACCATATATCCCTTTTGGCTAGAGTAGGGAATAGTTTACAACTTTTTTAATTTATTTATTTTTTTTAACGCCCGATCAAATCTGCATTTTTTGTTGGAAAATTACTTAAAATTCCCAAGCATGGTGCAAAAGCACTATGCAATTTCCAGGCCTTTGTGGTTCAAAAATGGTGCAGAAACCTGCATGAAACGCAGGCACAGCAGCCCACTCAAATGAATGGGCTGCTATGCCCAAGGAAATGCAGCCCAAGACAATTCCTCTTCTTCCAATGTGGCCCAGTAAGATCAAAGGTTGGACACTGCATCTTTGTGGAAAAAAAAAAATACAGATATTCTTGATTTAATGTTGGCTGCCCTAAGAATTGTCATGTACAAACCGCACATGACTTCAGTGAATGTTCAAAAACTTGTTCAGGAGAAATCGGGTCTGGAGGAGGTGAAGGAGAAGGAGAGAATCTGCAGTGTTTTCTTACATGAAAGGAGGCATTCCTAACATGCATGCTCCTTGTTCGCCCCTGAATGCTAGGTGTGAGCTAGTCTAAGGAAATTGTACATAAAGGGATGCCGCAAATGCTTTGATTGAGTAAAGCCTCGTACACACGCAACGATTATCGGCCGACCGATCGGCCGTCTTTTGTCCAGTGTTGTTGTGTTGGTTGAAATGTGCTCTAGACTGCACACAAATTTTCTCGGCCAACAAAAAACAACTTCAGAAGTGATGTCATGTGCTGGTTTACTTTCCGTGTGTTTTTTCTTCTCTGAGCATGCCCAGTCTTGCTCATCAGATTTTTGTCGGCCGAAATCTGTACTGACTGACGGAAAATCGGCCGTTCTGTTGACAGCCAACAAAAATTTTATAGTCTGCACACCAGATTTTGTTCGGCTGAAAAGTCGGAGTCGGTTGTCGAAAGCATCATACTAACAAGCCGAAAATCGGCCGATCGGACGTTGGCCGAAAATTCACGGCCAACTATCGATGAGTGTGTACGAGGCATAACTCTATATGAGAGCTCAGCAGATGACTTTAGCCCATTTTAGCATTTAGTCCTGGTGCATGAGACTCTGGACCAAACAAAAAATTATAAATGCACATTTTTTTTACCTGCAAAAAAATGTGCATTTATTATTATTTGTAAAAAGGTGAACCTATCCTTTAACTCAAGTACCTCTTGGTGCATTATAAAGAGGCAGGAGCTGTCAGCCTCTCATAGACTTTACAGGCTGCCGATAGCAGCGCTGGATGGTGCGCCTGTGCCTTCCACCCACATCTAAAGGCCAGAGTCTCATGCCCTGGGGCTAACCGCCCAGTGTATATGAGGCCTACATGGGATGCCATGAATGCTTTATTCCAATAACTCTATGTGAGAACCCTACAGTTGACTTAATCAGAAGATATAAATATGAACTGACAAGACCTTTGAAGACCCAGGTAGAGCTCTCAATGTAGGATAAAGGAAGAAGATGAAATATTATTTTTGATAAATATGGTTGTTGTGGGCTACAGCACTTTGCCCAGTATTCCTGATTGCACTGCCACGTTAAAAAAAGCCATCCAGTGCAAACATTTTAGGGTCTGCTCTTTGTCTTGTTTTATGATTTCTAAATGTATTACTTAATTGTTGGTAATAAAGGGATGATGTACTGCCACTTTTCATATTACTGCAGCAGCTACAAATTAAAAGCCCTAATAAAATGTAGTAAGACTGCTTAGTCAGGCACTTTCTGGAGCCAGACATCATCTTATGTTGTCTTATTAAGTGAGCAGTGGAATGTACATTTTGTGTTATTTGCTCACCTGAGTGTTTCTCTCTCTCTTATAGCACTGAGAAATAGGAACTATCACTATGTGATCAACGGCAACTGGGCCATTAGTTATCCTGGCGTCTTCAATGTGGCGGGAACCAAGATCCAGTACAAACGCTCTGCTGACAATCTGGAGAGCTTTGAGGCAGCAGGACCAACAGAGGAGGATCTGCATGTCATGGTTTGTGTGATGTGTAAATTATATATGTATAGCTTGTGCAAAGGGTCAACCTCATATAAATCATGTAATCAACATGCGTTCATTTTCTAAAACCCTTTTGGAAATTCAGTTAAGCAGTTCTGACACTTTTCTGGTGGTATATCCCCTTTAAAATGACTTGTGCCCAGTTCAGGAAAGCCATGCAACAGTTTTGTTAGGAGATCCAGCACATGCACCAGATTCAGGTAGTTTTTATTTCTGCCACCTTAAAAAAACATTGCTATCACTGGGACAGGTTAAAGAAGAATTGGTGTCAACTTGAAGAAAAGCACACTGGTGGTAACTAAGACCAATGCTGAGCTAGAGTACACTGAGACGCCGGTGCCCAGAGTGAGGCGTGTATGTGCTCGGAAACTTTCCTGAATGTGATAGCTTTCCACATAGGGCTCCTCGGTTGCTAAGAAGCCAGTGGCCATCAGCATCATAGCAACCGGTGACTCCTCCCATTCAGCAGGGAGATTCCCTGATCGACCAAGGACCTTAGATAAAGGAAAGCCTGTGGATGTGGTGTATCTGGACTTTGCAAAGGCCTTTGACACCGTTCTCCACAAACACTTACTGTACAAACTAAGGAAGGTAGGTATGGACCATAAGGTGAGTACCTGGATAGAGAACTGGCTTCAGGGGAGAGTCCAGAGGGTGATGATTATCCTGTTTAATTTAATTCATAAATGATCTAGAGGAGGGGATATCTAGTACAATCTCAGTATTTGCGGATGATACTAAACTAAGCTTGCCAATATCTTCTATGCAGGATGTGGAAACCTTACAAGCGGACCTGAACAAAATAACGGGGTGGGCAACTACATGGCAGATGAGGTTTAATGTTTAAAAATGTAAAGTAATGCACTTGGGTACCAGAAAGCAAGCTACTCACTAGGGGGGGAACCTCTGGGTGAGTCTAGGATGGAAAAGGACCTGGGGGTACTGGTAGACAACAGGCTTGGCAGTGGCATGCAATGCCAAGCCGCTGCAAGCAAAGCCAACAGAATACTGGGATGTATAAAAAAGGGGATTCACTCCAGAAATAAAGAGATTATTCTCCCGCTCTACAAGACTCTGGTCCGGCCACATCTGGAGTATGCTGTCCAGTTCTGGGCACCGGTCCTCAGGAAGGATGTGCTGGAATTGGAAAGAGTCCAGAGAAGGGCAACAAAAATAATTAGGGGAATGGAGGACATCAGCTATGAGGAAAGACTACAAGCACTGAACTTATTCTCTCTGGAGAAGAGACGATTGAGGGGGGATATGATATCAATGTACAAATACTGTACTGGCGACCCTAGCATAAGGAACAAACTATTCAGAGAAAGGAGATACAATAAGACACGTGGCCACTCACTAAAACTAGAGGAAAGGCGGTTTAACCTTAAAATGCGTAAGGGGTTCTTCACTGTAAGAGCGGTAAGGATGTGGAATTCTCTTCCACAAGCAGTGGTATCAGCAGGGAGCATTGATAGTTTCAAAAAACTATTAGATGGGCACCTTAGAGACCACAACATACAGGGGTATACAATGTACAACATACAGGGGTATACAATGTACGGTTAAAAGCAAACACACACTCACATCATAGGTTGAACTGGATGGACTGATGTCTTTTTTCAACCTCACTAACTATGTAATGTAAAATAAAGGAGCCGCAAAAAATGGTGATGTCATTACCAGTGCCATCTTAAGAGCATTAAAGGGCCCCAGGCAATGCAGTGCACTGGGGCCCTGCCTACACAATCACCCATGAGAATAAAAATGCAAAATATCGATAAGGCGATATTTGTTGGTACCGCAGTCCAAGGCTAATGACAGCTTCCAAGTTCGACGGCTGGGTCCAGTGAACACACACACAGACGGGAGTCAGTCTCGACTGTTCTGTTGTGTGCTTGTTTTCGTGGAGGCAGACAGGCATTCCTGTAGTTGTGGGCTACCCCTCCACAGCCCAAGTGGCCTAACAGCAGCACAGGGCCGACAGGCGCTTGCCTCCTGCTAAGTTCGGCGGCGGGATGCACACAGGAATCGGGACTAATGCTTGGCTGGGGCTGGGTCACTGGGCAGGTGGGCCCCCGGGGCAAGTGGGGCCCATGGGCAACTGCCCAGCATGCCCATTCGGTAAGATGGCCCTGGTCATTACCCAAATAGGTATATGGTTGAACAATGACAGCAATCTCCTGGGTCATTGACCATTATGATGCTATTGGCTGCATTCTTGGTGGGTGGTTGGGTGGGGGTTCGCCTGTACTGAGGATGGAATGACCAGTATGGACACTCCAGCCTCAGTGCCAATCCCCACCATTCCTCCAAGCAGCAAATGAATGTACCTGTTTTTGACAAGTGCATACATTTGTTGCAGACACCAACATTTGTCATGTGGAGGCACAATGAATTCTAAAGAGCATCTACAACACTCCGTGTAAATTCCAGGAATTATTTCTAATGTGTCTGTGTATGTGTGTATTTTGTATACTCTCTGGGTGGTTCTTCCTGTAATCATTTTCTATGAACAGATGGCAGATGTTTATATGAACAGTTGGCTATCTTGACCCGATGCCTGATATACAGATGGACACTAGGAGTATACATAGAACTGTACGTGAAACACAATAATAAAAAATAAATGGCAGCGGGCATGCAAAAATGGGAAAATTACACAAGGGACATGACTGACGCTTGAGACCTTCCCATATAAGGAAAACATAGAAGTAGTAATTCTAAGCCAACAAGATAGAAACATGTTTCAATTTTATCTTTAAACTCCTCTAAAAAAAAAATATTTCACATGCTTCAATATTTTCTTATTTCTAAAAAAGATTCAGGGATTGGATGCAATTCAGCTTTAGTAGCTTGTTCATAATGATGTGAAATTTCTGGACCGGGGAGAGAAGAATAACAATTTAACTCTACTGAGCTCAAAGTACTGGCATATGTAGGGCTTGGTGCCATTACACTTAACCCCAAGTATAGTATTACATTAATGAGCATCTTGGTGGCTGAATAAGCAGAAAAACAGAGCAGGTTTTTTACAGTATTTGCTGATCTGCAAAATATTTTTTTTTACAATATGAATCATGCCGTTAATAGCCTGCTAAAATTAAACAATATAAAATAAAAGCTATAAAACAGAAAAAAGCATTTTGTAATCACAAATCGTATTTTTCAATGTAGTGTCGCATTTGATTGAAAATATCACATCATTTTATCAAAATTTGAGTTACACCAGTTGCAACAAGAGAAACCAACTTGCCACCCTCTTCCCTTTTTTCTGCCAAAAATATAACAGCAGCCTTCGCAGACCCTATAATTGCTAGAGGCCTAGTACTGTGTGGCTTTCTAATGAGATACCCAGTCACCAGTAGCATTGAGAAATATTTTGCGATAAATGTGAATGTATAAATATTCCAAATACCTTTTTATCAGATTCAAAAAAATAATAAAAAATGAATGCAGCGCTAATTAACATATACAGACTTATTGAAATAAGTGTGCAAATAAATGTGAACAATAATGGAAATATATATGTAGCAGGTTTTCCAGGCATTGGGCCTGATATGGATCTGCCATTGTTACCGGTTGCCTCTCCAGCCCATGTGAGCTGCGACCCTGGGTGTGAGCACTGAGACATTGACAACTCTGGCATCTTTGTTTTGTTGTTTTGGATTTAAGGGGATGGGAGAAGGGAATGAGTGGGATATTCCTTTAGGCTCAACTAGATACAACTTTGGGACTTTCTCAGAAAAATGTCTGTTAACGCTGTCTAGACGCCAGCCAATGCTCACTGACGCCTAGAACACACTGTAGCTTGAGAAAAGTGCTGGAACCTCGACGTTAAGTCCAGAAGTCCCAGGACTGTAGAATATTGAACTGCTAGCACTGCTGCACTGCAAAGTCACTAGTTACTCCCCTCCAGCCTTGCACTGGCTTGAGGTTGATTGCTGTGAATTCCTGTATGGCTGCAACTCTTAATTGATACTCTGTACATTGACTCTTCAGGGCCCAAACTGCAGATGCCCCCTTTAACTCTTCATGGTCCCCTGACTAGGTACCCCCTTTGTCACTTCAGGGTCCTCAACCTAGGTACCCCTTTACAGCTAACTGATGTCTGGATCCTAGAACCTTCTCCAGAGTGGTCCCCTCTAACACTTCAGGCAGACCCCCAGGGGCAATCCTCAATTCTCACGACCTGTGTAGGCTTTCCTGGGACTGGACCCCCCTCTCTCTCCCCGCTGGTTCTCGGCACACCGGATCCCCTCAGCTCAACTCGGCACTCTCTGGATTCTCAGGTAGCACCCAGAGACATCAGCTTCCTCAGACAGGAGGAGAGACAGCCGTTCTCTCCCTCCTGGGACTCTGCTCCTGCCAAAGACACTGAGTCACGCACTTCCCTCAAGCTTATACCCACTCCCAGAATCCTTTGCAACAGAATCTGCCTTCTGGAGTAGTTACAAGCCCGAATGTGTTCCTGATTGGGTTTCCTCCACTGCCCTATGAGAAGCCTCTCACAGAGCCAGTGGGGGAGACTCCCCCCCCCCCCCCTCAGCAGACACACCTGGAAGCCATGACACCCTACCAAAGAGAAATCATGGCCCTGCTGTTAGGCAGACAAGGCCCACCATGCATTTACCTAGCACCTACCTGAAGGGTGCTACATACAGTCAGGTCCATAAATATTGGGACATCAACACAATTCTAATCTTTTTGGCTCTATACACCACCACAATGGATTTGAAATGAAACAAAGAAGATGTGTTTTAACTGCAGACTTGCAGCTTTCATTTGAGGGTATTTACATCCAAATCAGGTGAACGGTGTAGGAATTACAACAGTTTGTATATTGTCCTCCCACTTTTTAAGGGACCAAAAGTAATAGGACTGATTAACAATCATAAATCAAACTTTCACTTTTTAATACTTGGTTGCAAATCCTTTGCAGTCAATTACAGCCTGAAGTCTGGAATGCATAGATATCACCAGATGCTGGGTTTCATCCCTGGTGATGCTCTGCCAGGCCTCTACTGCAACTGTCTTCAGTTCCTGCTTGTTCTTGGGGCATTTTCCCTTCAGTTTTGTCTTCAGCAAGTGAAATGCATGCTAAATCGAATTCAGGTCAGGTGATTGACTTGGCCATTGCACTTCTTTCCCTTAAAAAACTCTTTGGTTGCTTTCACAGTATGCTTCGGGTCATTGTCCATCTGCACTGTGAAGCGCCGTCCAATGAGTTCGGAAGCATTTGGCTGAATATGAGCAGATAATATTGCCTGAAACACTTCAGAATTCATCCTGCTGCTTTTGTCAGCAGTCACATCATCAATAAATACAAGAGAACCAGTTCCATTGGCAGCCATACATGCCCACGCCATGACACTACCACCACCATGCTTCACTGATGAGGTGGTATGCTTTGGATCATGAGCAGTTCCTTTCCTTCTCCATACTCTTCTCTTCCCATCACTCTGGTACAAGTTGATCTTGGTCTCATCTGTCCAATAGGATGTTGTTCCAGAACTGTGAAGGCTTTTTTAGATGTTGTTTGGCAAACTCTAATCTGGCCTTCCTATTTGTGAGGCTCACCAATGGTTTACATCTTGTGGTGAACCCTCTGTATTCACTCTGGTGAAGTCTTCTCTTGATTGTTGACTTTGACACACATACACCTACCTCCTGGAGAGCGTTCTTGATCTGGCCAACTGTTGTGAAGGGTGTTTTCTTCACCAGGGAAAGAATTCTTCGGTCATCCACCACAGTTGTTTTCCGCGGTCTTCCGGGTCTTTTGGTGTTGCTGAGCTCACCGGTGCGTTCTTTCTTTTTAAGGATGTTCTAAACAGTTGATTTGGCCACACCTAATATTTTTGCTATCTCTCTGATGTTTTTTTTTTTTGTTTTTTCAGCCCAATGATGGCTTGCTTCCCTGATAGTGACAGCTCTTTGGATCTCATATTGAGAGTTGACAGCAACAGATTTCAAATGCAAATAGCAAACTTGAAATGAACTCTGGACCTTTTATCTGCTCCTTGTAAATGGGATAATGAGGAAATAACACACACCTGGCCATGAAACAACTGAGCAGCCAATTGTCCCATTACTTTTGTTCCCTTAAAAAGTGGGAGGCACATATACAAACTGTTGTAATTCCTACACCATTCACCTAATTTTGATGTAAATACCCTCAAATTAAAGCTGAAAGTCTGCAGTTAAAGCACATCCTGTCTGTTTCATTTCAAATACATTGTGGTGGTGTATAGAGCCAAAAATATTAGAATTGTGTCGATGTCCCAATATTTATGGACCTGACTGTAAAAATCCAAAATTATAAAAGGTGAGTCCCAGGAGAAAAAATAGCATCCAAATTTGTAGACGTGATGGTAGATTGTGAAAAGATCCCCACACCAACAGAGTAAAAATGAATGCGCTCACCGGAGGGTATGAACCCAAATTACCATATAGTAAATGGGTCATATAAAGCTGGTTATAATAACCAATATCTCCAACCGTCACTGGATCACCAGATGCTCAAAAGGGTGGCCGAGGAGTCTCAACAGAGGATACCAGGGTTTCCCATTAGGTTGTACATATGCAGGGATAAACCAGACAACATGGATATAGTGTAAAACGGCTTTAAACCATTTATTTAAAATAAAGGAATACACTTACAAACACACAAGGGATATGATCAGATGGCAATACAGGCAATTCACATTTATTAGCACACTTATTTCAATAAGTATGTATATGTTAATTAGCGCTGCACTCATTTTTTATTTTTTTGTATTTGGACAACTTATGTCAGTTGGGGTGCTGGCAGCTCATTATTTTTTACTAGTTAGAGCAGTTTGGATACACATTTTTACCTTTATCAGATTGATATGAAATTATTTAGCATGCTCAATTTGCAGAGGACACAGGGGTCACAGCTTGACACTCATATTTTGTTTACTGTCTGGCATTCAAGTAGCATTGCAAAGTGTGCATCTAGAAAGATGCTACAGTTGGAAATGATTGTCCCATCTAATTATGGCCTGAAGGTAGAGCCTTGTTCAGCAATACAATATTATTGTACAGTATATTCACCATACTGCAAATTACAAGCCATTGTTTGTGAATATTATTTTTTCTAATTCTGTCTTGTGCCTTATGTTGTAGGTCCTCTTTACAGAGCAGAATTTGGGTATAGAGTATGAGTACTGGCTTCCTAAGGAATATTATATTCACCACCAAAGAGATCGCAGCTCCTTGCAAGACACTGTAGACACAGTTATCTCACCAACTCAGCCTCCTACCACTACACCGGCTCCCACAACAAGACACAGTGGTGAGTCCAAGGGTAAATGTCTCTAATTAACTTGCTGTAAACCCTAAAATATAGTTAGCCTAAAGCAATGTGCTCCCAGTTGAAGCTACAATCTACCGTGTCAACAGAGGCAGACTGGCAACTTTCGGCCCAGGGGGCAAGTGCAAACCAGAGGCCCATGGTGTAGTGACTTGGCCCCGCTCCCGCTTTCCCTCACCCCTTCCCACTCTCCCAATCCTCATCCTGACCCCCATTCTAAGCTGAAGCCCTGCTCCAGATACTCTCTACTCACTGGCTGAATCCAGGTTCCTCACCTGGCTAGCAGGGGGGGGTTGGGGGGGGAGCTGGGACAGCTCAGTTGGGGTTGGCCGGAGCAGAAGAGTCTCCAGTGGGACATGGAATTGGCCTCTGCTCAGACACAGTTAACACCATCCATGCTGGGGGGGTGGTAGGCCTGCGCTTTTTCCTTGTCTTTAACCCGCACTCAGTAGGTCAGCGGCAAGGACTTTTTAACTCTCTTCACCAGGAATCCTTTAGGCATGTCTGTGGCAGAAGCGGTGCAGCCTTTTTACGGGGCATCAGAGCAGCCCAGGGGGCAATTGCCCACCTGGTCCCTGGCCCAGTCCTCCCCTGCGTGTCATTGCCTATTAGATAGTCATTACCTGAATGATGAGAGTCAGCAGAACCTCTGCTCATTTACAAAGCTCTGGAGCAACTTCACTTGCTGAGTGCACAGTCCAATTGCCTATAGTAAATCAACCCCAGTGTGTTTAGCATCCTAAATATCCAGTTAGTCTCCATCTTCTTTAACTCCTGCTTTAATTGTTCATGTCCAAAGCTGTCCATACACCAGTAGAAATTGATTCAGAGGTTCAATATGCAACTTCTGAAAAATTGTTCATCAGAGCATTCCATCATGCCATTATTGAGTTGACTCTTTTCATCCGAAAGACCCTAAAATGTCATCCAGTCCTGCTACCTAAATGGAACTTCAGACATAATAAACAGGTTGTATAGTGCCTAGCATGTGCAGTGGGTGTTAAAAACAGGTAGTTGAGCCATTTTTTTTTTTTTTTTTTTATAGAAAGAAATGAACCTATGCGCTACCAAAGGGGTAAATGAGTGTGGGAATAGTAACAGGAAAGAATAAATGAATGTAATGTAATGGAGCACCAGAAATCTGCAGCTAATTCAGTAGTGTCACCACATACTAGACAAATTGAAAGAGAGGAAAGAATCAGTGCTAGATATCTACAATTGGTGGACCATAAACAAATCCCTGGTGGAGAAATGTGAACATATAAATTCTGGATGAAAGCAAAAATAATATTATATGCAAAATAATACAGCAATAAATGATGTATGAAGTGCATTGGCGGTGATTAATAAAGTGCTCTTGTGCTAAATCATAAATATGGATACAAAGACGAGAAAGTGCTAAAGGTGATAAGTATAGGTGGTGATCCTCCTATCACAATATAAGTAGGTGCTAAAATGGTAATATACCAATGAAGTGGTCAATGTCCATTAAATTAGAAGACAATAAATGAAGAACTAATGATAAGCTGCAACTCCAAGTTGCTAATAATGAAGTAGTGAAAAGCTGCAACTCCAGGTTGCACAGTGGTTATCTAAATAACAGAATCGGGTGCAGGTGAAGGTATCAATTTAGTGAAATTAAATAATCAGAGCAAGGATAGCTCGAAGTGCCTAATAATATCCAATAAATAGATAAATAAAAAGAGGAAAAAATATTAATCGCATAAAATCGCAAAGTCCCAAAAATATGCAAAAAGTGCAAAAATGCAATAAATAAAGATGATAAAAGTTCATATGTGACAAAGTGACACAGCACACTTCCGGTGAAGACCCAGTGCGATCTTTCGTGAGCTTGGAATCCAAAATTATGTGTAATGGCCGCTCACCTCCATTCACACTCAATAGAGCGTTTTGGGTATAATGAATCAACCTGAGGGATCTCTGGAATATTCTCCAGTCAGCTGGGGGGGGGGCTTAAGAAATCGCTATGCAATCATCAAAATGGATCTCTAAGAGATGTGGAAATGCCAAATGGATAATCCGTTTTCTTCTATAGGGTCATCATATAAGCAGCAAAAAAACGTGGTGTTCCTGGGATATTCATTCACCAAAGATAAAAGGGGGGGCTCTCATAGTGTAGTATATAAGATAATTGTAATACATCCAAATAAATCACACTTACAGTTAAAATCAGGAAAAATGCGGTCAGTATTGTAGCAGGATACCGCCGGTGCGGTCTGTTCCAATGCTTCCATCTTGGCCGTAGACCGGAAGTGATGTCACCACGGCTTCTCCCGACGCCCAAAACACTCTATTGAGTGCGAATGGAGGTGAGCGGCCATTACACATAATTTTGGATTCCAAGCTCATGAAAGATCGCACTGGGTCGTCACCGGAAGTGTGCTGTGTCACTTTGTCACATATAAACTTTTATCATCTTTATTTATTGCATTTTTGCATATTTTTGGGACTTTGAGATTTTATGCAATTAATATTTTTTCCTCATTTGTTTATCTATTTATTGGATATTATTAGGCACTTCGAGCTATCCTTGCTCTGATTGTTTAATTTCACTAAATTGATACCTTCACCTGCACCTGATTCTGTTATTTAGATAACCACTGTGCAAACTGGAGTTGCAGCTTTTCACTACTTCATTATTAGCAGCTTGGAGTTGCAGCTTATCATTAGTTCTTCATTTATTTTCTTCTAATTTAATGGACTTTGACCACTTCATTGGTATATTACCATTTTAGCACCTACTTATATTGTGATAGGAGGATCACCACCTATAATTATCCCCTTTCTCGTCTTTGTATCCATATATAAGATTTAGCACAAGAGCACTTTATTAATCACCGCCACTGCACTTCATACATCATTTATTGCCGTATTATTTTGCATATAATATTATCTTTGCTTTCATCCAGAATTTATATGTTCACATTTCTCCACCAGGGATTTGTTTATGGTCCACCAATTGTAGATATCTAGCACTGATTCTTTCCTCTCTTTCCATTTTTTTTTTTTTTTACCTCCCCGCAAACCATCCCCCCCCCTAATCTGCAAACACAGCCGTACGAGTGCATACACGTGCTGTGGCCACAGTGCTTTGCATCGTGGCATGGCAAAAAGTATCCTCATTTGCCTCCCTTTCTTACCTGGGAACTCTCATATCTCCGGACCCACAGCTCCTGTATTCACGTAACTATGAGAGTTTACTCCTTGACATAGGAAACGTTTTGCATAGTTGTCACTCACTAACATGGGTGGGCAGGTTAAATGTCTGCAGTAACAGGATATCTGCATTTATAACATATTATAATAATATGGGATTCAGAGTTCGGGACTTAGTTCCCCTATATATACCCTTAGCTTCAGCACAGCACTCCCCCCCCCAAAATAAGATGAAATAGTACCCAATCTAAACTGCAGCTTACCAGTCCTTACTGGTACTGCCTGCATTCGGTTTTATCTTTCAAACGTATTTTTCCTTTACTATAACCTGACAATCCTTCCATTAATTCCCTTCCTGTCCTAGTGTCACCCTTAGAAGGGACGTGTGTTAGGATTACATAACATTGCATAAAGACTACGTAAAAGTTCACTTTTTTCTTCATAACAGTGCTAATTTATAATTGTCCAGATACGGAGAGTAAAGCCAGGTACATTATATTCGTTTTTTCCGTTAAACCCAATTGGTTGAATGAAAAAAAAAAAACTGTCCGCTTCAATCAGAGACGCTAAAACAACTATGCAAAGTTAGTACAGCAATCTACCCCCACTGAGTTATTGTGTTCTGACAGAGGGGCAGCCCCCCCTGCCAAGACACTCCCATCAGCGCTCTTAGCCAATGGCTGAGAGCGCTGATCGGGAGTCAGTCGGCTACTGGTTTTCCAGCATGCAGGTCCGACATACACACCGGCAACTGTCTGCAGTCATTCAGCCCGTGTGTACCCGGTTTAAAGGAGGTTATCGGCTCACAAGACTTCTGGCTGGATCAACAGCTGATTTTTTTTTTTTAATTTGTCAAACAGATAAAAAAAAAAAAAAAGCTCTTCCAATGGTATATTTAAAGTAGAACTATAGACAAAACTTTTTTTTTTCTCATTTTGGATAGAGCAAAGGGGGGTTATAACCCCTGTTAACCACTTGCCTACTTTGCACTTAAACCCCCTTCCCATCCAGACCAATTTTTAGCTTTCAGTGCTCTCACACTTTGAATGACAATTGCGCGGTCATGCAACACTCAACCCATATAAATTTTTCGTCCTTTTTTTCATAGAAATAGAGCTTTCTTTTAATGGTATTTATTCACCGCTGGACTTTTTATTTTGTGCGCTATAAATGAAAAAAGACCGCAAATTTAAAAAAAAAACGTTTTTTTTTTAGTTTCTGTTATAAAATTTTGCAAATTAGTAATTTTTCTTCATAAATTTTGGCCAAAATGTATACTTCTACATATCTTTGGTAAAAATAACCCAAATAAGTGTACATTATTTGGTCTGCGTGAAAGTTAGAGAGTCTACAAGTTATGGTGCTAATCATTGAAAATTGATCACACCTAATGTACTGACAGTCTATCTCACTTCTTGAGACCCTAACAAGCCAGGAAAGTACAAATGACCCCCAAATGACCCCTTTTTGGAAAGTAGACATTCCAAGGTATTTAATAAGAGGCATGGTGAGTTTTTTGAAGTTGTCATTTTTTCCCACAATTCTTTGCAAAATTAATTTTTTTTTTTTTTTTTTTACAAAATTGTCATATTTAACAGGTTATTTCTCTCACATGGCATATGAATACTTACAACTACACCCCAAAACACATTCTGCTACTCCTCCTGAGTATGGCGATACCACATGTGTGAGACTTTTTTACAGCCTGGCCACATACAGAGGTCCAACATTGAAGTAGCACCTCCAGGCGTTCTCGGAGCATAAAATACACTTTTCATTTCTCAACCACCTATTACACTTTTGAAGGCCCTGGAGCACCAGCACAATGAAAAAGCCCACTAAATGACCCCATTTTGGAAAGCAAACACCCCAACGTATAATCTATGAGGCATAATGAGTCTTTTGAACATGTCATTTTTTTCCAGAATCTTTTGGAAAATGTGGAAAAAAAATGAAAACGCATTTTTTTTACACAAAGTTGTCCATTTATAAGATATTTCCAACACATAGCATGTACATAGCAAAAATGACACCCCAAAATACATTCTGCTACTCCTCCTGAGTATGGCGATACCACATGTGTGAGACTTTTTTACAGCCAGGCCACATACAGAAGTCCAACATTGAAGTAGCACCTCCAGGCGTTCTCGGAGCATAAAATACACTTTTCATTTCTCAACCACCTATTACACTTTTGAAGGCCCTGGAGCACCAGCACAATGAAAAAGCCCACTAAATGACCCCATTTTGGAAAGCAAACACCCCAACGTATAATCTATGAGGCATAATGAGTCTTTTGAACATGTCATTTTTTTCCAGAATCTTTCGGAAAATGTGGAAAAAAAATGAAAACGCATTTTTTTTACACAAAGTTGTTCATTTATAAGATATTTCCAACACATAGCATGTACATAGCAAAAATGACCCCCCAAAATACATTCTGCTACTCCTCCTGAGTATGGCGATACCACATGTGTGTGAGACTTTTTTACAGCCAGGCCACATACAGAGGTCCAACATTGAAGTAGCACCTCCAGGCGTTCTCGGAGCATAAAATACACTTTTCATTTCTCAACCACCTATTACACTTTTGAAGGCCCTGGAGCACCAGCACAATGAAAAAGCCCACTAAATGACCCCATTTTGGAAAGCAAACACCCCAACGTATATTCTATGAGGCATAATGAGTCTTTTGAACATGTCATTTTTTTCCAGAATCTTTCGGAAAATGTGGAAAAAAAATGAAAACGCATTTTTTTTACACAAAGTTGTCCATTTATAAGATATTTCCAACACATAGCATGTACATAGCAAAAATGACACCCCAAAATACATTCTGCTACTCCTCCTGAGTATGGCGATACCACATGTGTGAGACTTTTACGCAGTCAGGTCACATACAGAGGCCCAACATGCAAAGACACATAGCATGCACATACCATGAATTACCATGAATTACACCCCACAATACATTCTGCTGAGCAAAGGGTAAACAAAAGCTTACCTGTAGTTTTAGAAGCGCAGTTGTCCACAGGAGTTGAGTCCAGGCAGCAGGCAGGGACTTGATCAGCAACAGTGCATGCAATTCTCCAGGCAAGGATACCAGTCCAGTGTCAGTGCATGCGGCAGGCAGAGGCATGATGGCAGTAAGTCCTGCAGGCAGAAGTAGGGCCTCTGTCGGGATAGAATGGGGACAGGGGTAGAGGCTTCTCCCACCCAAATCGCTTTGAAGCCTCCGGGATCCAGACCCTAATCTGAGAAGAAGAAAAACAAAAAAAAATGTTTTCTTCATCCAGAAAAACATTTCTGGTCCCCTCACATATGCGAGACCCCTGTGGTATGAATCCCACTACTTCCAGAGGCAGGCAAAAATCGTGGTCAAACAGTCCAGGGTCAGTTCCAGAGCAGGCAGAGGTAGGTACAAAATCGGCAGGCAAAGGCGTGGTCAAATAACAGTCCAGGGTCAGTTCCAGATCAGGCAGAGGTATGAACAGAATCAGAAGGCAGAAGCATGGTCAAAAAACAAGCCAGGGTCAGTTCCGGAGCAGGCAGACATAGGTACAAAATCAGCAGGCAAAGGCGTCGTTGTATAACAGTCCAGGGTCATTTCAGGAGTATACAGTGGCATAAGGGGTGAAAGCGGAGGACTACGTTTACCATACTAATAATTTAGACAAGTATGGTAACGGCGGAAACAGTCGTCTACACAGAGGCCTGGTTGGCAAGGACACTGGGGACAGTAATAGCGGGTGTCTTTTCGAATTCCTGCCTTGGTACACACCCTACATTTTTTCTGCCGTTTTTGGTCTCTTTGTGTGGGAGGGATTTTACTTGGAAAATGGCGTTCAGACAGTCTGCTTATTACGTCAGATCTAATGTTTTCTGGTGGGCAGTTTGGAAATATGAGGGTTGTGAAGATTTCCTCCAGGTAATAAAGGAAGGGTTGGGGGCTTTCGGTGGATTTGCGGTATAAAATGTAGGAATTGTATATGGCCAAATGAAAAATATAAATTGCTACTTTTTTGTACCAATGATAGGTACGTCTTGTGGGTAGATAGGGTTCCATTATTTGGTCGTTGAAATCCACTCCCCCCATGAATAAGTTGTACTCATGTACACATGTTGGCTTTCGGACTGGGCCATTCCTTCGTCGGGATTCCACATAGTTGTCATTGTGGATCGAAGACAACATGTACACGTCTCTTCTGTCCCTCCACTTCACAGCCAGAACTTCCTCATTTCTCAGACTCGCCGTCTCCCCTCTTCTCAGCTTGGTGTTTACTAGCCTTTGAGGAAAGCCTTTCCGTTTTTTTCGGACCGTGCCACATGCAGGAGTCTTCTTTCTGTGAAGGTTTCGGAACAGGGGCAAACTGGTGTAGAAATTGTCTACGTACAGGTGGTAGCCTTTTTCAAGGAGGGGGTAAATGAGGTCCCAAACTACTTTCCCGCTTGATCCCATGTAGTCCGGACATTCAGGGGGATGCAGCTGGGTGTCCTTCCCTTCGTACACCCTGAAGGCATAGGTGTACCCTGTGGCTCGGTCACATAGTTTGTAAAGCTTCACCCCATAGCGGGCCCGTTTGCTGGGAATGAATTGTTTGATGCCCAGCCTGCCAGTAAATTTCACAAGGGACTCATCCACACATATATTTTGGTCTGGGGTAAATAATTGAGGGGATATTTCTGAAAAATAATTTAGAAGTGGCCGAATTTTGAACAGCTTGTCAAATGCTGGGGAATTTCGGGGAGGGCACTGGGTATTGTCGTTGAAATGTAGGAACCTCATGATCATCAGATACCTGGCCCTGGGCATTACTGCAGAGTAGATGGGCATATGGTAGATTGGTTTGGTTGACCAATATGCTTGCAGTTCGTTTTTTTTATTGAGTCCCATGTTGAGGGTGAGGCCTAAAAATATCTTGAACTCCTCCACCGTTAGGTCTCTCCACTCAAAGGGACGGGAATAAAAAGATGTGGGGTTACTCTGGATAAATTGATGTGCATACAGGTTGCACTGGGCCACAATGGACGTCAGCAGGTCCTCCGTAAAAATTAAACGGAAGTAGTCAATTGGGACAAAGTTCTCAGTGTTGACCTGGACTCCTGGCTGGGCAGTGAAAGGGGGGATGATGGCTTCTCCTGAGTTGGGAGGAAGCCACAGGGGGTTCAGAAGGGCATAGGGAAGGCTGGCGTTGGTCCTAACCCTTTGGGGGCGAGGTGACACCCCACTTGAGCTTGGCCTTTCTTGCCGAGGCACTGTGGTGCTGGTGGATGGCACTGTGGAGCTGGTGGATGGCACTGCGGAGCTGGTGGATGGCACTGCGAAGCTGGTGGATGGCACCGCGGAGCTGGTGGATGGCACTGCCTCCTCCTCACCAGAACGCCTTCGTTTGGCAGGCGGGCAGTATTCCTCCTCGTCTGAGTCGGTCTGCGTCCCACTGCTAATGACCGGCTCGTAATTTACTTCGGAGTCAGACTCTGACTCCGAAGATTCCGAAGCAGAAAGCTCCCTGTCCATGTCCTCACTGATTATATTGAAGGCCTCCTCGGCTGAGAAAAATTTTTTTGCCATCGTTGGTGACACTGATGGGCACGGTGACACTGATGAGCACTGGGCGGCACTGATGGGCACACTGGTGGGCACTGGGCACACTTATGAGCACTGGGCGGCACTGATGAGCACTGGGCGGCACTGATGAGCACTGGACGGCACTGATGAGCACTGGGCGGCACTGATGAGCACTGGGCGGCACTGATGGGCACACTGATGAGCACTGGGCGGCACTGATGAGCACTGGGCGGCACTGATGAGCACTGGGCGGCACTGATGAGCACTGGGCGGCACTGATGAGCACTGGGCGGGCACTGATGGGCACTGGGCGGCACTGATGAGCACTGGGCGGCACTGATGGGCACACTGGTGGGCACTGGGCACACTGATGAGCACTGGGCGGCACTGATGAGCACTGGGCGGCACTGATGAGCACTGGGCGGCACTGATGGGCACACTGGTGGGCACTAGGCACACTTATGAGCACTGGGCGGCACTGATGAGCACTGGGCGGCACTGATGAGCACTGGGCGGCACTGATGAGCACTGGGCGGCACTGATGAGCACTGGGCGGCACTGGTGAGCACTGGACGGCACTGATGAGCACTGGGCGACACTGATGAGCACTGGGCGGGCACTGATGGGCACTGGGCGGCACTGATGAGCACTGGGCGGCAGTGATGAGCACTGGGCGGCACTGATGAGCACTGGGCAGGCACTGATGGGCACATGTGGGCACACTGGTGGGCACACTGGTGGGCACTGGTGGGCACACTGGTGGGCACTGATGAGACTGGGCACACTGGTGGGCACACTGGTGGGCACACTGGTGGGCACACTGGTGGGCACTGGTGATCACTGGTGGGCAATGGTGGGCACTTTTTTTACACTTACGATCTCTCCTCTCCTCACACTGCAGTCTGTGTGTGAGGAGGGAGAGCTGGCAATGAGTGATGATCTCAAATGTTTACATTTGAGATCATCTCTCATTGGATGCCTCGATCGTGACGAATGGCCGCTGTGATTGGCCATTCGTCACGATCTGTGATTGGCTGTGTCCAAGGGACACGGCCAACACAGATTATCCCCGGTGCGCGCTCGCGGGAGCGCGCGGGGAGTCTGTTACTACCGAGGCAATGACAGATGATCTCATATGTTTACATATGAGATCATCTCTCATTGGATGCCTCGATCGTGACGAATGGCCGCTGTGATTGGCCATTCGTCTCGATCTGTGATTGGCTGTGTCCAAGGGACACGGCCAACACAGCTTCTGCCCGATGCGCGCTCGCGGGAGCGCGCGGCGGGCGTGTTTATGGGAGGCCGTTTAAAAACGGCCTCCCGAAAATTCAAGTCCGTGCTGCAGCCGTATATAGGCTGTAGCGCGGATGTGAGAAGGTTAAATTTGTTTTCCCAATCTGTGTCCCATTGGAGAGATTTGCCTTCACTTCCTGTCCCATATCGAAACAGGAAGTGAGAGGAAATCCCTGCAATATAAGAGAATAACTTGGGCCCCCCCAGGTCACCAGAACTAGTGTCCCCATTGGATTATTTCCCCTTTATCACTTTTCTGGGGACAACCCAAAATTTGTGATTTTCAATGATAATGTAAACAGGACAAATAGAGAGGGTGAATCTTCTTAATGGGGGCACAGACAGCAATAAAAGCCGACAAGCGTTCTTATCCTTCTCCACTCTATCCAAAATTTAAAGAAAGTTTTGCCTTTAGTTATACTTTACAGACCAAAAGCAAATAAGACAAAATTTATGATTACATTTTATGTACATTTTAACATTGTCAACCATCTCTTTGGATGGTCTAAATAAATGTTACGCTAATCTCCCCAATCCACCAACACAGCTGCAAAGTGAAAACTGAAAAGTTTGCCAGCAACTAAAAAAAGTTTATCTTGTGTAATTTAAAATAGGACTGCACAGTCTCTGCTATATTGTTTATGAAGAGCATGACATTTGTGGTGTTGTACAGATGCATATTACGGTCTGTGCTATCTGCAGGAAATTTAAGTGTAAGCATTCTTGGTGTCCGCAGTGCCAATGACATTGTAGTTTAGAATGTGGAAGGGGTGAATCATCTTATCTGGGTATGTAATGATGCTGAGAATGACTGTATTACCCATGATAAACTGTGTGCCATGTACCGTGTATTGAAGTGTATGTAAACCATAACAAGCTTCCGCTGGGCTCATAACGTAGCGGTGGTGGCAGTGAAAGGGTTAATTGCTTAATTAGCCCGGAGACAATCGCTCTCAGCCTGCTGGCATCTAGATTGTGGTCCCGCAAGCTGGAAAATCTTTGTGTCAGGTGCAGCTGAGAGTGGCATTGTTACGCAAGTGCCGTACGGCAGGGTGTGAGATTGCCTGGTCCTTGGTCACGAGTTAGTGAGAAAGGCAGGGATCTGATACCCGCCACCGTCACATATTGGTGACATGCTGGTAGGATAATTGGATCCTGTATAAAAAAATTGGCCCTACTATGTATGTATGAATGGGAGTTAGAGCCCTTAGATTGTAAGCTCCTTGAGGGCAGGGACTGATGTGAATGTGCAATGTATATGTAAAACGCTACGTAAATTGACAGCGCTATATAAGAACCTGAAATAAAATAATACAAATGAACTTCTCTTATTTTCACTTTGGGTCTGTTAAATATACAGTTGGGATATTTTGTTATTTTAGAAAATAAGACCCTTATGTGATGGCAATAAAGTTAGGTGAAAAAAATTGCTTTTTTTTTAATCAGAAAATTTTTATTGAAAGTTTTTAACGAAAAAACATACAAAACAAAAGAAAAAAGAAAAATACACTCTCGAACAATACAGAGCAGTTTTTTTTGCTTGTTTTTTTTTTTTTTTTTTTACATTACATTGTACATATAATGTTTTTCTTATTATTTGAAATGTTTTGCTCACTTTTTCAAACCTGGTCAATTTTTTGTCACAATATACGATCTTTGTATTACAAACTATTTTTATTTCAATAAAAGTTTGTAATAAAAAAAAAAAAAAAATTTAAATCTACGCCCAAGAATTTAACCCCCCCATCCAAATAAAACTGTAAAGCCCTTTGCTCCCAAAACTTGCACATTTAAATGTAAATGCAAACACTGGAAGGGGAAGCACCAACATACGAAACACCATGGATATCACCATGCACATCAGAATGAAAGCATAAATTCTAGGGCCATCATTTGTTTGCCTGGATCAACTGTAAGTACAGGCGGTCCCCGTGTTACAAACATCCGACTTACAAACTGAGGAAGCCAACAGGAACTGAGAACAAATCTACCCCTAGGAAGGGAAATTCACTCCTGTAAGAGTTCTCACGGGACTGAAGCTTTGTCACCAATCCTTGCTTTCTCAACAACCAACAATTTTCAAAATCCAATTTGTCATAGGGACAGAAAGTGAGGTGACATCTTCAGAACAGAGGCACAGACTGCAAAAAAACTCTTCCCTATGCTATCCAAAAAACTTAAAAATTACTTTTTTAAGCTACACTTAAAAAATGTACCTGTTCCGACCTACAAACAAATATGACTTAAGAACAAACCCCCAGATCCTATCTTGTTTGTAACCCAGGGACCGCCTGTATAGAGTCCTGTATATGGAGGTTTTCTATTTATTTATTCATTTTTCCTATGGATTATGTCTTTTTTTCAACCTGACTTTAACTATGTATTGGCTTTTAATGTGTCATCCATGTAAAATTTTGTGCACTGAAGTTCATCATTTCACAGGTGCACGTTATTTTAAAGCTTGACATGTTTGGTATAAATTTACATGTTGCAACCTCACCTTTACTTTAGTGTTTTTTTTTTTACTAAAAATATGGGTTTGATATAAACTGTTGCGCTAATATTGTGTGACATAAAAAAATTAGCACTACCGCCATTGCATTCTACAAAGGTCTCCGCTTTCAGAAAATGTTTTTTTAACTAATCATTGTACCTAAAATGTGCATTTTAACGTGTGTGGTTAAAAACACACAAAAAAACATCTCTGGCAGTAAAAGCGTTAAAGAGATAAACCATGGGGTATTGCAGCGATGTACTGCATATGATTTTTTTTGCCCTGACATACACTTTCAGTAATGAGGCACATAGATCATCCCCATGGTGGGGTGTCTAGAAGGAACTAATTGGCCTCCAGTATCTGTCAGTTCCTTGTCTGCCTCCCACAGGCATACTAAGTAAACACCTGTATGTTGGATCCAAATGGCAGCGGGGTTCCATTTAAAATTTGAAAATATTTTTTGCTGTCTGCCAAACCTGATAAAAGGAGCTTTGATGTGTGTTCAGACTGTAATCTCTCCTTCCGCTTTATGTTTATACACAGTGTAAACATCTGAGTGCGCATGTCACTGAATATAATAAAAATAGTCCGTGGCCATACATTCCTGTGTGCAAATCCTGATTAGCAGAGGTTCCGTTTTATACTCTGATTTATTCCATTTCATTTCTACATACTTCTAATACTGCTAATAGTAGTAGTGGAGACCCATTACACATTACCAATCTACATCAGTAGTGGTCAAAAGGAATGAGCAAACAGTTCGGGCCAAGCACAATTTTGGTCCGAACATCGTCCATTCTACTGCTCGCCGCACACCCAAACATTCTGTGCGCAGTCAATAGGTTGTTAGGGCCACAGTGTCCTTAACAGATGAGTCATCAGCTGTCTGCGGGGTTCCCCGCTGACAGCTGAATGACAAAAAAAAACATTGCCGAGTTTGCCAGCAATAGAAAAAAAAATGGCGTTGGGGTCCCTCCCCAAACCATACCACACCCTTTCCTGGCAAGCCAAGAAAGGAGGGGGGGGGGGCAAGCGTGCACCCCCCCCTCCTGAACCATGTCAGGCTACATGCCCTCAATATTGTGGGGTGCTTTGAGGCGGGGTGGGCTCTGCCCCACTCCAAAGCACTCTTTCCCCATGTTGATGGGGGCAAGGGCCTCTTCCCTACAATCCTGGCCAATGGGGGTCTGCAGGTGGGGGACTTTTTAGAACCTGGAAGCCCCCTTTAACAAGGTGGCCCTCAGATCTCAGCCCCTTATGTGAATGAGTATGGGGTACATTTGTCATTCACCAAAAAAAGTGTAAAAAATAGAGACAAGAGGCCATTTTTCACATTTCCTTTATTAAAAAAAAAAAAAAAAACAATGTCCCCGATGTAGATCAGTCGTCGATCACAACAACCGGAACACCGCCGGCCCGAAAACATAAAAAAAGTCATCTTTTTTCTTTACAAATGGCAGCAAGTTCTTTACGCAGTACAGATGCGCCACTTTACAGGCAGACTAAAGGGACTATATTTAAAGGAATTTTTCATTTTTATTTTTTCACTTTAAGCATCATTAAAATCAGTATTCCTTAAAAAAAGATCTTTTTATAAAGTGTTTTTTACATTGATACATCTCCCCCAGGGCAGTACTCGGGCCCCATACCCTTTTTATGCCCAATAACTTTCATATAAGCCTTTTAAAATGGGGATTATTGATTTTTCATGTTCGGGTCCTATGGAGGTTCGGGTTTAATGGAGTTTGCAGCTCGGGTTCAAACTTTTTCCCTGTTCGGGAGTTCTGGTGCGAACAGAACTGGGGGGTGTTCGGCCCATCTCTAGTGGTCAACTTACTTGAAAAAGGGGGCCTCAAGTGCGGCCCCTGACATCACCACACATAATATTCAGTAAATGTAATGCTAAAGATAGCAGTCAAACTGCAAATTTGTAACACGAGATGGTCAGAGACTACGGGCATGCTATCGTATACCTGTTTGAGGAGCCGGAGATGACGAGGTTGGCCTTTTGCATAATTCAGACGTGAAATATGAACAAAGCATATCCCTCTATAGTGTGTACTGGTCTCAATCCAGAGCAGTGTAATTTTTGTCTGCTGATTCATTCCTCTGCTATCAACATGAATCACTTCTGACATCAAGAGAAAAATGGTGACAGGGGAGGAACCTCCAGCTGATTGACAGCCTCAGCTCTGTTCCTGTGTGCTGTGTGAAGGGGGTGGGTGTCCTTTCCCTCCAATCAGCTCTCAAAGCTCTCCTGACTTAGCTCTGCATAGTGTGTAATTTCAGTTCTCCGCTCCCTTTTTTCTGACAGCTTAGACAAACTTTTTAAATTCTGGACTTTGAAGGGATGTAGAGAAAAGAATACTGCAGATAAACAGGTACAACTTATTTAGGAGGATTTATTGAATTTCTGTGTATTAGCTGAGGTTAGTCACTTCACTGAGTGCATGTAAGGGTTTACAACCACTTTAATGCACCGAGGGTACTCCAAGTTCAGATAGGAGCAGAATTGGGTCACAAGCTGGGTCAGTAACAGGTGAAGAGCAAAGCCCTAAAATCACAGCCAGCATCAAGGTTGGAAACAAGAAGAGGTTGGCAATAAGGAGGCCGCGAGGTACTAAGTAATAGGCAGAATCTTGGTCAGAAGTCCTAGTTGAGGTCAGTAATGGAGATGAGCAGCAGTTATAAGCATGGATAATCCAATAGCAGACGAGGTTGAAGCCAAGCCTGCAACAAGGTCAGAAACAAGTTCAGGGTTGGGAATCGCATAAATACAGACTGAAAGACCATTTAGCAATGAATCTGTGCAGAACTCCGGTTTAAATAACCCGCTTGACGCCAATATCTGTGGTGCACGTGCCATGCAGCTGTTATGATGTTCCTGACACATGCTAAAAGAGATGGCAAGAATTTGTAGACCTGCTACAGGAGACAATAAGAGACTGCAAACATGCTTTAGGATTTGTTAAAAATTGGGGGCATGTTACAGGAGACAGTCGTAGACTGGAGACACATTACAGGAAATTGCTAGGGATCACTGTTTTAACAGTCCCTTGTGCTCCCTACAGCCTCCTTAAAAATCATTTGTGCCACATTTGATACTTCTCTTGCCAAGATCCATTGTAAAATAAAAACTTTGTGTAAACGCACTTACTCCTGGGAGGTGGTGAGGGACCACCAGGTTGCGTGGTGGGCAGGGCTAACATTTCAAACATTAGGGCAGAATGCTTGACTGTTTGTGAGGGTGTAAGAAATTGGGCATCAGTAACTTTAAAAAGTTTCACAGAGTTTATTAGACACTATAAACTCAGAGAAATAAGGGATACTCAAAAGCGACCAAAGAAACAGATTCCGGACCTCTATTTACAGTCAGTGCAGAAGAAAGGACTTTTAAGCCCCTCTTGGGCAAGTAAACCAGAGACTTCTTCAAAGGCCCACTAGCAGCATTTACCCAGCTCTTAAAAAATAAGTTCACCTTTACAAAAAATAAAAAAATAAATAAATAAATGCACATTTTTTTGCAGGTTAAAAAAAATATGCATATATAATTTTTTTTTTGTTAGGAGCCTATAAAGCATTGCTCCCAGGGTGTAATGCCATGGTCCGGCAGACTGTCTGTGCAGTTGTCTGCCTGTACCTCCGATACAGGCAGGAAGTTACAGGATGGCAGGAAGCTTAATGAACTACCTAGAGCGCTCAACAGTGCCCTGGTAGTTAATTGAGACCTACAAGCCATCACCTGCAAAGGATGCTGGTACTTGTAGTTCATTGATTCACAGGGATTTGTGAATCAATGACGCGGCCATATGGGCGGAGCTCCGCACTGCAGCTCTCTCTCTGAATTGTGACAGCGAATGTGAGATCCCCTGGCTCCATGTCAAAAGGAGGTGGGGGGGATCAGGAGGAGAGGGGTCTGTTGCTAATTATGTTACACCCTAAATATGGGTGTAACATGTTCAGAAAGATCAACTTAGCCTATAATTTAGGCTAGGGAAACTACTGCTTTTGGCAGGGTCCCCACACCAGTCTAAAAATATATAATATATTATATTTTATATATATATATAATATATATATAAAGCAGTCGTTATGGTGATTTGCAGTCATGACAGATATAAATGTTCTCCAGTGTCATTTCTGACCAGTGTGTGATGAATAAATAGAGACCTACTGTGGCCTCTGTAACCACTTCATTAATTCCATTCTCAATATGTTGATTACACTGGGATTATATTTGTGTTGAAGAAAGCCACATATAACCACTGCTTGGCTCAGGGTTTTCACACCCAATTACACACTCACAAATGCCTTACCTGAGGCAAGCATGCTAAGACAGGCACACAGTTCTTTCTTTGCTGGTGTGAAAAGGCATTGGATGTAAATGACAGTTCCATAGGCTGCCACTTACAAAGGCTGGTTCACCCACTTTTCTGACGTCAGTGAAAACAGTGTGTAGGGCAGGTGGGTGACACTTCCTACATGTTCCCTATAAACTTGTTGGGCGCCATGTGTGGGTTACATAGGAGGCCTATCTTGGGGTGGGTTCATTGGGCTATGCCAGGCAATGAACAGGGTCATTCATCATAGCACAGGGGTAACACTTTGCCCAAAAGGCGTGCTCAGGACCAATGCCCAAGACCAGGCAGGGGCCACTGTCATCTGAAAAGGCAAACATTAAGGCAGTCCCCCAACTGCCACTTGTGTGTAGGGTAATATGCGGAGTTCCTCCTGAAGATGTTGTACCTTGTCCTACACCTTTGTACAGGTGTATGTGTTGCATTAGGAGGGACATGCAGAGCCTATGCCCACTCCACCAGTCAGCATACCTCTGTTACCTCACTCCTAGTAACAGAAAGGGGTCCCACTGAGCACATAGCATGGACCTCATTCATGTTTTCACTTAATTCTTGTCTTTCCATACCAAGTGACCAAGTATTGAATCTCCATTATGCTAATCCACTCTCGGTGACCGACGGAGATGGACAGCTAGGGAGGGAGCCAGACACCGAACCCCCTCGATCCCGGAGAACCTGTTCTCTAACCAGGTACCATGCTTCTGTGGCTTCTATAGCTACCCATGGCAACAACTATTCCTCAGACTCAAAAAACAACCTTGCATTGCAGTGATGTTTCACAGACCCTAATGTGCTTTTTCAGATCTTGGTTCCTTAGGGAGACAACAGGACCCCACATGCACCCCTTGAGTAACCTCAGACCATGCCTCAAGCAGTTGTAAAAACTTTACTGAACTTTTGGCAGAACATGTACAATGTGCAGTGGCATCCTTTCCATAACTAAACCTAACTGTGGCTGCCCCAGGTTACCTGTACCGGTGAAGTCTGTTAGGGAATAGTCCCAACTTGGCAATAACTCGAGCATAGGAGTCCTTGTCCTTGGGAGCGTTCCAATGGTTCGTGTTCCAAACCTACCAGCAAGCTTCTTAATGCGTAGTTCTGAGTTCCCGTGCGTGTATCCCTGGCCCGTTCTAGGTCCCCTCCCTGCTTTGTTCTATGTTTCCTCCTTGTTCTAGGTTCCCACCTTCAGATCCAGGACTCTTCCCTTTATATAACACAAGAGAAAGGCTGGACCCCAGAGGAAAAGCCACAAACACACAAGAAAAGGCACACAAGCATTAACCACTGCCCTCCCAACCTGGGCAGCTGATGCTAACTAAATATACACAGTAGGCAACCTGCCTACAAGTTGGCCGGAAGGACATTGCCGCACTGCGCCAAGGAAGCCTGCCAGCCAGCACAGCTGCACAAAGTTGTATCCTATTTTATAAAAAAGAATGAGAGAAAAACTGAACATTTAATTTTGAGCTGTTTAGGTACTTTAATCTGGTTGTATATAACCGCTTCAGTTAGTCATTAGCCAGATCCAGAGCTTAATGGTATAAATTAGCAAAAAATACATCTTCTTAGCATAGAGGCATTGTGTACCAAACAACCAACCTGTTAAAAACGATGCCCATTGTGACTGATCTGAGGTTTGAAATGCGTGTGTGCATTGAGGCCAATCTGAGGTCTGATGAGCAGGTGTACATGCATTGGGGCTAATCTGAGGTCTGACGTTTTGGCTGACCTTAGATCTTTATATGATGCTGTATGGTTGTGTAGAATATTTGAGTTTTACTTGACATTAGCAGTACAACTATGATTGCAAAAATTGAAAACTACCTACGGCTATGGCACTTTGTTCACCGTCACACCAGCTATCTAAGACTTATGGACATGGCACTTGATGTGGAAAAGGTTGCTGACCCCTGCCTTACATTATACTATACAAAGCTAGCATAGATAGATTATCTGAAACCTTCGAATGTATATTGCATCAGTTGGTCAAATTTCATTTTCTCCTGAAAAAAAAATCTGTACCTTTTTTAATGTGAATTTAAATTGAAGTTATTGTGATTTTGATTGATGCTGAGTTCACTCCTGGTCTCATGTCACTCTCCTACTGCCTTCATTCCTTTATCACTATCATTCTTTTTTCTTGTAAGCATATTTTATAATTGCTGTCCCAGGGAATTTCCAAGACTCTCCGGTCATCCTTTCCCATTGTCACTGTGCCATGGTTCTCATTATGCTTCATCTGCCTGTTCTTTTCTGTTATGTATTTCAACTGATTTTTACGTACCTTATTTTGTATCTTCCATTGGTTTATTAAGAATGAATTGAAAATATGTATTTTAAAATCCCACAGTTTAGAAATGCAAACAGATATACAGTGGGTACGGAAAGTATTCAGACCCCTTAAATTTTTCACCCTTTGTTATATTGCAGCCATTTGCTAAAATCATTTAAATTCATTCTTCTTCCTCATAAATGTACACATAGCACCCCATACTGACAGAAAAACACAGAATTGTTGACATTGTTGCAGATTTATTAAAAAAGAAAAACTGAAATATCACATGGTCCTAAGTATTCAGACCCTTTGCTGTGACATTCATATATTTAACTCAGGTGCTTTCCATTTCTTCTGATCATCCTTGAGATGGTTCTACACCTTCATTTGAGTCCAGCTGTGTTTGATTATACTGATTGGACTTGATTAGGAAAGCCACACACCTGTCTATATAAGACCTTCCAGATCACAATGCATGTCAGAGCAAATGACAATCATGAGGTCAAAGGAACTGCCTGAAGAGCTCAGAGACAGAATTGTGGCAAGGCACAGATATGGCCAAGGTTACAAAAAGATTTCTGCTGCACTTAAGGTTCCTAAGAGCACAGTGGCCTCCATAATCCTCAAATGGAAGACGTTTGGGACGACCAGAACCCTTCCTAGAGCTGGCCGTCCGGCCAAACTCAGCTATCGGGGGAGAAGAGCCTTGGTGAGAGAGGTAAAGAAGAACCCAAAGATCACTGTGGCTGAGCTCCAGAGATGCAGTCAGGAGATGGGAGAAAGTTGTAGAAAGTCAACCATCACTGCAGCCCTCCACCAGTCGGGGCCTTATGGCAGAGTGGCCCGACGGAAGCCTCTCCTCAGTGTAAGACACAGGAAAGCCCGCATGGAGTTTGCTAAAAAACACCTGAAGGACTCCAAGATGGTGAGAAATAAGATTCTCTGGTCTGATGAGACCAAAATAGAACTTTTTGGCCTTAATTCTAAGCGGTATGTGTGGAGAAAACCAGGCACTGCTCATCACCTGTCCAATACAGTCCCAACAGTGAAGCATGGTGGTGGCAGCATCATGCTGTGGGGGTGTTTTTCAGCTGCAGGGACAGGACGACTGGTTGCAATCGAGGGAAAGATGAATGCGGCCAAGTACAGGGATATCCTGGACAAAAACCTTCTCCAGAGTGCTCTGGACCTCAGACTGGGCCGAAGGTTTACCTTCCAACAAGACAATGACCCTAAGCACACAGCTAAAATAATAAAGGAGTGGCTTCACAACAACTCCGTGACTGTTCTTGAATGGCCCAGCCAGAGCCCTGACTTAAACCCAATTGAGCATCTCTGGAGAGACCTAAAAATGGCTGTCCACCAACGTTTACCATCCAACCTGACAGAACTGGAGAGGATCTGCAAGGAGGAATGGCAGAGGATCCCCAAATCCAGGTGTGAAAGACTTGTTGCATCTTTCCCAGAAAGACTCCTGGCTGTATTAGATCAAAAGGGGGCTTCTACTAAATACTGAGCAAAGGGTCTGAATACTTAGGACCATGTGATATTTCAGTTTTTCTTTTTTAATAAATCTGCAACAATGTCAACAATTCTGTGTTTTTCTGTCAGTATGGGGTGCTATGTGTACATTCATGAGGAAGAAGAATGAACTTAAATGATTTTAGCAAATGGCTGCAATATAACAAAGAGTGAAAAATTTAAGGGGGTCTGAATACTTTCCGTACCCACTGTATATGAAAACAGATATACACTGGTGAATGTGAATTTACATTAACAAAGTCTTACCCAATCCTACTATTTGAACCCGTTTCAACACGAACTTATAAGAGCAATGACCAAGTAAAGTAGAAGATTCTAATTGTTTAACATTTTGTATTGATAGCTCTGTGGCCAGCAACAACAAAGAACAGACCACACCAACCTCGGCTTGAAAGAGATAATATGGAGCTAAACCGAATTGAAGAATCTAGTAGAAGACATGGTAAGTGCTTTTCCTGTTATTGTTTTAATTCTTCCTATAAGCAGGGCAATGTAGTGAGTCCATTCCAAATGAAAACCATAAATTAAAGACCTCCGGTCAGAGCAAACCTCCTACTCTAAAAAATTATTGAAGAGAAATCTTCCCTCCCTAATCCCTTACCTGTTATCCAGGGTTGTCCTCAACTCGCATATTCACCTGCCCTAGCAGATCCACAGTGTTTTCTTGCAGTAATCTGCTGTGCCACTACCATATGCCTTGTCCCATGCCGCCATCTTTGTTCATGATGTTGTTGGGTGCCTATTCCTGGTTTAGGCAGATCAGCTCCTTGATGACGCATGCCAGACACACCATTCTCTGGCAGCTGTGAATAGAAAGTAAAGCATTCAGGGATATGTGTTGGGATATGTGTGGTGGAGACATCACTCTTGCCTAGAAGTAAGAAATGGCAGTTGGCGGCAGGGTACACAAAAAAAAAAATTAAAATTAACAAATCAAGAACTGTAAATGGGGGAGGAGTGCAACAATGCCCATTGCGTTCACCCATTGGGTAAACTTCCACTTTAAAGTTTAAAGGCAAAAAATTTGATTTTTTTTTTTAATGTTGGATAGTGTGAAGAGGGATTAGATCACCTATCGGAATTTTATTGTTGTTTGTGTCCCTGTTAGTAGGATTCACCCTCTTTATTTATCCTGTTTACCTTCTTTACCAAAAGTAAAAGAAAATTCCAAATTTTGGGTTGTCCCCAGAACAGTAATAGAGGGGAAATCATTGAAAAGGGACACTAGATTCCTTCGCTTTGGATGGATTTACTCTCTCTTCCTGTTGTGCCTGGACAGAAAGTGAAGGGAAATCTCCCCAACGGGTCACAGATAGCAACAAAAAAAACAAAAAAAGGACAGGGGTTAATACTCTCCCTTACTCTATACAAAATGGGAAACAAAGTTTTGTTATATTAAAAGTCAGCAGCTACAAAAAGTGTGGCTGCAGATGCGGCTGCCTGAACCCTCGGTTCTCTCCCCGGTGCCGTATTACAAGTGTGGGCACCTGACTGTGACAGCTTGCAGCTTCACAGCTGGGCATGCACAAGTCGCGCTGCGCCTCCTCTGTGCTGGCCTGGGCAATCTTCTGAGACCTGTGATGCGTCCCAGAAGATTGCAGGGATGGAGGGGGGAGAGGAGAACTTCTGCTTGAGTCGCCTAGCCAGCCCGAGCGGAAGTGGGAGCGGGTACCTGTCAAAATTAGGTACCCACTCCCCCCCAAAAAAATTACATGCCAACTATGGCATGTAAGGGGGTGAGGAGTCCTTAAAGCAGAACCTCCACTTTTGGGTGGAACTCTTCTTTAAAGAGGAGCTCCAGGCTCCCCATCCCCCCAAAAAAATTAAAAGTCAGCAGCCACAAATACTGTAGCTGCTGACTTTTTTAAGGACTCTCACCTGTTCAGGGATCCAGCAATGCCCTCACCTGAGCCAATTCTTCAATTGGCTTCGGGTGCAGACGCCGGCACCGTAAGTAAGGGAAGCTGGCAGGAAAGCCTTGCGGCTTCACAGCCAGTTTACTTCTGTGCAGCGCAGTGGCATCTTAAGAGCATTATAGGCCCCAGGGCAATGCAGTACACTGAGGCCCTGCCTATACAATCACCCACGAGAATAAAAATACAAATTATCGATAAGGCGATATTTGGTACAGCAGGGCCAGGCTAATGACAGCTCCCAAGTTCGGCGGCTGGGTCCGGTGAACACACACATGGACAGGAGTCAGACTCGACTGTCCTGTGTGCGCCTGTTCCCATGGAGACGAATGGGCATTCCTGCAGTTGTGGGCTCCCCCTTCACAGCCCAAGTGGCCTGACAGTAGCACAGGGCCGACAGGATGCACATGGGAATCGGGACTAATGCTTGGCTGGGGCTGGGCCACTGGGCACGTGGGGCCCCCCGGGCAAGTGGGGCCCCTGGGCAACTGCCCAGCGTGCCCGTTCGGTAAGATGGCCCTGATGCGGCGCTTTGTGAAGGGCCCCGCAGTCTTCTGGGACCTGTGATGTATCCCAAAAGACTGTGGAGGAAACGGGGGGGGGGTGACAAACTTCCGGCTTGGATCACCTCTGGGCATCTGACTGGAAGTGGGAGCAGGTACCTGTGAAACCCGGTACCCGTTCCCTCCCCCCAAAAAGTGCCAAATGTGCCAGTGGAGGGGGAAGGATGCAAATAAGTGGAACTTCCCCTTTTTGAAGTTCTGCTTTAAGCTAAAGCAAGTACTGAAATGTGCAAAATGCATATGCAAAGTGTTTGTGACTTTTGATTGTTAGGTGTGACATTTAAAGCCACTCTCTTATAAAAGGTAGTATGTAAGATATTTCATTGTATGCTGCCATGCCATTTAGAGTAAGTAAAATGAGAAAATCAGCCCTTTCAGTAGTTTCCTAGATTTAAACTCTGTTATGTTTAATGTGGATTTGACTTTGGTCATCGTTTGTTGTGTTGAAATACGAAATATCTTTGAGCTGATCTCCACCTAGCAAATTTTAATGTAAAATATATTGTTCAGGAATGTACTTTATTGCTTCTTTTGTTTCTTAACACCAATCCAGAGGGGTCCAGACAGATGAATAGAAATATTCAGTGTTATTGGCTTTTTTTAATGTAAGTGGCTTTATAAGACCTCCTGTTGTTTTTCTGAATTCTACAGAACAAAGAGGAAATGAGACTTAAAAGAAAACCTTTGGTTTATTAATCTATGATTAACTTATTTATAGTTGTATCCAAGCAGAAAGAATTCTGGCCACACTTACTGAGAAGTGTAACCTCCTTCATGGTCTGGTTCTGCATTGATTATGACATGGGTGTAAAGTTTTATTTTTTTTCTCCTCACATGAACTCACAATCCTCAACTTGCCTTTCCATCATAGGACGGGCTTCATGATATCCTAATCTACACCTTGACTCATCACATGGGTGTGAAGAAAGATGAAGATGGCTTGCAGGAAAGGAGTGTAGTGCAGAATGCAACAAATAAATGACTTTAGAGATCTGTGACAAGATTAAGTGTTAGACCAGACATGTCATACTCTCATTAAAGTGTGGGTTGAATTAATAGGACTAATATGTTAAAGTGTATGTCTACACAAAACCTTTCCAGTTTTGAATAGAAAAGGTATAGGTTAGACCCCACTGGGGGAATTCACCACTCTATCCATATTGATGATCATGGTCTCTTAGAAAGAAAGTAAGGTAAAATCCCAAATTTTAGAGCTGTCCTCAGAAAAAAAAAAGAAGGTAAAACCTTCCATGGAGTCCCTTGTTATGAGGACAACTGTCTAAGAGGGAGAAATTCCCTTCACTTTGGAAGATTTTCTCTAACTTCCTGTTAAATCCCTGGGGTAGGAAATTAGGAACCCTTTCTTAAGGGTATACAGATAGCAAAAAACTTCCAGGGGTCTAAATCAGGGATCCTCAAACTACGGCCCTCCAGCTGTTGCGGAACTACACGTCCCCACGAGGCATTGTAAAACTCTGACATTCACAGCCATGCAGAGATGTATAGTAACTAAGTAGAACTACTTCACTACTGTACTTAAGTACCGAAAGGCGGTATCTGTACTTTACTAGAGTAGAATTTTTTTCTCCTACTTCCACTTTTACTTCACTACAATTTTTCGATGATTTCAATACTTCTACTCCGATAGTTTTTTTTTTTTTTTGTGCTGCATAGTTACTCTTTCTATTATAAAAATTACCACTGCCAGAACAGTAGATGGCAGGTTTCATGAAGTTCAAAAAAATGTGTATAATGTCATGTGTAAATCAGCGCATACGAAAATAAATGCTACTGTATGTATAAATAAAATGGTCTACATATCTGCTGTTAGGGGAAAGAGAACCTCCCCCAACCAAGGAGAGTCACAAGCGTACATAGACCTTTTTTCTGGTAAGAGGCTGATTTTGCTTTTTTTCACTGGAAGTTGAGAGCACAGGTTTTACAGTTTTGTTTCACTGGAAGAGTCTATTTGGATATTATTTTGCACTTACCTTCATCCGCCGGGTAAGGGGGAAATCCACAAGGTGGTGGGAGTCTGCACCTATTATTTGGAATAGCACCTGTTTGATTCCTGCACCTTTGAAAATATATTCATCTTGTTTTGTCACATATATATGGTATAATGGCATTATATATATGGACTTTTTATTGACTTTGATTTCATATACTCTTCCTTTATTTCATTATTGGAATATATTGTTGTATATCACATTGGTTTATATATGATTTTGCGCACCAATAAGCTGTGGAGAAAAAAAAACATGCAGGGAAGAGAAGGAGGGATGCTTTAAAGGGGGAAGGGAGGGACATACTTTATCTGTTTTTGTTTACAAAAAGTTACAGCCAAAGGAATTATGATTGTTCTTTGGGTTAATCATTTGAAATAATAAAAAACAATATGATGTTCAAACGTTTGACTTCTTTCTTTAATAACTACATAACACAAGTCTTGTACTTTTACTTTCAGTACATGAGTAGCAAAATTAAAAAAAATACTACTTGCAATGCTTAAGCACAAAAAATGTTAAATACTTTAGTACTTCTACTCAAGTCACTTTTTGATAGAGCACTTGTATTTTTACTCAAGTATGGGTTTTGAGTACTTTATACAAGTGTGCAGCCATGACTAGGCATGATGGGAAATGTAGTTCCTGAACAACTAGAGAGCCATAGTTTGAAGACCCCTTGTCTAAATCCTATACTATCCAAAACAAAAGTTTTGCCTAGACATAGATATAAGGGGACCTCATGTCTACTGAGGTCCTCACCTACTTAATTCTTCCAGACCAGGATCAAGGCACTTCAGAACTTACCAGTGTGGTAAAGAGTGCCATTTACAATATTTAATTCCATAAAAAAGAGCCATAAAATATTTCCTGAAATATTTGGCTGTGAAATAATGGAAGTAAGTGGAACTTATCAACTGGAGAACAGCTGGTAGCACATTAGTTTTTTAAATCCTTGAAGTAAATAAAAAGCCTTACACTATCTATTTCTAAAAATGTTCCCTCCTCCTTTATCCTACCAATCCTGCCTAACCTGTTAAACAAAAAATGTTTGTACTTGCCTATTTTAAATCCATTCCAGCCCGGTCAGGTGATCCCGAAGCTCTGCCTCCCTTGTGTAGGTGAGCTGCTGCTGCAGGGGAGAGGAGGGAGCATCAACAATGGCTGGGTCAGGGGAGTCTATGGGTGATATTACAGCTCCCAGCATTTGAAGCCATTGTCAACCGCTCTATAAGCAGAAGCTGTAGGATCAGGGGACCGGACCGAGGTGGAATAAAAATAAACAAATACACAAATCTTTCTTATACAGGTTAGAGGTGGGATAGGTAAGAGGAGGGGGGGGGGGCATTTTTTGAATAGTTAGGCTTTTGTCCCACTTTAAAATACGGTGGAACACCGAGAAGGAGCAAGAGGCCTATAAAACATAAATTTGAAATGCCTGCATTAGACTCTTAAGGGGGGGTAACCAGTTGTTCTAGAGCAGTGGTCTCCAAACTGCAGCCCTTTGCTTGCCTTTTTCCTCCCACTGATACGAGACACTGTTCTGCCAACTGATAGTGGCAATGGGGCACCGTTTCTCCCATTTGACACCAACAATGGGGCACTATTCCTCCACCTAATACCAAATGTGATGTTTACTCCCACTGATGCCAGGAAAATTTCCACTCCTGCTGGCTGCAGTCCGGCCCCCTAAAGTCTGAAGGACAAAAAACTGTCCCTTTGTTTAGGTTTGGAGACCCCTGTTCTAGAGAAGGTAATTTATCAAGAGCTGTAACTCTGGGAGCTGTCCAAGGTGAAAACAAGACTTGGTTTGGAGTATCATAATGCAATAAAAAAGGAAGCTTCCCATCCTGTGTGTGTAAAGAGAGGCCTGTACCCAGTAGAGCTGCATGATTAATCGTTAAAAAATCACGATCTCGATTCATCCCCCCTCACGATCTTAAAACGGCATTTCCTCGATTCATACAGAGCTGTTCTCTGCTCACTCACAGCTGTCAGAAAAAAAAAAAAAGAGTCTCCAGCAAATGTTTATCAACATTGCTAAGGCTGCTAGATCACTATAAACATAATGTTTTACAATGTATCATTTCCTTCTTTTATATCAAAGGAATGAACCTCCGTCTGTAAAGGAGGGCAGTTTAACCTCTTAAAGACTAAGCTTTTTACGACACATGTTGCTTACAAGTTAAAATTTAGTTTTTTTTGCTAGATTACTTAGAACCCCAAACATATTATATATATATATATATACCATATATAATTTAAGCAGAGACCCTATAAAGAATAAAATGGTGATCGTTGCAATCTTTTATGTCACACTGTATTTGCGCACAAGTCTTTCAAATGCAGTTTTTTGGGAAAAAATGCACACGAATTTAAAAAAAAACTAAACAGTAAAGTTAGCCCAATTTTGTTGTATAATGTAAAAGATGATGTTACCCCAAGAATCATGATCTTTATTCTAAGCAAAAAAATAGCGATTCTCATTTTATACAGAATTGTCCAGCTCTAGTACCCAGTTCGAACAAGATATTGTTTATTTTTCCTTTCTTGCATACTTTTATTGTCAGGTAGCCACACTTATTTGTATAAAAGTATTCTCAATAATATTGCTCCCATCGTCTTCTGTTCTCCTCCGGATCAATCTGATTTCTTCCTTTTACCAGATTTTGTTTTTGCGGTGTCTACATACACAAGTGTGGTCTCTATGGAGCCCCATCATAGAAATCGCAGCGTGTGTGTTACCCCCTGGGACTACCAATGTATATCAGGCCACTCTGTGCGCAGGCAGAACAGGGGCTTCTGTTGAGGAGGACATGCATTTCACCCACCGTACGTCCCAACAGGACTTTAAATGACATTTATTGCTGTCAGTGATTTGGATCACAGAATCGCAGTGAGTCAATGAAACCCCCACACGCATGCGCAATATAATAAATGTACAAATACTCATGGCACATGTAACTCTTGGAGATGGCATCATCCCATCCTGCCTTGTTGCTAGGATGTTGCTAAGACACTTCCAGTTAATTCATTCCCCTTTGCATGCTCTCTCTTTCCCCATCACAGTAGCTCTGAGCTTAGCAATGCTGCGAAAGAGGAGAAAGTGAACTACATATGTGTGGGGGTTTGAGAGTTTGTTCCTGTGACAGTGAAGGTGAGTATTAATGTCTGGGAGTGTCTTGGCAATGTTCTACCAACAAGGCAGGATGGAGTGATGCTATCTCCGGGAGTTTTTTGGGAAGTACATAAATGGCCTACGCCTGTACCAGGGCATTAGCAAACTTTAGTCAAAGCTGCACAGTTTTTTTTTTTTTATCCACAAGCCACTCCTTTTCTGTATAGGCAGATTTTTTTTGGCAAAAGTGAACTAATCCTTTATCTTTTGAGGTATGATCAACATTTCTGAATGTTCCATATAAGACAGGAAATGCAATCTTCTCTGCACATTATAGCAGAATACATACTAAACCCACAACTAGTGTTGAGCGAACACGGACTGTATTATTCGGGTTTGTACCGGTTAATTGGATTTTTGTTACCCGGACATGGACCCGAAAACTTTACTGTATGTTCGGGTTTAAAATCCGTGTTCGGTAATTTTATTTCCTGTTTTGTATGTAATGGCGGGCTTTCAACAGCCAATCAACAAGTGTTTAACTGGTGTGCGCCATCACAGCCATGCCTACTAATGTATTAGGAGCTGTGATTGGCCATCTGAAGCATGTGACCCAGATCTTTATAAGCTCGAGAGACACAGCACGGTGCGTCAGTCTGCTGTAGTGTAGGGAGAGAGCACACATCATACGTGCTGGCTGCTGATTAGGGACAGACAGGGAAAAATTGTGCCCGAAAAGAATGCAGGGACAGGTCGGAGTGTAGGCAGGGAAAGATATTTGAGCATTTTAGGGACAGGCTGGAGAGATTAGGCAGGGACAGATAGACACAGGACAGAACAATCGTCCGTTAGCGATCTACATCGATTTTGCTGTGTGGGGGGTGGTGCAGTGAACGATCTTTTTGCCCTCACTTGAGCCCACTGAGGAGGAGGAGGAGGAGGGAGAAACAGATATATTTTTATCAGTCTGCTGTGTGCAGCATTCAGCTATATTTTACTACAGATTGCTGTTCTAATCTGCTATTTAAAAATTACAAATTTAAAGGGGAATTTTTTTTAAGAGCACTTGCCATGCTCTTAACTACATTGTGCTGCCATTTGCAGCACTCTAACCCTTTCCATTGGTTTTTTAGAGCCATTTTAGGGCCTGAAAGGTCGGGTCCCCATTGACTTCAATGGGGTTCGGTGTCCGGGTAAAGTTCGAAAAAAGTCCGGGACACGGACCCGGACTTTTTTTTCAAGTTCGGCCAAACACGGACATCCAGGTGTCCGCTCAACTCTACCAACAACAGTTAAATCAGACTGTATATGCAGTGAAGTATGCTTGTTATACTCACTGTGGAACCTAAGGGGTTATTCCTCCCCTTTCACAGTCGCCAATCCATCTGCTGATAGCACAGAGTCTTGGGGTATGTGTGTGTGTGTGTGTGTGGGGGGGGGCGCATGTGATCAGCAGAGAGCCAATCAGCACTGTCCAGACAGAGGGTCATGCAGCCTTATAGGACAGTCAGAGAAGGATGAAAACTCCTATAATCCTTTAACCAGTGCTGGGTCAGACACTGATAAAAGTCCCAAGACTGCTATATACTGCTGATGAGAAAAGGTATTTAGCAGTTTATATTTACTAAAATAATTTAATTTCCATGTACTGTGGGGAGATCAGATATAGTGAATGCAGGCTCCTGGGTTTAGTAACACTTTAAGATGTCCTTCGGTTATATTGACGATCTTTATTGGCAAAATATTGATTTTCAATTATAGTTAGACACAAACTAATCAGGTGATCTTTACACCTATCAACTGAGCAATGTAACCTCTTGTGAGCAGGTACTTTATGTAGTTTGAAGTCTTTGTTTTGCAAAGGAGATAATTCCCAACAAGTGGTTAATCAGTATATGGAATGACATTAAAACTGCCTCAGTAGTTTAGGCCTGAGGGTTATGTGCTCATAGTCTGATCCTGTTCTTAACAGATTAAGATATTAATAAATGTGTTTTATCATGCCCTGATGCTCAAAGGGTAGTTTACTTATCAAAGTCAGTGACTACAAATGGGACTGATATTCCAGAAATATCCTAGAAGCTTGCTGCTGCTGTCTTCAGTGAACATCCATGGCCTTATACTGAATTCAGAGTACAGAATAGCTTATAGGTATAATTATATTAAACTAAATATTGGTTCTGTAGTATTGCGTAGAATTATGTGGCTAATAGGCATTTAGAGCTTGGCATGTGTTTCCATTTTTGCATATGTTATGGTTGTTATTTTTTAAAGTGTATCTAAATCCAAAAATGTTCAGTTTTGGATATACAGTAGTAGTGAGGGGTTAGGACCCGTTCAGGTTTTTATCACACTACTTTTATCTGCCCGGAAGGTTAACTGCCTATTTTTCACTATTCCGAATCATTTGGTGGAGGGGGGATTATGGTGTGGGGTTGTTTGTCAGGGGTTGTGCTTGGCCCCTTAGTTCCAGTGAAGGGAACTCTTAAGGCGTCACCATACCAAGACATTTTGGACAATTTCATGCTCCCAACTTTGTGGGAACAGTTTGGGGATGGCCCCTTCCTGTTCCAACATGACTGCACACCAGTGCACAAAGCAAGGTCCATAAAGACATGGATGACCGAGTTTGGGGTGGAGGAACTTGACTGGCCTGCACAGAGTCCTGACCTCGACTCAAAAGAACATCTAAGGAATCAATTTGAGCGGAGACTGTGAGTCAGGCCTTCTCGTCCAACATCAGTGCTTGACCTCACAAATGCGCTTCTAGAAGAATGGTCAAACATTCCCATAGACACTCCTAAACCTTGTGGACAGCCTTCCCAGAAGAGTTGAAGCTGTTTTAGCTGCAAAGGGTGGGCCAACTCAATATTGAACCCTACAGACTCAGACTGGGATGCCATTAAAGTTCATGTGCGTGTAAAGGCAGGCGTCCCAATACTTTTATAATATAATGTATGTACTCCTTAGGACAATCCCACCAGATATGTTTAAAGGTGTCTAGTTCTGTTCATCTTCGAAAGCAATCTAGGTGGTGTAAGCTGGGGAACAGGTAGCAAGTGCAAAGCTCCCTGGGATGAGCGGTCTTTCAGGCACAGATACCAAATCCACTGAGGTAGTGACAAACAGTGCGGTGTTTATTGGTGCTATATACAAGTTTATAAACAGGTGCTGTACAGTGCTTTAAGGAAAACAAGCAGGAATAATAATAATAAACAAAAGCCTAGCCATGTTCCGGCGCTTACTACACACAATGCAGTCCCTAACTAACACAGACTGAGCAAGCCTACAGCTTGCCAGCTTCCAAAGACACACACTGACAGTGTTACCAACCTTCTGCTCTCCTAGACAAACGTTGTCTAATTTCCCAGGCTGAGAGAGCACTGCTGTCTGTCTCAGGTAAGATTAAATTGGCCTGGTGAAGAGGGCCAAGATCCGAACTGGATCATGGCTCAGAGATCCCTAAAGGTATACGAGAGATGCCTGGGTGATGTATAAACCCCGAACAGGACTTTTCCTGGCTCTCTCTGGGACACTCTGCTACAGTAGGTAGGTGGAGAATGAATGGGAAATACAGGCAGAAAAGTTAATATGCGTGTAAAGGCAGGCGTCCCAATACTTTTGACTATATAATGTATGAGATGAAATATCCTCCATCAATCCAACTAATCTACCCAGCAGCACTACTGTTTATGAACATTCTTTATCCAGGGGAACATGTGGCTTTACAAATGAAGGGACTCTAATTGAGCTTCTTCTGTTTTGCATGTCTCCCATCTAAAAATAATTGTTTTGTAGGTAAAGAAAACCCCTTACCTTGAGTCTTACCTGAGCTATGATTTGTAATGCCTTTCTGCCATAACAAGACCCAGATCCCTTCTCTGTGATCCAAATGTAGACTGGTAGATTTATTTATTTCCAATGTCGTTCTTCTGGCCTGCTGGGTACTGTACCTAGGAAAGACTCTGCAGAGAAGTGGACCTTTTGTCTTTCCTAGTATCAATGAAGCTTGAGTATGGCTTACTTGAAACAAAGTGGGGTCTATGCCATATGCCACACCTGTGGACTTAAATGAATAATATCTTGATGGAGAAATTAAATTCTTGTTCTTTGGAGTTATGGGTTGACTTATTGGCTAGTCACATCATTTATAGAAGGATTTGCTGCTCTCAGTGGTTCCTCCTGCTGAACCCTATGCCACCACAGGACACAGCGGGGACTTTGGTGTCACTGCAGACCTTGCCACCGAGTGAAAGTTCATCTAATTTTGCTAGTGCATCTAAGACTGGCCATACACGATTTGAATCTGCTGAAACGGCCGAGAGTCGAACCGTTAATGGGCAGGCTGAATGTACCAAGTCGATTGATCGATCAACTTAGGTACAACCAGCCTGCCAGAGTTTCTTGCGCTTATCGCCAGCAGCTGCTATATCCAATAGCGACAATCACCGTCTTCTCCCAACAAGGAAGGCTTCCTATGCTCCCCCACCGGAAGCAGACAATTTCTCGGCCGGAGGTATACCCGTCAGCACTGTCAGTGTTGATGGGGCAATCATGCAAATTTCTTTCCTGCAACGAAAGAAATTCGCACCATGTATGGCCTGCTTAACACTACCCTCTTCCCAGACTGACAATGTTGCTGTCCATGGCTGGCCCGAGACATTGTGCTGCCTGGGTCCAAGAATAAAATGCTACCCCCCACAAAAACAAAATCACGCCCATCAAAGGGTGTGAGCAGAAGGAGGCGGGCCCGGGCACAAGGCCAGTCGCATCTACTCCTCCAGTTCTACCCAATAGAAATGCAAGCTGCACCCGAACATCGACTGCTGGCGGAGCTGGTGGGAAAGGGATCTTTGCTCTCGGTCTCCCGTAGGTACCCAGCCCCGGCAGTACGCACACTATGAGTATGTGTGTTGAGGGCAGCAGGGCAGCATTTTTACAGGGCAGTGGAGCGGCCCAGGGGGGCAGTTGTCACACACAAAACTGCTGGAAAAAAATCTTGAGCGTCAGTTTGCTGCCTCTCTCAAAGTCCTGCCTGTGTCCAATGGACCCAGCTAGACCCATGGTTGCTGTCCATAGGTGTCTCCTTTGTTCCTCCAGTAGAGTGAAGACCCCATAAGATAGGAAGTGTGTTACTGAACTCTATGCCACCACAATGTATAGCAGGGACTTCGGTGTCCGGCTCAGCAGATCATGCCACTGAGTGCAGTGGGGGACTAAGAAAGTGAAACTCCAGGTAGTATTGGATTCTGAAAAGTCTTTTGTTGGTGATTTCTCCATTACAAAGAAATATGATGATGAGGGTAATGGGAGAGATGAGCATTTACGGTCTCCATTCTAGAGGACAGTTTTGCGATATAATCTTCATATATTATTTTTTTTGACGCAACAGAATCACTTTAAGCCATTTATTTTACATACATGAAAAAAAGGCCAAATAGTTGGTAGGTTTGCAGAATGTATCCGATCACATACCATATCGAATGTGCAGTTCACTCGACAGTAGTGACTACAGTATAGCAACAGATGAGTTGGTGTTAAATAAACTACTAGACAGATGGGCTGGCTGTCAGTCAAGTCAACTCACATCCAGATCTCCACATGTTTCATTTGTTGTGCTGTGCAGTTAAATGTGGGGATTGTGTGAGATTTCAGGGAGGAATTGTGGGTCCCATGATGACGTCAGTGAAAGGGTGAGCCAGCACCAATGTTAGGGGGCTGTAGAGACCACAAGAAGAGTTGCTGAATTAAGGCCAGAACTTCTCTGCAGAAACATGTCAGAGATGCAAAAGATTACTAGAATATAATGTAACTGTGTCATGATTACATTAGCTGACCACTTGACCTCCGGAAGATTTAGCCCCCCCTCCCCTTTCATGACAGACAGGCCAATTTTTGCTATACGGCACTGCATTACTTTAACCACTTTACCACCGGAGGATTTTCCTGCTTTACGTCCAGGCCACTTTTTGCAACTTGGCACTGTGTGACTTTAACTGACAATTGCGCGGTCATGCGACGCCGTACCCAAACGAAATTTACGTCCTTTTTTTCCCACAAACATAGCTTCCTTTTTGGTGGTATTTGATCACCTCTGCGCTTTTCATTTTTTGCGATATTAATAAAAAAAGAGCGAAAATTCTGTGAAAAAATTGACATTTTCTACTTTGACAGTTAAAAAATATCTAATATATTCAATGTTTGTCATATATTTAGGCCAAAATGTATTTAGCTACATGTCTGATAAAAAAATCCTCAATGAGCGTATTTTTAACCGCTTTAAGACCAGAAGATTTTACCCCATTCCTGACCAGGCTTTATTTTGTGATTCGACACTGCGTTACTTTAACAGACAATTACGCGGTCATGCCACGCTGTACCCAAATTAAATTTATGTCCTTTTTTTCCCCACAAATAGAGCTTTCTTTTGGTGGTATTTGATCACCTGTGTGATTTTTATTTTTGAAAAAAAGAGCAACACTTTTGAAAAAAAAAAAAAATATTTTTTACATTCTGATATATAACATTCCCAAAAAAAATAAAAAAATCTAAATTTTTTTAACATTTTAGGCCAATTTGTTTTCTGATACATATTTTTGGTAAAAAAAAAAATCACAATAAGCGTATTTTGATTGGTTTGCGCAAAAGTTATCTCGTTTACTAACTACGGGAAAGATTTGTAATTTTTATTGTTTATTTTTTTACTAGTAATGGTGGCGATCTGCAATTTTTTATTTGCGGAACTGCGACATTGCGGCGGACAGATCGGACCCCTAACTGACATTTTTGACACTTTTTTGGGGGTACCAGTGACATTACTACAGTAATCAGTGCTATAAATATGCACTGTTACTGTAATAATGACTGGCAGGGAAGGGGTTAACTTTATTGATGAACAAGGGGTTAAATGTATGCCTCATGCTTACTGACGTGTGTGGGGGGAGGGGATTGTTTGACACAGACACAGATCGCAGGTTCAGCTATGCTGAATCCTGTAATCTGTGACTGTCTGTCACAGAGGAGATCTGCCCGCTTTGTTTAGACAAGTGGGCGGATTTCCACACTGGATCCCAGACGATCGGGGAAGAGCGGCGGTGATCACCGCCCCTCCTCCCCTGGCCCGACTCCCGCTGTGTCTGAGAGGGGGCTGGACGATAACGAGCCACTTTGCCGCAGTACCAGCTCAGTGAGCGGTCGGCAAGTGGTCTGACAATTGTGCGGTTGTGCAACACTGTACTCAAAAAATGATGTCCTCTTTTTTCCCACAATTAGAGCTTTCTTTTGGTGGTATTTGATCACCTCTGCGGTTCTTATTTTATGCACTAGCAAGCCTCCTGCTATGGGGGCACTGGAGCAGGCTTGCTTTCGAGCCATGCTCTGTGTGTCCATTCACTCACACAGCGTAGCTTGGCTCTGTCCCCGCTCTTTCCCCATTGGCTCAACGGCTGTGATTGACAGCAGGAGCCAATGGTTTCTACTGCAGTGTGAGCCAGGAGGGAGACATGGGAGAGCCGCTGCTCCCGTGCACATCACTGGATTGGTATGGGACTCCGTTAAGTATTAGAGGGGCTGAGGAGGAGCTGCACCCAGAAAGTTTTTTACTTTAATGCATAGAATGCATTAAGGTAAAAGACCTTGAGCTTTTAGATCCACTTTAAAGTATAAGTGTAAGGCGAACTTACACTGGACTCCCTCCCCATCCCGATTCTGTTGTCCAAGAGTGGCTCTTTTGCTCCTCCAGTGGAGTGGAGTCCAGGGGCTGTCCATCCATTGGGGGTGCAGGGGCGCCGCCCCCCCATCCATGCGTCCGGCCCCCTAATTTACATGCAGGCACTGGACGCATGGATTCCAATAGGGTTTTTTTTGAAGCACGTGATTAGAGCCAGAGGCTATAATAGGCTTTAAAAAAGGGTGGGAATGTGGCGCCCGACTGACCAACCAAGGTGGGGGGCATTGGTTTGCCGCCCCCCCCCCCCAAATTACCGAGCACCAGCCGCCACTGGTGGTCACCCTAAGTGCCAGTTCACATATATGCGATGCGGGAACCCTGAGAATTCACTGCGGGTTCCCGCATCGCATTCAAATCGCAGGCAGTTCACACTGCCATATGCGAATGGCTGGGGGCGTCAATACAAAGTTAACGACACCCCCAGATCAGTTCACATATCGCAGTGCGAACTGTCAGTTCGGACATGAATTGGATCGCATAGGTGTGATCCACCATGCGATCCGATTCTGCTGCGGGCCAAAAAAAAAAGGGTCCTGTGCGTGTTTTGTCCGAATGCGATGCAAATTCAGCCATACTATCTGTATGACTGAATTTGCATCGCACAGACATTGCATGTGATTTTCAGAGCAGGACGCTCTGAATCACATGCAATGTCTGCCATCACACATATGTGAATCGGGACTAGAACAGGAAGTGTGTTAGCCAGATCTCCAGGTAAAAAAGGGAGAAAAATAGAAAAGGAAACAAATGCAGCCACCACATCTAATAATTGGTAGGATGCAATATATCGCATATTTATTTTTGGATATAATACCGCTTTAATCTTAGGATCAATGAGGCTCAGCGTTGAAAGTAGCAATGGATGTTCTGTTTGTTTCTGTTTTGGACTTTTGCTTTTTGCTAATTCTGCCGTAAAATTGAATCCCCATTTTTTCCCTCATAGTTTCTGCTTGGCTGGCTGTAAATGTTACCTTTTGATCTGTTAACAGGATATCATTTCAGGAGTGGCAAAGCAAAGATGCAGAAAAATTATCTGGAAAAAAAAAAAAAAAAAGTTAGGATGTCAGCTATTTGGCAAAAACATGCTGGCATGGTGCCAGGCCCACATTTCCCGAGCGAGCGGGGATGTATGGTGAACTCCCACCAGTGTGGAAAGGAATGGGGTGTGTGAGCATTCACAGCTTTGTTTTTTCAGATGATGCTGTAGCAGACTGATATGTGGTGAACACGAGTTATATCGGAGTCTTATTCTCTGGAGGCAGGAACATGGCCTCACAAGTGTCTGATTTTATCTCCTCGTACCCTGCTGGAAAAGATTCTGTAATGCAGAGATATTAATGGTGCCTCCGCTTTAGTCCCTAGGTGAACTTTCCATTGTTCTGCTTGAAATCAAATATTTTCAGTCATCGCGGATTCATATTTTTAACATTGCAGCAAAAAAAAGATTCGGCATTAGACTTCCCGCTGCTCAGAGGGCATGTTCTTGCTCACAGAGGGTATGCACACTTGGAGACTCGTTATTGCATTTTTTTTTGGTATGAAACATTGAACCAGCAAATGTTTGACCAGAGCATCTGTTCTGTTCAAAATGGACCTTCATTATAGTCTTTGCATGGTGCCAACAGACTCTACCATTCGTAGTCTCCAGCACAAGTGTAGCACTGCCCCCTAGAGGACTGCTGAGAATTGCACTTTCTGGATTCCCCTGGGTTACCCGTAGCAAAAGTCTGTGGAAACTTATCACTCTAGATGCTTGGCTCAGACAATGAACAGTCCAGGGGATTTGGTTTTTGTGTTTCATTCAGAACTGGGATGGGAGAAGGGATGAGTGGGATACTCCAACTATCAACTATGCACAAATCTGAGGACAACTAGCTGTAGTGTGTGCGGCAAGGCTGCTGCTCCACCTTGCCACTGAAGTTAATATAAAGAATGTGACCCTGTGATAATTTCTCTTCAGGGTCCTAACTTGGCACCCCTTTCTCACTTGCTGTGTGTGTGCTAGCTCCTGTCCACTGACTCTCACTGGAGTGGTCCCCTTCCTGGGCAGACCCCTGGCAAGCTTCCCGATACTCATAGATACTGTTTTTTCCAAGGTTGCTCTGCTTTCAACTCCACTTGTCAGCATCCACTGGACCTCCGGGCTCAGCACCACACTTCAGGCTCACTAGGCCGACCACCTGTGACCACCTTCCATACAGACAGGAGGAGAGACAGCCGTCACACTCCTCCTGGGACCTGGCTTCCCGCCCAAAGACACCCTGTCACATGTGCCCTTGGCTTTTATAACATATCACAGGATGCACCACTGCTTGTGCCAACCCCCTGGGATAGTTACAAAAGCCTGTGTGTCACTGGCTGGGTTTCCTCCACTGTCCAATAGGCTCCCCTATTGGATCCAGTGGGGACAATCCCTCAGCCCAGATGAATTGCACATGGACACATGCAACAGGCCTAACTACTGATTAGGCTCCCCTGATAAGCAGATGAAGATGCTAGCTTTTACTTTACCTATTACCTACCTAGGAGGGTGCTACACAAGTTGTACTGTAAAGCAGCCTTTTTCAACCAATTTGCCTTGGAGTTTCTTCAAGGGTGCCCTGGCAAAATGCCAAAAATTGCCCAAAAATGTATAAAAGCCAGCAGGTGGATCAAGCCTGCCTTTTAGTTAGACAAAGCCACAGGTTTTCATTGTGCACCATTTCACCCTTCCAGCCACCGGCATCCTAACAACCAGTGATGTCACCAGTGTTGATAAGAAGGGTGTTGATCGCCTGCGCAGCATCCTTGTTTGACCCTCCCCATCCACTCTACGCCAACCCTGGGGTCACATTAGCTGAGTGATGGAGAGAAACTGAGGGAGAGGAGAAAAACTGAAATACTGGTCAGTAATGGTGGGCTCAGGCGTGTTCGGATCACCCTCACCAGGAAGCCATCACTGCACACCGCCAATCATAGGCAGCATGTGTATGTGCAGCAGCGGGCCAGGAAATGCCTCACTGCTTATGAATGGCGGTGTGCAGTGAGGGCTTCCTGGCGGGTACAATCTAAACACACCTGAGTCCATCCCTACTAGTCAGTACTACTGTATTTGCTTTGTAAGAATAAATCCCCTCCGATGTTGGGTGTCCTACGTGCTGATGCTGCTGCATTATGTAAAACTATTAGAACATCGTAGCCTTGAGACTGTCCATGATTTTAAAGTGTGCCTTGACTAAAAAAGGTTGAGAAACACTGCAGTGTAAAGCATGCAATGTATATTTATGATGGCTTCAAATTTGTTTGTTTTTTGTGTCTGGTAATTAGCCAAGGCTAATGATATCATGCATAGCTCTCTCTCCAAACTCTCATGAGAGTTTTCCAGCAAGGGAGCAGGGATGAGTCATAGGAGAACCAAGGAGAGCTGGATGAGGGCAGAGATAACAGGGGACTGCAGAGATCCATGAGTATTCATCAAGAGAGGAGAAATGTGCAGGCAAGCAGTGGTGTGAGTGTGTCTGTCTGTATATATAAATGTGTGTGTGTGTGTGCGCGCGTGTGTAAATCCAGGAAGTGAACATACTGCAGCTTCAGCTGCCCACAGTTAAAATGGTTGCAGCCAAACCTAGTGGAGGGAGATTTCTGCAGCATATTTGGCAAGTACAGAATCACAGTAATCTTCTTTATAGCCAAGAAAGCTGCCATCATATCTTTGTTTGATCCATACATAAGTGCCATGGTGCTGCACATGTGATCAGTTAAGACCCCAGCTTGATAGTTCCAAGTGAGAGCACAAGCAACTGTGACAGTTATCATTTACAGAATGCCTTGAATGTAACTGTTTTAAGAAACATTTAAATCAATGGGTTTAGTTCTGCTTTAATTAGAAGGGTTTGAAGTTTATCAAATTTTGGAGGTATGCCGGTCATTTTTTTTTAAGCTAACATACACTACATTACCAAAATATTGGGACACCTGCCTTTACATGCATATGAACTTTAATGGCATCCCAGTCTTTGTCCGTAGGGTTCAATATTGAGTTGACTCACCCTTGCAGCTATAACAGCTTCAACTCTTCTGGGAAGGCTGTCCACAAGGTTTAGGAGTGTCTATGGGAATGTTTGACCATTCTTCCAGAAGCCCATTTGTGAGGTCAGACATTGATGTAGATGAGAAGCCTTGGCTCGTAATCTCCGCTCTAATTCATCCCAAAGGTATTCTATCGGTTTGAGGTCAGGACAGGTGCAGGCCAGTCATGTTCCTCCACCCCAAACTCACTCATCCATGTCTTTATAGACCTTGCCTTATCTACTGCTGCGCAGTAATGTTTGATCAGGAAGAGGCCACCCCCAAACTGTTCCCACAAAGTTGTGAGCATGAAATCGGTATGCTGACGCCTTAAGAGTTCCCTTCACTGGAACTAAGGGGCCAAGCCCAACCCCTGAAAAACAACCCTGCACCATAACCCCCCCTCCACCAAATGATTAGGACCAGTGCACATAGCAAGGTCCATAAAGACATGGCTGAGCGAGTTTGGAGTGGAGGAACTTGACCAGCCTGCACCTCAACCCGATAGAACACCTTTGGTATGAATTAGAGCGGAGACTGTGAGCTGGGCCTTCTTGTCCACATCAGTGCCTGACCTCACAAATGCTCTCCTGGAAGAATGGTAAAACATTCCCATAGACACACTCCTAAACCTTGTGGACAGCCTTCCCAGAAGAGTTGAAGCTGTTATAGCTCCAAAGGGTGGGCCACCTCAATATTGAACCCTACGGACTATGGCTGAGGGGCATTAAAGTTACTGTGTGTGTAAAGGCAGGTGTCCCAATACTTTTGGTAATATAGTGTATATTGATTTATACATTTTTTAGATACAAACAAATTTTTGTTAGTGACTCTAATGTAAGAAGTTCACATGGGGGGACAATGAGCTACAAATGCTACTCCATGTCAAGAAATATGCCACAAAATAAAATACCAATGTGAGAAGCCAGTTATGGAAGCAGCCATTCCTTGATTTCTGGACTTGATCATTTTCTGCTTCGTTGCCTCAGGGTTGAAAATCAGAAAATAGGAATTGACATCTAAGGCCTCACACAGAAATTTCCTGGATTTGCTTAAAGCATATGGGCCTAATCTTTTGCGCTAGCAGTCTATTGCAGATGATAGGGAACGTTTCTGTGCTTTGTCATTTAACATTGTTACCCACTCCCAGTACCTTCTATGTTCAATCATATGCAATGTTTAGTCTTGCTGACCAATAAGAAGATCTGTGAAGAGGGATGAGACAAATATTGACCATGGAAGTTGTGGATAATGGTTGCATAACCTACACATTGGTGTGAGAGATACACAAGCACTCTAAAGATAGGTGGCCATTGGATACATATTGCAATGTGTATTTGTGATAGATATTTCTGGTCAGTAAGATGTTATTGGCCATAAGTGAGGGGCTCCAAATAGAGTTTTTGTTTGTGTTCGATTGTCCTTTGTACTGTATCCAAGGTTTTATTCATACATCTTGTAAATAATCAGAAGGTACACTATATTGTCAAAAGTATTGGGATGCCTGCCTGAACTTTAATGGCATCCCAGTCTTAGTCTATGTGATGGGAGTCACTTTGGATGGGGGCCTGTGGAACACCGCTTACCTTGGAGAGGTTGGGAAATCCCTCTCTCAGCCCCCTAGGCCCCTCTTATCTGTAAGTCACCCTGTGTCTATTAGGGACACAGGGTGACCAAGGAAATGATGGGCAGGTACTTAATGGACACTGAGAATATGGTTTGGATTACTTCAAATGGGACAGTAATATTTATTAACCATGTATCTCAAGAAATATATGAAGACTATTCCTGGCCTGTTTAGCTCTTTCAATGAACATGTTCAGAATCAATCGCATTGACCTCCGTTCCATGTTCTTCAATGTCTGAGATGGACAGTCTGTTACTGGTGGTCTCTTCCTATTGTCTGTGTATTAAGGTGTGATGTGTATTCTGTTAAGCCTGTCTGTCCCATTGTTAATTGTTGATGAACTCACGTTATTTCTGTCCAGATGGCTAGGTAAATAGTTCAGGTTAATTCTATTTCTGTACACCATTTCATCTGCATAGGGAAATGTAATCAGGCACCTGACGTGTTGTGGTAATTTGATCAGAAGGGGGATGTTTCCCTGTGCTGTATATATTCTGTGTGAGAATGTTTAAAAAAAATTGTTGGTTCCAGAACTTATACAAGTTAAGCTGTTGGCTAGAATATCTGATATCTATGTTCAAGGCTGGAGTGTGTCTATGGGAATTTCTGACCATTCTTTCAGAAGTGCATTGGAGAGAAGGCCTGGCTCGCAGTCTCCACTGTAATTCATCCCATATGTGTTCTGTAACTTCCTCCACCCCAAACTCGCACATCAATGTCTTTATGGACCTTACTTTGTGCACTAGTGCGCAGTCATGGTGAAACCGTAAGGGGCCATCTCCAAACTGTTCCCACAAAGTTGTGAGCATGAAATTGTCCAAAATGTCTTGGTATGTTGACGCCTTAAGAGTTCCCTTCAATGGAACTAAGGGGCCAAGCCCAACCCCTGAAAAACAATCCCACACATTAATCCCCCCTCCACCAAATGATTTGGACCAGTGCACAAAGGCACAAAGGCCTGACCTCAACCCGATAGAACATCTTTGGAATGAATTAGAGCGGAGACCGGCTTCTCGTATAACATCGGTGCCTGACCTCGCAAATGCGCTTCTGGAAGAATGGTCAAATATTCCCATAGACACACTCCTAAGCCTTGTGGAAAGCCTTCCCATAACAGCTGAACCGGTTATAGCTGCAAAGGGTGGGCCAACTCCAAATTGAACCCTATGGGATAAAGGCAGGTGTCCCAATACTTTTTGACAATATAGTGTAACTGTGAAGATTAATCATTTATTTTTGACCAAAATGACTGCTTGTTTTTCAGATTTTCTGTAGACCTGAAAATCTGTTGGAGGCTATAAGACATCTGTAATAATTTGATGTTGAGTCTGTATTGGTTTTTTACCTTTTTAAGGCTAAAAATATAACCTGATTTACTCTCTCTAATTGCAGACAAATGTGGAAAATGCCGGAAAATCAAAGGAAGGGAAAATAAAATGAAGCAATATTGTCAGAAGGACTTTGGTAAGTCAGCGTAATTTCTTTTCTAGCTCTGCCAACAGACGTGTAGACCCTGCTCGGCTGAAGCTTTAGTAATGAAAATGCTTTTATGTTTGCTTGAAATGTGCAGTGTTCCGAGGAAGAATCATCAGCAAGAAGATTGTGGGGAAGGAGACACGTTATGATGTGCAGGTGGTTATGACGTATAAGAACAATTTCCCTATTCTGAGAAGGGAATACATCTGGGTTCCAAACATCTGTGATTGTCCCAACCTGCTGGAGAAAAGGGAATATATTTTGATGGCCAGGAGACATGTCAACTATGAACACACTCTAAACCGAATATTGCTAGAGACCCACAGTTTTGTGCGCCTATATAGACCAAAGGAGGACAAAATGCTCCGAGATCTTGACCAAGAATGTGCCAAGTATGGATACCAAATCAGCTCACAGCAGAACCAGTAATGCTTGTGACAAAAGGACAATAGGACACGGACAGCTAATGATAACAGTTCTTACTAATTGTATTGGTATTTGCTGTTTTTTTGCATACAGCCTATTTGAAATACTGTTGGTCCAGTTGTAAAGGGGGGGCATAATGAACTATTTAATAACTGCTGGTGCTAGAATGAATGACATTGTATCCAAAGGAATGTGCAGCTAATCTGCTTAATAACAAAGTAAAAGCCATAAGGAGAGCTACATTGCCAATGAAATTGGAAAAGTTAATTGGTTCACAAGAAGCCAAGAAAACCAAATAGAAAAAAAATGTATTTGTTACACACATATTTGCATATTCTCTCTATATACACTTTATGTATACCTACACACATGAATAACAATGCTAATTATGTGCAACATTGTTAAGAGCAGTTTGAGTGCACAATTGAAACCAATGATCCTTTTAACCAGGGAAAAGTTTAACTATGCTTAGAGATGTTTCCCATTAATGGCAAAGTGTCAGTCAATGCATAAAGCTCCCCCCACCATACTTTATGGTTGCAAATCCAGTGTGCCTCAGCTGTTTCTTTTTCCATCATGAGCACCAGAAAAATATTGGGTGTCGAACTTCACCCCTGCCTCTCGGATAGACCTGAGCACTGCATCATGGGAAAAGGTCACCGGCTGCACTGGATATCCAGCAGCATCAGGTATTTTGCAGTTGTGGAGTCAAGGGAGCACTAAAGTGGTAAATATAAGGTGGTCATAGGTTGGGCTTTACACAGACACTGCAAAATTGTCCTAAATGAGCAAGGAGACAGTAAGTGTTATTTGCTAAAATTGGAGAGTGCAAAATCCCATTCAACTCTGCATAGAAACCAATAAGCTTCCAGGTTTTATTGTCAAAGCTTAAATGAACAAGCTAAAGTTAGAGGCTGATTGGCTACCATGTACAGCTGCACCAAATGCTGACTGCAACAGTTTTAGTCAATCTCCCCCAGTGTCTCTCTAAAGTGAAACGGCAAAGACATAAAATGTGCCTAAGATAACAGCAATACTGAAGTGCAGCCACCTTGTGATCTTCAAATATACGTGAAGCCCATTGGATTCTAGGTCAAGACTATACACAGCGCCTGATCTTCTTTCCGAGCCAAAATTAAGCTTTGCCCTCACCCTTGCTTACTTGGTTCATTTGAGAGACTTATTATTTGAAAGGGGGTGACTTATCATTTCAAAGGGGCAAGCTTTATCTCAGCTTGGAGAAAAGTCTTGGCCTGGAACCCGTGCACTCCACATAAATACAGGAGTCCATGCTTTAGCACTGTTAATATCTTTTTGACAAGACAGTATTACTAGGTTGTGACCTCATGAGCCCCCCACATCCAGCGGCTTCATATGTTAGTGAGGGACATAGTTCGTTTGTGCCAAGCTGGCCCAAACAAACTATGTAAAGTGTATCAAAAGCTGGAGTTCAGCTTTAAGTGAGAAAGTCCACTTAGTTTACCTTTTTAGTATGAGTTTAGAAATTTACCTTTTCTGTGCGGTTGCCACCTCAGATTTTTATAGCCCATTGGATTAAATTCTCTTCAACACTGGCTGTGACTACACACTCAGTCACCATTGACCTAAATTGGGCCATAAATGATGGAGTGGGCCACAGCCCTGCCAAGGTAAGAAAGCAGCTGAAAGGGAAGAGGATATGTTAGTGCAGTTTGGCTTGGGAGGGCCAGGGGTCAGTTGGGTTAGCATAGTGTTTAAAAGGTAGACCTGTCCTTTAAAGTCACAAAGGTTTTCTTCTGCACAAAACCTGCCAACTTGTACATTTTACCTTTTGAACCAAATGCAGTTTCTAGATGTCCTATTTTTACATGCTATGTTAAGATGTATATTAAGCTCTATATTTATATAAGAAAACAGAGAAATGCATCTGCCGTATGCATAATTTATTTTCACATGCTTTGGAAATTAACTTTCACTTATAAATGCAAAAAGTCATGTAAACGTGTGTGAGTCCTATATTTATACAAGGTATTATGAACAAAAGGTGTATGCAAGGTTTAGTATGAGTGAGATTTTTGGGATATGTTTACAACACATTTATTAAAAATAATGAACCAAAAACTAGAATTTGTCCTGACATCTTCCTCCTTTTGGTGCACAATACAATATGAAATACATATGTAAACTTATTTCCTACGGAAGCCTTTCATGGGATCCAACCAATCTGTATAGCACATTTTGCCTGAGCGGATACAGTCAGTGACAGATGCAGATGGGAGGTATTCAGTGCCAAGATTTTTGCAATCAGAAGAGTACAGTGTCTATCGATAATGGACTATCTGATCCCACCAATATCAATGGAGTCTGGTAATGATTGGAAGGTTTATAGGACACCACAGATCTCAGAAAGCACACATAGTAGACTTAAGAATGAATGGTGTTGGTGGCATGGTTGCCTTTTTAAAGATGCTAGTGGGAGGTCCCACAGTTCACACTTGCATCTACAAGTGAAAAAAGACCTAAAGGGCACCAAGACTGAGAAGGATTGGCAGCAGATCTGGTCTACTGTTCCCCCGTTTAATAAACATCACTTCTTTCCACTGCTGGTACTGCATGGTATGGTGTAGGAACGGTTCGGTACGGTACGGCGGCGCTTTTCCACTGCATGGAACCGAACGGTACGGCTCTCAAATACAGTACCTACTCGATTGTGGTTCCAAGAGGTACCATACCCAGTACCTTATCCCACAATCACTACTAGCCACTGATTGGTCAGAGAATCCCACCCACCCTGTTGTTATCCCACCCACTTAACTTTAGTACTACTTTAGTGGAAAAGCAAACCATACCATACCGAACCGTTCCAACACCGTACCATGCGGTACCAGCAGTGGAAAAGCAAACCGGGCCAAGCAGGGTCGAGTAGAGCCGAGCCGGTACTTGCAGTGGAAAAGTGCCATATGTGTTCACTTTATCATTACTCAGGCACCCAAAATGGTCACCAGAAAAGCAGGGTTTTGGGAAGTCCTGCTTCCCCACCCCCTGTTATGGAACTATCTGGCACACAGCTCCCTCACACTGACGCTCCATGGACATGATGTTTCCTTTTCTGGTAAAAAGATCAAGACATACCTTAGATGTTTCAATGGAAGACAGTCACCTAGTGCTAATATGGGATTGATGGAGATGAAACCTGAAATATTTAAAGAAAGAGGGCTAAAAAAAAGACTGCTTAGCCTCAAGGGACTGTACCATCTGACAGTCCTGATTTGCCTCTTTATGGAGCCATTAAGGCTTTTATTTTATTCCTTAGTCACTTCCTAAATGGCTTCCATTATCCTGACAAGGTACCTGGACAAGCTGATCCACATGCACACAATCCCGTGCACAATCCAGAACATGTGTGTGCAATGACCATTTTGATTTGAGCAATGATCCACCAATGTTACTTATAAACTTGACCTCAAACTTTGCCAGAACCTCCAGTTATGTGCACTATTCAGTTGCTTTTTGTAAAAATCCATCACTACCCCATTCTGTGTCTATTCACCAGAGCAGAGTGAAAATCTAGATGTGCAATGCAATACTGTACATTCAATAGTGATGTGTCCACAAACATGTTGTCCTATGTCAATACATACTGAAGGCCATGTAATCTGAAATATGCATATTACTGGTTTTCTCCAAATTTAATCACAAATCATTTAATTGTGGCTCATATCCATATATCAATCTCCTACATTCCCATAATTGATTGTAGCACATCTAAAGCCAAAACATTGGATTTCTTTGTGCAACCTGTGTCTGTTTGTAGAGTTTTTCCATCACTTCCTATTCTGTGGATACAATGGGAAATGAGAGAAAATCTCATTGGAAAATTCCTCCTCTAGTCCCAGTGACAATTGTCACCAGGAAACATGAAGGGATACAGGAGCGCAGAAAGCAATAAAAACCAGACAGACGTTCTAACCCTTTCCATTCTATCCAAACTAAAAATAAGGCTTTAGATACATGAAATACCCTAATACAAGATATACACTATATTATCAATAGTATTGAGACGTCTGCCTTTACAGGCACATGAATTTTAATGGCGTCTTAGTAGAGTTCAATATTGAGTTGGCCCACCCTTTGCAGCTTTAACAGCTTCAACTCTTCTGGGAAGGCTGCCCACAAGGTTTAGGAGTGTGTCTATGGGAATGTTTGACCATTCTTCCAGAAGCGCATTTGTAAGGTCAGACACTGATGTTTGTAATTCATTCCAAAGCTGTTCTATCGGGTTGAGGTCTGGACACTGTGCAGGCCAGACAAGTTCCCCCACCCCAAACTCGCTCATCCATGTCTTTATGGACCTTGCTTTGTGCACTGGTCCAAATCATTTGGTGGAGGGGGGATTAGGGTGTGGGGTTGCTTTTCAGGGGTTGGGCTTGGCCCCTTAGTTCCAGTGAAGGGAACTCTTAAGGCTTCAGCATGCCAAGACATTTTGGACAATTTTATGCTCACAACTTTGTGGGAACAGTTTGGGGATGGCTCCTTCCTGTTCCAATATGACTGCATACCACTGCACAAAGCAAGGTACATAAATACATGGATGAGTGAGTTTAGTGTGTGGGGAAGTTGACTGGCAGAGTCCTGACCTCAGCTCAATAGAACACCTTTGAAGAATGGTCAAACATTCCCATAGTCACACTCCTAAACCTTGTGGACAGTCTTCCCAGAAGAGTTGAAGCTGTTATAGCTGCAAAGGGTGGGCCAACTCAGTATTGAACTCTACAGTCAAAGACTGGGATGCCATTAAAGTTCATGTGTGTGTGTAAAGGCCTTCTATGCATTAAGGTAAAAGAAAACCTTTTGCATGCAGCGCCCCCCCCCCTCCTCTGAGCCCCCTCCCGATCCAGCGATGTCCACAAATTTCTCAGCACTCCAGGACTCTCCCTCCTGATTAGTGGAGACACAGCAGCGGTGCCATTGGCTCCCACTGCTGTCAATCAAACTCAGTTAGCTAATGAGCAGAGGGGGCAGGGCTAAACCATGGCTCTGTGTCAGAATGGATACACAGAGCTGCGGCTTGGCTTTGGTACCCCCATAGCAAGTTGCTTGCTGTGGGGGCACTCAACAGGAGGGAGGGGCCAGGAGCACCAGCCAGGGACCCGAGAAGAGGAGGATCTGGGCTGTCCAGTGCAAAAGCACTTCACAGGGCAGGTAAGTATAATATGTTTGTAAAGTCTCTTTTTTTTTTTTTTCTATTAAAATAACAATGGCTTTACCTTATAAAAAAATGATCAGTGGGCCATGAGATAATGCCAGGTAAACTGTATGCAAAATTAGGCTTTTCCTCTAATTGTCAATGCCAATTTTTCAAACCTTCCTAATGCCCATTTAAAGGCATTATAAACCTTTCTACCTTCATAAGATGTACATTGGGCTTTAATGAATTTTTGATCACACACTTATGTTTTTGACAGTTTTACAGACAAGACCGCTTTCAGGAGTCTATGAAAATTGATGATTTTTTGAGCCTCTTACACTATGTTGGTAAATCTAGTGGTTATTTTATTTTTACTCGCATTCCTGATTTTTAGATACAGTCAAGCTTTGTTAATCATAAACAATATTTTGAAGTCACAGTTGACTTATCTTGCTGAGACATGAAGATTAACAATATTTCTTTTTTCAGTATGACGGGATGCTTAGAGGATTAGTCTGCAGGATCACTTGATTACTTCTCATGGTTCTGTAAATTGCCTTGTGTGAAAACTCTATCCAGCCTATGATGAAGTGTTATTACACAGAGAATGGAGGCATTTTACAGGGGAAAGAAATGAAATTGCTGTCACTGTGATTGGAAGGCTTATTATATAATATCCAATATTTGGAGATACATACAAAAATGTCATCTTAGTTTTCAGTAAACCAAGTTGTCACTTGTACGACTAGTATGGCGTAGGTCCTCGAGCCTGCCCTGAAAGTCTTGGGAGGGGGTGGATATGGCCTTCTGGCTTAGTTCGCCCTCTCTCATGGGGTCTCCCTTCGGGAGAGCCCCACCAAGTACTTGGGGTGGGCTGTTTCGGCAGTCCCCCTGGAGAACGGGGTCTGCCTGGCTTCGGCTGGGCGGACCAAAGTGAGTACCTCAGTCCCCGTCAGGAGCTTCGCGCCCCGGGGGATCAGGTTCAGGGCCCTTACTCTTCGGAAGATGGCTATGTGTATGCCTTGTGCACTTTTTGTGTGTCTCACGTTTGCATGTGTGCACTTTTTTATGCACCGGGTGTAAGACTTTTGAGTGTGTTTCACACACCACGGGCTTAAAAAAAAAAAAAAAAACTATGTTGCTTAGCATACCAGGCTGTTTGCTTAGCATAGTGAAATTTTACTTAGTTTATTGAATGAAATGAAGCTCTTGACTTCAATCATCCAATCATGTGTAGCCAGGTAGAAAAATGTGTACACTTTTGCTGGCCAGCAGCTGGCCCGGGATGGGAAAGGGGTTAAGTGTGTTAGCTCAGCTCCTGGGCTTTTGGTCCTTGCCAGCCTACCTGTGCTATAGAAAAGGGATCAGCTAAAGTCCAAGGCTGCTGGAGCAGGAACGAGAATGCAGGTATCAGTGGATTCAAATGCTGCAGGCTCTTTGCAGCCCTGCTGAAGGAACCAGGAATTGCGGAGGACATCCAAGCCATGGACAATGCCATGATAGACTCTCACCACACAGAGGTATGCCTGGGCCACTACATTATTCTAGTTCGAATTAGAAACAGAAAGTTGTTCATATTGAACATTTAATCATGTTCAGTAAAGTTATGTTAACCGTTATGAAACTGGTCAGAAGTTATTCAAAGGAGTGCATGTTGGTTCTGGTGTTTTCCAAAGAACCTGGGCACATGTGGAGTATGAAATAACACTACTACAAAAGGGTTAACTTGGCAAGTTAAGAAGAGGTGTGTAGTTGCTGTAAGTAACAAAGTGAAGGAACAAGCTAGAGGCAACCAGTCTTTAGGTGTGGTACCTGGTAAGGTAAAAGGTCCAATAGCAACCATATCCATACCCACGTTACGGAGATCTATGGCCTGGTCACAAGGTATGGGAAGGGAGGAGTTAATGAGCACACATGAGGTCCGCGCTATGTGCTCGGTGGGACCCTATTCCGTTACTGGGTGTGAGGTAACAGAGGTACGATGGACTAGTGGAGTGGAAGTGGAGTCCCTCCTAATGCAACAAACAAGTTACAATGTGCAGTGACCTGGGACAAGTTTCTTTTTCAGAGGGACTCTGTACTTTATTGCTGCACACAGTGAAGGCTCATCTTTAGGTCAGGGAAATTACCTTAGCCTGGGTTCACACTGATGCGGCCGCGGGTCACAGCAAGGGGTTTGGTGCGTCCCCATTCACCGATTCAGGTGCGAATCCAGTCCGAATCTCTGCCTCAATTCTCACCTGATTCGGAGCCAAAGACATACAGGCCCTCCCCCCTGAGCTGTGTGAACTGGCTCCATAGAGAGTCGGTCACACTCTCCTGTCATGTGAATTGGATGCAGGGAAACCCACATCCAATTCGCATAAGTTTGAACCCAGCCTTAATGTTAGATTCTTCACACAAACGTAGTCCCTGCCTAGTCCTGGGCATCAATGAGCACACAATGTCACAACAAAACTGGAGTGAGCAGATTTATATGTCTAGACCAGGAGTTTCCAAACTGTGGGTCGGGAGCTGCGTTTGAGTGGGTCGCGCTGAGCCGGAAATCACTGAGAGAGGGCCTGCTTAAATTATGTTGTGCGAGCCTGCGCAAATTACAGAGAGCCAGAGCAGTCAAATCGCAATGGATTCAGGTCCCCGCCCATGCAGTTTACAAAGGCTGGTCTGCATTTCCCGCAAGGAGAATACTTGCATCAGTGAGTACGTATGTGGGCAGTTGTGTAGAATATGTTCATGGGGTGCAGAGCCAGCTCCTCGGTCCTACTGGCGGCAGCGGTGGTGGCTAGACTGGCGGCGCAATTCTCTCAGCTATAGCAGGCAGAGATGGCAGCCTCAGTGTCCTAGGAGGACCAGGTGGCCCAGCGGTGTCAGGAGTTCATGGCAGCTTCTGTGACCCCAGTAGAGGATCTGAAGGAGAAGAGCCAGGACACCAAGAGCAGCATAGAGCTCCTCATCATGGAGACTCTGGGTGAGGTGTGCTAGGCCCTGGAGAGGGCAAGCAGGGGCTTCACCTTCACTGTGGACCGCTGGGAGAGAAAAGAGGGTGAGTGCCATATAGCCTGCTGATCACTGTCCCGGGGTGGTTGATTTCTGTCCTTTGCCTGCCTTATACTGTCTATGAGGGTGTGGATTACTTACAACTTTTCTTATATGCCACAGGTTTCTGACCCCTCACTTGGAAAATCTGGCAAGTGTATTCAATAATAAATTGAAAAGTAGTAAATTGATATTTTTAATTTAACATTCACGTCTCTTTAAAATATACATTATCATTATTATTTGCATTTATATAGCGCCAAATTCTGTAGCGCTTTACAATATTCAATTACAAGCAAGTGGGTCCCGAAAAATAACTGTATTCAGAAGTGGGTCTCAGCCCAAAAAGGTTTGGGAAGACCTGGTCTAGACAATTCGATTCCACAGAGATCATTCACAACATATGGTCGCTGTACAGCAATCTAACCATAAATGGATAGAAAACTGATGTGACAGATGAACATAACTCATTGGGATGTTGATCAGATGGGCTGTAAAATCCTCCCGCCATTGCTACTACTCCCTGTCGATTGTGCAAAGAAATGGTGGCACCATGAATACTAATCAATAGAGATTTGGCTGTTATACAATAACTCATTAAATTTTTTGCTAGAAAAATGTGATCATTCGATGGTTGCTGATAAAATGATTATAGATGCTGGTGGGTGCCTATCTTAAACTGAACCTGGGAGGGAAATTCAAACGTTGCACAAAACACAACACATAACACTTATTATATATATATATATATATATATATATATATATACATACACACACACACACACATATATATATAACGCATGAATTATAATCTAATCAATAATATAATTTTATTATATAATATATATATATATTATATTATATAATAAAATTATATTATTGATTCGATTATAATTCATGCGTTTGTGTTTCAAATTTATCACATCTGGGATGTCTACTAGAGTCTTGTTTTGGTCAGGTTTAAGTCAGTAATTACTAAGAATTGTAGGCCTATAATACATAATGCCAAATTTCCATGAAAAAAATTGTACCGCTTTTGGTACATAATTCCTGACATAATCATACCGCCAGGGAGGTTAAAAGAGAATTGAAAAAACAATCATACTTACCTAGGTGGATTCAGCATCATTTCGACTTCCACTGCCTCCAAGATGGAAAACTGAGTGATTAAAGACCGCTGATCGCTCAGTTCCTGGTCTTCAGTGAGCAGGGAGCCAGTGGCTGTCAGTCTCCAGCTCTTTGCTCTGTCCCTCCAGGACTCACGAGGGCGGGAGCTGTTGGCTTAGTCTCCCAGCAGCTCTCTAAGAGGCTGAGCCAGCTGCCGGTCCGAGCCTTTGGGTGGATCCTGATAATAAAGTCAGGATCTCTCCAGAGCCTGGCCTGACAGAGTGACATCAGCCAATAGCAGACTTTAGGCCACTGTTGGCTGAAAATGTGTCACAGGAGCACAGAACGAAGTGCACTCCTGTGACCCACAGGAGAAGTATGGCCAAAAGAAAAATAAGCAATGGTAGATGACATCTTTTAGTGCTAATAGAGGCCCATTTACACATCTGCTTTGTAGAGCATTACATGTGTTGCTGGGTTACAGTGCAATTCATTTTAAATGGCATCCCATTGCAGAAAACACACCTCCACTATGGCGGTGCATTGTATTACAAAAAAAAGGGTCACATCTGATTTTCTGTAAAGGGTGCATTGGCAGCTCATTCATTTTAATGAGCTGCCTTAAACGGTATCGAAACTCAAAAGCAAACAATGTTATATATTGCATCTTACCAATCCTTAAGCGTGGTGGCTGCATTTATTTTCTTTTTCCAGGCTTCATTTCCTTTTTTTTCCCACCTGGTGATCCAGACCGTGAGTATGTTTTTTTTCAACTTCCTTTTACAAACCAAGCTGCCCATCAAAAGTGAAAGTTAGAAGGTTGAGATGGGTAGAGAGAGGGTAGGGGTGGAGACAAACCCTTTACCACTGGGTGCTTACAATGGAATTTTTTTACTAATATACAGGTCCCTCTCAAAAAATTAGGAATCGGCCCTTCTCCACAATCTTCCTCAGGGTCCGGTCACCTCTTCTCGTTGTGCAGCGTTTTCTGTCACACTTTTTCCTTCCCACAGACTTCCCACTGAGGTGCCTTGAAACAGCACTCTGGGAACAGCCTATTCGTTCAGAAATTTCTTTCTGTGTCTTACCCTCTTGCTTGAGGGTGTCAATGATGGCCTTCTGGACAGCAGTCAGGTCGGCAGTCTTACCCATGATTGCGGTTTTGAGTAATGAACCAGGCTGGGAGTTTTTAAAAGCCTCAGGAATCTTTTGCAGGTGTTTAGAGTTAATTAGTTGATTCAGATGATTAGGTTAATAGCTCGTTTAGAGAACCTTTTCATGATATGCTAATTTTTTGAGATAGGAATTTTGGTTTTTCATGAGCTGTATGCCAAAATCATCAATATTAAAACAATAAAAGGCTTGAACTACTTCAGTTGTGTGTAATGAATCTAAAATATATGAAAGTCTAATGTTTATCAGTACATTACAGAAAATAATGAACTTTATCACAATATGCTAATTTTTTGAGAGGGACCTGTATTTAAATCCTTTATCCCAAAAGGAAAAAAAAAAGGTATTTATGTAAAACCTTAAAAAGTGCTGGGCTTTAATTTGTTATTCGCTTGTGTAGAGTTCTACTAAATCTGCTATTGCATCTAACACTTCCTGTTAGCTCAAATCTCGTCAGGAGGCAATCACGATGATATACAGCCCTTCAGTTGCTAACCCCCCAATAGATAGTGAATTTCCCCTCATCCGGCCGGGAGTTATGGCGACACATAGCACTCAAACTTAGCGCAGTCACAACTGATTTTATTGCAAGTGTAGCTCATATTTAAGGCACGTTTAAGCGGGAAAAAACTGCTTTAACTGGTTTACAATTTACTGGTCAATTTGACAATAGAACATGTCTCACAGAAACTGTACATGAATGGCTTTGGTTTCCCTATGCATTTGTGTCAATATCAGGTGTCTTTTGTATCTGAATCTGTGTCCTGTGGCAGAGTCGCCCTGTCTGCATTCAGTTGTCATGTGTTAATGTAAGCCATTGTCAATTGTTTATGGGTGGTGTCAGTAATCTCTTATGCAAAATGTCTTGTAATCTAAATGCTAAATATCCAACTGTCAAGTGTTCAAATGAATGAATGGAGAGGTGGTTTAACATGTCGTCTAAATGCAAAATACAGCTGGCTGCTGTCCAAGGTGGATGAATGGGTGTCAGTCTAGCTCATTACTATGTAAATGCAAGGGCCCATATTTCATCATAGAATGGGCATAAGTTGAAATATATATGAAATGTAATAAGGCATGTTAATACAATCTTTCAACCCAACCTTTGATCCCAACTTTATTCATAACGGTGGGATCACTTAGAGTCTCTGAATACCACTATGTGCCCTCCTGGGATATATGTCCAACTATGAATGAGCTGGACATTCTTGACATACCTGGGTTGTGGGTTTGTATGAGTGCATGTCATATTATTGGTAACTGATTAGCACAAAACAGGTGACATTATATTCCAAGGTGTATGTAGGCTGGTGACTTGGTTGTGTGCACATAGGGATATAACTTCTTAGAATTCTATCAAATCAAAACGGACATGTTCAATGGGGAGGGCCATAGCTTGCAAGAATCCATGGCCTGAAAAATCCAAACTCCATATTACTGCAATAAAGTCACTACAAATAGACCATGGCAGCACATACCACCTGTTGACTATGGCGTTAATACAATCTTTCACTTCCCTCTCCCCAGATTTGGCCAGTAACCCTCTTTCTGTTTCAGAAAGGTTTATTTACTAAAGGCCAATAGACTGTGCACTTTGCAAACTGCAGTTGCACTTTGCAAGTGCAGTTGCTCCAGAGCTTAGTAAATGAGGCAAAGTTTCACTTTACAAAGAATACCCAATCACGTGCAAGAAACTAGAAAAAAAAAAACAGCATTTTTGCTTGCACATGATTGGATGATTGAAGTCAGCAGAGTTTCTGCTCATTTACTAATCACTGGAGCAACTGCTCTTGCAGAGTACAACTGCACTTTGCAAAGTGCACAGTCTATTGGCTGTTAGTAAATCAACCTCTCTGAAACAGAAAGTGTGTTACTGGCCAAATCACCAGGTGAAAATAAAGTAAAACAGCCTAAAAAAAGAAAATGATTGCAGCCACCACATTTATGGATTGGAAAGCTGCAATATATTACATTTTTGCCTTTAAGTTTACATAGATACACGTTAAGATAATGTAAAATTGTAAATGGGTCCTTAGGGTCTCTGAACAGATGTAATTAAATAATGAAGCGTGCAGATGTGTACTGTTATATTCAGCAGCTGCATCCCCTCCATCACCACAAGGATATTATTCCACATTGTTTGGGTGTTTTAGATAAGGTCACCAGAGCCAGATGCAAAAGCATATGAACTAAGAATTAGAAGACAAACTGAAAATAGAGTGCACTGCATTTATTTTTAATTAGAAACAGAAATAAAATAATTATATCTGTGTGTTTTACTGTTTTGAGAAACATATACAGGATCTCACAAAAGTGAGTACACCCCTCACATTTTTGTAAATATTTTATCATATCTTTTCATGTGACAACACTGAAGAAATGACACTTTGCTACAATGTAAAGTAGTGAATGTACAGCTTGTATAACATTGTAAATTTGCTGTCCTCTCAAAATAACTCAACACACAGCCATTAATGTCTAAACCGCTGCCAACAAATGTGAGTACACCCCTAAGTGAAAATGTCCAAATTGGGCCTAAAGTGTCAATATTTTGTGTGGCCACCATTATTTTCCAGCACTGCCTTAACCCTATCGGGCATGGAGTTTAGCCGAGCTTCAAAGGTTGCCACTGGAGTCCTCTTCCACTCCTGCATGACGACATCACGGAGCTGTTGGATGTTACAGACCTTGCGCTCCACTGCCATCCTCCACGGAGGATGCCCCACAGATGCTCAATAGGGTTTAGGTCTGGAAACATGCTTGGCCATACTATAATCTTTCCCCTCAGCTTCTTAGCAAGGCAGTGGTTGTCTAGAAGGTGTGTTTGGGGTCGTTATCATGTTGGAATACTGCCCTGTGGCCGAGTCTCCAAAGGGAGGGGATCATACTCTGCTTCAGTATGTCACAACACATGTTAGCATTCATGGTTCTCTCAATGAACTGTAGCTCCCCAGTGCCGGCAGCACTCATGCAGCCCCAGACCATGACACTCCCACCACCATGCTTGACTGCGCAAGACACTCTTGTCTTTGTACTCCTCACCTGGTTGCCCCCACACATGCTTGACACATCTGAACCAAATAAGTTCATCAGACCACAGGACATGGTTCCAGTAATCCATTTCCTTAGTCTGCTTGTCTTCAGCAAACTGTCTTGCGGGCTTTCTTGTGCATTACCTTTAGAAGAGGCTTCCTTCTGAGATAACAGCCATGCAGACCAATTTGATGCAGTGTGCGGCGTATGGTCTGAGCACTGACAGGCTGACCCCCAACCCCTTCAACCTCCTGCAGCAATGCTGGCAGCACTCATATGTCTATTTCCCAAAGACAACCTCTGGATATGACGCTGAGCACGTGCACTTAAAATCCTTGGTCAACCATGGCGAGGCCTGTTCTGAGTGGAACCTGTCCTGTTAAACCGCTGTATGGTCTTGGCCACCGTGCTGCAGCTCAGTTTCAGGGTCTTGGCAATCTTCTTATAGCCCAGGCCATTTTTATGTAGAACAACAATTCTTTTTTTCATATCCTCACAGAGTTCTTTGCCATGAGGTGCCATGTTGAACTTCCAGTGACCAGTATGAGAGAGTGAGAGCGATAACACCAAATTTAACACACCTACTCCCCAATCACACCTGAGACCTTGAAACACTAACAAGTCACATGACACCGGGGAGGGAAAATGGCTAATTGGACCCAATTTGAACATTTTGACCTAGGGGTGTACTCACTTTTGTTGCCAGTGGTTTAGACATTAGTGGCTGTGTGTTGAGTTATTTTGAGGGGACAGCAAATTTACACTGTTATACAAGCTGTACACTTACTACTTTACATTGTAGCAAAGTGTCATTTCTTCAGTGTTGTCACATGAAAAGATATAATAAAATAGTTAGAAAAATGTGAGAGGTGTACTCACTTTTGTTAGATACTTTGTATATATATATATATATATATATATTTATATACACACAACGTATGTGTATGTATATACAGTATGTTGTATATACACGCACACACACAAGACTATTTTTGTACATACTGTTAGCACTGAACATTGCTTATGTCCTTTCTCAGTGCAAGTCTATCAGTTTAGTTAGGCCTAGTCCACACAATAAAAATATCAGACGAATGATTGTCCGTTTTTTTTATTTTTGCATGCAAGTCTCATATCGAAATCCAATAGAATTCTAAAGTTGTGAACATTTCCGAAGTGCTGTAATGTATTGTTTTGTAATGAATTCTTTCATTTCTGAGCATGCGTGGTCTTGATCACAGAATTTTTTTTCATACAAATACCATACTAATTACACAAAAATCTGTTCTGTTATCATGCGAGAAACATTTTTGTGCATATCTCTTTGGATATTTTCGCATGAACTGTTGTTATCAACTCTCAAAAGCTGTGTACTAATCATCAGATTATAAGGTTTGGTTCACACCTATGAAATTTGCAGTTTCCATATTCCAGGTGCATTTTGTGTTTTTGCATAGAGGTGAACGTGACCCTTAGGAAACCATGTTAAATAGACTGTCGTGTGTTTCTGCAAAACTGAAAATGCACTAAAATATGCATAAGTGTGAACTTGGCCTAAGACGATCGCTTGCAAAGCAGTATTTTTCGTCCGATTTTCTTATCATGTGTACTAGGCTTTAGACTGTAGAGTGAAGACAATGCACGTCCTAATGCCTAGTATGCTCAGCTTCAGCGAGTCAGTGCAGGCCCAGAGAAAGACTTTGGAAGTTGGTCTACCTCTCGGTCCCTCCTCTCCTTAGCCCAGGGAGAATAGCAGGCCTACAGGGGGAGAGCCCATCTGCAGAGACATGAGGCAGCCTCCAGCAGGGCCTGGAACCAAGTGTTCCTTATTGCTATTGGAACTGTGTTGGAGGTCTGTGACCCACGAACAGCCATGTTATTAATTGAGGCTTTCAAGTAAAGCATGTTAACCACATCCAGCCTCGTGGTACCTTTATTTGGTGGTCATGCTGCTCTGAAGAGAGATTTCTACTGGTGTCCCCTGGCTGTTGGGCCTGAGCAGGTAGGCCAGCGCCTGGAGCCCCTGGAAGTGAGGGGTGAATCCATGCAAGCCAGAAGGGTGGAAAGGGGGTCATTTTCCACCCGAAACACCCACACGTCGGGGAGAGTTGTGGCCAAGGGTATCATTTTGCCCTAAAGTTTCGTTTACGTTGGGGGGTCGGCTCGGCTACTTGCTATGGTCACACGCAAGGCAGCCCGCCTCCCGCCAATATTGGACTATTGTATACAAGCAGCTGCCAGCAGCGGCTGCCACAATACGCAATCAGTGACTGCATCTCCTTCTGCTCTAGGCCAATGGCAGAAATGTTGCTATGATAGGTTACTCCTCAGCTGCCTGGGCCAAGGACACAATTATCAAGGCTGGAAAGAAAAAATGGTTACATAACATATCTGTAAGGTACTGTAAGTATCTCCGTATCTCCGTTTTGCATGGTTTAGGAGACATTTAGTATAGATGTAGCTGGTGACATCACCCTCGCATGCGCTCTGAAGGAACGGCATGCCCATGCTGTTCCTTTGGAGTCCTCTGAGGATGGAAGATGGAAGTGCCTTCAGCAGTGACAGGGCTTCGTTCTAAGGTAAGGTACACATAATGTGCTAGTTTGCGATGCATACTAGCACATTATGCCATTGTCTTGCAGGTTTAACCACTTTACCGCTGCTCAATGAGCTGCTACTGCGGCAAAGTGGCTCAATAACGTCTGACGATGTAGACCTACGCCGCCGGAGGCTCGCTCGCACGGTATTCAGTCACAGTGGGAGTCGGGCCAGGGGAGGAGTGGCGGTGATCACCGCCGCTCTTCCCCGATCGTATAGCATAGCTGAACATCCGATCTGTCCCTGTGTCACTCAGTCACCTCCCCCCAAACACGTTAGTAAGCACCAGGCATGCATTAACCCCTTGATCACCAATAAAAATTAACCCCTTCCCTGCCAGTGTCATTTTTACAGTAACAGTGCATATTTATAGCACTGATTACTGTAGCAATGTCACTGGTACCCCCAAAAGTGTCAAAAAAGTCAGTCAAGGGTCAGATCTGTCCACCGCAATGTCGCAGTCCCGCAAAAAAAAAATCGCAGATCGCCGCCATTACTCGTTAAAAAAAAACACCAAAAATGACAGAAATCTTTCTTTTAGTTAGTAAACGCAATAACTTTTGCGCAAACCAATCAAAATACGCTTATTGCGATTTTTTTTTACCAAAAATATGTAGCAGAAAACAAATTGGCCTAAAATGATAAAAAAATTTGATTTTCACATTTTTTTGGGGGGGAATTTCATATAAAAAAATTTGAAAAATATTGTTATTTTTTTCAAAATTGTTGCTCTTTTTTTGTTTATAGCGCAAAAAGTAAAAATCGCACAGGTGATCAAATACCACCAAAAGAAAGCTCTGTTTGTGGGAAAAAAAGGACGTAAATTTCGTTTGGGTACGGCATTGCATGACCGCGCAATTGTCAGTTAAATTCGCACAGTGCCGAATCGCAAAAAGTGGCCCAGATGTAAGACAGCAAAATCCTCCGGTGGTAAAGTGGTTAAAGGAAAAAAAAAAAGCCAGTGGTTTACTACCACTTTAACCAGGGACAAAATCGGAAAGGTTTATTTTTTTTTCCCCGGGGACAGTCCCTACAATCTTAACTCCCCACATCCCTGGAAACTTCGGACATCCGGTCACCTTAGCCTACAGGGCCACCCACCAAATGAATGTTGGCTGGTTCATCAGGAACCTGCTAAAAGTTTGTACAATTTATGGCCAGGTTATGGGATTTAAAATCCATGGCATTTTGACGTGATAAAAAAAATGACTGTTTACAGTACTGCCAGCTCAAGCTACAAGACGGCTGATAGGGAGCAGGTTTCCAGTGTTCTATATCTGTACATAAGTGCCTAAACACAAAGTTGTCATGACATTAAACAGCAACGTGTTTCTAAACAGATCCGGTGGACATTGACCTCTCAGCTTCCGAAGGCTTGGCTTCTCCAGTGCTGTACATATCCAGTCTGACCTTGTGAGTCAAGGTAATTCCCTCCCAGGATATTATGGAACACTTCAGGTAGCTCTGGTGCAGTAATCCCATTATGTATAGATGAGAGCAGAGGTATGCAGACTGCACAGCTTGTACGCACGTTCTATTGTGTTGCCTGCAGTTGTCAGGTCTACATGGCTCGCTCCCAGGATACTTTCTGGATAAAACTTGTTTGGCATTTCATAGTAAAAAAAAAAAAAAAGGTTGAATAAAGCTTTAGAAACACTAGAAGAGTTAATAGCTTGCAGTCATTCACAAAAATTAAACTCACAACAAGGACACCCTTACAAAAACAACCTTTGTAAGCAAGTGTCATTCATTCCTGGAGCATTCAGTGCCTTTTGTAAGGGTCAGTGCAAGAATGTCAGTTCACCAGAGATTTTCCACAGTAATGCTTCTTTGACGCTTAATTTATTGGGCGTTGGAGGAACTTTGAATATACACAAAGGCCTCACCATCACCACCCTGCTATACTGTCTAATACACGGGTGTAACTAGATTTAACAGACTGTTACATGTTCACAAACTGTATGTACATTCACTTTATCCCAAATAATCTGATAACGCATTTACTGCCTGACAACATTATACTGCTGTTCCCAAAGATACTACAGTAATACCTTGGATTGAGGGCATTATTCTTTCTGGAAACGTGCTTGTAATCCAAAGCACTCATATCAAAGCAAATTTCCTCATAAGAAATAACGGAAACTCAGATGAGTTCCACAACCATTTATTACTAAATCCTTCAGTCCATAAAAAAAGTGATAGGTTGTGTAACCATTAAATGTCCATCCACAAATGGCAGCCTCCATGGGGGGATTAGAAGCAAAATCCAACAGGAGCTACAGAGTATAAAAGAGAAGAGAGGCGCCTCTAATGCCTCGTTTCCACTGAGTGGTACGGTTCGGTTCAGTACGGTACGGTTCGGAACGGTACACATTGCGTTTCTACTGCCAATAGTACCCTTTCATGATAGGCGTGGTGTAGCAGGAAAGCTGTGATAGACGATTCTCTGTCAACCAATCAAAGTTGTGCAGAGTGTAGCTCCACCCTGTTGATACGGTACTAATGTGCTTGGTACCCCAACGAAAGGGTACCAAAAAAGTGGTACGGTACGGTTCGGAATTAGGGTACCATTCATAATGGAAACGGCATAAAAAGCGTACCGTACCAAACACGAACCGTACCAGAAAGCTCAGCGGAAACGAGCCATTAGTGTAGCAATATGGTTAAATTTAATGAAGGTACAACATTTAGCAACTCACATGGTTGATGATTAAAAGAGGCACATCTAAGTATTCAGGCATCCGGGGTAAAGCTGTCCACATAGACCGTCCTCCGCACCGCCGGCTCTCAACCACCATCAGTCTGCAATCGTGACCGGGAAGAGTACCCTGCAGTAGAGCAATCTGAAAGTGAGGCTTGAAGCGCTCAGGGTGTGCAGCATGGAAGGGATGACATTGATGGCGGTGCAGAGGATTTTCTATGTGGACAGCTTTACACCGGATGCCTACATACTTAGATGTGCCTGTTTTAATCATCCATCATGTGATTTGCTAAATGTTGTACCTTCATTAAGTGCCGGTTCACATTTGTGCGATCACAGAGATCTCATGTAATTTGGAATGCATTGCTCCTAAAATTACATGCGATCTCTGTGTGGTGCAAACTCAGCCATACAGTTTGTATGGCTGAATTGGCACCGCAATCGCACTGAAACACGCACAGGACCCTTTTTTTGGTCCGCAGCAGAATCGGATCGCATGGTGGTTCAAACTAGTGCGATACGATTCTGTGCGAACTTGCAGATCGCACTGCGATATGCAATCTGATCTGGGGGTGTCGTTAACTTTTAATTGACACCCAAAGCGTATCGCATATGGCAGTTTGAACTGCTAGAGGTGCGGATGCGATGAGGGAACACGCTGTATATTCGCAGCATTCCCGCATCGCACAAATGTGAACCGGCACTAAATGTAACCATATTGCTACACTTAAAGGCACCTCTCTTCTCTTTTATACTCAGTTGTGACGCTACTTGTATATCAAGACATTGCTCGTTTATTACAAAACAATTTTGCTTGTCTGCAAAACATTCGCAGACCAAGGTATTCTTAATCCAAGGTTTTACTGTATATGGTTTACAAATGCCACAGTCCTATCATTGGTCGACAGTTCATTAACCGTTTCCAGTGTGTTCCAAATCTGACATTCTTCTCCTACATGTAAAAATCAGCATTTTTTTGCTAGAAAACTACTTAAAACTCACAAAAATATTTTATTTATATATATATATATATATATATATATATATATATATATATATACAGTGCCTTGTGAAAAGTATTCGGCCCCCTTGAACTTTGCGACCTTTTGCCTTTTTCAGGCTTCAAACATAAAGATATAAAACTGTAATTTTTTTTGGAGAATCAACAACAAGTGGGACACAATCATGAAGTGGAACGAAATTTATTGGATATTTCAAACTTTGTTAACAAATAAAAAATTTAAAAATTGGGCGTGCAAAATTAGTCAGCGCCTTTACTTTCAGTGCAGCAAACTCTCTCCAGAAGTTCAGTGAGGATCTCTGAATGATCCAATGTTGACCTAAATGACTAATGATGATAAATAGAATCCCCCTGTGTGTAATCAAGTCTCCGTATAAATGCACCTGCACTGTTATAGTCTCAGAGGTCCATTTAAAGCGCAGAGAGCATCATGAAGAACAAGGAACACACCAGGCAGGTCCGAGATACTGTTGTGGAGAAGTTTAAAGCCGGATTTGGATACAAAAAGATTTCCCAAGCTTTAAACATCCCAAGGAGCACTGTGCAAGCGATAATATTGAAATGGAAGGAGTATCAGACCACTGCAAATCAACGAAGACTTGGCCGTCCCTCTAAACTTTCAGCTCATACAAGGAGAAGACTGATCAGAGATGCAGCCAAGAGGCCCATGATCACTCTGGATGAACTGCAGAGATCTACAGCTGAGGTGGGAGACTCTGTCCATAGGACAACAATCAGTCGTATACTGCACAAATCTGGCCTTTATGGAAGAGTGGCAAGAAGAAAGCCATTTCTTAAAGATATCCATAAAAAGTGTCGTTTAGAGTTTGCCACAAGCCACCTGGGAGACACACCAAACATGTGGAAGAAGGTGATCTGGTCAGATGATCTGGTCAGATGAAACCAAAATCAAACTTTTTGGCAACAATGCAAAACGTTATGTTTGGCGTAAAAGCAAAACAGCTCATCACCCTGAACACCACCATCAAACATGGTGGTGGCAGCATCATGGTTTGGGCCTGCTTTTCTTCAGCAGGGACAGGGAAATGGTTCAAATTGATTGGAAGATGGATGGAGCCAAATACAGGACCATTCTGGAAGAAAACCTGATGGAGTCTGCAAAAGACCTGAGACTGGGACAGAGATTTGTCTTCCAACAAGACAATGATCCAAAATATAAAGCAAAATCTACAATGGAATGGTTCACAAATAAACATATCCAGGTGTTAGAATGGCCAAGTCAAAGTCCAGACCTGAATCCAATCAAGAATCTGTGGAAAGAACTGAAAACTGCTGTTCACAAACGCTCTCCATCCAACCTCACTGAGCTCGAGCTGTTTTGCAAGGAGGAATGGGCAAAAATTTCAGTCTCTTGATGTGCAAAACTGATAGAGACATACCCCAAGCGACTTACAGCTGTAATCGCAGCAAAAGGTGGCGCTACAAAGTATTAACTTAAGGGGCCTGAATCATTTTGCACACCCAATTTTTCAGTTTTTTATTTTTTTTAAAAGTTTGAAATATCCAATAAATTTCGATCCACTTTATGATTGTGTCCCACTTGTTGTTGATTCTTCACAAAAAAAATTACAGTTTTATATCTTTATGTTTGAAGCCTGAAATGTGGCAAAAGGTCGAAAAGTTCAAGGGGGCCGAATACTTTTGCAAAGCACTGTATATATATATATGCACAAAAAAACAATACAATACCAAATTGTTTGGTAAAATATAAAAGATGGTGTTACGCCAAGTGAATAGATACCTAACATGTCACGCTTTTGCAAATGCCCGTGGAACGGCGCCATTCTACAGTACCTACAAATTTTCATAGACAACAATTTAAAAATATTTAAAGGTTACCAGTTTCGATATTCAAGTTACACAAGAAGTCTGGCACTAGAATCATTGCTTATGCTCTAAGGTTCGCGGCGATACCTCATGTATGTTGCAATCACAGTTTACAAATGCATACGGAACCTATGTGTGATGAGCATTTGTGTGTGAGCACGAGGGGACAGGGCGCTTTAATTTTTTAATTATTATTTATTTTATTTATTATTATTTTTACATTGTACCTTTATTTTTTTTTTCATTTTTTTGGATCACCTTTATTGCTATCACAAGGGATGAACAGAATCCCTTGTTAAAGCATGGGTGAATGATAGGTCCAATTTATGGAGAGATTAGGGGTCTCTTCATAATTTCCTTGTCGCTTTCGATTTCTGATGTCACACAGTGGGAGAAACAACATCGATTTCTCTGACTGTGTGCCCTAGAAGCCGATGCCACCAGTCGCATTCTTACCGGGCTCTCTGATCGGACATGAAAATCCCTTCCACTGCTTGTAAAGTGATCCAGTAGCTCAATCGACGCTCGTATCACTTTTACCATGTGAGAATCGCTGGCTGAAAACAACGATACCGGGATCATGGTTGTAGCCTTAGCCATGATCCCGGTATAACTACTTCAATCCTAGGCTGTGTATAAACAGCTTTAGGGACGGGATGTGGTTAAAGTAGAACCTCACTCGCTCTGCAATTCTATCTCCCTAGCTACCTCCTCCCATATTCTGGAAAAAAAAAACTTTTTTATTTTTTTTTGATGTATGCATTTTCTTTTATATTGTTGTCAGTCCCCACTCCCACGTCACCATTTTCACCTAGGCAACAACAAGCCCCACTCTCGCACACTCCTGGGATATCTAAGTCACAAGTCCCAGGAGACTGCAGGAGTAGGACAAACAGTGGTTGCTGGGTGGAGTTGATGCATGTCATCAAGGGTAGGGTGCTTGAACCCTGGAAGGGCAGCCAACTCACGATGATGGATGTGGACCAGGATGGTGACACAGGACTGAAGCTGTCACACCTGAGCAGCAGATTGCAGCAGGACAGCACTGGATTAGCTGGAGAGGTGAGTAGGTTAATTAAGGACAATGCTGCAAAACATTGTGTGACATCACATAGTAGGTAAGGGGAGTAAAATAACTAAATAAATAACTAAAAGACGGGGGGGTGAAGTTCCTCTTTAATTTGCTTAATTTCCAGCTTGCAGATATACTGAACAGGCTTTCTCAACCAGGGTTCCTCCAGAAGTTGCTAGGGATTTCTTGAGCAGTGAGCAATGACAGATTGATCTCCCAGCTACAATGACTACCAGGGAGGCAGTTCTCACTGACATCCAATAGAAGCGATTACTTCTACACTGATAACCAGAGCAAGAGTTCTTCGTATTGGCCACCGATGTAAAAGGGAATATCCCCACTAATCACCAATGTAAAGGGGCATTTTTTCCACTGACCACCAATTTAAGGGGAGACTTTTCCAGTGCTGACTAGTGTAAAGAGACACTACAATTTTTCACAGTCTGTGCTACTTTTTCTATTATTCATTTATTTTCATGGTCGACATTGAGGAAAATGGAGGGTTGTAAAATATTTAGCTCTGGGTATGCCATATTCTTTATACCTCTGTATAAAACGCTCAACAACTTATTGATCTTCTATTTTGCTGTAAAATGTAGATATAATAATTTTTAACAGGGGTTCCTTGAGACATCGATATTTTTTGAGGGTTCTTCCAGCGTAAAAAGGTTGAGAAAGGCTTGTGAAAAATATAACAATCCAAATGAAATTTTGTGCTAAACCAAGAGCAAATGAAAGCAGATGTGAAGCAGCCAACCAATGTCAGTTGTCATTTTAGGCCGATCAGAAGATGAAAGCTATATCCATTTGGTTACTGTGGGCAACACCACAGTATTCTCATACATTATGTTGCCAAGGATCTGATAATGTTTGTTCCCTTAACGTACAATGAAAAAAGTATTTAAAAAAGAAATTGGAAGGTTCCTATAGAGTTGAACATTTATGACTGCGTTGACTCATTAAAGTGAGACAAGGTATGACTGCTAAGAAATAATGCATTGACTCCAGGGTTATAGCGTATATCCCTTCTCATCATCAAATGTAGATTGTTTTTTTTTTCAGTGCTTATCGTTTCATCCAGTTACAGCAAGCACTTTACAGTGGATTCCTTCCATAGCACATTGGATGTGTACCGATCTCATCAAACCATTGTTCAGTCTGAATGTCATTGCATCAATAAGTATAATGGGAGTTACTACTTAGAAACTGTGACTCTGCGGAATTGTCTCCGTCCCAGCATATGCTGCGGAGGTCCATTCTTCTGGTTTTGTCCATGTCCAGGAAGGCACGTTGGTGCCAAAAGTATCCACAAATAAAGAATGACACATGTCCAACAAGAGGCCACCTTGATCCAAAACGTGGGCCAGCTGCCATGGGTAAAGATGGACTCAAGAGATGAATCTTCATAGCTACAAAGGAAAAGGAGCAGCATGAGAACACACTGATCTTCAAACATTAGTCACGCTGATAATTAAACATTACTCATATATAAGGTGTGAATTGTTTGAATAGATTACTATGGTGTGTGACCTTATGAATACACAGTGAACACCTCGCTGTATTCTCGGGGGTAAACATTTCTCTGCTTTAAAAAGCACACCTATTGTGTTGGGGAAAACAATATACTGCAAAGGAGTAAAAATCATTTTTTGTACAATTCTCCTATAAGGGGGGCATGGCATGGGGTGTGTCCTATGTCTACATACTTTTACCAATAGGTGTCCCTCATTCCCATCTCATAAAATGGATTTATGCATTGGTCCAGCTTGGCACAATGTAAGTATGTACACCAATCAGTTATAACATTATGACCACCCACAACAACCTACTGAGGCATGGACTCCACTACACCTCTGAAGGTATGCTGTGGTATCTGGCACCACGCTGTCAATCGTACATCCTTAATGTCCTGTAAGCAGTGGCGGAGCTAGAGGGCTAGCTGGGGTGGCAATTGACACCCCAGAAGACATCCTTGCCACCCCTGTTGCCACCCCGCTCGCTTATGCTCATAACATTAGCTGAACGAGCTGTGCAGCAAGTTCTCTGTGACTGTGTGCAGGGGCGGACTGACCATTCGTGCGGTGCCGCGTCAGAGGGGGGGCCCCATAAGAGGCTCAGCAGTCTGTCCCTGGAGGTGCCCACACAGCTCGCACTGTAGAATGGAGGACATCTGTGCTCCAATAATGCAGTGAAGAATGGATCCTTGCCGGCAGTGGATGCGGCTATAGGAGAGGAGTCAGGTGCTGGCCGGGATCATGGTGCTTTAATGGAGCTGTGGGGATGATAATAGTGACAGGCGCTCCGGCCACCTCTCCTCCCTGAAGAATTCAGCTGAGGGGCGGGGCCACACATCCATGCCGTGGGGGACAGCCAGGAGATCGTCGGGGGATGCTGCAGACTGAGACAGAGTGCAGAGAGTGGAAGAGGACAAGAGGTCTCGGAGGAGCCAGCCACCCACCCATCCCCCAACCACCCTGACCTGTGTGCAGAGCCAGAGCAGCAGCAGGTCAGACAGTGTAAAACTTTTTTTGTCACTGGCAGGAATTGGGGTGTTCGAAGTTGACTGAAAACAGAGATGCAAATGCATGTCTAATGCTTCCAGGACTTCAACTTTTTTTTTTTTTTTACAGACACTTAGATTTACACTGGTGCGATGGAAGAAATTGCATGTGATTCGCACCACACTGCTGTGCAAATCACATGCAATGTCTTTGCAATGCGAATTCAGCCATACAGATTGTACAGATTGCATGGCTGAATTTGCATTGCATTTGGACCAAAGTCATGCAAGACCCTTTTTTGGTCTGCCCCAGAATCAGATCGCGTGGGTGTTCACACCTATGCGATCCCATTCCTGCCTGAACTGACAGTTTGCACTGCAATATGTGAATTAATCTGGGGGTATCGTTACCTTTGTATTGACACCCGCAGTGATTCGCATATGGCAGTGTGAACTGTCTGCGAGTCGGGTGCAATGCGGGAATCCGCAGTGGATTTGCAGGGTTACCGCATCGCACCAATGTGCAATGTGAACCGACACTTGGAAAGGAAACCATAACTCCTGAAAATCCACTGCGGGTTCCCACATTGCACCCGACTCGTAAGCAGTTCACACTGCCATATGCGAATCACTGGGAGTGTTCAATACAAAAGGTAATGATACCCCCAGATTAGTTTACATATCGCAGTGTGAACTGTCAATTCTGACAGGAATCGGATCGCATTAGGTGTGAACACCCATGCAATCTGATGTTGGTTCAGACCAAAAAAAGGGTCCTGCATGACTTTGGTCCAAATGCGATGCAAATTCAGCCATACAATCTGTATGGCTGAATTCGCATCGCAAAGACATTGCATGTGATTTGCATAGCAGTTCCCCCCCGAATCACATGCAATGTCTTCCATCGCACCAGTGTGAACCAGCACTAAATGTTTCATTAGCATGTACATAGCTGAGGTAATAAAGTCATTTTGTACAAAGTGCACTTACCCCCCTACAAAAACATAATCAGTTAGTCTCGGTCCACATAGATGCGATGCGGGAACCCTGCAAATCCACTGCGGGTTCCCACATCACATTCAACTCTAAGATAGTTCACACTGCCATATGCGAAACACTGGGGCTGTCAATACAAAGTTAATGACCCCCCCCCCCCCCCCAGATCAGTTGGCATATCGCAGTGCGAACTGTCAGTTTGGACATGAATCGGATCGCATAGGTGTGAACACCCATGAGATCTGATTCTGCTGCGGACCCAAAAAAGGTTCCTGTGTGAGTTGTGTCCGAATGCGATGCGAATTCACTACATTGATGGGTTGGGATGCTGGTTACTACATCGTCAATTGATGGGGGGGGGGGGCATGCTGGTCCCTACATTGATGGGGGGCAATATTGTGCAGCCCTACTCATAGGCGTGTGCCGGGTGTGCCTAGGCACACCTTAATCACCCTCGTGCAGTGCTTCTGCCATGGCTGCCACCGCTGTGTCTGCTGCTTTCTGCTGCTTTCTGCCCCTGGCTGCTCAGCTCCCTAACCCAATCCTGTCGGTGCGGAGACTGAGAGGGACTGTCTGGGGGAGGACCCTGGCCTGCTGTAAGGGGGGGGGGTCTATATAGAGGACCTCACCTCACCCTGGCCTGCTGTAAAGGGGATATATGCCATAGATCCCCCTTTAGAGCAGAGCCCTGTGATCGGTGTGCGGCCTTAAAAGAATAATGTTTACTTTGATAATTGTTTATTTAATTAAAAATGTTTTAATAACGCTTAGAATGTTTGTTTAAATTTATTTATAAAAGTGTGTGTATATGTGTGTGTGTATGTATGTATGTATGTGTATATATATATATATATATATATACACACACACACATATACATATATACATATACACACACATATACACACACGCATGTATATTGACCCCCCAAAATAATACCTTGCCACCCCTTTGCCACCCCTGTTTTAAAAGTCTAGCTCCGCCACTGCCTGTAAGTTGCAAGGTGGGGTCTATTATGTTGGAGAAAACAATTTATTGCAAAGGAGAAAAGCAGGGAATATACAGTAGACATTGTCCTTGTTTTTCTCTTTGCTTTAGAATACTTTGGAAGAGTAACATGAAAGGGGTTCTAGAGCCTTAAAGTGATTGTAATGTCTTGTTTTTTTTTTTTTTCTTAACCACTTAACCCACGGAAGATTTTACCCCCTTCCTGACCAGGGCCTATTTTGCGATTCGACACTGCGTGACTTTAACAGACAATTGCGCGGTCGTGCGCCACTGTACCCAAATAAAATTGACGTCCTTTTTTTCCCACAAACAGAGCTTTCTTTTGGTGGTATTTGATCACCTGTGCGATTTTTTGATCATGCGCTATAAACAAAAAAAGAGCAACAATTTTGCAAAAAGAATAATATTTTTCACATTTTTTTATATGAACAAAAAAATGTAAAAATCAAAA